>NC_135333.1:106125759-106750759 GCF_023851605.1 Tamandua tetradactyla
TTCTGCCAGTGTGGTAGCAGCCGCAGTTGTAGGGCTGAGTTTTTAATACCAAAGTGGCAGGAGCAGCAGTTTAAGTGAAGGGGAGTTCCTGGCTTTTACTGCCAGTGGCAGCAGTGGTTTTTCACTGGACCTCTTCCTTGGGGGGTAGTTATGGGCACTGTTTCTAGAATCATAGGCTCAAACCTATTTCTCTGACTCTATCCTCCAATAAACTAATTTTTAATTTAAACTAACCAGGATGGATTCTGTTGTTTGCAACTAAAAACCTTAGCCTTTACTTCTAGCCTGTGTTGCATCAGGGTCTGAGAAAAGGCCAAGACTGTTGGTGTAGAGACGAAAGAATCTAGGAAGGAGGCAAAGGCAGCAGAGGCAAGGCAATTTAAAGTGCAAAACTGTGCACAAAATAAATTTCTGTAAAGGTCTGCTATTAAAAATGAATATTTAGACATCATCTACATGGCAACATAAGATATTCCCAGGAAAAACCTCCCCAGAGATTCAGTGAAAACAAGAATAAATCTCACTTGCTTAGACCTCTAGAGGAAGGTAAAGACTGGAGAAGGATTCCACAAACAGTGAATCAAAGAAAGAGAAAAATATCAGGTAGGAAACTTCCATTCCAGATTGTCCAGTCTTCTTTCCACCCCCTTGCTCGGTATTACACACTGGGAAGTACAGAGGCAGCAGCTGGGATACTTCCCACCTCCCACCAGGGACACAGACTATAAAACACTCATGGCAGTGAGTTAGATCCCTACACATATCCAGACACAGGGTCCTGAGTCCACAGAGACCCAAAGCAGAACACAAACTGTTAAAGAATTCTGAACACAAAAGGGCCTCAATGAGAAGCTTCCAAAATGGAGGATTAGGGAGGGAATGGCAGTACCTACTTCTTTCCCAAAAGCAGTGAGTAGCCAGGCAGAAATTGCCCAAATCAATTGTGTGGAGGTCCAGAGGAAATCAGTACAGCGCTCAGGGGAGCGTGGTACAGAGACTGAGAAACCATGGTCAGAGACTGTGAGTGATTCCCACTAAAGATCCTTGGTGCCCTTCTCTGGAGGGAGGCAGCAGCGAGTGGCCTGACCTCTGCTTGGCAGAGGGCTGTAGACTGGGACTGCGATGGGAGCCTTCTGTACCAAGAACAGAGGGGGACACAGCCCAATGCTGTTCCAGATACTCATGGTGAAGCGTAAAAAGGGATCCCCACCGTTTCAGCCTCTCCCATTCAGACAGGACTGGCACCAGCAGTTCAACAGCTTCAGTAGGAGAATAGGTAGCCAAAGAGTGCCATCTGCTGGGCAGGCTGGAAAGTGCAGGGACAAAAAAGGGCTTTTTGGAGCCTTTCCAGGTCCTGTTGGGTACAGCCCCGTTTTGGCTGGCAAATACTGACAATCCAACTGTCAAAGATGACCCTTAATACAAACCCAAGCAACAAAGTCTTAGACAGCAGAATGAAATTGACTTTCAGAATAAACCCACCAAGATAACCAGATGACCAGATATCGGCAAACAACAACAAAACAAAACAAACAAGGCATTCTAAAATGCAGGAAGATATGGCCCAGTCAAAAGAACAAATTAAAAAGTCAGGGGAGACACAGAATTTTGAAGAACTAATCAAAGATGTTCAAAAAATCTCCTAAACAAATTCAACGAGATGGCTGAAGAGATAAAGGATATCAGAAAACACTAGGTAAGAATAAAGAATAATTTAAAAGAATACATAGAAAAATAACAGATCTTGCAGAGATGAGAGACACAATGGACAAAACTAAAAATATAATGGAGACACACAACAACAGATTTGAAAAGGCAGAAGAAAGACTCAGCAAGCTAGAAGACAGAGCAAATGAATTCAAACAGATAAAAGAACAAATGGAGAAAAAAATGGAAAACTTTGAACAGTTTCAGTGAAATGATTGATATGAAACACACAAACATATGCATCAAGGCTGTCCCCAAAGAAGAGAAGGGGAAACGACCAGAAAGAATATTTGAGAAAAATATGGCTGAAAAATTTCCAGCCCTCATAAAAGACATAAATTTACCAATCCAAGAAATAAATTAAAATAGGCCCACTCTAAGACACGTACAAATCAGATTGTCAAATACCAAAGAGAAAGAGAGTAGTCTGAAAGCAGCAAGAGAAAGGCAATTCATCACAAACAATGGGAACTAAATAAGACTAAGTGCTGATTTCTCATCAGAAATCATGAAGGCGAGAAGGGAGTAGTATGATAATATATTTAAGATACTGAAAGAAAACTTGCTGGTCAAGAATTCTGTACCCAGATAAACTGGATAAAACGAGGGAGTCTTGGGTGCATGGGTGGTTCTGCGGTAGAAGGCTTACTTGCCATTTGGGAGAAGTGGGTTCAATTCCTGGCCTGTGCACCACCACCCCCCTCCTCCCCCCAAAAAATGAGGGAGAGATTAAAATATTCACGGATAAACAGAAGCTGAGATAGGTTGTTACTCAGAGACCTACCCTACAAAAAATACTGAAGGAAGTTCTGCTGGATGAAAAGACAGGGGAGAGAGGCTTAGAGGAGAGTATAGAAGATAATCAGTAAGGGTAACTAAAAGGACAAAAAGAGAGTAAAAAGTAGATCCAGCAAATAAAAGCCAAAGGATAAAATGGTTGAAGCAAGTATTGCCTTTACAGTAAAAACAGTGAATGTTAATGGATCAAACTCTGCAGTCAAAACATACAGATTGGCAGAATTGATTTAAAATATGATTCATAATATCTTGTTTACAAGAGACTTATTTTAGATTCAAAGAAACAAATAGATTGAAAGTGAAAGGATGGAAAAAGATGTTCCACGCAAGTAGTAACCAAAAAAACCCAAAAGCCAAAAAACAAAACCTGAGGTAGCAACACTAATATCAGACAAAATAGATTTTAAATGGAAAAGCATTATAAGAGACAAAGAGGGACCCTATATATTAATAAAACTGGCAATTCACCAATAATAATAATAAATATCTAGGCACCTAATCAAGGTGCCCCAAAGTACATGAGGCAAACCCTGGCAAAATTGAAGGGAGTAATAAACATCTAACAATAACAGTGGGAGACTTCAACACACTTTCTTCAATAGATAGAACATTTGAACAGGGAATCAATAAGGAAACAGAGAAGATGATAATATGATAAATGAACTAGACCTACCAGGCATGTATAGAATATTGCACACTGTTTTAGTTTGCTTATGCTGCTGGAATGCAGTACACCAGAAATACACTGGCTTTTGTAAAGAGAATTTATTTAGTTACAAATTGATGATTCTTTGGAGGAAAGACAGCTGGTTTTCCTCTGGCTTTCTCTGCCACATGGAAAGGTACATGGTAATGTCTGCTAGCCCTCTGTCTGGATCCACTATCCTAGCCTCTCGGTGCAAACAGCTTTCCCCAGGGTGATTCCTTTCTGCATCTCCAAATGTTTGGGTCTGAGCTGGCTCTGAGCTTGATGAGGAATGTGTCATTGCAGATTGGAAAGAGAGTGACCCTTGTTTTAAGGTGGCAGAGAATTTGGCAAAATTAAGTCCTGGTGACAGATGGACAGGAGAATTTGAATTTGATGATCTGGTGATGCTTGGTTGAGGAAATTTCCAAACAAAATGTGGAAAATGCAGGCTTGTTTCTCCCTACAGTTTATAGTAAAATTCAGCAAGAAAGGGGATAACCTGAGTACTAAACTTTTGGGTAAAAGAAACCAGAAATTGATGGTCTGAAAAATTCTGGGCTTACAGAAAGTTGAGATCCCAGAGTATAGTGCCCCATATGAGGATTCAACCGCACATGGAACCAGTCAGCCATTACAGGACAAGCCAGGACTGGAGATGGAGTTATCCAGAAAGGATCTGTGGAAAGTCCCGTTGTCTGATGGCTCTGATCCCTATATAAATGGATCCACTTCCCGTTGGACTGGAAGGGACAGAAAATGGACAGAGAGAAAGAAAAATAACCTCAGAGGCAGAACCATGGAAGCTAAGGTTTGAACTCAAAAAACCTGGGGCCAGGAAAGCAGACCCACCTGTGTGTGTGAAGAGAGAGCGTTTGCTCCAGAAGCAGAGGGTGAGACTTCCACCTCAAGGTTCAGAAGAGTTCTGGTGACCCACACCTCGACCAGGGTGGAACACATTCCCTGGGGATTGGGGAGCCTGGCTGCCACCTCACTGTCCTGAAGGGGCTGAGCATGTGCCCCAGAGATGGCAGAGTGCTCTGGTGCCACCTACAAGCTTGAGGAAGGTGGGGCCGAGAAAAAGGTGGTCTCCCTAATGTTCCCCAATATTGCAACCCTTATTATGGTATTTGGAGAAAGCAGGGCTGCTGCAGAGGCCCTTGGAGAGCGTGGGACTGCCACTTTCTAAAGACTTTGAATTCTAATGGAGTTTGCCCTGCAGGTTTTTCAGAATTGTTTAGGTGTGGTGACCCCTGTTTTCCTTTCAATTTCTCCCTATTGAAATAGGGGAATGGGGCCGGGATCCCACAAGCCTCTCTTGCCAGCCAGCAAACAGACCTGCTCTGACCCATATCCCCCCTCCTCCCCAGGGAGGGACCCTCCAGTCTCCACCCAAACCAGGCACCTACAGTTGACCACATCAGGGGTGGGGAGCAGGCACCATGCACTAACCCAACAGTCCCTGCGCACAGGAGAAGCAAGTCTGCTGCCTTCTAAGCTCCCCATGGGAACTTCTGACTGCAGGGCTGCAAGAGAAGACCTCCAAGCCTATCCCAGAGCTGGCCAGAGTGCAGGAGTGTGCTGCTCCCTTAAGACCCATACTCCCCCTCACCCCATGAATTTATCTGTATACTTCTTTTAATGTACTGTTGAATTCAATTTGTAAGTATTTTATTGAGAATTTTTGCATTTATATTTATTAGAGAAATTGGACTTTAGTTTTCCTTTCTTGTAGTATTTTTATCAGGCTTTGGTATTATGGTGATGTTGGCTTCATACAATAAGTTAGGTAATGTCCCCTCCTCTTCAGTTTTTTTTGGAGGAGTTTGAGCAGAATTGATATTATTTCTTATTGGGATGATGGATAAAAATTCATCTCTGAAGCCACCTGGTTCTGGGTTTTTCTTTCTTGAAGTTTTTGATGACTGATTCAATCTCTTGTGATTGGCTCGTTGAGGTCTTTCTCATTCTTGAGTCAGTGTAGGTTGTTCATGTGTTTCTAGGAAATTATCTATTTCATCCAAATTGTCTAGTTTGTTGGCATAGAGTTGTTCATAGTATCCTGTTATGGTCTTTTTTCTTATTTTTATGGAGTCCATGATAATGATCCCCCACTCATTTCTGATTTTATATATTTACACGTTCTCTCTTTTTGTCTTTGTCCATCTAGCTAAGGATTTGTCAGTTTTATTAATCTTCTCAAAAAACCGACTCTTGGTTTTGTTGATTCTCTCTACAGTTTTTTCCCTCAATTTCATTTATTTATCCTCTAATATTTGTTATTTCTTTCATGCTTCTTTCTTTGGGATTAGTTTGCTGTTCTTTTCTAGTTTTTCCAGGTGTTCAGTTAGTTCTTTGACTTTAGCTTTTTCTTCTTTTTAATGAGGGTGTCAAGGGATATGAATTTCCCTCTCAATACTGCCTTTGCTATGTTGTTTACCCAATTTCATTCATCTTGAGATGTTTGCTGGTTTCTCTTACAATTTCTTCTTTGACACACTGATTCTTTAAAAGTATGTCGTTTAACCTCCATATATTTGTGAATTTTCCAGTTCTCCAAGCTGTTATTGATTTCCAACTTCATTCCATTATTTTTAATTTCAATCTTTCTAAATTTACAAAGAACTGTTTTGACTGCCAGGAGGTGGCCTATCCTGGAGAATGTTCCACAATCCCTTGAAAAGAATGTATGACCTGCTGCTTTGGGGTGTGTTTTAGTTTGCTAAGACTGCCAAAATGCAAAAACCAGAGATGGGTTGGCTTTTATAAAGGGGATTTACTTAATTAAAAATTTACAGTTCCTCAGAGGAAAGGCAGCTAGCTTTCATCTTTGTTTCTCTGTTGCATGGTAACATCTGCTGGCCTTCCCTCCTAGCTTCTGGGTTCAAATGGCTTTCCCCAGGGTGATACTTTTTTACATCTACAAACGTCTGAATCTATGTTGGCTCTGAAATCTGGGCTGAGTTGTGCTGGACTGCTGAGCTGCTGAGATCTCTTCTGACCTCTTTTAAGCTTCCAGATAATTAAATTAAATGTCACTCAATACCGAAGGCACTCCCTTTAGCCTGCTGCAGATGGAATCAGCCATAGATGAATTTCACATGCTGATGATTGAAGTCCACAGCAACAGAACTACTTGGCATCATCATCTGGCCATGTTAACACCTGAATCTAACTACTAAAAAAGTATCCACCCCTTGTCAACGCGGCACCTATACACTTGACTTTAAGCCACGCTTAAGCTCTAAAAAGAAAATAACAAATATATTTTTTCTCCTAACCATGCTCATCTATCCTGCATACAATGCACTTAATCTTTCCATACACAAAATACATTCATTTCATCACTATATCATAAAAGCCTTAAACCATTTCAGTATCAAAACATATACAAAACAAAGCAAAATAGTACAAAATCTCATCAAAGGCAGTTACAGGCATGATCTGTCCTAAAGCGAAATTCTTCTCTGGCTGTGGGCCTGTGAACTTAAAACAAGTTAACTGCTTCCAATATACAAAGAAGGAAGAATCATAAGGTACATGGGCCTGGGATCTTGGGTGTGCATGGACAGAAAGGCCAGAGAGGTGGGGCTGAGGAGGCTGGCTGAGCCGCACACCACCATTTTATTTTTCTGCTGCATGGGCGAGGAGTCGAACCCAGGTCTCCTGCATGACAGGCAACATTTCCATCACTGAACCACCTGTGTGCCTTTTCTGCCTAGTTTTTAACAGACCCTCAAATATATATATATATTTTTGGTGCATGGGCTGGGAATCAAACCCAGGTCTCCTATGTGACAGGTGGGCATTCTGCTGGTGAGCCTCCTGAGCATCTTTTCATTGTTGTTAGAACAACTCAGCAAAATAAACTTCTGGCTTATTGTTGGACAACATTGTTTCACACATACATCAATCGGGCCAAAAATAATAAATAATTAATCAGCAACTTCACAGACAAAAAAAAAAGAAACCTTTATCTTTGACCTTTTTAACCATCTCATACAAACCAACTACTTATAGCACAGCTAAGTACATACACACAAAAAAGTTACTGGGATGCTCAGAATAAGGTTGCAAGTTTTTTGTTGTTTTTGTTTTTTTTTTACAAGCTTTTTTTTTTCTTCTTTGAGATTATAATGAACATGGTCACACCACAGGTAAAATCACAAGTAGGACAGAGAATGCTCTGAAGGCTGGTTTGGTCATCCAAGATCATTAAAAATGGCTGATTCTTAACAATATGTACAAAAATATAAAATGTAAATAAAAAATACAAATTTTCCTTTTAAAAGTATTTTTTTAAAAAAGCCATTGCCTTGGAAGTTTTGGTTCTTTTTTCCTCCCCTGTTGCAAATTCACATTGTGGTTTTGGTTGGGTGGTAGAGAATGCATGTTATCTGCAGGTGGCATTGCCCATGGTGGGTGGCAGGCAGGCAGGCTTTCTACTCGAAGGTGACCACGTTTAGATTCTGAGACAGAAAGTGGAGGATGAATAGGTCACGGTGGCCTTTTTTTTTTTTAAGTTCAATGTTTCCTTTTTTGCTATCTGGTCATCCTCACTGGTCTTCTGCTTCTCGGTGTTCACATCATCATCCTCATCGTCTTCAGCTGCCTGTTTGCCCCTTGCTGCCTCAGCCTCCTCATCTTCATCTCCATCTTCCTCCCCACTTTCTTTCTCTTCTTCATCTACCTCATTGTCAGCCTCCTGTTCCCAGTTTTCCTCATTAGTGTTCTCATTAGCAGGTGCATCTCTTCTGTTATCCACCTCTTCCACAAATTTCCTTCTTCTCCTTTAAGTCCTTGGTGGTGATTTCGGAGCTGGTATCCACAGCCGTGTCTGACATGATGGGGCACACCAGTGATCTGATGCAATGGATTTAAAAGAAAGCAAGACTTCCAGGACTCTGGCTATAAAGCTGCTGATGTCTGTGGCAGTGGCATGTGGTGGAGATGGCTGCAGTGAAGGGGGGAGCCAGACTAGGAATAATGCAAAGATGGCTTTTCTGAGAAGTTTGTGGGTCTTCCTAGCTTTTAATAGACCCCTAAGTAGAATTTCACTCCCTACATGAGATCCATGCCTTGGTTTGGAGGGGAATTATGGACAAACCAAGTTCAAAAGGGAAATTCCAACACAAAGCCACATACATAAAAACTTTAGACAAATGAAGGAAACCAACTTGCAAAATAACCTTACTAAGATAATCAAGTGCCCTGCACACAACAGAAAATCACAATGTATGGGAATATCCAGGAAGAAATGGCCTAGTTAAATGACCAGATCAAAATACTGGAGGGGGCACAGAATATGGGACAACTACTCAAGTATATTTATACAGAAATAAATGATATCAAGAAGACACTAAAACAGCATAAAGAAGAATTTTAAAGATTAAATAAAGAAATAGCAGATCTCACAGAGATGAAAGATTCTCTAAACCAAATTAAAAATATACTAGAGACTCACAATGGCAGATTTGAAGAGGGAGAGGAAAGAATAAGTGAACTAGGAGACAAGACAATTGAACTCAAGTGCACAAAAGAACAAATGGCAAGAAAGATAGAAAAAATGGAACTGGATCTCAAGGAAATGATGGACAACAAAATGTGTGCAAATATAAAAATCATTGGTGTCCCAGAAGAAGAAGAGAAGTGTAAAGGGCTGGGAAGATTAGTTGAATATAAAATCAGAGAAAACTTCCAAAACCTTATAAAAGACATAAATATGCAAATCAAAGAGGATGAATGAATCCCAAATAGAATAACTCCAAATGGATCTACTCTAAGACATGTACTAATCAGACTGTCAAATGTTGATGAGAAGCAGAAAGCCCTGAAAGCTACACAAGAAAAGCAATCTACTACATCCAAGGGAAACCAAATAAGATTGAGTTCAATCTACTCAACAGACCCCACAGAGGCAAGAAGGCAGTGGTATGATGTATTTAAGATCCTGAATGAGAAAGGCTTCCAGTCAACAATTCTTTATCCAGCCAAGTTGTCCTTCAAAATTGAGGGAGAGATTAAAATCTTCAAAGACAAAGACTGAGAGAACTACTCAACAAGAGGCCTGACCTATAAGAAATATAAAAGAGAGTCCTGTCAGCTGAGGAAAACACACAGGACAGGGAAGTCTGGAGGAGGCACAGAACTGTGACAAGCAAAGACTGAGAGAACTTAAGAACAAGAGATCTGCCCAACAAGAAATACTAAAGGGAGTTGTTTTGGTTGAAAAAAGAGAGGAAAGGGAGGTTGGGAGAAGGGCACAGAATTGAAGAGTACCAGTAAGGGTAATTCAAAGGATAAAAAGAGAGAGTAAAGAAAAAGAATATATAGACCTGACAAATAAAAACTAAAGGATAAGATGGTAGATTCAAGAACTGCTTTTACAGTAATAACTATGAATGTTAATGGACTAAACTCACCAATTAAAAGACACAGATTGGCAGAATGGATTTAAAAATATGATCCACCTATATGCTGTTTACAAGAGACACATCTTAGACCCAAGAATACTAATAGATTGAAAGTGAAGGGATGGAAAAAGACGTTCTATGCTAGCTATAATAAAAAGAAAGCAGGAGTTGCTATACTAATATCAGGTAAAATAGACTTTAAATGCAAAGACATCATAATAAAAAGGATTATTCACCAAGAATAAATAACAATCATAAATGTTTGTGCACCCCATCAAGGAGGTTTCAAAGTACATGAGGCAAATATTGGCAGAACTAAAGGGAGTAATAGACATTTCAACAATAATAATGGGAAACTTCAATATACCACTCTCGTCCTTAGATAGAACAACCAGACAGAGGATCACTGAAAAAAGAAATAGAGAATTTATACAATGTGATAAATGAATTAGAAGTAATAGACATTGTGTGGTTTGCAAGATGCCAGAATGTGATACACTAGAACTGGAACGACTTTTAAAAAGGAGAATTTAATTTAAAAGTTTACAGTTCATGGAAGTGAAAGTGTCCAAATTAAGGCACCCACATCCTTCACTCAAGAAAGGGTGACAGGTCAGAGCATCTCTGTCAGATGGGTAGTCATGTGGCTGGCATCTCCTGGTCCCTTGCTCCTGGACTCCATTGCTTTTAGCCTCTGTTCCTGTGGGAATTCCTCAATTTTCTTCTTCAGGACTGGCTTTCATCTCTTGGCTTCCCTTGGCTCTCTCCAGGTTCTGGCTTGCTTAACATCTCATTGCAATGTCTCATTCCCGATTGAAAAACCTCTCGCTACCCAAACTGATCTACAGATTCAATGCAATGCCAATTAAAATTTCAACAAGCTATTTTGAAGGCTTGGAAAAGCTAGTTGTTAAATTTATTTAGAAGGGAAAGAGACCCTGAATAGCTAAAGCTATCCTAAAAAAGGAGAGCAAAGTGGGAGAACTAATGTTTCCTGACTTTAAAGCTTTTTATAAAGCCTCAGTGGTCAAAACAGTATGGGACTGGCACAAAGACAGAAATATTGATCAATGGATTCAAATTGAGAGTAAGGATGTAGACCATCAAATCTATGGTCAATTGATATTCAATAAGGCCTCCCGAACCACTGAACTGGGACAGAATAGTGTTTCCAATAAATGGGCATGGAGAACTGGATAACAAAATCCAAAAGGATGAAAGACAATCCCTACCTTACACCCTATACAAAAAATTAATTCAAAATGGATTAAAGACATTAACATAAGAGATATTACCATAGAACTCCTGGAAGAAAATATAGAGAAACATCTTTAAGATGTAGTAATAGGATATAGCTTCTTAGACTTTAAGCCCAAAACATAAGCAATGAAAGAAAAAAATTATAAATGGAAACTATGTAAAATCAAAAGCTTCTGTACCTCCAAGGCCTTTGTCAAAAAGGTGAAGAGGCAGCCAACTCAGTGGGAGAAAATATTTGGAAACTACATATCAGATAAAGATTTGGTATCCTGTGTCTGTGAAGAAATCATAGAACTCAACAACAACAGAACAAACAACCCAATTATATATGGGCAAAGGATCTGAATAGACATTTCCCAAAGAACAAATACAAATGGCTAAAAAGCACATGAAGAGATGCTCATCTTCATTAGCTATAAAGGAAATGCAAATCAAGACTACAATGAGATATTACCTCACATCTGTAAGAATGGCTGCTATTAAATGAACAGAAAACTATAAAGGTTGGTGAGGATGTGGATAAATTGGAACACTTACTCACTGCTGGTGGGAATGTATAATGGTACAGCCACTGTGGAAGACAGCTTGGCGGTTCCTCAGATAACTAAATATCAATTTGTCCTATGACCCGGCAATACCAGTACTCAGGATATACCCAAAAGAGCTGAAAGCAGTGACACGAACAGACATTTGCACACCGATGGTCATAGCAGCACTTTTCACAATTGTCAAAAGATGGAAACAATCCAAATGCCCATCAACAGAGGAGTGGATTAACAAAATGTTGTATCTATATATGATGGAATATTATGCAGCAGTAAGATGAAGTGAGGTCCTGAAGCACATGACAGCATGAATGACCTTGAGGACATAATGTTGAGTGAAATAAACCAAACAAAAGGATAGATATCATATTATTTCACTATTATGACTGGTTAAAGTAATATCAGAGGTTTACACTGTAGAATACAGGGGACTTAGAGGCACACAGAAGTTAGAGGTGAGGAACAGGTTACCCAGTGAGGTTGAGCTTAAATGTAAGGGAACAGGTAGACGTGATAGTAGCTAATTAATAAGGTTAAAAACATTGCCGTATTGAAGGTGAATATGATGAAAGGTATATTTTCATTGTCAATTAGAAATAAGTTCTCACATGAATTCCTTCAAAATATGATCTTGTACAAAGAGCCAGTAATAAGCAGTATAGGGGGAAAACTAATATTGCATGCTATGGCCTATAGTTAACAGGAAGACAGCCACCGTACCACAGCAATAGCAGGGGTAAAGAATGCAGAGGGAAGAACAAGAGACTAGGGGAGGTTTTCATTGGCTATTTGGTGAGGCTGTATATTGGTTCTTTGTCTCTTAGGACCAAAGAAAATTGCCTAAAATTAAGAGAGACGCTAATTGTACAACCAAGTGAGAACACTGTAAGACATGGTTTGTTTATTTTGGACATTATCTGTGCTACCACAAAAAGGAATGATGTCATGAGGCAAGCAACAAACTGAATGAACCTTAGGGGCAATGTTTTGTGCAAAATAAGCAAGAAACAAAATAACAAATACGATGTGATCTCTTTCAGAAAATATTGGTAAGACAATTGGAGCCTAGATCATAAACTGTTACAGTAGCCCTACTTAGTCTGCAACTGTAAATGTATTTCTAGATTCTGAGACGCTAAGCTATGTGTACAAGCTGGTATTTCCCTGGAACTTTGAGGATTTCTGTAACACCTGAGATTCAGAGCTGGAGTTCTGTAGCTCTGAAAGTCAGCACTGCTACACACAATAACAGTTACAGTAACTGAAAAAGAGATGAGCCTTCAATTAGAGATGAAATGAAGCTGCTCTGATTGGAACCAAGGTAAATCAAAGTACAGGGCAATAGATGATAGTGTATGTACTCTAGAGCTTCACCTACTGTATGAGACCAAAGCCAGAAAGGTTTATTGTGTCTAGAACCTAAATATCCTGTAACACAGCCTAAATCAACCTGTCTGAATGGCTTATTTAAACAACCTAGACACGTGGAACCCAGAACAGGAACAAGGTCTTGTAATTCTGTATAGTTTAATGTAATACCCAGACTATGGTGGGCTTATGACTAAAAAGTATTGGTAGAGTCCCTTGAGGGACTGGGGAAAAATATGGAAATACTAAATTTTCCCATCTGGGAAACCCCTGGTACTTTCTCAAACATTAGGGACTCCCAAGAAAATAGGCCAAGCCCTTAATTTGAGGCTTGCTCTTATGAAACATTTCTGTAGTGGAAAAGCTATGACTATCTATAATTATGCCTAAGACTTGCTTCCAAGAGACCTCTTTGGTTGCTCAGGTGTGACCTCTCTCTCTCTAAGTCCAACTCTGCAAGGAAAATTATTACCCTCCCCTCTATGTGGGTCATGACATCTAGGGGTAAAAGTTTCCCTGATAAAGTAGGACATAACTCCCAGGGTTGAGACTGGCCCTGGCACTGTGGGATTGACAATGCCTTCTGGCCTAAAAACAGGAAAAGAAAATAAGATATCAGTGGCTAACAGAGTTCAAATGGAGTCAAGAGGCTATTCTGGAGACTACTCTTTTGCAAGTTTCAGCCAGATATTGCTAATCAACACTGTTTTTCAATACATCAATTAACATCATTCCTGTAAACCCTAAAGAACACCTCAGGTTCTAACCGAGACTCTACAAAAGTTTCATCTACTAAGTTTACTTTCCAGAAAACTGCAAGCTCTAGATGGTTCTTAGGCTAGACAAGTTCTGAAACCCAGAGGGGTCGGTTTCTCCAAGAATATCAATGAATTCCATCCCCTTATCCTATATTTTTATACTCCTTTTCAATTTAAAAATGTTAGAATGGATACAGCCCAAAGACCCCTATGATCAAAGGAGAAGGAGGAATTATAACCAAGAAGCTAGGATTTAATAAATGAATATGACTGCTGAATCACTATAATGATATTTCCTTTATGTTTCAGTGTTTTGGAGCAGCTAGAAGGAAAAACCTGAAAATGTGGAATGGTAACTGTGCCAGTTTGAAATTGTTGTGTACCCCAGAAAAGCCAAGTTTTTTTTAATCCTCATTCAATATTATTGGGTGGGATCTTTTTTATTGTTTCCATGGAGATGTGACCCACTCAGTTGTGGGTGGGACCTTTTGATTAGGTGGTTTCCATGGAGTGTGTCTCCACCCATTCAAGGTGGGGTTGCTTACTGGAGCCCTTTAAGAGGGAACCGTTTTGGAAGAAGTGACAGAGCCAACAGAAGTGACAGCCCCACCCAACACAAGCCCCAGATGTTTGGAGGTGAAGAAAGAAAACACCCCTGGGGAAGCTGTTTGGAACCAGAAGCCCAATGACCAGCAGATGCCAGCCATATGCCTTCCCAGTTAGCAGAAAATTCCCATTTTCAGGAATTCCATCAGCTTTTCCTTCATCAAGGTATTTCTCTGGATGCCTTATTTTGGACATTTTAATGGCCTTAGAGCTATAAACTTGTAACATAATAAATTCCCCTTTTAAAAGTCTTCCATTTCTGGTATATTGCCTTCCAGCAGCTTTAACAAACCAGAAGAGTAACCCATACCAAACTTTAACATCTGTTCTGTAACTACTTGTTAAAATGTTTTTTGAAGATTACTATTATTATTTTTGGTATATATGTTATATTTCACAATAAAAAGTTTTTAAAAAGAAAGAAAGAAATGGAAAAAAAGAAAATAATAATAAACTGTGCTCTGAAGCAACACCTTCGCTCTCCCGGGTAAGTGGCACTGAGACCAAACCCAGATGTGCACTGACACATGCTCCCCATTCTAAGCAAATTACCTCTATTCAGCAAGAGGAATCTTGCCAACGTAGAAACAAAGCTAAACTATAAAAGGTACGCGGGTGCCAAAGGAAAGCTCAGTCACAGTGCACTAGAACTCTGGTCCCCACCAGCAATATCAGGGAACAGAAATCTGTATCAAAGAAGAGAATCGTCATCTGTTAGTGCTTTCCAGTTTACAAAGTGTTTTTGCATGTTTCTTAATTGAGTTTCACAGCTACAGAGCAGAGGGGTTAATGTTTAAAAGTGAAAACATTCAAGCCTCAGACAGGTGAAGTAACTTGCTGGTAATGGGCAGAACTGAGAACCAATCCCCCCAACCCCAACCCCACCTCCTTCCACTGTATCAGCCATCACTTAGGAGCCCCTCATTGAAGCTAATGGTTTCATCTTACTTAAATCTGACCAACTGGCACAACCAGTTTCTCAATTTAAGCCTATTTAACCTAAGAAGCCTACCCTAAACTCTATTACTTCTGCATTTGCCATGGGGAACAACAAAAGTTAACACTGTTTGCTATCTCATATTATCAACTTGCATTAATAACAGCAAAAAACCCACCATGACCAAGTGGGTTTTATTCCAGGTACACAAGGGTGGGTCAACACACAAAAAATCAACTAATGTACTATACCACATTAACAAATTGAAAGAACTAACCACATGATCACCTTCATTGATGCAGAAAAGGCTTTTGACAAAATCCAGCATCCTTTCTCAATAAAAACACTTCAAAAGGTTAAAATCGAAGGAAGCGTCCTCAACCTGATAAAAGGCATATATGAAAAACCCACAGCTAACATTCTCAGTGATGAGAGTCTGAAACCTTTTAAGATCAAAAGAAGACAAAGATGCCCACTGTCATTACTGTTATTCAATATTGTGCTGGAAGTTCTAGCTGGAGGAATCAGGCAAGAAAAAGAAATGCAAAAGGCATCCAATTTGTCATTTGCAGATGACATGATCCTATATTTAGAAAGTCAAAAAAAAGAAAGAGAAAGAAACTATGACAAAGCTACTGGAGCTAACAAATGAGTACAGCAAAGTGATAGGATACAAGATTAACATGCAAAAATTAGTACTGTTTCTATACACTAATAATGAACTGTCCAAGGAGGTGATCAAACAAAAATTCCATTTACAATAACAACTAAAAGAACCAAATATCTAGGAATAAACTTAACCAAGGATTTAAAGGCCCTGTACAGAGAAAACTACAAAACATTGCTAAAAGATCAAGAGAAGACTTAAATAAATGGAACGGCATTCTCTGTTCACAGATAGGAAGGCTAAATGTTGCTAAGATGTCACATCTACCCAAACTGATCTACAGATTCAATGTAATACCATCAAAATTCCAACAAGACTACTTTGCAGAAATGGAAAAGATAGCTATCAAATTTATTTGGAAGATTAAGGGGACACAAATATGAAAAAACATCTTGAAAAAGAAGAATGAAGGGGGAGGATCATGCTTCTGAATGTTAGAGCATATTTTAAAGCTACAGTGATCAAAACAGCATGGTACTGGCATAAAGACAGACATTTTGATCAATGGAACCAAATTGAGAGCTCAGAAATAGACCCTCAGATCTATGATCAATTGATTTTTTTTCATATAGGAATTTTATTATGCACCAAAGTCAACTGATTTTTGACAAGTTTCCCAAGTCCACTTAAATGGGACGGAATAGTCTCTTCCATAAATGGTGCCAGGAGAACTGGTTATCTGTATACAAAAGAATGAAAGAGGACTCTTATCTCACATCCTCTACAAAAATTAACTCACAATGGATCAAATATCTAAAAATAAGAGCAAGTACCATAAAACTCCCAGAAGAAAATGTAGAGAAATACCAAGATCTAGTGATAGGCGGTAGTTTTTTAGACCTTACACCCAAAGCAAAAGCAATGAAAGAAAAAATAGATAAATGTAACCTCCTCAAAAGCAAATATTTCTGGGCGGGCCGCGGTGGCTCAGCGGGCAAAGTGCTTGCCTGCTATGCCGGAGGACCTCGGTTCGATTCCCGGCCCCAGCCCATGTAACAAAAACGGAGAAACAGAATACAATAAAACAAGAAAATGTTTAAAAATGTTTCCCTTTCTTCCTTCCTTCTATCCTTCCTTCCTTCTCTCTGTCTTTAAAAAAAAAAAAAAAAAAAAGCAAATATTTCTGTGCTTCAAAGGACTTTGTCAAAAGGGTGAAAATGCAGCCAACTCAATGAGAGAAAATATTTGGAACACACATATCTGATAAGCGTTTGATATCCAGAATAAATAAAGAAATCCTACAACTCAACTATAAAAAGACAAACAATCCAATTAAGAAAATGGGCAGAGGATTTGAAAGGGCATTTTTCCAAAGAGGAAATACAAATGACTAAAAAGCAGATGAAAAGATGTTTATCTTCACTAGCTATTAGGGAAATGCAAATCAAAACCAATGAGATATCATTTTACATCTACTAGTATGGCCACTATTAAACAAACAGGAAACTAAAGTGTTGGAGAGGATGTGGAGAAATAGAAATATTTATTTACTCCTGGTAGAAATGTTAAATGGTATAGCTGCTGTGGAAGACAGTGTGAAAGTTCCTCAGAAACCTAAGTATAGAATTGCCCTACAATCCAGCAATCCTGCTACTTAGAATGTACCCAGAAGAACTGAAAGCAGGGACTCAAGTAGACATCTGCATACCAATGTTGATAGTGGCATTATTCACAATTGCTGAAGGATGGAAACAACCCTGTGTCCATCAACTGATAAATGGATAAACAAAATGTGGTATATACATATAATGGAATTTTATTCAGCAGTAAGAAGGAATGAAGTCCTGAAGCATATGACAATATGGATGAACTTTGAGGACATTATGTTGAGTGAAATAAGTAAGACACAAAAGGATAAATATTTTGTGATCTCATTAATGTGAACTAATTATAATATGCAAACTATAGACATAAAATCTAGAATACAGTTTATCCGAGGATAGAATGAGAGATTGGGGAGTGGTTCCTTAATAAGGCAGAATTTTTAACTAGGTTAAATTTAAAATGTTTGGAAATGGATGGAGGTGATGGTAGCACCTTGTTGTGATTATAATGAAGACTGCTGAATTGTCTGTGAATGTGGTTGAAAGAGGAAGTTGAGAGTCATGTACGTTACTAGAAGGAAAGCTAGATGCTAAAACATGGGACTACATACCACAGAGAATCTTGAAGTGGACAAGGACTGTGATTAACTGTGCAAATACTAAAAAAGTTTTTTTCCTGAAGTATAACAACTATATGAGACTATTACATGGAGTTAATAACAGAGTGGTATATGGGAAAAATTGCACCTATTGCAAACTATGGAATATTGTTATCAGTAAAATCTTAATATGATTTCATCAACACTAACAAATGTACCTCACCAATGGTAGGGGCTAATAATAGGGGGTGGAGGTAAAGGGTATGGAATGATTTGGGGGATTTCTTTTCTTTTCTTTTTTTTGAGTAATGAAAATGTTCTAAAATTTATTGTGATGATGAATGGACAACTATATGGTGATACTTTGAGCTATTGATTGTACACTTTGGATGGATTGTGTGTGTGATCATGTCTCAATAAATTTGCATTTTAAAAAGTTTAAAAAATGATTATTTAGCTATTTTGCTAAAATTCTCTTGAAGGAAATGTTAAGTGCAAAGGTATATCGTATCCTGGTGGACAAGTTGCTTCAGAGCTGACACAGAGTCATCTGAAGATCCTTGAAGTGCTAACAGAGAGAGGAGGCACCTACTCATGCACATTTGGAGATGCAGAGCCCAGCAGACATTGCCATGCACCTTCCCATGAGATGTTAAGCAAGCCAGAATCCAGATTTGTGTCTCAAAGGAGCGAAATGAAGTCCCACAGGTGCTTAGAGAGGAAACCACTGGCCTCAGAAGCTGAAAGCAATGGAAATAGGAACAAGGACCAGCAGATACCAGCCATGCACCTTTCCAACATGACAGATATTGGTAAGTCAAGGCATCTTTTTCTGGATGCTTTAATTTGGACATTTCTATATCCTTAGAACTATAAACTTACAACTTCATGAATTCCCTTTTTGAAAGACAAAAAAAAATGTATATCATATCCTGGTACTCAAGTCTTGCATATAACATGCCCAGGAAAGCAATAAACATTTATAGGATATTTTTGTTCCTTGATTGAAAAGATCATCTAAGTACAAAGTATGTGTGTCCCTATTTTATGTCAAAGCATGTATATCTCTGTTTTGTGTAAAACAATAACATAACATTTTTGGTGGCAATGCTGAGTAAAATCTAGATTATGAAAATAACCTTTTGGTTAGCAATCAGCTTAAAGTTATTTTGCTTAAAGTTTCACATAAGTTTAATAGGCTTCACATCATGAAAGATGCTATACTATGGCATCCAAGGCATTTGCTTAATCATATCTTGGATTCATTATCATAATTTGTACTGAAAGCTTTTTTACATGCTCATCTCTGAACAATAAAAATTAATACAAGGTTGTTGACTAATTTTCAGGATGAGATAAATTGTGACATAGAATGTAATATATACATCACCATTCTCCCACATATACAGTCATGAGATATCAATGTTTAATTTGACTTCTTTCTTGTTATTCAGTTAGTTTCTAAAGGTGTTGAACTTCCCGGGCTTCATCTTTTTTTTTTTATTTCACCTCATAGCTAGCCAACACTAAATTCATATTTACAAAGGAATCCAAACTTTGAGTTGTAGGCGAAATACAGGAAATTTGGAAAATGGTAGGTAAATTATTATTGATTTAAAAATCACTATTACAGCAATATTTCTAAGCAATACAAACCAGGGGGCGGGGGGAGTGCATAGGTAATTCAGTCGTAGAATTCTTGTCTGCCACATATGAGAACCAGGTTCGATTCCTGGCCTGTTCACCTCCAAAAAAAAATTCAACAAAATGGTGCTGCAATAACAGGATACTCACATGGAAAAAGAATGAAATGTGACCCCCACCATACAGTATACAAAAAAGAAAAAATACAACCTGGCAAATGTGAGGTGGAGAATAAAGCCAAGAACCTACATCAAAGCACCAAGAAAATAAAAATCCAACTTAATGCTGAACAGCAAAGCAGAAATTGACATGCTATCATTTTCTTCATTTCTCTATTAAAGGAGAATTTGTCTAAATCTTAAAAAAGCATGCTTTGATAAGCAGTTCATTTAAACAACGTTTAAATCCATTCACTATATTAAATCCATTCACTAATATGAATGTTCTATCAAAAAGGACATGATGATTGCTTGTACTCGGCTTCCCAGTAGAGCATGGTGATCAAGATGCAGACAGCTAACTGAGGTGATCCTCATGAGTTAGGAAACATATTCCTACAGTATACCAGTACTGAGGAAGATGGAGAACATTACATGACCCTGGAAGACTTTATCCAGCACTGTACAGGACTGTTGAATGATCCAAAAATAACAATCCAAAGATTGTGCAGCTCTTGGCATGAGTAATACATCAAACCAAGGGTGAGTTGAATGCCTATCAAGAGTTTTTGGCATTTAAATGTTTTGTGTGTTCCAGATTCCTTGTTTATAGTGGCTTTCCAATTGTTTGTCAAGAGTGGAAATGGAGAGGTGACATTTGAAAATGTCAAAGGAAATTTTGGACAGACTATTATTCATCATCATATCCCTTTTAATTGGGACTGTAAATTTATTTCACTGCATTTGGATGTCACTGGAAGAATCATCTTAACCACATGAAATTCACAGTTTCTCCAGGAGTTGCAATTGGAACGTGTAACACATGTCTTTGCATTGAAAGATAAAAGCAAAAGTGGCATGATTTCTGGGCTGGATTTCAGTAACATCATAGTTACCATTCAGTCTCACAGGCTTACTCCTTTCATGGAGGAGAACTTAGTTTTATCAGCTGGAGTAAGTATCTCACACTAGGTTAGCTACTCCTACTTGAATGCATTTAACTCTTTACTGAGTAGTATGGAACTTGTTTGTAAAATATTTACCACTCTAGTTGGCACAAGGAAGGATGTTGAGGTCCCAAAGGAGGAATTTGTCCAGAATGCCATACTCTTTGGACAAGTCACCCCAGTAGAAATTGATATTCTCTACCAGTTTGCAGACCCATATAATGCTACAGGGTGCCTGACTTTGGAAGATATGGAGAGAATAGCCCTGTTGTCTGTGGGTGTCTTACCTTACAGCCTGGCAGAACTTCAGAGGCAGCAATCTCAATGGTTAGGCAGGCCCGTTTGGCTCCAAACTGCTGAGTTTGCTTACAGATTCCCTCTAGATTCAGTTGCTGGAATTGTGGGAGCCACGGCAGTATATATTATAGATATGGTGAAGACCCACATGCAAAATCAGCATGGTACTGGCTCTGGTGTGGGAGAGCTGATGTACAAAAACAGCTATCACTGTTTTAAGAAAGTCTTGCCTGTGAGAGCTTCTTTGGTCCCTCCCAGGGTCTGATATCACAACTTACAGGGGTTGCTCCAGAAAAGGCCATTAAACTGTCTGTTAACAATTTTGTTCCAGGCAAATTTACCAGCAGAGATTACTCTATTCTACTTTTGACAAAAGTCCTTGCTGGAGGTTGTGCTGGAGGCTCTCAGGTCATCTTCATCAACCCTCTAGAGATAGTGAAGATTTTCTGCAGGTAGCAGCAGAGATCACCATGGGACTGTTGAGTCTGTATAAGGGTGCCAAAGCATATTTCCTCTGAGACAGTCTCTTCTTTGCAATATATTTTCCTGTTTATGCTCATTGCCAACTACTTCTGACTGATGAAAAAGAAAACGTGGGAGGTTTAAATCTCCTGGCAGCTGGAGCCATGGCAGGTGTGCCTGCTGCTTTTCTGATGACTTCTGATGATGCTGTCAAGATAAGACCACAAGTGGCCACCCGCGCAGACCAGACGATGCATTCTGGTTGTACAGATGGCTTTGGGAGGAGGGGCCCTACCGTGTGGAAAGAAACTGTAGCCTGAGCGTTTCGAACCTCTCCTCAGTTCAGTATGTTACCTTAGTCACCTATGAACACCTCCAGCGGTCGTTTTACATTGTTTTGGAGACCTCAAACTCTCCAGCTCAGAGCCAACATCTAAGTCCCACATCACAGAACTTCCTCCTGCCAGTCCTGAGCACATCAGTGGGAGCAAACTCACTACAGCCACTTTTGCTGGTATTGAAAACAAGTTTGTCCTTTGTTTTTCGAAAGTTAAGCCTCCTAGCATTGCTGCAGTTCAGCCAAAGGCAGCAGCGGCAGTAGCTCAATGAAGAGAAGGTGACTGCATGTGGCAAAATGGTACCCTTAAGAGAGGGGCTGAGGGAGCAGCTCCCTAATGTTTTCAGTCAGCGGCACAGTGCTGACTCAGCTGAATCATCATCTGTTTTTTCTGTATGACATATATATATTTGTTTATAAAGTAATCATTTGGGTGGGGGCAGCTCAGTTCAAGCTTTCGTCTTATGTGTTGAAATGTTTCCCTAAGCCTCAGAATGAGTAGTGTTCTAGACTCTGCTTTGCACAACTTGCGCTTACAGTGACTGTACTTATTGCACATCTTTGTGCGGCTACATCTTGGCACCTCATCCCAACAAATCACACTTATTGAAATGTATTGCAGTTATGAGTGTCTGGAAAGGTGTGGAGACCCAGGACCTGGGCTACCCCTCCACATCGATAGTAAGTTGCTGAACATAATCTCCTCAATGACCTGGACAGAGGTTAAAGTCAACAAACTTCCTCAGGGAGGAAAAGCGTACAGACGGTATGTAAACCACTTATCTTGCAAAACATTAAAATGCCTCTCCCTGATATATTGATGACAAATCTCCAAACCCCTGTGTCATGAGACCTTGCTGAGACTCTGTTTTCATTACCTATGGAATGTCCTTTTCTTAAACCTTATAAGCTGTCCCTTGTATCCTCTGCCTTTGCAGGGTGCTGCTTTCATATTTTCCAGGTGGCTGCTACTTGGAAAGATCTGCTCCTGTTCATAAATCCTAATAAAACTCATGTCTAACTCCGCACCAGATGTGTTCTTTGGTCTTGGGGCTGCACCAACCCAAGCTCTTCAAGAGCTGGGTTGAAACAATTGGTGAGTCAGCCAGGAGACCATAGAGCCACCAGCCGTAGAGGGCATGAGTCCTGGGAAGGGAGAACCCATGATGAAAATCCCAAATTGCCCTATATTATCCACGGGGGGGGGGGGGGGGCTGCCCTCCTGGACAAATGGGGACCACTGCGAGAGCATGGAGATGCCCTGAAAACTCCGGTGGGTTGCTAAGTGTTTTGCAACAGACAGAAGGACAACTAAATTTTAGCAAAAAGAAAATAAAACACCAGGTAGAAACAGCCATAGCTTGGTTGCTTTTAGCTTTATATATGGCCACAGAAACAGAACAGAAGGCAAAAGCAACACCCTACCATCTAGAAGAAGAATTAAAGCTAGAAAGAAATAGGTACCTTGCCCAAGTGAAAATGACAGACTCTCTGACCAATTGCCTGTGCTGAGTGGATGGTCAGTCAAAGACTCTGGCAGGCAGTATGCCTGAGTCAGAGGCCATAAGTTCTTAAGATCTTATAAGATCTTAGCCTCTCCAGGATGGGACCCCAAAGTGTGGGACCCCATAGACTCCTCCTCGAAAGAGGAATGGGAGAAGGAGGAGGATGAAGAGCCCCAACAGGTGCACCCCATAATACAACAGAAATGAAAAGTAGTCGCAAGGTCTACCCCTTTTGGTTCAGCAATTCCAACATCCTAAAGAGAAATTACACATTACTGTGAGAGATTATGCCGCTGCCAAATTGGGCCATTTAGGGTAAAAAACTAGGGAGTCCCTACCCAGTTGGCTTCTGAGGTTATGGGGCACCAGAACAGAGGGGATAGTCCTTTCTGGAGTGGAGATGAGTAAATTGGCATCTATTACAACCCACCCTTTGCTACAACAACACTTGTATGCTATTTTAGCTGATGCAAAAACCACCTCCGTGTTGGTATGGCTGATTGACAGATGTAAGGCTGCATGGACAAATGGAGGAGAAATACCACACAATACCCCCATTGGCAAAATATAAAGGAACAACAAAACATTTTAAGGAGGCTGATGATGAGGCATGTCATTTATGCTGTGGCTTTCACAGGTCCTGACAATGAAGCTTTTACACACAGGAATGAAAGACACAGTATTGCATACTGCCCCCAACCATTACTATGGGCCTCTCATGGTTATCCTAAACCTGTCACTAGGACAGTCCATCTCCCTTGCACTTAGGGTCTGGGCAACTTTGGAGAGTCAGAGATGCTGTGGAAAAGATGGATGGAATTAAGGGCAATGGGAAAGGTTCCCCGTGAGTATATAGCCTTAACTGAGTATCCTACAAGCCGTGTGGGTAAATCTCATTGCTGCAGGCACAGAGATAGAGGCTACAGATAGGTAACCTAATGCAGTACTGGTAAAACTTTAGCACAAACTGCCTAAGGACCAAAGATTTACTAAACTGAGCTCCCAAGTTTCCAAGGGAGGAAAGAAGTCAGGAAAGAAACCACCATTCAGAGCCTGAGCCTGGGAGTCCTCCCCTCCTCCAGAAGAGGCTTAGCAAGATCCCTGGGTGCAAATAATAGGGACCCTGGGGATCAGAGGCTACATGTACACTTAGCCATCTACTGGTCCCCTACTAACCAGCAGCAAGTGTTAGCACTAGTAGATACGAGTGCTAAATGTACTTTAATCTATGGAAATGTAGCCTGATTCCATGGGCCAGTACAGGCTCTAGATGGCTATGGGAGGTAAATGATCCAGACAAAGTAGCACAGTATAACTTTACAAACTGGGAAACGGCACCACCACCCCTACTCCAAGTATATAATGTATATCTCCCCTTTTCCAGAAGACATTTTAGGAATTAATCTTCTACAAAATGCAACATCGCAAAAACCACTATAGGAGAATTCCATTTCTGGTGTAGAGTGTTTAAGCAGTTCTAAGAGGACAAGCCAAGTAGTCTCCTGTTAGAGTACTCCTGCCTCAAAGGGTTGTGGCTATAAAACAACATAAATTTCTGGGACGGCACAAAAAAATCTCAGCCATTATCAAAAAGTTGGAGCAGGTGGGGATAATAACACCCATCCATAGCCCTTTCAGTAGTCTCAGGTGGCAGTACAAAATCCTGATAGAATGTGTCATTTAACAGTAAAATTATCCATGGTTCAACAAAGTAACACCACCATTGCATGCTGCAGTACTGAACATCGATGGGTTATTAGAAAAAATTAGTTCCCAATCATGTCAATATTATTTTGTATTGAATCTTGCTAATGCTTTCTTTAGTGTCTTCCTAAAAAAATCAAGGCAGTCTGCATCCGCTTTCACTTGGAGAAGCCAACAATGGATGTTTACTATGCTTCCCCAAGGCTATGTACATAGCTCAACCATCTATCTGTGCCTCGTGGCAAAAGATTTACTTATGTGGAAAAATCCCACAAGTGTAACTCTATGTCACTGTATTGCTAATGTCATATTAACCAGTAACTCTCTTTCAAAATTAAAAGAAGCCTCAGGGTCACTTCTATCTCACCTTAGAAGTTGAGGAGAGGCAGCCAATCAAATCTTGGGTGTTCTATAGTTGGGCAAGACAAAAACTATACATTCCAAGGAAGCAGAAGTGGTGACAGTGGAGCTGGGGCCACGTGTGCCTCGGCCCCAACAAGGAAATAAATTCAACAAGAGAAAATTCCAACCAGACAGTAAAAGTGCTGAATCAGTAGGCAAGAAACCCAAAAGGCATGATTTCAGAAAGGAGAAAAAAAGAGTTGAAGCAGAACAGGCAACTCAGTGATAAAACCAACTATGACATTATTGTTCAGGCCAAGCAGATTTGGGATATCCTAAGAAGAAGAGACTGTGACAAAGAAAAAAAGAGTGAAGTTGATGAGTGATTTGCAGAAGTTGATTCAAGGAAAAATTAAAACTATTGCATTTGCACATGACTCAACACATGTCATCCAGTGTTACACTCAATACGGTAATGAAGAACAGAGAAAAGAGGCTTTTGAAGAGTTGCGAGATAACTTGGTTGAATTAAGTAAAGCCAAATATTCCCAAGATATTGTTAAGAAATTTCTCATGTACGGTTGTAAACCACAGATTGCAGAGATAATCAAAAGTTTTAGAGGGCAAATGAAGAAAATGCTACGACATGCAGCAGCGTCAGCCATCGTGCAGTACACCTATAACGACGAAGCCATTTTGGAGCAACAGAGAAACATGTTAACAGAGGACTCCATGGGAATACATTTCAGCTTTACAAGGCAGCAGATCATCCAACTCTGGAAAAAGTATTAGAGGTACAGGCAGAAAATCTAGAGATTATTATGGATGAAATCAAACAGATTCTGACTCCAGAGGCCCAAAAGGAAGCTGTTTTTAAGCACTCATTGGTTCATAAATTATTCTTGGACTTTTGTTTTTACCAAAACTAAGATCAGAAATGATCGAGGCCATCTGAGAAGTGGTGGTATGCTTGGCACATATAGACGATGGCTCCAGAGTGGCTGTGCACTGCCTCTGGCTCGGCATGCCAAGGACAGGAGAGTGATTGTGTGAGGACAATGAAAACTTATGTTGAAAATGTGGCTAATGGCTAGTACTCCCATTTGGTTCTACTGGCAGCATTTGATTGTATTGATGATACTAAACTTGTGAAACAGATCATCATATCAGAAATTATCAGTTCCTTGCCTAACATAGTGAATGACAAATATGGAAGGAAAGTCCCGTTGTATTTAATGAGCCCCAGAGACCCTGCACATACAGTTTGAGAAATTATTGATGCTCTACAGAAAGGAGATGGAAATGCACACAGCAAGAAAGACACAGAGATCTGCCAGCAAGAGCTCTTAGAATCCATTTCCCCAGCCTTGTTAAGCTACCTGCAAAGACACACCCGAGAGAGGGTGCTAGATAAGAGGGCCTGTGTGTTAGTGACTGCCATTCTGGGATCTGCCTTTGGAGAGACACAGCCTACCATGAATGCCATCACCAGTGTGGCACCAGAACTGCATCCTGATGACAAGGACGGAGAGCTTCATATTGCAAAACATCCTACTGGACATCTACTTCTGAAGGGGTTAATAGAGCAAGATGAAAAGATGAAAGAGAATGGAAGAGAAGGTTGTTTTGCAGAAACACTCATAGGGCATGTTGGTATGAAAAACCTGAAGTCCTGGGCTAATGTGAATCAAGGTACCATTATTCCTTCTAGTCTTCTCCAGAGTTTTGATCAAGAAGTTGCAAACAAAATCAAAGCTGAACTGAAAAGCTTCATTCCCACATTGGAAAAAAAATAAAAAATACCAGCAAAGGAAAAGAAACTGCACTGGAAAAAACTGACAGCCTAGGTAGAAAACAGTTAAGCACAAGAAGGAATTATTTTTCCTTTTCTGTTATGTTTTCCCAACGTAGGAAAGAAGAATTAGAAATCCACCTTTCTGGCAGTTTGGGTGCACTATGTATGTGTTTATTCTTTATATAAGAATATGTTTATAAACTGGTTTCTAAAAAACAAACAAACAAACAAAAATATACCTTCTGCTGTAATTGATAAGGTTCAGATTGGAAAGGATTATGTACCCTAAAAAGCCATGTTTAATCCTGATCTATCTTGTGGAGGCAGCCATTTCTTTTAATTCCTATTCAGCACTGTAGGTTGGAAAGTTGATTAGGTTATCTCCATGGAGATGTGACACACCCAGTTGTGGGTATTAGCCTTTGATTAGAGGGAGATGTGACTCCACCCATTCCAGATGAGTCTTGATTACTTTGCTGGAATCCTTTACAAGAAGAAACATTTTGGAGACAGCCTCAGAATGACGAGAATCAGGAGAGCCCACACAGCCAGAGATCTTTGGAGATAAAGAAGGAAAATGCTCTTAGGGGAGCTTCATGAAACGAGAAGCCTGGAAAGAAAGCTGGCAGATGTTGCCACGTTCACCATGTGCCTTTCCAGCTGAGAGAGAAACCCTGAACTTAATCAGCTTTTCTTGAGTGAAGGGAACCTCTCGTTGGTACCTTAATTGGGACATTTTTATAGACTTACTTTAATTTGGACATTTTCATGACCTTGGAATGGTAAACTTGCAAATTAATAAATTCCCTCTTTTAAAAGCTGTTCAGGCTGGAGACCCGGGTCCAATTCCTGGTGCCTGCCATTGCAAAAAATTAAAAAATTAAAAATCAGGTTGAGGTTAAAGTAATTCAGAACATAGGAATAAGGAAGACAGTGTCTGTGTTTTAGAACCACACGTACTCTTTGAGACCAGTGGAAGAAAGGTTAATTTGGTCTGGAACTGAAATTTTCTGTAGTACATAATCTGATTCAAGGTATCTGTATAGCTCATCTGAACACAGGGAGCACAGAATAAGAAAGAAGCCCTTTAATCCTGTATAGATTATTGTAATGTCTGGAAACATCCTAGAGTATATTAAGCAGATAATCAAAAAATATTGGCAAAGTCCCCTAACGGAGGGGAGAAAGCCTATGGAACTATTAAACCTTACCATTAGGGAATTCCTTGATATTGTGTCAAACTTTAGGGACACCCAAATCAATAGGTCATGCCCTTGATCAGGAGGCTTACTCTTGTGAAGCTTATGTAGGTAGCGTAGATGCGTAGACTACCTATAGACATGCCTAAGAGTTACTTCTGGAGGACCTCTGTTGTTCCTCAGATGTGACCTCAGTCTCTCTAAGCCCCACTCTGCAAGTGAAAGCATTGTCCTCCCCCCATGTGGAATATGATATCCAGGGGTGAAAGTCTCCCTGGTGATGTGGGAAATGACTCCCAGGGATGAATCTAGACCTGGCACTGTGAGATGAACAATTCCATCCTGACCAAAAGGGGGAAAAGAAGTATAATTAATAAAGTATCAGTGGCAGAGAGAGTTCAAATAGAGTCGAAGACTCTGGAGGTTGCTCTTACGCAAGCTTCAGTTAGACCTTGCTACCCATCATAATCTGCCAACCCCCAACCAGGATCATTCCAGTCGATCCAAAAGAACACCTAGGGCAATATATAAGATTCCACAAGGGTTCCAGACACTAGAGTAACTTTCCAGAAACCTACAACCTCCAGATGGGTCCCTGGTCCAGATAAGTCCTGAAACCTAGCCCAGCCTCTCCAGAACATCAGATGGTTCTATCTCCCTTCCCCATATTAGTGACAGACCCTTCCAATATGAGAAATTTAGAGTTGCCATAGCCCAAATACCCTAATGAGAGGGATGGAAAGATCAAAGATGATGGTGGAGTTAAACAAAGATAGAATTTAACAAATGAATATGAATGCTGAATCATTAAATTGATATCTCTTTTAGTCTCCAATATTTTAGAGCAGCTAGAAGTAAAAACCTAAAATTGTGAACTTGTAACCCATGCCAAACTCTGAAATATGGTCTACAATTAATTGTGGTACTGTGTTTTGAAATTTATAGCTTTTTTGTATATATGTTATTGTTCACAAAAAAAGAAGTAAAAAAAAGTCTATTGCGATGAAAAAAATACTTAAGCCTTTTAGCCTCCTATATTCTGGAGCAGCTAGAAGGAAAAATCTGAGAGGATCATATGGTAGCCCATGACAAACCCTGGGATCTGTCCTGTAACTACTTGTTGAAGAGTGCTTTGAAAACTATTGCTCTTTTATTTCTTTGTTTTGTATATATATTATACTATACAAAAAAAATAGTTAAAAAATTTTTTTTAAAAAGCTGTTCTGTGTCTGGTATATCACATTATGGCAGCTAGCAAACCAGAACACATGGTATGTGAATATATAATATATATCATAAGAAAATAAATAATTAAGAAAAGATTAAAGGAGAATGTGGAGTTATAAAAGAGAAGATGGGCTTTAACAAATGAGTCTGACTCCTGAATCATTATATCAATATTTCTTTTTGTTGCCAGTGTCTTAGAGCAGCTGGAAGGAAAAACCTAAAATTGTGGAACTGTAACCCATACCAAACTTTGAAATCTGTTCTAAAACTAATTGTTGTGGTGAGCTTTGAAATTTATTGCTTTTTTGTATTTATGTTATTTTTCACAATAAAAGAAAAAAAGAAAGGCCATTCCTGGGAATAGGATACCTCCAAACAGGCTGCTTCTGAAAAGGCAGACAGGGCAACAGCACAGAACGAGCAATAGGGGCATAGATCCAAACCTGCCTGATAATTGGATATAGCCAGCACTGATATTGGCTTTAATTAGGATCTGTAGCAGAAGCAGCATTCTAAACAAATACCCCCTAGCTTTTGGTAACAATTATGGGAAAGGGCAGAACTAAAATGCAGCCCCCCTAGAAAAGCAATTGTGTGCTGTATATAATGCCTTATTATAAGTGGAAGGACTAATGCCAAGGCGCCCAGTCACCTTAAAAATGGCCGTTCCTATTCAGGAGTAGACAACTGACAAGGCTTCTAAGCCACTCTCTGGCAGTGCCCAACTGAGCACACTGAACAAATAGAAAGCCTACCTGCTATAGCATGGTATTTTCAATACCAGCCCTCTGAGAGTATAAATGCAAGAAATTCCCTGACCAGTGTCCTGTAAAGAAGACTCAACAGCTAAACTCACTGCATCTAAAATAGCTGTTGAAATGCCCACTTTAGAAAGCACAGGTACTATTCCCAAGTATGCTTGGTACACTAATGGATCTGCTAGTGGACAGTCTCCCACATAGACGGCCATGGCAATACAACCCAGTACTGACACTATATGGTGAGAGACTGACACTATACAAAGCAGTCAATGAGCTGAGTTGAGAGCAATATAAATAATAATAGTGCATGAACCGGGAAACCTGGTAACTATCTGTGTCAACAGCTGGGTTTACAAGCTGAATGGCAACCTGGAAGCAGAGACAATGGACAGTCATAGGTCATCCCCTCTGGGTTCAAGAACTGTGGAAAGTCATCTGGGATGCCTATCAACATCAGAAGGTAACTGTCTATCATGTCCCTGCCCACACTCCCAACATGTTACCTGGGAATGTGGAAGGAGATATACCCACATAGGTTTGGAGCAGCACAGCTGAAACAAGGGAAGCAAAGGAATGGCTTCATTATAAAAGTGGATACCCAGGATAACAAACCCTTTGGCATCTGGCCCAGCAGCTCCAGCTGATAATCATGTGCCAGAAGTTACTGGACATCACTAGAAAGCCCTTCATGCTCCTCACATTGGCCATGTAAGCTACCACACTAAATAGGACGCATCGAGTGGTCACAAATCCCAGTAACCCTGTGGCAAGTGGATTACATTGGTCCCCTTCTGCTCTTGGAAGGAGTGAGGTATGCTTTTACTGCCATAGACAAGGCTATAGACTGTTGTTAGCTTTCCCAGTTGGGGAAGGCTAATAATGGGCCATCTTCCAATGTTTGGAGAACGTGAGCACTCTGTACTGAGTGTCTACACAAATAAACAGTAATCTGGGGCCCCTTTCACTGGACAAATAATTCAATACTGGGCCATGGATCAGGACATCAGGTGGCTGTTCCATTGGCCCTACAATCTCACAGGTGTGGGTCTTATTGAAAGAATGAATGGCTTGTTAAAAAACAACTAAAGAGTAATAAAAGGTCCTTGTAGCAGTGGTCTTAGAAGCTCTATCAGGCCTTCAATGCAATGCCTTGGGCTGCTGCACCTGCCCATGTTAAAATGCTCATGAATGGATCAGTGCAGGCCCTGGAAATACAAGTCAAAGGGCCTAATGCTTTGCAGTTGAAAAGGGGAAATGATAATAATTTGTTGTTGCCTGTGCCTCCGACCATACAAAATGGGAAATGAGGCCAATTGGCTTTGGTGCTGGCCTATGTAGCCACATTAGTTAGAAATCCTAAGTCCTGGGGAATAGGAGTGTTCTAGTTTGATAGCTGTCAGAATGCGATACACCAGAAGCAGGAATTAGGTGGGCCTCGGTGGCTCAGCAGACAGAGTTCTTGCCTGCCATGCCAGAGAGCCGGGTTCAATTCCTTCTGCCTGCCCATGCCAAAAAAAAAAAAAAAAAGAAAAAAGGGAGGGGGGATTTATTAAGTTGCAAATTTACATGTTCTAAGGCCATGAAAATATCCAAATTAAAGCAAATTTGCAATCTAAGGCATCCAGGGAAAGATACTTTGGTTCAAGAAAGCCAATGATGTTCAGGATTTCTCTCTTAACTGGAAAGGCACATAGTGAATATGGTGACATCAGATAGCTTTCTCTCTGGGCTTCTTATTTCATGAAGCTCCCCCAGGGGTGTTTTCCTTCTGCATCTCCAAAGGTCTCTGGTTGCATGGGCTCTGTCTCTTTCAGAATCTTAAAACTTTTCCGAAATGCTTCCTCTTTTAAAGGATTCTAGTAAAGTAATCAAGACCCACCTGGAATGGGTGGAGTAACGTCTCCCTCTATCCAGAAGTTCATACACACAAGTGGGTAAGTAACATCTCCATGGAGATAACCTAATCAAGTTTTGAACCTACATTATTGAATAGAGATTAAGAGAAATGGTTGCTCTCTCCAGATTGAATTAGGATTAAAACATGGCTTTTCTAGGGTACATAAATCCTTTCAAACCGGTACAAGAAGCTACCCAAAACATTGTAATAAAACCCTCAATTTATGCAAAAATGCCTATTTAAAATCTTCATCACCAATCCGGGGCCTCCTATTCCCACAGGAACCTCATACATGACTGTGTGGATCCTTCTTATGCCCAGATTAATAATTAATGAAATGGTAAACAATTCTCAAGATTCGCAGAAGATTTGCAGTATTAAAACATCCTCATAATGTTCTTCTACCTAGTACTTTATCATCAACCAATAAAAACCTCACATGTAAATTATAAGATCATCAGGAATTACCTCTTATTGTTCCCCATAAACATCTTTCTTTTTGCCCATAGTGCTCTAGCAAACACCTTCCTACAGTGGGCTTCAGCAGTAACTCATACCCACCATCGAACTGAATGTTAGGTTTGCATGGACCTGCCCTCTGCAGGTGCTACCGTCTTCCTTAGACTGTAGCCTCTGCAAATTGGGCTGTGTAGAATACCCTGCTGACCTGGAAGAATTCAACACATTGGAAAATATGAAAGAAAATCTTCTCATTCAAGACTGGAATCCTATGACAAAACCAGAGCTTACATCTTCTCCTCTGTATAGGACCAAGTGAACAAGCCATGACCTGTATGAAGTATGCTGTATAGGATGGTGTAAGGTGGCTAACAGCAAAAGCTATAACAGGAGACCGTGTTGCCCCTGTCTGTGTGGAATGACTTGATAGAATTCATAATGTGGGGTGGGTACCCCCTGAATTCTGTAATTTTATGTTAAGCTACCAAACAATAGTCTTTTCCACTGGCAAGATATCTCCATCCAATATGGGGCATACCCTTCCCCCAAGGGATGTCTATAGGACTGTGGACAATATGGTCGGCCCTATTTACTCTGTAACTAAATAGGAAGTTGTAAGCAGGGACAGCCGCATATCCGGGCTACCTTATATGACTCTTTACTTCATACGTCTAGTAACTGGGAAATGGTTAAAGCTAGATATAGACTAAAACACACTCCTAGTAATATTACCCTTTAGCCATTTTTGCATTAGGTAGAGTTGCAATAATTACTGAAAAAATATATGGCAACTTTAGCCAGTCAGACTGCCCAAGCACTTAATATTCCAAAATAGTTATATCCTTGCTAAATAAAAAAAAACCACACACACAGCCTAGAAAAGTAGTTTTGCAAAATAAAATGGGCCTTAAATAACCTCTGCAGCATAAGGTGGTAGCTGTGCCTTAATTAATGTGCAGTGCTGCATATATATTCCTAATCATTTTCACTTTCACAAATTTTAAATCACATGCAAAAGCACATACATAATATTAATCAAATATCAGCATACCATTTGTCTAAATGGTTTAATTCTTTTTCTTAGCCGTGGCAGCATCTCTTTGCAGGTTTGTTACCTCTGTGTGAGGAACTCCCAGTGTTCTGTTGACTCCTATACTGTTGCTGTGGAATATGAATGCAGTGTCTGCTCCTTGGTCAATGTAATATGCTGCATGGGTGTGGATTGTAGAGATCCAAGGCCTTGGTTCCCCCTGTATATTGAGAGTAAGTTACTGTACTTAGCCATCATCAGACCTCTTCAGGGAACAAAAGAATGTAGAGATGCTATTATAAACTGCTTATCTTGTAAAACATTAAACTCCTCTCCATAATATGTCGATAAATCACCAAATCCCTGGGCCATGAGACTCTGCTTAAATTCTGTTTTCATCCCCTATGGCATGTTCTTGTCCTAAACCCTTATAAGCTGCCCCCTTGCACCCCCCACGTTTGCAAAGCGCTGCTTTCATATTTTCCAGGTGGCCGCCACTGGCAAATATCTTCTCCTGTTCATAAATACTAATAAAACTCCTATCTAACTCTGCACCAGATGTGTTCTTTAGTCCTAGGGCTGCATCAATCTGAGCCCTTCAATAGCTGGGTTGAAACCAATGTAGAGAAAGTTTTGAAACTGTTTTATTAAGATGTGGTGATCCTTTTGTCTCTTTACCCTACAATTTAAAATTTTATTCTTTAATTTTCTGAAATGCATCAAATAACAAGAGTCTCTGGCTGCTTATAAAATATTAATAAAAAGTTGTCCAATAAAAAATCCAAAGAACAGCTGAGCTCATAAGTAATTTAGCAAATGGCAAACTGACTTTTACACCAGACCACAGAGATGTCCCTGCCCAGTGCCCTGGAGGAAAACATAGTTTGAGAGAATTCTGGCAGAGCTAGAGGGGAGGAATAAGCCAAAGCAAAATACCAAATGATCCTACTCTCTTTTCCATAAAATTTGCATTTGGGGCCAGAAACAGTGACTGTCTTAGCTTATGTTTTGTTTTGTTTAACTTTTTTTATTGTATAGTATAACATATAAACAAAGCGAAGAAATAAAAGAGCAATAGTTTTCAGAGCACTCTTCAAAAAGTGGTTACACGATAGATCCCAGAGCTTATCATGGGCTACCATATGATCCTCTCATATTTTTCCTTCTATGGAAGGATCTGTCACTAATATGGGGTAGGGAGATAGAACTATCTGATGTTCTGGAGAGGCTGGGCTAGGTTTCAGGACTTATCTGGACCAGGGACCCATCTGGAGGTTGTAGGTTTCTGGAAAGTTACTCTAGTGTCTGGAACCCTTGTGGAATCTTATATATTGCCCTAGGTGTTCTTTAGGATCGACTGGAATGATCCTGGCTGGGGGTTGGCAGGTTATGATAGGTAGCAAGGTCTAACTGAAGCTTGTGTAAGAGCAACCTCCAGAGTAACCTCTCGACTCTACTTAAAATTTCTCTGCCACTGATACTTCATTAATTACACTTCCTCCCTCCCTCTTAGTCGGGATGGAATTGTTGATCCCACAGTGCCAGGTCTGATTCATCCCTGGGAGTTATCTCCCATGTCACCAGGGAGACTTTCACCCCTGGATGTCATGTTCCATGTAGGGGGGAGGGCAATGATTTCACTTCCAAAGTTGGGTTTAAAGAGACTGAGGCCACATCTGAGCAACAAAAGAGGTCCTCCAGAAGTAATTCTTAGGCATGCCTATAGGTAGGCTAAGCTTCTCTGCTACCTACATAAACTTCACAAGAGTAAGCCTCCTGATCAAGGGTAAGCCTATTGATTTGGGTGTCTCTAAAGTTTGACACAGTATCAGGGGATTCCCTGATGGTAAGGTTTACTAGTTCCATAGTCTTTCTCCCATCCCTCAGAAGACGTTGCCAATACTTTTTGTTTATCTGCTTATATACTCCAGGATGTCTCCAGCCATTACAATAACCTATACAGTATTAAAGGACTTCTTCCTTATTCTGTGCTTCCTGTGCTTCAGTTATTCAACCTATACAGATAGGTTGAATCAGATTATGCACTAGAGAAAATTTCAGTTCCAGATCAAATAAATTTTTCTTCCATTGGTCTCAAAGAGTATGTGTTGTTTTAAAATATAGGCACTGTCTTCCTTACCCCTATGTTCTGAATTACTTTAACCCCAAACTGTTCGGCTTCATTCTTATCTCTAAATATCAGGTTATATATATATAAAACAGCCTCCCAAAACCCAGAAATAATAATCACCACTCCAGGCTTAATGTGTCTACTCTAAAAGCTTATACTCTGGGCCCCTGTTTCCTTATGCACCTTTTCTAAACGTGACCATACCATTGTTGTTTTTTTTTGTTTCTGGCTTATTTTGTCTCACCAAATGTCCCACATGTTCATTCACATCGTTGCATGCCTCACGACAGTGTTCCTTTTTGTAGCAGCACAACCTTTGTTCATAAGTATACACCATTGTCCACCAATCTACTTCTCATCAGGCATCATAAAGAGTGCCCAAAGTCCATAGTCCATCAACATTCTCAATTTCAGATAATTTCATTGTTCCCCAGCTAGCTCATTCTTATTTCCATGAAATGGCACTACTTAAGTCTCTTATATGTCTTTCAAGGAAACAAACAGCATTTTAGGCTTCTGGGGTAGGGATAGATTTTCCTTTGGCTATTGGCCTCAGTCTGGTATATGTGAATATTCAAAAGCTTTGGGTGGAATTGCTTGGTGGATTTTTATGGTACATGGACCTGAATTCTTATAACTACTAGCTCTAAGCTTCTAGGCTTGAAATTCAAGTTCAGTTTACTAAAATGAAAGCACAATATCTATGAAGCTGTAATATAGTATATTTATGACTCTCTCTCTGCACACATGCTTTAATGGATGACTCCTGCCAGATGCACTGATGGCTGGGCACAATCTCTGCAAAAACACAATGTTTCTCAGCTAGTATTTTCCTTCCCTTATTGATACCAGAGGTAAAGTCTTCCAGGGGATTACTCTTTCCAGATGTATAAAGGCCTAGGAAAACAAAGAAGTCAGACTGTATTACTTATGATTAGATTACAGGTACACAATGATATCATGGCCAAGTTGTGTGTATCAACAGAGATTTTGCTTTTAACATGTGTACTTAACTTTTGGAATTTTGATGATGGTGGTTGTATTTTTAGCAATAAACACAAATAGAACTTTTATAAGATAACATATTACTAGGATGAATAACTTCAGTATATCACTCTTAGTCTCTAATTGACAAGTTTATAATTACTCAGTTGCCTATTTGATTGGTCACTGAAAAATAAGAAATGGTAAGACAATGAGTACTATTGACTATAAAAACCTCCAGAAATATACCCCTTTCTTCTTTTATAAAGAAGTTGTTCTAGTTTGCTAGCTGCTGGGATGCAATATACAAAAAATGGAACAGCTTTTAATAAGGGGATTTAATAAGTTGCAAGTTTACAGTTCTAAGGCCGAGAAAATGTCCCAATTAAAACAAGTCTATAGAAAAGTCCAAGTTAAGGCATCCAGGGAAAGATACCTTGGTTCAAGAAGGCTGATGAAGTTCAGGGTTTCTCTCTCAAGTGAGAAGGCACATGGCGAACACAGTCAGAGTTTCTCTCTCAGCTGGAAGGGCACATGGTGAGCACAGCGTCATCTGCTAGCTTTCTCTCCTGGCTTCCAGTTTCATGAAGCTCCCTGGAGGTGTTCTCCTTCTTCATCTCGAAAGGTCGCTGGCTCGTGGGCCCTCTGCTTCCTGGGCTGCAGCATTCTCTGCTCTCTCTGAATCTCTCCTCTAAAATGTTTCCTCTTGTATAGAACTCCAGAAACTTACCAAGACCCACCCAAATGGATGGAGACATGTCATCACCTAATCCAGTTTAACAACCACTCTTGATTAAATCACATCTCCAGGGAGATGATCTGATTACAGTTTCAAACATACAGTATTGAATAGCAATTATTCTGTCTTTATGAAGTGGGATTTTGATCAAAACATGGCTTTTCTAGGGGACATACACCCTTTCAAATCAGCACAGAAGTGTACATCTAAGAAAATGGAAATATTACAGAAAGTTAGTTTGTGACAGCTTCCTGTTTTTCCTCATACCCTTTCTTTTTGACTTGTCATTTCCTGGGAAACAAGGTTATGAATATATGGCAGTTCCAGCTTCTTGCTCAGAACTCAAATGCCAGAGGTTAAAAGCATATATTTGGCTTTCATAAATAGTTAATATCCTCCAGGGATTATATTTTGTGTATTAAGCAGGCTTTAACATGAGAAAAATGAAACTATTTCTACCTTCTTTCGTATCAGTCAAATCATATTCTCTCCCTTCTTTGCTGCCAGATGTGATGCCTCATCTCAGATGCTGGGTAATTCTACCTGATTATAAATACTATTTTAATTTAAAATTGCTGTTTGGTTTTCTCACCAATGGGTATATGTGAGAAGGCCTGATGTCTGTACAGAATTACGGATACACTTTTACCTTTATTTTTTTTTTATTAGTTTTCCCTTCACTTTTTTTTTCCTTTTTTTTTATTAATTAAAAAAAGAATTAACAAAACAATTAGAAATCATTCCATTCTACATGTGCAATCAGTAATTCTTAATAACATCACATAGTTGCATATTCATCATTTCTTAGTACATTTGCATCGATTTAGAAAAAGAAATAAAAAATAAAAAGACAACAGAATAAGAATTAAAACATTAATAGAAAGAAAAAAAAAAAACCTATACCTCACATGCAGCTTCATTCAGTGTTTTAACATAATTGCATTACAATTGGGTAGTATTGTGCTGTCCATTTCTGAGTTTTTATATCCAGTCCCATTGTACAGTCTGTATCCCTTCAGCTCCAATTACCCCTTCTCTTTTTTTTTTCTTAATTAACGGAAAAAAAGAAATTAACCCAACATTTAGAAATCATACCATTCTACATATGCAATCAGTAATTCTTAACATCATCACATAGATGCATGATCATCATTTCTTAGTACATTTGCATCGGTTTAGAAAAACTAGCAACATAAGCGAAAAAGATATAGAATGTTAATATAGAGACAAAAATAAAAGTAATAATAGTAAAGTCAAAACAAAACAAAACAAAACAAAACAAAAACCTATAGCTCAGATGCAGCTTCATTCAGTGTTTTAACAAGATTACTTTACAATTAGGTATTATTGTGCTGTCCATTTTTGAGTTTTTGTATCTAGTCCTGTTGCACAGTCTGTATCCCTTCAACTCCAATTGCCCATTATCTTACCCTGTTCCTACCTCCTGCTGGACTCTGTTACCAATGACATATTCCAAATTTATCCTCGAATGTCTGTTCACATCAGTGGGACCATACAGTATTTGTCCTTTAGTTTTTGGCTAGACTCACTCAGCATAATGTTCTCTAGGTCCATCCATGTTATTACATGCTTCATAAGTTTATCCTGTCTTAAAGCTGCATAGTATTCCATCGTATGTATATACCACAGTTTGTTTAGCCACTCTTCTGTTGATGGAGATTTCGGCTGTTTCCATCTCTTTGCAATTGTAAATAATGCTGCTATAAACATTGGTGTGCAAATGTCCGTTTGTGTCTTTGCCCTTAAGTCCTTTGAGTAGATTCCCAGCAATACCATTGCTGGGTCGTATGGCAATTCTATATTCAGCTTTTTGAGGAACCGCCAAACTGCCTTCCACAGTGGTTGCACCCTTTGACATTCCCACCAACAGTGGATAAGTGTGCCTCTTTCTCCGCATCCTCTCCAGCACTTGTCTTTTTCTGTTTTGTTGATAATGGCCATTCTGGTGGGTGTGAGATGATATCTCATTGTGGTTTTGATTTGCATTTCTCTAATGGCCAGGGACATTGAGCATCTCTTCATGTGCCTTTTGGCCATTTGTATTTCCTCTTCTGATAGGTGTCTGTTCAAGTCTTTTTCCCATTTTGTAATTGGGTTGGCTGTCTTTTTGTTGTTGAGATGAACAATCTCTTTATAAATTCTGGATACTAGACCTTTATCTGATATATCATTTCCAAATATTGTCTCCCATTGTGTAGGCTGTCTTTCTACTTTCTTGATGAAGTTCTTTGATGCACAAAAGTGTTTAATTTTGAGGCGCTCCCATTTATTTATTTCCTTCTTCAGTGTTCTTGCTTTAGGTTTAAGGTCCATAAAACCGCCTCCAGTTGTAAGATCCATAAGATATCTCCCAACATTTTCCTCTAACTGTTTTATGGTCTTAGACCTAATGTTTAGATCTTTGATCCACTTTGAGTTAACTTTTGTATAGGGTGTGAGAGATGGGTCTTCTTTCATTCTTTTGCATATGGATATCCTGTTCTCTAGGCACCATTTATTGAAGAGACTGTTCTGTCCCAGGTGAGTTGGCTTGACTGCCTTATCAAAGAGCAAATGTCCATAGATGAGAGGGTCTATATCTGAGCACTCTATTCGATTCCATTGGTCGATATATCTATCTTTATGCCAATACCATGCTGTTTTGACCACTGTGGCTTCATAATATGCCTTAAAGTCCGGCATCGCTAGACCTCCAGCTTCGTTTTTTTTCCTCAAGATGTTTTTAGTAATTCGGGGCACTCTGCCCTTCCAGATAAATTTGCTTATTGGTTTTTCTATTTCTGAAAAATAAGTTGTTGAGATTTTGATTGGTATTGCATTGAATCTGTAAATCAATTTAGGTAGGATTGACATCTTAACTATATTTAGTCTTCAAACCCATGAACACAGTATGCCCTTCCATCTATTTAGGTCTTCTGTGATTTCTTTTAACAGTTTTTTGTAGTTTTCTTTATATAGGTTTTTTGTCTCTTTAGTTAAATTTATTCCTAGGTATTTTATTCTTTTAGTTGCAATTGTAAATGGGATTCGTTTCTTGATTTCCCTCTCAGCTTGTTCATTACTAGTGTATAGAAATGCTACAGATTTTTGAATGTTGATCTTGTAAACTGCTACTTTGCTGTACTCATTTATTAGCTCTAGTAGTTTTGTTGTGGATTTTTCCAGGTTTTCAACGTATAGTATCATATCGTCTGCAAACAGTGATAGTTTTACTTCTTCCTTTCCAATTTTGATGCCTTGTATTTCTTTTTCTTGTCTAATTGCTCTGGCTAGAACCTCCAACACAATGTTGAATAATAGTGGTGATAGTGGACATCCTTGTCTTGTTCCTGATCTTAGGGGGAAAGTTTTCAATTTTTCCCCATTGAGGATGATATTAGCTGTGGGTTTTTCATATATTCCCTTTATCATTTTAAGGAAGTTCCCTTGTATTCCTATCTTTTGAAGTGTTTTCAACAGGAAAGGATGTTGAATCTTGTCAAATGCCTTCTCTGCATCAATTGAGATGATCATGTGATTTTTCTGCTTTGATTTGTTGATATGGTGTATTACATTAATTGATTTTCTTATGTTGAACCATCCTTGCATACCTGGGATGAATCCTACTTGGTCATGATGTATAATTCTTTTAATGTGTTGTTGGATACGATTTGCTAGAATTTTATTGAGGATTTTTGCCTCTATATTCATTAGAGAGATTGGTCTGTAGTTTTCTTTTTTTGTAATATCTTTGCCTGGTTTTGGTATGAGGGTGATGTTGGCTTCATAGAATGAATTATGTAGTTTTCCCTCCACTTCGATTTTTTTGAAGAGTTTGAGGAGAATTGGTACTAATTCTTTCTGGAACGTTTGGTAGAATTCACATGTGAAGCCATCTGGTCCTGGACTTTTCTTTTTGGGAAGCTTTTGAATGACTAATTCAATTTCTTTACTTGTGATTGGTTTGTTGAGGGCATCTATGTCTTCTTGAGTCAAAGTTGGTTGTTCATGTCTTTCCAGGAACCCGTCCATTTCCTCTAAATTGTTGTATTTATTAGCGTAAAGTTGTTCATAGTATCCTGTTATTACCTCCTGTATTTCTGTGAGGTCAGTAGTTATGTCTCCTCTTCCATTTCTGATCTTATTTATTTGCATCCTCTCTCTTCTTCTTTTTGTCAATCTTGATAAGGGCACATCAATCTTATTGATTTTCTCATAGAACCAACTTCTGGTCTTATTGATTTTCTCTATTGTTTTCATGTTTTCAATTTCATTTATTTCTGCTCTGATCTTTGTTATTTCTTTCCTTTTGCTTGCTTTGGGATTAGTTTGCTGTTCTTTCTCCAGTTCTTCCAAGTGAACAGTTAATTCCTGCATTTTTGCCTTTTCTTCTTTTCTGATATAGGCATTTAGGGCAATAAATTTCCCTCTTAGCACTGCCTTTGCTGCATCCCATAAGTTTTGATATGTTGTGTTTTCATTTTCATTTGCCTCGAGGTATTTACTAATTTCTCTTGCAATTTCTTCTTTGACCCACTCGTTGTTTAAGAGTGTGTTGTTGAGCCTCCACGTATTTGTGAATTTTCTGGCATTCCGCCTATTATTGATTTCCAACTTCATTCCTTTATGATCCGAGAAAGTGTTGTGTATGATTTCAATCTTTTTAAATTTGTTAAGACTTGCTTTGTGACCCAGCATATGGTCTATCTTTGAGAATGATCCATGAGCACTTGAGAAAAAGGTGTATCCTGCTGTTGTGGGATTTAATGTCCTATAAATGCCTGTTAAGTCTAGCTCCTTTATAGTAATATTCAGATTCTCTATTTCTTTATTGATCCTCTGTCTAGATGTTCTGTCCATTGATGAGAGTGGGGAATTGAAGTCTCCAACTTTTGAGACTTCACAATTATGATATTTGTGTCTATATCTTTTTTCAGTGTTTGCAGTGTATTCCTCACGTATTTTGGGGCATTCTGGTTCGGTGCATAAATATTTATGATTGTTATGTCTTCTTGTTTAATTGTTCCTTTTATTAGTATATAGTGTCCTTCTTTGTCTCTTTTAACTGTTTTACATTTGAAGTCTAACTTGTTGGATATTAGTATAGCCACTCCTGCTCTTTTCTGGTTGTTATTTGCATGAAATATCTTTTCCCAACCTTTCACTTTCAACCTATGTTTATCTTTGGGTCTAAGATGTGTTTCCTGTAGACAGCATATAGAAGGATCCTGTTTTTTAATCCATTCTGCCAGTCTATGCCTTTTGATTGGGGAATTCAGTCCATTAACATTTAGTGTTATTATTGTTTGGATAATATTTTCCTCTACCATTTTGCCTTTTGTATTATATATATCATATCTGACTTTCCTTCTTTCTACACTCTTCTCCATACCTCTCTCTTCTGTCTTTTCGGTTCTGACTCTAGTGCTCCCTTTAGTATTTCTTGCAGAGCTGGTCTCTTGGTCACAAATTCTCTCAGTGACTTTATGTCTGAGAATGTTTTAATTTCTCCCTCATTTTTGAAGGACAATTTTGCTGGATATAGGAGTCTTGGTTGGCAGTTTTTCTCTTTCAGTAATTTAAATATATCATCCCACTGTCTTCTAGCCTCCATGGTTTCTGCTGAGAAATCTACACATAGTCTTATTGGGTTTCCCTTGTATGTGATGGATTGTTTTTCTCTTGCTGCTTTCAAGATCCTCTCTTTCTCTTTGACCTCTGACATTCTAACTAGTAAGTGTCTTGGAGAACGCCTATTTGGGTCTATTCTCTTTGGGGTGCGCTGCACTTCTTGGATCTGTAATTTTAGGTCTTTCATAAGAGTTGGGAAATTTTCAGTGAAAATTTCTTCCATTAGTTTTTCTCCTCCTTTTCCCTTCTCTTCTCCTTCTGGGACACCCACAACACGTATATTTGTGCGGTTCATATTGTCCTTGAGTTCCCTGATACCCTGTTCAAATTTTCCCATTCTTTTCCCGATAGTTTCTGTTTGTTTTTGGAATTCAGATGTTCCATCCTCCAAATCACTAATTCTATCTTCTGTCTCTTTGAATCTATCATTGTAGGTATCCATTGTTTTTTCTATCTTTTCTACTTTGTCCTTCACTTCCATAAGTTCTGTGATTTGTTTTTTCAGTTTTTCTATTTCTTCTTTATGTTCAGCCCATGTCTTCTTCATGTCCTCCCTCAATTTATCGATTTCGTTTTTGAAGAGGTTTTCCATTTCTGTTCGTATATTCAGCATTAGTTGTCTCAGCTCCTGTATCTCATTTGAACTATTGGTTTGTTCCTTTGACTGGGCCATATTTTCAATTATTTGAGCATGATCCGTTATCTTCTGTTGGCGTCTGCGCATTTAGACAGATTTCCCTGGGTATTGGATCCAAAAGTTTGGAAGATTTTTCTGTGAAATCTCTGGGTTCTGTTTTTCTTATCCTGCCCAGTAGGTGGCGCTCGTGGCACACGTTTGTCTGCGGGTCCCACCAGTGAAGGTTGCTGTGAGACCTTTAACTTTGGAAAACTCTCGCCGTCCGGGAGGTCCGCTAGCCGAAGCGGCTTGGAAGAGTTCGAGCCGGCCCGGGGTCCGAACGCGGGGAGGGTTGCTGGCCGCCGCAGCCCGGGAAAGCGCCCATTCGAATTTCCAAGTCGCCTGGGTGACAAGCGTGGCGGGAGGGCGCCAGCGGCAGCGGCCCGCCCAGGAGAGTGCACGTTCCCGGGGAGTCATGGGTTTGGAAGGGGCCTCCCCCACCCGTCACCGTTCTCCGTGGCCTGGGGATTTCCGATCCAATTCTCTCAGTTGGTCCGGGGGGCCGCGCGTGGTGTGGGCGCCAGCCGCCACGGTTTCAGGGGACCGCCTCTCCAATTCTCCCAGCCGGCCTGGGAAGGGGGAAGGGAGTGACTCCGGCCGCTTGCCGCCCCGCCCGGTGAAGCCCGCGCGCCTCGGCGATCTCACCTGAGCGGCTTCTCTCAGCCAGCCAGCCGTTCCAGGATGGGGTACGCTGTCTTTTTTATCTCTGTTGTGGCTTTGGGTGCTGTTCTGTATCGTTTCTACTCCCCTAGTAGCTGTCCTGGAGAAGAAACTAAGATCCGTGAGTCTTACTAAGCCGCCATCTTCTCCGGAAGTCTTCCCTTCACTTTTGAGAAGGCACTTTTTCTTTCTTTTGAGAAGGTACTTTTCTCTTAAGAAAGACACCACGGTGCTATATTCCTCTCTACTGATCGAAGCATCCACTTGCCTCAACATGCTAAGCCTTCTCCTGCCGCAGACCGTTTGCACTTATCCCAAAAATCCACATGGAGACCTCTTTACTTCTTTCAGGTTTCTTCCCTTAGAGAGAGGCCTTTTTTAAAAAAAATTTATTTCTTAATTAACAAATTAACAGACCAAATAAAACATCAACATATATAATCAGTAATTCACAATATCATCACTTAGTTGCATATTCATCATTTCTTAGACCATTTGCATCAATTCAGAAAAAGAAATAAAAAGACAATAGAAAAAGAAATAAAATGAACACAGAAAAGAAAAAAAAAGATTATACCTACCATACCCCTTACCCCTCGCTTTCATTGATCACTAGCATTTCAAACTAAATTTATTTTAGCATTTGCTCCCCCTATTATTTATTTTTATTCCATGTGTTCTACTCATTTGTTGACAAGGTAGATAAAAGGAGCATCAGACACAAGGTTTTCGCAATCACATACTCACATTGTGACAGCTATATCATTATTCAATCATCATCAAGAAACATGGCTACTGGAACACAGCTCTACATTTTCAGGCAGTTCCCTCCAACCTCTCCGTTACATCTTGGATAACAAGATGATATCTACTTAATGCATAAGAATAACCTCCAGGATAACCTCTCGACTCTGTTTGGAATCTCTCAGCCATTGACACTTGGTCTCATTTCACCCTTCCCCCTTGGTCGAGAAGGTTTTCTCAATCCCTTGATGCTAAATCTCAGCTCATTCTAGGGTTTTTCTCAATCCCTTGATGCTGAGTCTCAGCTCACTCTAGGATCTCTGTCCCATGTTGCCAGGAAGGTCCACGCCCCTGGGAGTCATGTCCCACCTAGACAGGGGGAGGGTGGTAAGATTGCTTGTTGTGTTGGCTGGAGAGAGAGGCCACATCTGAGCAACAAAAGAGGCTCTCTTGGGGGTGATTCATAGGCCTAAATTTTAAGTAGACTTGACCTGTCCTTTTTGGGATTAAGTTTCATATGAACAAACCCCTAGACTGGGGGCTTAGCCTATAGCTTTGATAGTCCACACTGCTTGTGAGAATATCAAGAATTCAACTTGGGGAAGTTGAATTTCTCCCTGTTCTCACCATTCCCCAAAGGGGGCTTTGCAAAAACTTTTCCACTCACTGACTGAATCACTCTGGGATTCATCAGGGCATCACTCTGGACAAACCAACAAAATCTCATGTCCTCCCTGAGATTCCAAGTACTTATGGTATTCAATCAAACTATCTACATAAGTTATATTAGGAAATGCACTAGTCAAAATATAAATTTTGTAACAAATAAACATTTTTGCTTTAGTCTCACATATAAGGTGACATTTTAAAATATTAATTACCATCTATTTTCAGCACCCTGCAATAATGACATTCTTTTGTTCTTCCTCATGCAAAAACATTTTTAAAATTTGTACATTTAGTCATTATCATTATACACTCTAGGCATTCCTAGATTATACCATCTCAATCTTTAACATCTATCTTAGAGAGAGGCCTTTTAACCAAGTCATATAAAATAGCAATCCTCCCCAAACCCCATACTTTCTATTCTGCTTGTCTTTCCTTATGTTTATATCGTATTTTGTTTCTCAGTTGCTGTCGTTGTTTATTGTCTCTTTCCCCACCAGAATGTAAAGTCTGCTCTATCATAGAGGCTCAGTAATTAAACATTTGTGCAGCCTTTATTACGTATCAGATGCTATGCTAATGCTAGGGATATAACTGTGACCACCACAAACTTGTTCCCTGCCTTCCTGATGTTTACAGTTAGTGAGGTATATGGGCAAGAACAACGATGCTGGCTGTATCAACCTGTGAGTGCCATGCACGTGTGTTCCCATTAGCCTCGATATTCAAATCTTAATGGCTCCCAGTGTCCAGAAAGCCCAATCTTTCATAATTGCCTTGTCAAATTGTTCTCATGGTCCTGATAGCAATTTATTTCAAAGGGTGAAAGGAGACGGAAGAGCCAAAGATAAGTCTTAAGTTTCTGGGTTGGATGGATGATAGAGAAAGAGCAATCATAGTTCTGAATGGCTGACAGTGGTTTGACTGCTTCTCTACTTAAGTCACTAAAATTTCAGCAAGAATCAATAATTTTGAATCTTAACACAACTGAGGCTATGGAAGAACAGAAAATTGAAGCAATGTTTGAAATGAAAATGGAAACCTGAAGTTTAGGGTCTTCATTAACACATTGAATTTTGACAAGAAAGTTGATAGCTGTTTTTTTTCCCACGAATCAGTAATTTTAGCATTAAATGAAGAGAAAAGAAACACACCAAAATGCAAATTTCCAGGTATAAATAGAGGAGACGGTCAAAGAGGAAACTAATAGTTGCCATTTTTAACTTTTTTTCACATGTGTAATTGTGCCCATGATTTTTACTTTGGGTAATTATGTGGCTTCGGTGTCGCTCTCCTTCTCATCACTGGAGGCTTAAGTATTTGCAATGCTATTTTTATTTAGACAAAAAGTATTTCAAGATTACATTACAATTATTCTTTGTCATTTTTTTCATATTTCAACTTTATTATTTCCTATGAATTAGGTATTCTTTAAAAAAAATTTTTTTGACCAAACTTCACACACAAACCTACAGTCCATACATGGTGTACAATCAGTGGCTCACAATATCATCGCATAGTTGTGTATTCATCACTATGATCATTTTGAGGACATTTGCATCAGTTCAGAAAAAAAGAAAAACGAAAAAAAAAAAGAACAACTCATACATACCATACCTCTTACCCTTCCCTCTCATTGACCACTACCCAATTTATTTCAAATTTGTTCCCTCTATTATTTATTTTTATCTATATTTTTTACTCATCTGTCCATACCCAGGATAAGAGGAGCATCAGACACAAGGTTTTCACAATCACACAGTCACACTGTAATAGCTGTATCATTATACAATCATCTTCAAGAATCAAGGCTACTAAATCATTTTTTTAACTGTACTGGCAAGGAAACATTTCTGTGAATGATATACCAAATGAGGTATTCATTGCTGTCTTCACCTTAAAGCTGTTTGCAGATTGCAGGTCTTTAGCTTTATATCATTTCCAGGGGCAGGCTCCAGATTTCTTTTTTTTTTTTCTCTTGTTTCAATTCTGCATCATCTATTTGGATAGCTGTGGTTTTGGCTCATAAGTTCTGGCCCTCTAATTTGTTTCATATTCCTCTTTAGGAACTTTGATGTGTTTGTTTCAAATCACAATATAAAAATATTTTAAACATGAAGTACAGAAAATAATACAACTGTTTGTGTGCTGTTCCTGTTTTCTATTGCTGCCTAACGAACCATCCTCAAACTTATTGACATAAAACAGCAGCCATGCTCATGATATGGTGGGTTAGGAAATCTGGTAGGATATAGCAGAGACTGTTTGTTCTTCACAATGAAATGAGAGCTTCAGCTGGGGTGGCTCAAATCACTTTAGAAGGTGGGGAGAGTTCAGCTGGGGCCATATATCTAGGGCCTCAGGTCTTTCTTCCACCTGGGTTCCTGGCATCTCCAGTTTCATCTGCGGAGCCTGGAATGCCCAAGATGACTTTGCACTAATTTGCTTGGTACCTAGCTAGGATGGTAGGGAACCCCTGGAGCTGGCTGGGTATCTCTCTGTCTGTTTCTCTCCCACTCTGTTTCTCTCTTTCTTTCTCCATACCCTCTCCCACAGCTAGTTCGTGTTTCCTGGCAGCATGGTGATTTCAGAGCTGTAAAACCTCCGGTTTTCTCAAAAGGTAATATTTCAAGGACAAAGAGGAAACTGTCAGTCTCTTAAGGCCTTGGCTAGAAATAGATACAATGTCATATTACTGTATTCTATTGGTCAAAGCAGTCACAGTACCCACTGAGACTCAAGAGGAGGAGAGAGAGACCCCCATCTATTGAAGGGTGACGGGGCAAGGAATTAGTGACTATTTTTAATCCATCTTAGCAGTGGGTACATTTGAAAAAAAAAAAGTGTCGTAGCAAATTCCTTGTACCTATCTCTCCTTGGGTACAAATGTAAGAATTTCTCTAGGGCTACTGTCTTCAGCATGGGAGCCATTAGCTGCAAGTAGCTAGAGCACTTGAAATATGGTTAGTCAAATTGAGATGTGTTCTAAGTGTAAATAAACATCAGATTTCAAAACAGTTTTTTTTTTCATGGGCAGGGACCAGGAATTGAACCTGGGTCTCTGGCTTGGCAGGCAAGAACTCTACCACTGCATCACCATCACCCACCCTTCAAAACAGTTTTTAAAACTCTCATTACTTTTTTTCATTTTTCAGTGATATGTGTTATATACTCACATACCATGTAATCATCCAAAGTATGCAATTAATGGTTTGCAATATCAATCGACTTTTTTTTTCTTTTTTTGTGAAACATAACATATGTACCAAAATGCAATAAATTTCAAAGCATGACACAATCAGTTGTAGAACAGATTTCAGAGTTTGGTATGGGTCACATTTCCACGATTTTTCGTTTTTTCTTCTAGTTGCTCCAAGAGAATGGAGACCAACAGAAATATCAATAAAAAGATTCAGCAGTTATACTCATTTGTTTAATCCTATCTTCTCTGTTGTACTGCTCCTTCTCTTTAAATTTAAAAGCAATAAATTTCAAAGTACATCACAACAATTAGTTATAGGCAAATTTCAGAGTTTGGTATGGATTACAATTCCACAGTTTTAGGTCTTTACTTCTAGCTGCTCTAAAGTACTGGAGAATAAAACAAATATCAATAAAATGACTCAGCAATCATACTCATTTGTTAAACCCTACCTTCTCTGTATAACTCCACCATCACCTGTGATCCTTCTCCCACTCTTTAGGGCTATTTGGGCTATGCCCATTCCAACTTTTTCATGTCGGAAGGGACTGTCAATAACATGGGGTGGGGGGTGGAACTAGTTGATGTTCTGGAGAGGCTGGCCCCTCTGCTCTCATTACTTTTTAATATTACTTACATACTGAAATGGTAATATTTTGGATATATGGAGCTAAATAAAAATATTATTAAAATTAATTTCACCAGTTATTTATTTTACGTTTTAATGTGGCTAATAGAATATTCAAAATTGTATATCTGGTTCACTTTATATTTCTGTTGGACAGACATGCTCTAGAGTATAGGATTAAAAGAAGAGTTTCATTTTAGCTTTGTTTGATATTGCCAAATTGCTCCCCCAAGTGGTTGCTCCATGATGTCTTCTCCCCAGCAGTAACAGTATGCTGGTTTTTTAAAAAACTTTTTATTTTGAAATAATTTCAAACTTACAGGACAGTTACAAAAATAAAACAAAACCCATATAGAGAACTCCAACTCAGCCCCAACCTCGATATCTTTACCTAGTAACTAGTAATACATTTTGCTACCTTTGCTGTATCATCTGCATGGTGTTCTCCATTCTGAGGCCCTCTGGGGTTCTGTGGCTTGAATTAGCTGATTCTTTTTACCTTCTCCTCTTCCCGGTCACTGTTCCTCTCACCACCACCTAGGCTTGCATTTCCACTTCCTCCAATCCAACATATCAATTGCCATTTGCTTATCTTAATTCCAGATTGTAGGAGAGTCCTTCCAGAGTAGATTTGGATGCTGCACACACAGGGAACCACTTGCCCGGGACCATTTTTAATGTTAATTTCTTGGCTTGGTTATTCCTTGACCGTGAAAGCTGTAGAATTCCTAATCCTGGGCTTGCTTGAGGTATAGAAGCACAGATTTTATTTCTCAGTGAAATGTTGTTTTCACCCAGAATGAAAGACTTTCTCTCCTTCTTCCTGTTTTTCTAGATCACAGTTTCACCAATGGGTAACCCTTTGAGATTCTTGGTTTTAGGTGGAGATTTCAGCCCTGATCCTATCTCACATGGGCCTAAAGGATTCATCCCCTATCCTGGCTCAGGCTACTGAAACCAAGCCACTGAACCGTGGGGACTCATAAACACTCCCATAGAATTGCAGCATCTGCTCATGTAACTACTGACCAAGTTTTCAGTTCCCTTTTCGTTTTGGCACCTGAGATTTGCCCCTTTTTCCTTGCAAGCTCAGAGAGACACATTTTGCTTTCTTTCTGAATGTCTGTGGAAGATCTCCATGTTTGCCTGGTCTGCTCTTTTCCCACAAACCTCATTCTTTGTTTTCCTCCAAAATACTGGTAGATGGAAGGAAAAAAGGCAAAGAAGAGAATGGGGTTGTTACACTCAACGTCGTAATAACTGAAATAACAGAAGATGCCTTTCATGCAAAGAAGAAAAATAAAATATTTTCTGTGAAATATAGTTAAAGAGAAGGGGTGCACTAAAAAACTATGAGAAATAAGAAGGTATAGATTTTGGATAGGCCGATATCAACTTAAGCACCATGTCATAACCAGCCTGATTTCCTCTCATGTGCTGCACAAACAGGGAAAAACAGTATTTATATTCTGCGTCTTACAAACCCACCAGGTAGTGGGGAAAAAAATGCTGCTACCCTAATTACTGTGAGGATGCACAAAATTTTATTAGAGACATAAGAACTATGAAAATGTTATTTGGAACGTTCTAAAGAAAATCAAGTTTCTGCTCTCTCTGCCATTAAATTTAAGAATTATATTTTCATCTTTATATCTTAGCATCTTGACATTATAGCAATACTCTATTTTGACATTCTATGAACTTACAGACAAGCTAAAACTTCTGTGAGAAAAATTAATATGGCCAATAAAAGTTTTACCCCCTCTACAAATCAAACAAAAGACATGAGGCAGAAGTTTGGGATAAAGATGGTGTATTTGTTTTCTATTGCTGCTGCATTAACAAATTACCACAAATTTATTTAGAAAAATGCAAATTAATAGGCTCAAAGCCTATGCATTAGAAGTCTAAAACAGGTCTTGCTAGGCTGAAGTCAAGGTTGGCAGAGCTGTGCTCCTTTCTGGACGCTCTAAGGGAGAATCCTTTTCCTTACCTTTTCCAGCTTCTAGAAGGTCTCATATTCCTTGGCTCATGGCCCTTGTATTAGTTTCCCTGAGCTGCTGTAACAAATTACCACAAACTGAGGGCTTAAAACAGCAAAAATTTATTCTTTCTCAGATTTGGAGGCTAGGTGTCTGAAAACAAAGTGTTGACTGGGCCCTGCTCCCTCTGAAAGCTCTAGGAAAGAAGCATTCTTCACCTCCTCCCAGCTTCAGGAAGCTGCTGAAGTCCTTGACATTCCCTGGCTTGTAGAAACATCACTCTTTTGCATCACTCCAGAAAAAAATAAAAAGAAAAAACTCATAACATCCCATACCTCTTACCGTGCCCCTCCCATTGACCACTAGTATTTCCATCTACTCAATTTTTTTACCCTTTATCCTTTCCGATTATTTATTCACTTTTTATGCATATTTTTACATTCATTTCTCCATACCCTGGATAAAAGGAGCATCAGACCCAAGGTTTTCACAATCACACAGTAACACTGTAAAAGTTACATCTTTATGCAATCATCTTCAAGAATGAGGGCTACTGGAACACAGTTCAACAGTTTCAGGTACTTCCCTTTGGCCACTCCAAATACACCATAAACTAAAAAGGGATATTATATAATGCATAAGAATAACCTCCAGGATAACATCTCAATTCTGTTTGAAATAGTTTCAGCCGCTGAAACTATTTTGTCTCACTTCTCTCTTCCCGCTTTTGGTCAAGAAGGCTTTCTCAAGTCCATGATGCTAGGTCCCAGCTCATACCTGGGAGTCCCGTCCCAAATTGCCAGGTAGATTTACATCGTTGGGAGTCATGGCACACAAAATGGGAAGGGCAGCTAGTTCACCTGTCTAGTTAGTTGGCTTAGAGAGAGAGGCCACATCTGAGCAACAAAAGAGGTTCTATTAGGCATAAGTATAAGTAGGCTTAGCTTCTCCTTTGTAGGAATAAGTTTCATAGGGGTGAACCCCAAGATTGAGGGCTCAACCTTTTGATTTGGTTGTCCCCACTGCTTGTAAGAATATCAGGAATTCTCCGCATGGGGAAGTTTAATATTCCCTCCTTTCTCCCCAGTCCCCCAAGGGGACTTTGCAAATAATTTTTTATTCTCTGCCCAAATTATTCTGGGACATATGGAAGCATCACACTAACCTTTACAAACCAACAGGATCTCACACCTTATTCAAGAATCCATGTAATTATGGTGCTTAAATAAATTTACCATACAAGTTAAATTAGATAATGTACTACCCAAACTATAAATTTTGCACCAAATGAACATCTCTTCCTTTGGTCTCACACAGAATGGATGATATCATTCTTTACCCTGTATTCTGATTTACGTTAGTCCTATCCAGATAAGCTTCATTCATATCTCTAGTTGAAGTCTAGTCACTTTTTCAACTTTTTAAACAGTTGTTATAGGGTAATGCTGGCTAGCATAGTTTCAGCGCTCTAACTCTGAGTCTCAGGTGTCACATAAATTCCCAAAGTTTCAGGGCACAACCAGGTTATATACAAATAGCTCAGTAGCTCAGAATTCAGAAATAACAGGCATATGTATTGAATATACGTGACTGCTGTAAGAACTTACAATCTAGGACACTTTAAAAAAGGCCCCAACCTGATAATCCGTGTTTTCAACTTCAATTCTCCAAGTTTGTTTATTATACTTAGTTCCATATGAGTGAGGCACGATAATACTTTGTTTCTGACATTTCATTCAACATACCATCCTCAAGTTTCATTTACCTAGTTGCATGCCTCACAACTTCATTCCTTCTTGCAGCGGTTCAGTAGTTCTATAATTTTACTATTAACTGTAATCCATAGTGTCCATGTGTGTGTTCCCCCATACCACCCTATTATGAACACTTTGCATTAGTGTGCTGCATTTGTTATAATTCATGAAAGATTTTTTTATAATTATATTATTAACTATAGTCCATTGTTTATAATAGAGTGTACTGTGTTGTACAGTCCTATGTTTTATCTCTTGATTTTTATTCTATTAACATATGTATATATATATATAAGACCTGAAATTTCCCCTTTAACCACATTCAAATCTATAATACAGTGGTATTAATTACAGTCACAATGTTGTGCTACCATCACCACCCTCCACTACCACAACTTTTCCATCACCCCGAACAGAAACTCTGAACCAATTAAGTATTAACTTGCCATTCCCTACCCTCACCCAGGCCCCTAGAAAGCTGCATTCTAGGTTTTTTTGTTTTTTGCTTTTTTATTGATTAAATATTTTCAACATGTTCTGAGCTACACTTTCATTAAGTCGTCAGTAGGTGGCAGCACATTATCCTTTGCTCTCTGCTGAGGGAGCTAAGGGAAACAGGTTTTTGAACCACCTTAATTTGGAAAGAGAGCCTGACTAGAACAAAGAAAAATCTTTTTCACATCTAATCCTCATTATCTCATAAAGTATTCCTTTAACTCTGTACATTATCTTCTTTTTGCTACGCCTTCTTTTTTTTAATTTTTTTATTTAAAAAATTTTTTTAAACATAACAACATACAAACACAAACATTCTTACCATATGATAATTCCATTCTTGGTATATAATCAATAACTCACAATATCATCACATAGTTGTGTATTGATCATCATGATCATTTCTTAGAACATTTGAATCAATTCAGAAAAAGAAATAAAAAGAAAAAAGAAAAAAATTCATATATACCATAACCCTTACCCCTCCCTTTCATTGATCACTAGCATTTCAATCTACTAAATTTATTTTAACATTTGTTCCCCCTATTATTCATTTATTTTAATCCATTTGTTTTACTCGTCTGTCGATAAGGTAGATAAAAGAAGCATCAGATACAAGGTTTTCACAATCACACAGTCACACTGTGAAAGCCTTATCATTATACAATTATCTTCAAGAAACATGGCTACTGGAGCACAGCGGTACATTTTCAGTGTGCCTTCCTTTTAAATTCTATTCACATTATCTCATCATCAATGTGTATCAGTGTTTGAATTTATCAAATTACCTTTATTTAAGTTATGAGCAATGAGGCTCAAATGTACCTTTTTGTGACTCAAGATCCCAATTAAGGGATAAAAATCCTGTGAAATGTGAATTCGTCCTAGAAAGTGGTCTCTGAGCTGATATTGAACATTAGAGAGTGAGGGACTAGGGAGAAATTATCTTCCTTATGTCAACTTTCAGGATTGTTATTTTATCTATTCAGGGTGAAACAGGTGACAATGCAAATCATTATTTTATTATTTACCTATTTGGACCTTATACCTTCGAAAAATTTTGATCCATGCCAGTGTGTCTATAGAAATGCGGCGTGCTTGCTTTTTAGAAAAGCTCAAAATAATGCTGAAGGCATGTGATCCACTTGGCTTTTAAAGGTAAAAGCCTATCTCTAAAGGTAAAGACTTCCACGCTTTACAAAATTATAGTCAAGGTAATCAGTTCAAGTCATATTGAGTGCCCATTATTTAAGTATCCAACAAGCATCTTTCTGAGTTTTGTTCTTTAGAAGGCATTATGCTAAGGGCTGTAGAAACATCAAGTTAGTATGTCACACTGCCTGCCTCCAATATAATAGGTGATTGTTCTAAGGCAGAGAGGATAAGACATGTGCACAATTACTATATAAGGCACGTGGCATGTGCTTAATAAACATTTGTTGAATTAATGAATTGCTATAAGATAATTGTAAAAAGGGGCTATGGGGTTTGAAGGAGGTAATCAGGAAGACAGATTAGGAAAGGGTATATGGAAGACATGGTATTTGACATGGCTTTGTAGGCAAGACATGATTGAGGCAGGGTGGGGGATGGGAGGGCAGAGGGAATTCCGTGTGATTAGGACCCAATGAAAGAGGAATATTGGGAAACGACAGGTAATCTAGTTTGGCAGGAGGATAGCTCAGGCATCAGCCTCCTACTTAAAGAATCAGCGAGGCACCCCGTGGACCATAAGGATCCTCTGGCAGTGCATTTCCCAAACGCTGAGCCATGCTGCAGAGTTGTACAAACAGGGATTTTGCAGACCCCCCGGGGTGGACTTTGGCTTCAGTGTCTGGTCCCTTTGGAGGTGCAGGAAAGCCCCTTGTTCTTCCTTGTCAACAGGTAGTTATATATTTTTTCTTTTGCTTTTTTTTTGTAAAAATAATACATATTTAAAAATTCAAGAGCGATCTGAAAAAATAAGAATAAGAAAACAACACCCAAAAGTTCATCACCTATGAAATAACCAGAGTTAACATTGGGTGTCACTTCAGACTTCTTTCTTTGCATATGTACAGATGGAGGGATGGTTAGTTACGACTTATTTTGTAAAACGACCATGCTGTGCATGCTAATTTTTACGCTGAGATATTAAAACTTGATTATATTTGAATTTAAAATGAAGAAAAAGAAACTGTGATTGAAAATGAAGAAATTATGATACTTTAGGTAACATGCTTTTCAAATTTTTTTAATAGGTAATACATTCATATGGTTCCTTTTTAAAATTTCTCTTTACTTAGACTCTCATATTGCTCATTCTTTCTTTTCCTGATATCCTTTTTTAAATCTGTACTGTCCTTCATCTCCTTAAGCATTTTTAAGGTCATTTTTTTTTAAAAGCTTTGTTTAGTATGTCCACATTCCTCATCGTTTTCATTGGCGTTTTCTTTATCTTCATCCTCTTCCTTTGGATGGGCCATCATTTCTTACTGCTTTGTCTTGCACTCTTTTGTTGTATTCTGTACATTTTAATACTTTAAAACGTTAGCTCTGGGATTTCTTCCCTAGGATGTTTGTCTCTTGGTTTTGTAACCGGCTGTGGTAAGACAGAGATTTTCTTGAGCTTCAGCCCTGCTACCAGGAAGGCCTGGCCAAGGCAGAGGCACTGAGCAAGGTTCTCCGCCAGTCTGGGCCTCTGTCGTGTCTTGTCCTGGGCTTTGCTTGTCGGTTGTTAGGAGTTCTCCTGTTAACAGGAGTTTGGGTGTCCGCTCTTTCCCCAGGAGACAGACCTCCAGCTCAGGGCTGTTTGCAGCCAGCAGGCCCTTGCCCCAGACTATCTGCTCCCTAGGTTTTTACACACCTTTTGTTGTCTCAAGTCGCTTTCCTGGGAGAAGTGGCACCCCCGAGAGGACTTTGCCAAGACATTCTTTCCAGTCAATACAGGGCCAGGGATCCAAGAAGGGGATGCAGACTGGCTCCAAAGTGCCCTGGGAAGAGGATCAGGATGGGAGCCAAAAGCTTCTCCAAGGGCTCCACAAAGCTGAGCCTTGCTGGACGCCAAAAAAAAAGGCAGCCCTCCAGCTAACTGTCCCCTGCGGCCCGAGGAAGTCTGGGTGCTCCATCACTGCTGCTCCTGCCCAAGGACGGTTGACCCCCAGCGATCCAAATTTGCTAATCAAAATCCACGACCCGTGATCGGCCATGCCCACCCCGATCTTGGGAAAGAGGGTTTTACTGGGGCATGTACAGCTTCAAACCCCGTCACTCACTCCGTTATTTTATCATTTTGTCTTTGCAAGCTTAGATTTTTCTATAGTGTAAAACACTCGTGGGAAGTTTTTTCTAACCTTTGAGTTATGTTTCCTTCCAGACTCTATCTTTTACCTGTCTTTTATATGCTTGTTTTTATCTGCCCCTTCTTTTTAATATTTTTTTGCCGCAGTATACTTTTGCATGATAGAGCATTTATTTTCCTTTTGCTCACATCTGACAAGGGAAGTGTTTGCCACGATCTTCTATTTACTTTGAAATAATACAAGTAACTTCTGGATTCCATTCTCATACTATTTAGGATTCATTGTTGTTCCCTCCAACAGATAACAGATAAGAACTGGGTGCTGTATTTATTCATTCTCCTGTAGCCTGAGATGTGTGTTTTGGTGGGGGAGAGGGAGCACTGGAATAGATATCCACTGGGGCTGCCAGTAGCCTCTAAGGGAAGATCAATGCATACCTATTGAAACACACACACACACACACACACGCATGTATTTACACAGTGCAGGGATATACATTTATTCTCAGAGATGGTAAAATATACATTTGCATTTTAAAAGTAAAATGTTGTCCTAATTACAACTGCACAGCTGCTTCTGCTAGCACAGGGGTTTCTTTCATTATTATACAAGAAGTAGTAATCTGGTCACTGTGGGCAGACCACCTAGCTTCAAATCCTAGCTCTGCCTCTTACTAGCAGTGGAACCATGAGGAAGGTCCTTCTATTTCTAAGCCTCAGCCTCCTCACTTATAAAATGGGGATGATAATAGGACTTACCCATAGAAAACTTTGAGCACAGGCTCCAAAAGGACTCCATAAATATCAGCTATTATTATCACCTGAGGTAGCTAAACAAGTTATGATTCATATTTACCATGGAGTACTATTCAGAAATAACAACAAATGAGCTATGGATACATACAACCACTTTGATGACTCTCAAGGGAATTATACTGAGCAAAAAAGAGTCAATCCCAAAAGATTACATACTGCATAGTTCTATTTAGACAACATTTTTGAAAAGGCGTAGGTTTAGGAATGGAGGAGAGATTAGTGGTTGTCAGGAATTTGGGCAGAACATGAAGGAAGAGGGAGTTGGAAGACATGGGTATGTATACCAGTTTGCAAAGGTTTATGTACCCTAGAAAAGCCATGTTTTAATCCTAATCAAGCTTGTGGGTGCAACAGTTTTTTCTAATCCCTACTCAGTACTGCATGTTGAAAACTTTTAATTAGCTTATTTCCATGGAGATGTGACTCAATCAGTGTGGGTATTAAACTTGATAGGTGGAGATGTGTCTCCACCCATTCCAAGTGGGTCTTGGTTGGTTTTACTGGAATCCTTTAAAAGAAGAAGCACTTTGGAAAAAGCTAGAGAACAACAAGAGAGAAAGCCACAAGATTCTGAGAGAGCTGAGACCACCAGAGAATCACAAAGCAGAGAGCCCACCAGACAGTGAGGTGAAGAAGGAAAATGCCTCCCAGGGAGCTTCATGACACAAGAAACCAGAAGAGAAAGCTAGCAGACTTCGCCATGTGCCCTTCCAGCTGAGAGAGAAACTCTGAATGTCACTGGCCTTCTTGAACCAAGGTATCTTTTCCTGGATGCCTTAGATTGGACATTTCTATAGACTTGCTTTAATTGGGACGTTTTCTTGGCCTTAGAACTGTAAACTAGCAACTTATTAAATTTCCCCTCTTTGAAAGCCATTCCAGGGTGGGCCGCAGTGGCTCAGTGGCAGAGTTCTTGCCTGCCATGCCAGACACCTGGGTTCGTTTCCCAGTGCCAGCCCATGTAATTTTAAAAAAAAAAAGAGTTTAAAAGCCATACCATTTATGCTATATTGCATTCCAGAAGCTAGCAAACTAGATCGGTATGATTTTAAAAGGATAATACAAGAAACCCTGGTGATGTTGGAAATGATTCAGTGTCTAGCCTTTGGTAATGGATAAGCAAACCTACACAGGTGACACAATAATACAGAACTTAACAAACACTGAGTACAAGTAACAGTGGAGATAGGTGGATTTTATCAATGTGAATATCTTGGTTGTGGGATTATAATAGTTTTGCAAAATGTTTAATGTACAAGGGATCTCTTTGTATTATATTTTACAACTTTACGTGCATCTACAATGATCTTGATGAAAATTTCAATTATAAACTAAAGGGGGAAAAGATTCCTCCAACCCTCTTCCCCTACCTCAAAAAAAAAAAAAAAAGGTAAGTAAATATGTTTCTCTCCTGGAAAGGAAGGAAGAATATATTATATTCTCTGGTTCCAGTAGCGTAGACAGTGGCACTAGAAGGGGTGTTCTGCTAGCTGAAGGAAGGTAAATTAGGAGCAGGGAAAGAGCCTCTGACTGTTTTTGAGCCTAGGAGTGAAGTGATGTGTATAGAACAGAATAAACCTAGCAGAACTACGTTAAAGAGGTAGAGAAGACTGAGCCATGAAATATGAAATAAACTAGGAGCTTGGGAGACTACATCATGGTGTAATATTTTGGGTACTAAAAAGTTCTCTTTGTTGAATAACCATCCCTTACCTGTTTGAAATTTTCAAGCTAGTTAATCCTTACATTAAGGTCCGAAATACCCCATTTACAAAGTATTACGGTTTTTCTGGGATGCTGACGCACCTCATTTTTTACATCAGTTTATCTAGCTCAAATTTGTCCCAGTAAATTAAGATCGGGGAGTAAAGGGATAAGTAACTGTGAATTTTAGTGTAAAGAAGAGACTCAGAATATGACTGAAATACATTGAGCAGCTCCTGAGGGAGATATGTCCAGATGCTTTAGAGGAATTCTCAACCATCAAGGAAGCCACTGGAAGGCACTGGGGATTAGGGGAGAACATGGGAATAGAGCATACAGTTTTACACACACTCTTTGTATATATTATTTCATTAAATATTTAAAACAAACTTCTGTGAGATGTATTATCACCATTTCAAAGATAAAAAAAAATGATGAGGCTTAGACAAATTAAGAAATTTGTCCAAGATCATATGCAAGGTGAGAGGCCAGGATGGGAATAGAGCACATCTGAAGCCCAATCCAGGGTTTTCACACTGCAGCACACCAAATTCTTTGGGGTCGTTTAACTTTGCCAGAATCTTATATTTAAAAATCAATCCTGGTGGATGAATTGATACAAATTCATCGCCCCTCCAGGAAAAATAAGTTTACTTGCAATTTCATTATTGTCACAGGAGAGTATAATTCAATCCATAACATGGTGTATCTTTATAAAAATATAAAACCATGTTTTATCAAGGTGTATGTGTCCATGTTTTATAAATAGTCAGAGGTGAAAAACCAAATCTACCTCTAGTTATGGTAAAATAGCTCGAATCTCTTCCTCAGCCAGTTTTCCTGAAAGAATTACCTTCAAATTGGGTCACCAATTCTTCACTTTTCACTCCCTCTTCAACCCACTCCCATCAGGCTTTCTCACCAGCTGCTGAAACTACTGGCGCTCAGGCCCACATTCCTGTGAATGTCAGGAAACTGATGAGTAGAGGAGATGCTTTCCCATTTTCATGTTACTTGACTTCTCAACAGCTCTTAGCAAGGCAGAGCAACCCTGGCTTCATAGTAACATCACTCAGGGAGCATTTTTAAAATGTTGGGGACAGGGCCGTACCCCAGTGTGCTTTCACTGGCCTGGGTTGGGACTCCATGATAAATGCACAATGGGCAGTACCAAAGGGCTTTTAGTAGGGTAGGAATGTAATTTGATTATTATGAGTTGCACTAGGAGCTTTGGAGATGAAGAGAAGTAAACGCATTTGAGAAATATTTTAGAGGTGAAATCAAAAGGATTCCGGGATGGGTTGGGAGAGAGGCACGTGTCAAGGATGGGTCCCAGGTTTCTGCTGCTCATGCCCAGGTGGCCATTTCTTGAGATGCAGAACTCTGTGTGGGCACAGACAAGGGAGAGCGGCAGATGGGGACGCAGAGCTCAGCATGCCCCATGAGGTCCGGCATGTCTGTGACTTCCCAAGGAGAGACTGCAGCACATGGATGTTTAGATCTGAAGCTCACAAGGGGGTCAGGAATTGTATATCATATGGATTGTATAGAAAACCATGGGTTGATGAAATTGTCTATGGAGAGAATAAAGAGACAGAGAGAAGAGAAGAGGGAACCAAAGCAGATCCTGAGGACTCTGTCATGGACAGATCCACAGGGAAGGCAGAAACATTTAAGGAAACAGAAAATGAATGGCAAGCAAAGTAGAAAGAAAGCCGGGAGAGTGTGGCAGCATGGAGACCAAGAGACGAGAGAGTCAAACAGAAGGAAATCTACAGTGGTTCTCAGCTTGACTGAATATCAGAATTACTAGGTGAGATTTCTAAAAAATGATGGTTTTTTTTTTCTGTTTGAAGGCTTTTCCTCCTGCCTCCACTCTCTTAGTCCTTACAGTCTCAACTTAAATTCCACTCCTCAGAGCCTCCAAAATAAAACAGAGCCTCCTGTTTACTGTCTCATAAATCTGTATTTTCTCTTCTCAGCACAAAACAGAATTTGTAATAATAAATGTAATTGTCTTATAGTTTGTTTAAAGATAGTTTCTCAGACTGTAAGCTCTACATGTAAAGGCAGGTAGCACGTTGTGTTTCTCACCTCTGTATTCTCAGGGCCTTGTGTGTACTTCGCATGAGCAAATTTTTAGGAAAATAAATTTACTTGACTTTTACATAAATATCTATGTCATTAGAAAATTTTAGTTATGCTAGGAGGAATTTTCATTCAGAAATCATCTACTTTAATAATTAAAAAAAACTTTTTAAGTTGATGTTACGGGGTTTTTCTTTAGAGAGAATAAAAGTATGCTCACAGTTGGCATTCCATCAAGTTTGTATGATTTGTGGGTAGGAAGTATGTGGAAGAGAGTTGCTATATTCCACCTGAATAATTTATACACCTCATCCCGCCTATGATTCTCCCTCTTTCTTTCTTTTAGCAGATACTTCATTAATACACTCAGTGAACCCTGGAGTCAGTGTCTTTACCAAGAACACCACTTTACTAGCAGAGGTTCAGAGGTAGATGTAAGTGACCTTCACTGTACTTTCTATAACACATGGTTTCCAGGTCTTATCTGATCCATTCTTCTCAGCAGTTATGAGACATAAACATTAGCATGCCCATTTTATGGATGAGAAGACTTACATCAAAGGATTAACTAACCTGCTAACTATGTGAGATAATACAAAGAATTAGAGTAAAACCAGACTCACACAGATGAGAGAACTTGCACAGCAGCAAACTTCACGATGCATCTCGAGGGTTCAAAAGACTGTGATGGGATCAACACACAACGGTATTAGGACTGGTTCTGGCGCTGGTTAACAAATGAGGTGCCAAAGCAATGGGTACAGCCATGCCACTTACACAGAAGAGAGCTTTATTTCATGAAACGTCACCATTTTATACCCTGACAACTACACAGATTTCATGATATTCTTCAGCAAGCCATATTCCATGAATCTGTACATTCCAGATTTGATTACTATAAGCAAGAAATCCTTGACAGATCATGTTCAACCTGCCAAAAGCTTCTCATAGTTAAGGACTCTACCGCTACAAAAAGGATTAGTATATTTGCCTGGAGGTCTGTCATTTCAGGCACGTAAGGAATCTGACGAGTTTATCTTCCTTGTTTCATTCCCAGTTCCCAGTAGACAGAATGTGTTGCAAGGCTGCTGCTGAGCTCCTCCTTCCAAGAGGGGCCCAGCAGGTCAACATCAGGCTGGGATTTAAATTCAGTTCTGTCTCACTCGAAAGTCCCGTTCTTCCAACACAGCATACTCTCTCAGGCTTCTTGGAAGACAATTATTAATGCCTCTTCATGCATGTTGGTTTTTACTTTTTGTGAATATAATCATCAGCATCATTCAAACTCCTCAAACTCCTTTGCAGTGTAGTTTCTGGTGCTGTTACTGACAGCCAAGTGGTTTGATATGTACAAGAAATGAGGGGAAAAACAGAAAGAAAAGATGGAGGTAAGATAAGAGATAATTCCCTTTCCCTTGTTTGTACTGAATGTTGAATTGGGCAAATTCTTCTTTAACAGACCGCTGGATAATACATCTTGTACTCACTATTAGTTTTAGGAGATCATAAAATGGTAATTGGTTTATAAAAATGGTACAATAATCCTTGAAATTTAATTTTCAGGAAATAAGACAAATTCAGCATATTTTATAGGCCATGGTGTGCGGGAGCCAGCTAGTACCAGCTTGGGAGGGCTGCTGGGGAGTCTCTCTTCCAACTCAGCATTCAGTGATTTCATGAAATCAGCCGTGGTAGGAGCAGTCACACTGCAGAAATAATAAAATACTACAAATCAGGGCTTTTTCTTGCCAGAAAGATGGTGGCTGCTCATCTACCAACATATTAAGATTTCTAGATAGGAATATATGCAAATCTTTCCTGTTCCTATTCTCCAGATTAATTAGATCAAATGAAGAACCAAAATATTAAATATAATAGACAATTAGGGCTTGAATGTATCAGGATTTGGGGAGAGAGTAATAAGAAATACTTCTTCTTCCCCTCCTGAGCTTGAGACCAACTGAAAAACAGAAGATCAATATCTCCACTTAAGAACTACTAAACTTGATTAGAGGTGAGGGCATAGATCTGTGGCCAATGGCTGCCGAATCCCGTGTTTCTTCAGGGAATTCACCCATCCAGCCACTGGCTGGGCTGGGCCCTCACAGACCAGGCGTCTTCCTCGCAGGGGCAGGATGCTTACTGCTTGTTGGGGCAGAGAATGTATTTGTCCTGAGGTCAGGTCATTCTGAGTAACAGAGGGAAGAGACAGAGAGACAAAGGCTGCTCATACGCACAGCTCCCACTTCCTTGGCGTCCTCGTCACACTGAGTATAGGTCACTTCTCCCTTGTAGGGAAGTGATGGCAGGTGTGGGAGGGAGGGCGAAAGCCCTTCTCCCCACACCCAGAAAAGGCAAAAGCTCCAACTTTATGGCTAAGGTAGGAACTTGAGGGGGGAAAAGAAGATGGTTTACCCTACAATATATATTTTTTAATGCCTTGTCTCACTCCTCATTAAAAATAAGATACTGGTCATATAGCATCAGACAGTTTGCTCCATAATGCTATGGAACTAAACAGTTGATGTGAAATGACGGAAAAGTTTCACAAATCTTTTTATGGGAGGTGGTGGTGGCTGTGATCATACATTTTACCTAAAGAGGCACCTAAATATATGCTAGGCGGTTTTGATGTCTTCTTTTTTTTTTAATTAACAAGGACTCTGACATATATACCAATGTTAAAATATCAGAGCCTTTTGAGTATTTTCATCAAGCAACCAGCTAATTCTTGAAAAAGAGATAATCAGACCAAGTGTTTGATTTAAATTACTTATTGTTTAGCTGAATTGGCTAGCTGCTTAAAAAATTAACATGGGTTCTGTCCGGGTTATTAATCCAGCAGCCCTACAGGGACAGACAGCCTTTCTTTCCTTGTGAGAGAGTGGCATAGTAAATTTTTGTCTACATTTCCAGGTTCATATGGAAATGTTTAAAATGATTCACAAGCCAAAGATTTAAAAGATTGCCAGTATGATGCATTACCCTTTGGTCTGAAAAATGAGTGCATATTTTCTTTTAGGAACTTAAGATGATGTCAGGCTTTTGTGTACCTCCTGGTTTTCCCCTAAGGTCCAATCAGGTCAAATGCCAAATGGAAGCTATTAGATTCATCTAAGCAATATGCCCTACAGAGAAAGGCTGTCATCCAAGCTGCATTCACTGGTCGAGAGGCTGCCTTGAGGGGGGCTCTCAACACTGTGTCAGAATTCAGTTCAGGTTGGTGGTGACTTGACCAATGACCTCTGCAGGCCATTGTCTCCTCCATGGAAATGAGGTGGACCCCCTCAGTGCCAGAGGGTGTCGCAGCTGGTACTGAGTGGCCCCATTGTTGGCAGGCCCAGCAGGAGGCCAGGGACAGGGCAGTCATCACCACGCTGCCATCTCTGTCCCCGGGTGAGGAAGTACTGGTGTGTCATTGTGAGGTGCTTATTGTCCTGCGCATGTGGCCACCAGATGTACGGTACCAGGACACTCAGCCTCTGCGCGGAGAGTCGGCCCCGTTCACAAACTCAGGCCTGCGTGTCAGCTCAGAAAATCAATGCATTTTGTCTTTCTTTCATTTGATGGACTCCATTTTATGGAATGCCTCATTCTTCAAATCCCACTGGAAGTATATGTTACTGATGACAATTTTGGCAGAGAATAGTATTAGAGATGTTGTTATTTCACTGCAGCACTGTTACAGAAGAGCACCTGGGCAGGCTGTTTGCTGGGAATAGTAGGCTGTGGTTTGCATATAACTTGCATTAAATTTGCATACCGTTGTTTATAATCACAATTCATACATGCCTCTTCACATTTGAATTCTCCTTTCCCTCCAGGGACCTTGTCCACCACTTCTTTTAAAAGTAATCCTTCTGGCGGGCCGCGGTGGCTCAGCGGACAAGAGTGCTTGCCTGCCGTGCCGGAGGACCCCGGTTCGATTCCCGGCCCCAGCCCATGTAAAAAACAAGCAAACAAACAAAATATAATAAAACAAGAAAATGTTTAAAAATGTTTCCCGTTCTTCCTCCCTTCCTTCCTTCTCTGTCTTTCCTTCCTTTCCTCCCTCTCTCTTTAAAAAAAAAAAAAAAAAAAAAAAAAAAAAAAGTAATCCTTCTTAGGCTTTCTGTCATCTTCACTTCAAAAAAAAATCATTTGTAGGAAAGGCTCTGGTTACATGTATAAAACATTAACATTTCATGTCTGGTACAAAGATCAATAGACTATTGAAACCATACGTTTCGGAGAGGTCATGCCTGGAATTCCAGCTGACTGTGTTGTCATTATTTATTGCATGCTTATTAAAAGAGATAAATCGCCATTTTGTGAAGAAATTCTTCAAGGTTATCATCGAAGACACCTGACAGTTATTTAAGTGATTAAAATTCTTGCTATTTTATAGAGCTGTGTCATCATTCTTCATCCCTATCTGTCAGTTATTCAACAAATATTTTATGTACCAAGATACTTGACTTAGTCTCTACCCTTGCAGCAGCTCACAGTCTTCGCTGTGGAGATAGACAAGTGAAGTAGGAGTTATCATATTGAGTGTTATTGTAATAATGGGGACAGAGTAGTTATCTTACTTGGGCTGAAATGGAGACTTGGCTAATTTAAAGAATGAAACAAAGCAACATTTTTACCCTCAAGAATCTATTTGTATTGATTTACAAAATTGTGGAGAATAACTCGAGCTCTGTTTAAAATCGGATGCAGCCGCATTTAAACATATTTGGGGTATGTGTGTCATGTGTGGATGGTGGTGGCAGTGGTTTACATATCAGGTGTGCCAGGGGACATGACCGAAGCCAAACTGCAGGAAGATGGAATCTGGAATCCAATCTAGAACTGCCTAGTTCTCCTTTCTATTGAATCCACTAGCTGCTTAGAGTCTCAATTCGCTTTCAAACTGGAATCCTTTATAGATAAAGCCAAGGATGCGTGGTCCTGGTGTGCACACGTCATTGTGTGTAGAAGTCGGTGGTACTTGGGAGGAATCAGTGACAATCTTAAATGAGGCCATCTCAGGCCTACTTGGGATTTAAAGATGAATTCCTCTTTGGTATGTGAAATAAGGTATTTCCATTTTGTATGTTGCTTCGCTTATTACAACATCTGACATATTCAATCATGAGAGCAATTCCTCAGTCCAGAAACAGCTTTTTGGAATTCACTCCAGTGATAAATGCAAGGATCAATTCATTTTGCAGACCAGTTGGAGCAAAATAGAAAAGAGCAAAGAACTATGATTCTGAGTGAAAAAAAAAGATTTTCTCCACAATCACATGGTGTGTATCTTCATTTTCAGGTTAAAAAGAGTAACAAAGGGAAAGAAAACACAAATACACGCACTCACACAACCCAGCCTATGTTTTGCCAAATACAAAGAAAACATGATTAGTAAATTTCAGTCATGTGAATACTTAACCACCTCTTATTTGAGAATTAGGTAGTGTTATTTTCAAATTGTCAAAGGTTCTTGAAGACGTGCTACTCTACATTTAGATGTAGTACATGTTTTTAAAAAATTTTTAAAACATCTGAAGCCAGGTAGTCCTTTAAGATATTTTACCAACAATTGGCAAATATGAGTAAAAAGGAACTAGGAGAGTTCCGAAGTCCTCTGCTTAATTGAGGTAGCTGGCTTTTTCCTACAAGCATCTTTAGAGGCCCCTTTATTTAGGAGCTAAAATACTTAGAATGACCAAGTCTTTGTGCTTTGGTATATATGCCTGTGCCCTCCAATGGACTTGTATTCATAAAACTTGACCTTAAAATTTTTGACTCACCTTCCATGAAGAACTGGGCCCTCTTACATACATCCTTTTGAGTCTGGAGAAGTTTGTGACTCCTCAAACAATGGAATAGGGTATAAGTCATGCTGAGTAACTTCCAAGGCTAAGTCAGAAAAGGCTGTGTGGCTCCACCTTATCCCCTGAACCACTCACTCTTGTAGGCTTAAGAGGCCATGTAGGAAGCCATGGCCTGTGGCTATCATGCTGGGGAAGTTACATGTAGGTGCTCTGGTGGGCAGTCCTAGCTGAGCCCAGCCTTCCAGCCAACCCTGCCAAGGTAACTGGACATGTGAATGAGCCATTTCAGGTCCTCAAAACCTGCCATCTGACCACTGAGTAAGCTCCATCAACACCATGAGAAACAGACAAAAAACCAAAGTTCTTCAAAACAATTGCTTTCCTTCCTATCTTACTTATTATGGTTTAAATCTGTTTGAGTTTGCTAAGGCTGCCAGCATGCAATACAACATCAGTGGAACAGCTTTTATAAAGGGGATTTATTTAGTTACAAATGTACTGTTTTTGGAAAGTACATGACAATGTCTGCTGGGCTTCTCTCCAAGTTTCTGGATTCAAACAGCTTTCCCCAGAGTGTATCCTTTCTGCATCTCCAAATGTCTAGTTCTGAGATGGCTCTGAGCTCTGAGCTCCTCTCTTCTGACCTCTCCTTTTAAGCCTCGTCCATTGGAGAAGGCACTTCCCTTAGCCGAATGCAGATGTAATCAGCCACAGATGAAATTCACATGCTGATGCTTTAAATCCATAGCAACTGAACACCTGGGCACCAGCACCTGGCCAAGTTGACACCTGAACCTAACTACTACAGTGTCCACCCCTTATCAACTTGGCAACTATACACATCACCTTAAACCATACTTAATGTCTAAATAGAAAACAATATCAGGCATATTTTTTCACAATCTTTAAGAATGCTCATCTGTCCTGTGTTCTAATCACTAAATCTTTCCACATACAAAATACATTCATTTCATCACAATATCACAAAAGCCTTAAATCATTTCAGTAACAATACAAATACAATATCAACTCAAAAATAGTACAAAATCTCATCAAAGTCAATTACGGGCACAGTCTGTCCCAAAGCAAAATTCTCCTCTGGCTGTGAACCAATGAACTTAGAGCAAGTTATCTGCTTCCAACATAAAAAGAAGGAAAAGTCATAGGATAAACATCCCATTGCCATAGGGAGAAATTGGAAGGAAAACAAGGGCCACCAGATCTAAACAATTCTGAAAACCTGCAGGACAAACTCCATTAAATTTCAGAGTCAATCTCTTGGGGCTTCAGAAAGCAGCAGTCCCACCATATCAAGGGCCTATGCTGTGGCCTGTTCTTTCCAAATACTGGGGTGAGGGTTGCAACATTGGGGAACATTGGGGAAACCACTTTTTTCTTAGCTCCATCCTCCTCAAGCATCTGGGTAGCACTCAGATTCTCTGCCATCTCCAGGGCACATACTCAATCCCTTCAAACAATTTGGCAGCCAGGCCAATCCCCAGGGATTAAGCTCCACCCTCTCCAGGGCTGGGGCACAAGAACACTTCCTGAACTTCGAGGTAGAAGGCCCACCCCTCTGCCTCTGGGGCAAACTCACCCCCTCCATATGCACAGATGGATCCACTGTCCTGGCCTAAGGTTTCTTGGTTTCAGACCTCAACTTCCATGGTTCTGCCTCTGAGGCCATTCTTCCTTCCATCTGTCCCTTTTCTATCCTTTTTTGTCCAAACTGGCAGTGGTTCCATTAATAAAGGTCTTGTAAAACATTGTTGACTTTGCATGCAGCACACAGGGATCAGAGCCATCAGATAATAGGACCTTCCAAAAGCCCTTTCTGGATAACCTCATCTCCAGTCCTCACTTGCCCTGTAATGGCTGATTGGTTCCAGGTTAACTTAAAGTCTCATGTGGGGCACTATTCTCTGGAGTCTCACTTTCTGGAAGCCCAGAATTTTCCAGAGCATCAATTTCTGGTTTCTTTGTCCCCAGAAGTTCAGTCCTTAGCCTATCCCTTTCTTGTCACATTTTACACATTTAAGCTTAAAGAAGAAACCAGGCTGCATCCTCCACATTTAGCTTGGAAATTTCCTCAGACAAGATCCCAGATCATCACATTCAATTTCTATCTTCCATCCAGCACCAGGATTCAATTTTTCCAAATTTTCTGTCACTTCAAAACAAGGGTCACTCTCCTTCTTCCACTCTGCAATGGAAGTGTCTTCAGAGTCAATATTTCTACCAACAGTCTCTTGAAAGCAGTCTAGGCTTTCTCTATCAATCTCCTCAAAATTCTTCCAGAATCCTTCCCTTATCCACTTATAAAGTCGTTTCAACATATTCAGTATTGCAAATGTAGCAGCTCCCCACTCCTCTGGTACCAAAATGTGTTTTAGTTTGCTAAGGCTACCAGAAAGCACTACACCAAAGATGGACTGATTTTTAATAAGGGGATTTATTTAGTTACAAATTTACTGATGGGGGGGAAGACACCTATTATCTTGGTTTCTCTGTCACATGGGAAGACACACGGTAATGGCTGTTGGCCTTCTCTCCTGACTTCTGGGTTCCAGCCACTTTCCCTGGGGAATGTCTTTTCTTCATCTCCAAACATCAGGGTCTGAGCTGCTCCTCTTCATCTGACTCTTCCTCTTAAGTCTCACTCACTGTGGAAGCCACTCCCCTTAGCTGACTGCAGAAGTAATTAGTCATATATGAATTCACATGCTGATGCTTTAAGTCCACAGCAACAGAACAACTGGGCACCACACCTGGCGAAGTTAACACTTGAACCTAACTACTACAATATCACTTTAAGCTCATTTTCAATTAAAAGTTCCCAAGCATATCTTCTATAAGTGAAGGGAATCTGTCCAAATCTCTGACCCACAAAATAACAAGATATAACAAAATGGGCGGGCCGCGGTGGCTCAGCGGGCAAAGTGCTTGCCTGCTATGCCGGAGGACCTCGGTTCGATTCCCGGCCCCAGCCCATGTAACAAAAACGGAGAAACAGAATACAATAAAAACAAGAAAATGTTTAAAAATGTTTCCCTTTCTTCCTTCCTTCCTTCCTTCTATCCTTCCTTCCTTCTCTCTGTCTTTAAAAAAAAAAAAAAAAAAAAAAAAAAAGATATAACAAAATGTCATCTTGAGTCACTGTGTTTTGGGACTGTTTTTACCTACCAATAGATTACTGGAGGAATCCCTTAAGGGGCCACTTTTGGGTAATCTCTTATGCTCTGAAATTATGTGTGCTTGTTTTTGAACTTCTGAATTGCATTTTGTATTATATTAAGTATGTGGAGTTAAATAATGTCAAAATAGTCTTATAGTCTATTATATGATGGCTTAAACTGGCTGATTCCTCATCACCAATAAGGAATCATGTGTGGGTTCTGAGTAACCAACATACAACTCATGAATGAACTTCAACTGTTTGTGGATTGGAAACTGTCTATATTGAAAGCAACTGTAGCTCTGGGAGTAACCTCAGCTCTACACAGTCAGTGTTGTTTGCAAATTGAGCAGGCAAAGCTGCAGAAAGGGTGGCCAGGCAAGTCCCAGCAGACTTCCCACTGCAATGCTCTTGCCTCCCACGATGGTCAGCATTAGCATGGAGCCTTGCCCACCAGCCATCAGACAGTCACGTTTTGCTTGTTTCTCTTTGGTGGTGGTTGCTACTGTCTGCCTTGAATCTTATTCTTCTCTATTTATTTATTTTCCTCTCTCCTACTAAATTATAACCTTCTTGGGTGTGTTTCATTAATTTTTCTATCATTTGGCCAGTGCATGCTGCCTTATGAGCCCACAGTGGGTGGTGATCTAGCCCTAGATTGCTAGCCAGTGGAAACGTCTGCCTTTGTTTCATGATTTAGAATCTCAGACTCTCAGAGCTGGCTGGGAAATGGGGCTGTCTAATGAGTGTACCAGCTGGGACTATAGAGGCATGGTCCTCGTTTTCACAGAAATTAATGTTTAGCCCTGTCTTAAAAGCCTGATTTCAGGATTAACAATTTACCCGTCTCTCCCTTTTCCTTTGTTCCATATTTTCCCCAACCTGAAATTCCTTGGGGAAGGGGAAAAAAAGCACATTTCCCTCCTATCCCACCCTGCCTCTCATGCCAGGACTTGGCCTTGGCTTCTATTCATGGTCAAGGCTTGCCCCACCCCAGGTCCACCCCAGCCCCAGCTCACGCTCTGTGCTCAGGTGCAGGGCTGGCATCTAGCTCTTGTCTTCTCATTCTCAAACTCTACTCCATCAGAAAAACACCCATTAATGCTTCAAGGGCTAGACAGATGTTCCTTTCTTGTGAAACGTTTTCTTCCTCAGCCATACTAACCTCACTTCAAATGCTTTATAGCATTCTTATTTAAGGACACAAAACTCATCTGGAACATATGTGAAGTTAATGCAATCCAAATCAGAATTCTAAGGAATTGTAAAAAATCAAAAACTCGGAAAAGGTTTTTTTTAAAAGTAATATATGAACATGTTGAAAAAATTCAGTTGTATGAAGTAAGTTTGCCCCTCCCATTCCAGCACCTTCTCCCCCAGAGAGCAAACCACGGTTACAAGTCTGTCGTAATCTCTTCCAGATACATATTCTATGCATATATGAAGAGGAATTCCAAGAATTTTGTGGGGGAACTGGACAGAATTCTTTCAAGTTCATTTGGAAGAATAAAGACTAGAAAGGAAATAAGAGAATCACGCAGAAGAAGAATAGCAAATGGTGGCCAGCCTTAGCAGCTGTTCTAACGGTCGGTAACGGTCGGAGCTAACACTGAGTGGGTCCTCACCCCACGCCAGGCTATGTTCTCAACACTCTACGTGCATTAGTCATGGATCTCCTCACAACAGTCCCAGGATGCAAGCAATGTTATTACCCCTTTGTATAGATGACAGCATTGTCGTAACTGGCCGAAGGTCCCCAAGTTAGTGATCTTTTGATTTTAAAAACTCATATCCTTAGTTACAATGCTTTCCTGGTTAACATATTAAAATAGTCATAAAAGCCACAAAAGCATGATATTGACATAAGAATAGATAAAGAGACCACTGTAACAGAACAGAGAATTCAGAAATAGATTCATGATAAAAGTGGCTCTAATTATAAAGGGTGGGATGTTTAATAAATGGTGGGAGAATAATGTGCTCTTCCTTTAGAATAAAATCAAAATTAGTCCTCTTCCTCATATCATATAAAAATTCTAGACAGATTGAAAGGCTAAAATTTTAAATACTCAAATGGAACTCAGATGTCAAAGGAAAGGAAGGTTTGACTATATGAAAATGAAACAAAAAAATCAAGAGCAGGAAAAATATCTGTATTACATATGAGAGCTTCTACAAAATAAGAAAGAAAAAAATCTAATAGGAAAAAGAGCAAAGGATCTGAGCAGAAAATTCACAGGAATTTGGCCAATAAACATATGAAAAGTTATTTAATGTTCCAAGAAGCCAGGGACATTTAAAATAAATTGTATCACTTTTCACCCACCAGATTGGCAAAACCTTTAAAAAGTGATGGCATTTAATGCTAGAGAAGCTTTTAAGGAATTCATGGTCTAAAGAGTATAAATCTGACAGAAACATGGGCCCTCAGGCATTGTTGGTGAGTGTGAATTACTAGAAATTTTTGTAAGAGAGCTGGTAATATTTATGAAAATTTAAAACCTACATGGTCTTTGACTCTGCTAACACATACAGAAATCGATTTAGTTAAAAAACAAAAAGCACACAAATTAGAATACAAACAAAAAGGCTGTCATCGTGGCGTTTTTTTATAGAGGGGTTGGGGAAAGGAGGAAAGAAATGAAAACAAGCTGAATATGCAACAACAGGGGAACACATCCCATGGAATAATATATTATGCAGTTATTTAAAAAGATGTGTCAGATCTATATTCATGGACCAAAAGGGATATCCTTGTGTAGATTGTTAAATAAATAAAGAAGAAGAAGAAAATTGTAGAATGCTGTGCATTGCAGGATTTCTTATTTGCCAAAGTAAAGCAAGCAAACAAAACTCTTGTAGTAAAAGATGGGTTTTATGAAGGAAGTGTGGAAGTATAAACACCAGGCTGTTAACTCAATTAACTGAAGGAAGTGAAAATAGAGATGGGGAGATAGGGGGTGCTTAGGATTGCTTATTTTGTCACAATGAAGACATGCCACCTTGATGTAAAAAAAAAAAGTCTTTTCTTCACTTTCGCGTTGTGTAGTTTCACCTGACTTTCTTTTGTTATTCCCTGGGATGCTATGCATATTCACTATCAAAATACAAATACAGGTAGTTCAGTGGTTAAAAGGCTCGCCAGTGGTTAGAAGGCCCGCCTTTCATGTGGGAGACCAAAAGAAAAAAACTTTTTTCTTTCACAAACGAAAAAAAAAACACTGAATATGAATATTTTATCTCTGCAGGCCCAGCTCAAGGGTTACCCTATTTTGAAGGTTACCTGCTTCCCAGGTAGACTTTCTTTGTACTCCTATGATCCGTTACTTTTTTTTTTTTTTTTGCATGGGCAGGTGCCTAGAATCCAGCCCAAATCTCAGGTATGACAGGTGAGAATTCTGCCATTGAGCCAACTGTGGCCCACCCCGTTACTTTTAACTTAGCACCTACCAGAGTTGACTTGTAGCGATTTACTGATCCACCCGCCCTTTGCCAGAAAGTAAACCCGTTAAGGGTTAAGACTAAGTATCTTGTACACTTAATAAGTGTTTGCTGAGTAAAGAGGCTAAGTCTTTGAAGGAAAGACTTACCTTGCATGGTGTAGACCATGAGCCTATTTTTGGTGCTGTTCAAAAATAGCATTGTTCTAGTCAGCAGCCTGTAAAAAACCTGATGATTAAGGAAATTATAAACTCTCTTCTGCTGAGTCTTAATGGAAACAAAAAAACCCCTGGAAGAGTTATATTTAAATTAGTCCTCATTGTCAATATTTACATTCATAATAAAAATAGATTTTTCCCTAGTACGGCATACTTCCATCTGCCAGCAAATACCTACAAACATCACTGACAGACCCAAATAGCAGGTTGAGAGGGGGTATGTTATACGCACCTCTTAAGATCTAGTTCTTTTTTATTTTCCCAAAGGAAGTAGCATTTTATGATTTTTTAAAAATTTGATATAAAAGTAATACTTAATCATTGTAAAAAATGCATACAATTCAGAAATCTATAAAGAAGAAAGTGAAAATCACCTGGAGTCTTATTATCTGATTATTAATAGAATAGCATTTTACCAACATACATTCTTTCAGGCTTTTTTTCTGTGCCCACACCCACAAATATTTTTACCACAATGGAATCATGTTAATCATACTCTTTTGCAACCTGATTTTGTTTTTCACTTGAAATAAGTCTGGGTATCTTGCTGTGTTAATACATATTGATCTGCATTGTCGTAATTAGTGGTATTCCTTATCTGGATGTTTCATAAGTTATAAGGCCAATTTCCTATTGGTGGACTTAAATTTTGCTTCTAATTTTTCCCTAGTATAAAAATTTATCTTGGATTCTGCACTTGTCTGATTATTTCCCCAGGATATATTCCTAATAGTGGAATGACTAGGCCAAAAGATGCATATCTTTTAAGGTTTTAGAACTATAAAACCAAATTCCTCTCCAGAAAACATTTTCTAATTTCTTCTCCCCTCAACATTGTAAACATGTACCTGTTACTGCAACAAAGAGTACTGCCATTCTTGTTAATTTGCATTTCTCTGATACTAATGTGGCAAAATATTTCCTCATCATTTTTTCTCTGAACTTTGATTATGGTGGTTTTTTAACTTAAAGAAGTTTTCCATTTTTATGGGTTCAATCTATTATCTTTTTATGGTTTTGGCTTTGGGGGCCATATAAGGAAATTCTTCAACCTTAAGAATAATTTTATTCTTTAATCTTAAGAATAAAATTAACTCATCTATATTTTCTTTTATACCTTTATCATTTTATTTTTTAATACTTAAATCTTTGATCCACTTAACAATCCGTTTTGGATAACGTATGAAGTAAGGTTCTAATTTAATTTTTTCCCCAGTTTTAGTTGGTTATCATAACTCCAGTTTAAAAATAACTTACCATTTCCCTGTTCAACTGAATTATAATAGCAAACATTTATACAGTGATTTATGTGCCAGGCACTGTTCCAAGTACTTTATGTATATGAACTCATTTAAACCTTATCACCACATTATACAGTACATCCTTATATTATCCTCAAATTATTAATGAGGAAACTGAGGATAGGGAAGCTAAGAAACTTGCTTGAAGTGATGGAGCTAATCATTGCTAGAGCCAAACTGGAATCCAGGGAATCCAGCTCCAGAATTCCTTCTCCTAAACCCTATGTTCTACTGCATCTTGGTAAGACACCTCAAGGTCCACATTTAATGCTGTTTTCTCCCTACACCTTCTCTCCTTACCCTAGTAAGATATGCTTTCCCTCCTTAGACTTGAAACCTGGGCATTCCTGGCACTTACTGTCATGCTTAGTAGGAATGTCACGTGTGCACATGGCTTACGATCCATGTCAGATGCCAATTTCCTTGATGGCAGTAACAGGGAATTAAATATTTTTGTTGCAAACACAGTGCTTTCTCATCGAAACACAGACTCTTGTTTTCTCTATTGTTAGTTTATGTTTTAACTGAAAATACAATAGTAAGCATTCTTATAGGACTAAAGAATATATACTGAGGCGGGCCGCGGTGGCTCAGCGGGCAAAGTGCTTGCCTGCTATGCCGGAGGACCTCGGTTCGATTCCCGGCCCCAGCCCATGTAACAAAAACGGAGAAACAGAATACAATAAAACAAGAAAATGTTTAAAAATGTTTCCCTTTCTTCCTTCCTTCCTTCCTTCTATCCTTCCTTCCTTCTCTCTGTCTTTCCTTTAAAAAAAAAAAAAAAAAAAGAATATATACTGAAATATGTTTGTCTACTAATCCAGATTTCTAGGACCCTTCTGCAGAGGCATTTACTAGAAATTTGTGTGTGTATGTGTGTGTGTGTGCATACTTTTTGTTTCACACAAATAGGAATATTCTAAGTATCTCTTGTACACCTTGCTTTTTAAATTTATATATTTTGAACCTGATTCCATAGTAGTACATGTAGCTCTAACTTATTCTATTTTTATGACTGCATAGTATTCCATTTTAAAGGATGTGCCATATTGATTTAAGGAGATTTAACGAGTCTCCTATGGGTGGGCATGTAATTTGTTTCTAGCCTATTGCTTTATAAACAATGATGAAATAAATATACCCTTGCATATTTGTCTTTAAGGACATATGGCAGAATGTATGTAAAATAAAACTGTGGCAGTGGAATTGCTTCAAAGCATATTGCACTGTAAGTTTTGATAGATAATGTCAATTTGAGCCATAGATGTCTAAAGTTAGATAGTACTTTAGAAATTACATAATTGAGTTTCAATAAATAGTTACTGAATAATGAATGACTTTTGAACAGAAAGCAATTTAAACAGGTTTAGACAAAACAGATACTTATAAATATGGGAATAAAGGCTTATAAATTGATTTGATATTTATTCTGAAGATTTGAAAAAAAAGATAAGCTTGGCTTAAAACAATAAAATGTAAAATGATAGCCGAAGACCATAGATGACCCTGCCATCATATGCTAGCTGAGAAACAGCATTACAGGGGGTAAAATTAGGGCACAAGAACCAGACTTCCAATGTTGGAATCCATGACATACCTCTTATTTGCTGTGTGACCTAAGGCAAATTTAACTTCTCTGGGCCTTGGCTTCCTCATCTATAAAACTGGGAGACGGAATAGTGCCTATTTTGTAGGATTGCAATAAGAATGGATGAATATGTGGGAAACAGTTACAGCAGTGTCTGGCACACTTTAAATACACAATAGGTGTTAGCCACTAGATTAGGTAGCATTAGAAAACAGTGGTCAAGGAGAAAAGGTTTTCACAACAGCTGTTTATTAACATAATCCAGACTGGAAAATTGAAATGCAAGAGTGACATCAGAAATAGACACAAAAAGACTGAAGCATGTTTTACCCTGAGTGCTCATTTGACATAGCTGGAGAATCTTTGCCTTTGTTTTCCAGGAAACACAACTGTTCTTGGCTCCACATTAGAGGACGCACATGGGCAGTGCAGAATGAGACTGATTCTGGCAACTGAATGGAACACTGGAGTGTTCAGTTTTAAGGCTGATTTATGAAAAACAATGGCGATAAAGTCATTCATTAAACACATTAATACAACAATACAGGAAAATGATTGTTTAGTGTGTTAGATGTAATGTTTGACTCTTTAATAAATTGCTTTGTTCCATTCAGGAGACTAGCAGCAATTTTAACAAATATTATACAGTGTTTTCATTTCTGAGGAACTTAAAGTATGCATCATTTTATCTGCCGTTGAGTAAAACTATTATATAAAACTCTACATGATCCACGTGTATATATACCTATATATGTGCATGCTGGTTAGGGGGTTCCTTGGATTTATGTAGTAATGATAATAATTCAGTGTATTTGTGTAGTGCTTAAAATTCTTTTACAAATTTCTCAATTTTTGGAGGACTGGTACTAATTTTTTTCATTGCGTATCCTGATTAATCACTACTAAGAAATCAGATCATCCAATTTATTTAATATCAGATTAAGAAAAAATTATTTTTTTATTGCAGGCAAAAATGCATAGTCAGGAAGGGTTTATACATTAATCTTTGTTGAAATGCTTATTTTATAATAACATGACCTATAAAAGAAATCATGTGAAAGTCTGATACCCTCAAAATTAGTGATTTCTTAGGACACAAAACTATATGAATCTCTTGTGCTGGAAGAGAAATATAGCCATTTTTAACTTGATAACAAAATGCTATATCTGCATTACATTTACCCTGTAAAACCTCTCAGGAAGAGATAAATTCCTTTTCAGCAAGCTAAAACAAAACAAAATGAAAGCCTCATAATTTAATTATTATGTTGCAGAAACCGTAGGATTCCAGATGGTGGTGCTGTTTTCATGGAGGAAAATATTCTATAAATCCTTCATTTGTTTGAAGAGGTAAACTATTAAAATTGCCCTTCTATTTGCAAAATCAGCTATTAAAACAACAATGCCATATGGATACAATTTCTTTAATTTTTGAAAAGTTATTGTTTTTCAGTTTAGGATTATCTTAATCTATAGTGATTAATCAGCAATGCACTTAGCAAAAAGATAATGGTATATTTTCTTATGGTGAATAGTAATGTAAAAGTTCTTTCTAGTTTATTCTTTGTATATGAAAAGCAAAATGTACAGAGAATGCCCTGATCTTTGCAAAACACAGTACTGCTTTTATGAAGATACTAAAATCTACTGGAAAGCTACAAATTTCAAGACAAGACCATTACTGAGGTGGTTAAAGTGACAATGTTATTCAAATTGAAACCAAGAAGCACACTGTCAAAGCCATACAATGGATAATTGCTACAGCTCTGTTTTCACTCTAGAATTTTTTTTTTTGCACCGGCAGGCACCCGGAAATGAACCCGGGTCTCTGGCATGGCAGGCAAGAACTCTGCCTGCTGAGCCACTGCAGCCCACCCTACGTAATGTTTTGTTGCTGTTGTTTTGCTGCATTTTCAGTTTGACTTTGACTTGAAGTGCGAATCATAAAGAGAGAAAGGTAAATGCTTACATATTTTTATTCCCCAAAGTCATTCCTAAGAGATGAAAATGTATTGCTTTATATAAAATTTCCCATATGAAATAATACCCAAATCTGCCTCTCTGAATACTTGTGGATGCATAAGGGGGAAATATCATTATGTATTTACTTAAATTAGGTAAGAAGCAGATGCTTCCTGTGAAAGGTCTAGAGCAGTTCTGTGAATCTGGGCAGGGGGTCATCTCTGTTGTGGCTCAGTTTCCCTGGGCAGACGTCGTGTCAAAATGAGCAGATGAATCTCTCACTGTATGAAAATCTCACTGTTGGGAAATTAGACATTCCTGCCATCTATCCCTGCCCCATTCCCTCAATGAAAATATCTTGGCATTTAAAAAAAAAACTATATTCTTTTTTTAGAAAACAGCACAGTGGGCTCAGAAAGGAATCCAGAGATTTGAATTCTAGAAGATTGTCAATCACTTTTGACCTTGGGCAGGCACTTCACTTGTCCAAGCTGTTCCCTATAAGTAAAAAGGGGATTGGAACATTACATTCTAGTCTTGACTAGTGAGGCCACTTCCAGATCTATAACTATGGTTCTAAGTCAAAGGTATTAATATATATATTTAAACTATAAGGAAAATGTATTGTGCATTGTACAGACATGACCCCGTCATAGGAAGAGCCATTTCATTCTGGGGGTCTCTTGTTATTAGTAAGGAAAGTCCTTCCCCAAAGCTTCTAGAAGACCTCCTTTCACAGATAATGGATCATTAGGCAGAATTATGTCACATGACCATGTCTAAACCATGACTGACTTAGACTGATACTTCCTGGAGGTAGGAAGGAGCCAGATAATCGTATCTCAATAAAGCTGGGGGAGGAGGAAATGGTCGTTGGGTTGGCAACCAACAGGGTCTACCTTGTATTAATTGTTTTCACCATGCCCATAGGCTAGGTCAGAAAATATACTTCATGGGTACTAACCCCTTGTATCCACAATAGATATTGTTAATCAGTTATGGTGCTCTTCAGTCCATATTCAGCATTACATGTTTAATGGGTTTTTTGTTTTGTTTTGTTTTTGGCAAGAACAATACAAATAACTTTTCCCTCTGAACCATTGGCCTTATGTTGTCAGAATGCTGCCCCATTACCCACAAATACTTTAGAGTGTAGTTCCTACAAATATGGGTATCCTCTTACATAACCATAATACAACCATCAAAATCAGGAAATTAACACAGTTACATTGCTACCACCTAATGCTTAGAATCTATTCACTTTTAGCCAAAAGAATTACTGTGAAATTTTTCTCTCAACCAGAGAGGATAACTGGGTATGGGGTATAAGGAGCAGCTATTGACACAGAGTATGTAGGATTCTAAAGTTATATTAACTTTGTCCTAGAACCTGATCAAAGTGACAGTTTTATTATATTTTGTCTTCGGTGTAAAATAACATGGAATTATCTAAAATCTGAATCTGAAAATGTCTTCTACAAAGAGAGGGCTTTGCAGTTTTTCTTTCCTCCCTCAGTGATGAAAAACTAGCTGCAGCAGTGAACATTTCAAAGGATCTGAAATCCAAAGGCACTGGAGTCCCAGCCACAGTGTCTACCAGGTTCCCCCACTCAGAGGATTCTCGTGCTCTTCATTTCTTTAGAGAATGACATTATCATCCAGTTCAACCCAGGAGGTGCGTGGTTAGGTGTACTCACTTCAGGGTTTAGTGCCAAGAGGGCATATGTGTAACAATAATCATAAAATGCAAGGTACATACAAAGATTTCCTCCCACAGCACTTTTACCTAGGTTTTAACAGGCAGGCTTAGCTAAGACGGGGATTCTGTGCTTTCACTTCTTGGTTAAGATGATTCTTTGCCAAAACATTTTCTTCACGAGTGTGAAATAGGCCGGCTGAATTGAAATGGTGCTGCCTCCTGCCCATGTATTTCTTATGTGGTTGATCACTGTTTTTTTTTTTCACATGGGCAGGCACCAGGAATCGAACCTGGGTCTCCGGCACAGCAGGTGAGAATTCTACCATTGAGCCACCATTGCATTGCCCATCACTGTTGTTTTTAAAAGCAGTAAGAATATCCATTTCCCTCCATTTTCATTCTTCAGGGGTCATTCTCCCTTACAAGGCTCAGCATGGTTCATCTAGCAATCACTCACTCTTCCTGGCTTTGACCCAAGATTTCCCATATTTTAAAATGGAGACTCCTAGCAATGGTCAAGATTTGGGGAGGAACTGGACTGACTGAGTCCAGGAGGAGGGCAGGAGACTGGACAGCATCTGGGACTATTTTTTACCCCAATCGGACAGGTTACTAATGAAAGCCGACAGCTTTTCTGTGGCCTGCACAATTGAAGTGCAGTGAGCACAGCCAATTCTTAACTGACAGACTCTTGTATTTCTAGACAGACCAGCCGTGGTTCCCAGAATTTAGATTTCATGAACCAGTACAATCAAACAAAAAGAAGTATGGACATAGGAAAAGTCTAGAATCTTACAATAAAGGTCATCCCTTTAAACGGAACAATATTAAATACATGAAAAATCTCATTACAGTGTCCAGAACTTTCTCATTTTTTCCCCCCTTACCAATGAAAATTAGACCCTGCATCAATCAGCATTGGACCTTTGGGAGCCACTGTTCCTGAGTCTGTGCATTTTGTCACTTTTTAATCAGCAAATGCAATTCAAATATTTAGAGCCCACCTACTATGTGGGATTATGACAATGAATAAAAGCTCTCCATTTTAAATTTGTTTGTGTAACAAACTATTTGGAGTGCCTTACCAATAATGTCTTGCTTCAGTTTACCATTCCTTCAAGTAAAAAACATTTGCGCAATAAAAACCACACACTTTGTGTATGTGTGTGCGTCCACAGTCCACAAATAGTTATTTTTGACTATTGGTTCAGGCACAGATCTTAATGGCCTTGGGGTGAGGTGTGGTAACTTTTAAGCATCAACAGTGTTTCTGTATTTGAGCTGATATTTTAAATCACTGCTTGCTGAAGAAGCAAGAAAGAGGAAGTCTGTATAGCCAGGTAAACCAGTTCTTTTGGTATTATGACATGTAACCAAGAATTCAGAGCTCAAATAAATGAACTACAATCTTCTCCTGGGGAGCTAAAATTGTATTCCTCTTTTGTTGGGACTGGAAATATGCAAATTGACTGCCCAATTAAGGAAAGGTTCACTGAAGGTGAGTTAAATTGCAACATTTCTATTCTTACTGCTCAACAGGCTGGTTTAATGGGCTAAATGGAGCAGGACGGGAATGGTTGGTGGGCAAGGGATGGCTTCTCTCCAAATATTATTGGGCCACAGCCAAAGACAGTAAAGAAAGCAAAAAAAAAAAAAAAAAAAAAAAAACCCAGCAAAATAAAATAAAACTGCTCAAGCATCTAATGCCATGAAGAATAAGACTGACGTGCTAGGGCTTGCAGTTTGGGTTAGAGCAAATTAATTACAATATACAATACATAATTTCTGGTTATGGATAATGACTTTTTTCATAGCATCTAGTACTTTTCACATTATCTCACCATGGAATCTGCAAATTAATAGAGGTAATACATTATTATGGAAGATGATTGAATCTGGCAATGACCTCAGCCACTGAAGAAACCAGCTGTCCCACAGCATATGTGATTTTTTCATCTTTCCTGGGCTCTGGCATTCTTAAGCATCCACTGGCATTAGTTTGTATTGATGACTTTTCACCCTGTTGGCCTCCTTCTATGGCACAGAAATCTGATGTGACATTACGCTCTCCACCCTCGGCCAAGTGGCTCTGCGGTGGGCACACTTTCCTGACGAGACTGCCTGGCTCTCACTCTTGACTACATCAGTCTCTGGTAATTGCCCTTGTGAAAACAACTCTTTCTTTAAAGCATGCAGTGTGTTTGGCTTTTATACAACGGGTCTATTCACAAACTCTCTGTGACAACTCTACCTTGAGGTGCCCCTGGGGAATTCAGAGGAGCTAGGATTGCATTTCAACTCTCTTTAACTACAAAATCCTTTTAGTTTTCATACTGGCCCCAACTCTGGTCCAAACAGTGATTTTGTACTTGGTGAGTACAGTGTTCTCACCAGTTTCTGCTGTGAGCTCAAAGGAAACTTGGCACACAGACCCGCAGTTAAGGTCACTGTGATGAGATTGGGTAATCTTCATAAGTACTTAACTGTGCAACAGACACCATGCTAAAGTAATTTATAATATGCTATCTCATTCCTCACACTCACTCAGTGGGATGGCTATTACTATTCCTATTTTATAGTTAAGGAAACTGAGATTGAAAAGATTAAGGAAACTAACCCAAAGTTACTTAGCTTGTAAGTGGCAGAAGCAGGATTCCAGCCAAGGTCAGTTTGAGTCCAAAGCCATGTTCCTACCTCCTTATATTTTCTTCTAGACACACCATTTTCCCCTGGGTTGTGTGTAGAACGGAAGAGAAGAACAGGCATTACAAATACACAGCATCAACATTTGGTGAAACTGCCTCATGAGGATGGCTTCATTTGTTAATTAATGCTTCCCTTCACCCACCTGGCCATATAAGATAGACCTTCCTTACCAAATTCCTCTCAATAGCAAATTGTGTTATGAAGTTCTCCTAAATTTAATAATTTACAAAATATTTTCCTCCCAAAGTTGGGAAAATTAGAAAAGTGGCCATTTTCACAATATCATTTTGAGAACTGAAAGCTAACACTTAACAATACAGAATAGATAGGAATTCCAAAATGACAAACATTTCAGCATACCCTTCTCAGGTGATAATAAAGAGATCTCTTCCTTCTAAAATCAATTAGGTTCTGAAGAGACATGGTATGTTGAACGTTTCCTGTTCTCTTAAAGGGTTTTGGAATTCTACTTGCTTGTCAAGGGTAGTTGGGGTATCATTTGGAAAGTGAGGTCATCCAACATCAAAGAAAGGATCCTTTGGAACTGTCCCAGTCTCTGCTAGATGAATTCTCTTCAACCTTAAAGATGAAAAGTGAACTGGGCAAAGCGAGCCTACTCAGCCCCCTTTGATGAAAACTGATTCATTTTATTTTAGAGGGAAGCTGGAATGATAGGAATTTGATTAGCTAAATATTCTCTATTAAGTTTTCCCTCTAAGAAATATTCTGAAAAGTCTTAAAATCATCTGATTATTTGCTAAAATCAATCTGATTAGAATTATAACCTTTTGGGAAACTTCCTTAGAGGTGACCTTATACTTATTGCTCAGCCCAGGGATTGGTCTGTGAGGGAATCATAGCCACAGAGGACCATAGTTCATGAATGCCTTGTTCTAAATAATGGATGTTATTACAGGTGAGGGTCTGCCTAGGGCGAACTGAATCCTAGGGCTGGATTTCTTCAGGAAAAGAAATTTCATATAGACTAATTTATATTTGAAGAGGATACTTCAGCCTCCAATTCTGCCGAGTTCCTATTTTAAGTATGAAACTGTTTGCTTCCTCCAGGAGGCAATTGTTAAATTCAAAGGAATTCTTGGTCTGGAGTTTGGGACAAAGCAGTTTAACAAGTTCAAGAAGGCCTAACTGGGAGAAAGGGGCAACTGACATGCCTCATCAGGGCATGGATTGGTGCTTTCTATCCCCCAACTAAAAGTAGATAAAGCAGAATAAAAGGGTCATAAGAATTGTTGAAGCAAATAAATTTAATCTATAACTTTCCAGTCAATCCCAAACATGGAAGATTTTCAGAATAAAGTTTTTTAATACTTTTAAAAAGTAAAATAAAAAGGATGAACACGAAATAAAGGATGAACTAGCATACGCCAGCTATAGAGGAAAGCAAGTCCACTCATCTACAGCAGTAGTTCTCAAACTTTATTATGCACCAGAATGGTCCAAGGAGCTTATAAAGTATGCATATTCCTGGGCCCCATCACATGATTTAATAGGTTTAGGGAGTATGCAGGAATCTACATTTTCAAGAGACACCCAAGTATTCTGACTTAGGTGATCCACAGACCTTTGAGATACTTTGAAAACACTGAGCTATACCAGAAAATATTCATATCTGTAGATGTTAGTGTAGTAGGCTGGATTTCTTCAGGAAGAGAAATTTCATGAAAGATTGGGAAGATGAGCCTGAACAGAGACTCTCTGGAACTCATCTCTGCTCTACATCTTTTGAAATCTTCTTTGGTCTGTGTATTGTCTCACTCTCTGTGATCTCTATAAACTGAAATCAGTTGGAAAAACATGGGAAGTGAAAAACAGCACTCTACACACATGCATACAGACACCACTATAATTTCTGGATTCACAAATATGTTCCACAAAAATGCCAAGATACTTATTTCCTCATTAGCAAAGGCTTACTTTAATTATATCCATGAATGACCCTTGACTCCTTTTAGTTTCTTCATATCTGGACCAGGTAGAACTCTCCAAACTAAAACTAACATTGGCAAGTATTCTCTCAGCTGAGACACTGCTCCAAAGTTGGTGGAAGCTGCTAGGTCCTTGCACCTCCTTCTACCTTGCTTATACCCCATTATCTGGGTCCATCAATGTAGACCCTCTCTACAAGCTTTGTTCTATCCCAGTTCCTGATTCCATTTTGTCTGAGATAAGAATGATGCAAACAGAATTATATTTCATTGCCAAACCAGCAATGTTTAATATTAAGCCAGTTACCACTCATTCAACCACAGATATTTGAGTGCCTTCTTAGTGCCATGCACAGATCTAAGTACTTTGGACTATATCAGTGAATGTGGTGATTTGCAGCTATGTACCCTGGAAAAATACATACTTATATTTAATCCATTCCTGTGGGTGGGAATCCATTGTAAGTAGGTTCTTTTGATGAGGTTACTTCAAATAAGACTCCATCAGGATGGATATTAATCCTATTACTGGAGTCCTTTGTAAGCAGAATAAAATTCAGACACAGAGAGAGAAAAACACAAAAGGAGCAGCCAAAGTCAAGGGAACCTGGAGGAGAAGGGAGAGGCTGCCAAATGCACTGCCATGTGACAGAAAAGCCAAGACCATGGACCACCAGCAGCCAGCCCCAGATGCCAGTCTTTGGGAAGAAAGCACTGCCTTACTGTCACCTTGATGTGGACATCTTCTAGCCTCAAAACAGTAAGCCAGTAAACATACACTGTTAAGCCAACAGTGGAATCTGTTTAGCAATGAGGAAACTAAAACAGTGAACAAAACAGAAAGATACATTTCCTTATAGAGTTTTCATTCTAGAAGGGGAGTCAGACAGCAAATAATAAATATAATTAAGGCAGCAAGTGCTGTAAGAAAATGAAAAAGTAGAATAGGGAATGTGTGTGTATAAGTTATGGCATTTCATAGAGTGGTCAGGGTAAGGCTTATTGAAAAAGTGAGAATGAATCAAAGGCTTAAAGGAAGGGAGGGAGCTAGTGAAGAGGATGTTTAGGGGGGAAGAGCATTCTAGCCATAGAGATGAACTAGAGCAATGATCCTAATGCAGAGATATACCTCCTGTGTTCAAGGAACAGCCAAGAGGTTGGTGTAGCTGGAAGAGATTGAGCAAGGAGGAGACCAGGAAATAAAATCAGAGCTAATGGTGGAGAAAATGAAGTCTTTTCAAACCATATTGTGTGTTATAGTTTGCTAGCTGCTGGAATGCAACACACCAGAGATGGATTGGCTTTTAATAAAAGGAGATTTATTTCATTAGTTCTTCAGAGGAAAAGCAGCTATCTTTCATCTGAGATTCTTGCTTATGTGGGAAGGCACAGGATGATCTCTGCTGGCCTTCTCTCCAGGCCTCTGGATTCCAACAACTTTCTCCGGGGGTGATTTCTCTTTGCATCTCCAAAGGCCTGGGCTGAGCTTCGAGTGCTGAGATGAGGTATGCTGAGCTGCTTTGGCTGTGCTAGGTTGAGCTCTCTCATTTAAGCACCAGCCAATTAAGTCAAAAGTCATTCATTGCAGCAGGCATACCTCCTAGCCGACTGGGGATGTAATAAGCAACAGATGAGGTTCACATACCATTGGCTCATGTCCGCAGCAACAGAACTAGGAACCTTCACCTGGCCAAATTGACAACTGAATCTAACTACCACACTGTGTGACGGTAAAGAAATCCTATGTCCAACTCAATCCTGCATATGTAGCGTTCCTTCTCAGACATATTTGTAAAAAAGCTATTGGATTCACAGCTGAAAACTAAGCACCATATTAACCTTTCTGGTCAAGGAAAATCAGATGAGTTATACTGGATACAAAACAGAAATAGCTTTCAAACTTACTGCAAATTTTTAAAACAAGAATAATGGCAATTCTAAAAAGAAAAACAGTGTCAGTGATAACTTGACAATGCTGGAAAGGAAGTGCATGATGAAATAAAGAATCTGGAGTGTGCTAATGATCAGTTAGAAAAGGAGACGGAAAAAAGTATTCAATTTAAAATAGTGACAAAACTAAAATATTCTTAGGAATACATTTTTAAAATGTATAGGTATAGGATCTATGAGTAAAACTGTAAAATCCCTCTGAAGGAATCAAAATAAGATCTAAATAAATTGAGAGACATATCAGTATGTTTTGGATAGGAGGAATAATCAATATAAAAAAATGTCTATTCCTTCCAAATAAATAAGATCAATATTGTGACCTGAATCCCAGAAGACTTTTAAGACATGGGCAAAATTATTTTAGCATTAAGATGGAAGATTAAATATCTAAAAGCGAACAATTTCTTAAAATAAGAGTTGAGAAGGGCTAACCTTACCAGTTATTTAATAACAAAATGTAAAATGACTATAACCCAGACTGTATAGCACAGGACTAGACAAAGTGATAGGAAAAAGAGAATAGAATAGAAAGCCCAGAAACTGATCTGAATATATTTGAAAACTTAGTAAATAAAGTAAACGTGATATTCATGGGTAAAGGATGGTTTATTTAATAAATGGTACTGATTGAATTATCTATCTGAAAAGTCATACCTCTGTCTCACATATATACATAAATATATTTTATATGCATTGAAAATCTTAAATATTATAAATTAACTGGTAAACACATTAGATGAGATTTTAGGATATTTCTATAATATGATACTAAGGGGGAATTTCTTTATAAAGACTAGAATACAGGAAAACCAAAAACCATAAAGAAAAGATAGACATAATGCACAACATGAAAATGGAAAATAAATAAATGTAAAAAATATTACCAAGTCCAAAAACAAAGGTAAGAGGCTGGGAAGACTATTTTGCAACCCATGCAATAAACAGTGATCCTTTGTCCCTATTATACTAATTGATAAGAAAAAGACTAATGATACTATTGGATAGCAGGCAAAGAAGATGAACAGATATTTTATAGGAAGAAAATGAAAACTGACAGAAATATATGAAGGAATGGTCAGTGTCATTACTAGTCTGAAATTTAAATTAAAATAAAAAAGAGATCTTTTTTTTTTGCTGTCATCATTTGGCAACAAAACTTTTAAAAGCGTCACAGTATCCAGTTCTGGTAAGGATGCAAAAAAAGGGACACATATTATTTGTGGGAGTTTGGATTACTACTAATAGTTTAGAAATTAATTTGATAATTTCATTAAAATTAAATAGTCACAGACCTTTTGGTCTAGCAATCTCATTTTGGGGGTTTTATTCTCAAGAATAGCCACCACCAAGGCCCACCACCACCACTGGCTCGTCTTACCATGGACCTCCTTTTCCAATTTGAAGGCTGTAACCCGGGAACACCCTGATTCCCTCAAACACGTGCACACCGGGGTGGGGCTGGGGGGGGGGAAGTGATTGCAGATTTTGCTGATGCCAGCAAACTCCGCTTGCGATTGAATGACCTTGCCATGCCCCGTGTGAGCCATGTACGCCTTCACGTGACCAGCCAGGATTTTTATTCTCCTTACCTTAAAAACAAATGCTCTGTAATTCTTTCAATACAGAATGGGTCGTAGTATTCAGGAAGCTGTGACTGAGCTGGTGGGGGAGTCCAGCAGATGGAACACCTGAGCCTTTGAGGCGCCCCCCCCCCCCAGCCCCCCACTTCATGGTCACAGCCCTCGGCAGCTGCTGCCTTCCGTTCCGCCGCGGAAAGAGCATCTCAGGAAGCACTGGCCAAACTTCTGCAGCAAGTGTGGCCGATTGTTTGGAGTGAACGCCTGGCACCTGTTTTGGATTGCGTGTGAACTTTTATTTCTTGAATTAAAACCTGCAACTATTTGTTTACAAAAAAAGAAGAAGACGAATACATGACTATTTACACAAGGCCCTACGGCTAAGGGAATTTATTGTACTGGTAAACATTGTAAACAGCCTGTATGCCTAGCAATAGGGGAAAGATTGAATTAAATTATGGCATATGCATACCAGGGGATACTATGCAAGTATTCATAGAATGAGTTAAATCTGTAAGTATTGTTCTGAAGCGATACCCAAGATGTATGTTAAGTGGGAAAAAAAATAGGTCATTTACTTAATGCTTATCACATGCTGTATAATTACTCAAGTTGTTGTTTTAAATAAGTCATTTAGTCCACATTTTTCTATGGAAACGATTCTATTTTGCAGAGGAAAAGCCAGGCATTAAGATAGTAAGTAATACGTTTGGGCTACAGGGCTTGTAACTTTGAAACCAGACAGTCTGGTTCTAGAATACATGTGGGAAACCTCCATGCCTGGCGGCAAGTTGTGGTACACTGTATTTAATATCAGCCTAGTATTCTAAAGACAACCAAACCAAACCAAACATACCCAGCAGCCTTATGTCTGTGCACATCTGTATGAACACAGCGGGGGAAAGGTGCTAATTTTGGTTATTTGAAGGGGTAGGATTTGTTTATTTTAGAGAAGTTGTGGGTTTACAGAACAATCATGCAGTAAATATAGGATTCCGACACACCACCACATTGCTTCGATGTGGAACATTTGTTACAATTGATGAAAGCACATTTTTATAATTGTGCATTAATTAAAGTCCATGGTTTAACTCAGGGTTCCCTATTTGTGTAGAGTAGTTCCACGGAGTTTTAAAAATGTCTACTCTATTACAATACCTAACATTTCCCCGCTTGCTCACATTCAGACATACATTTCAGTGCCGTTTCCTGCAGTCACAACATTGAGCTTCCGTCACCACACCACCCACCTCCAAATCATTTTCATCACTCTAAACAGGAAACCCGCACAGTTTACACCTGAACTTCCCGTTCCCTTTCCCCACCCCCTCCCCTGGCAGCCTATATTCTAGGCTGACTCCATGAATTCACTTATTCCAACTGTTTCAAATTAGTGAGATCATACAGAATTTGTCTGGCTCACTTCACTCAACGTGATGTCTTCAAGGTTTATCCACGTTGTCACACGTTGGGGGGGGTGGTGGTGGTAGGGTTTTAAGAGAGATGATTATTAACATTTTCTTAACACATCCCTGAAATATTTGACTTGCTGCCAAGAGGAGTGTATATTTTTTATCTTTTTATTGTTAAATACTTTCAAACTTACAGGACAACTATAAAAATGATAGAAGCCCCATACAGAAAACATACTCCTACCCTCCTGGATACCCAGATCTACCAATTTTAACATTTTACCATATTTGCAGTATCTATCTATCTACCTATCTATCATCAATCTATGTATCCATTATCTGAATACTTGAGTATAGGTTATATACATCATGCTCCTTACATAGTTATTACTGCAATGTACATTTCCTAAGAACAAGGACATTCCCTTATGTGACTACCTTGAATGTAGTTATCAAGTTCAAGAAATTTAACATTGATACAAAGCTTATAGTCTATACTCCTATTTTTTCATATATACCGTTAGTGTTCCTTTAAGTTTTTTTCCACCCTTGTTAGGTCCTGTGCCAGTTTGAATTTACTATGTACCGCAGAAAAGCCATGTTTTAATGCTGATCCAATCTTGTGGTGGCAGACGTTTCTTTTAATTCTGATTCAATATTATAGGTGGATACTTTTGATTGGATTATATCTATGGAGATGTGACACACCCAATTGTGGGTGTGACCTGTGATTAGATGGAGATGTGAGTCCAATTCCAGATGGCCTTGGTTAGTTTTCTAGAATTCTTTAAAAGAGGAAACATTTTGGAGAGAGTTCAGAAGTGACAGAAACAAGAGAAGCCTCAGAGCTGACAGGTTATTAAAACTTTTCCATTTCCCCAATAGGAACCCTATACCCATTATACATGAATTCCCTATTCCACCTGTCCCCAGCCTCTGGCAAACTGAGTTCTATTTTCTTGTCTCTGTGCATTTGCTATTCTCCAGTATTTTCTTTGTAATTACTATGGAGCTTAAATTTAACATCCTAAATCCATAACAATTTTGTTTGCTTTAGAACCAACTTAACTTCAATAGGACATATAAACTAGGTTCCTATACCTCCCACCTCCCACCTTTCTGTAGTTCTTGTCACAAATGATATGTTTATACATTATGAATCCAAAACCACTGATTTGTCATTACATTTTATGCATTTGCCTTTGAGATCCTGTAGGAAGTAAAAGGTGGAGTTACAAACCAAAAGTACAATAGTACTGGTATTTATATGTACTTATGCCATCACCCTCACTGGAGATCTTTATTTCTTCAAGTGACTTCAATCTATTGTCTACTATTCTTTCCTTTCAACATGCAGAATTCTCTTTAGCATCTCTTGTAGGGCTGGTCTAGTGGTGACAAACTGCTTCAGCTTTTATTTTTCTGGAACTGTCTTAATTTTTCCCTATTTTTGAAAGAGAGTTTTGGCAGATAAAGTATTCTTGGTTGGTGATTTTTTGCTTTTGGCACTTTAAATATGTCATCCCATTGCCTTCTTGCATCCATGATTTCTGATGAGAAATCAGAACTTAATTTTACTGAGCCTCCCTTGTACATGACACATTGCTTCTCTCTTCAGTTTTCAGAATCCTCTATCTTTGACATTCAACACTTTGATTATAATATGCCACAGCATGAGTGTATTTCAGTCTATCCTGTTTGGAATTCTGTTGAGTATCCTGGATGTGTTATTCGTGTCTTTAATTAAATTTAGGTTGTTTTCAGCCATTATTTCTTTGAATATTCTCTTTTCTCCTCCTGGTACTCCCACAGTGTTTGTATTTGTCCACTTGATGGTGTCCTATAGATTCCTCAGGCTCTGTTCACTTTTCTTCATTCTCTCCTCTTTTTGTTCCTCACACTGTATGGTTTCAATTGTCTCATGTGCAAGTTCACTGATTCTATATTTTTCTAGCTCCAATCTAGGGAATTTTAAATTTCTGTTACTATGGTCTACAGCTATGTTTGTTTCCATTTCATACTTTTCACCTGTCTAAATGATAGTCTTTGTGTTCATCCATAATTTTCCTTTAGTTCTGTGTCCACGTTTTCCTTTAGCTTTTTGAGAATATTTAGGACCATTCTTAAAAGTCTTTGGAATACCCCAGTTCTGTCCTTCTCATTGTGGTTTCTAATGCTTTAATCTTCTTCTTTTCCTAGGTCATTACTTCCTGTTTCTTTGTATGTTTTATGATCTTTTCTGAAACCTGGACATTTTAATATTTTAATATGTTGTCACTGAGTTTAACTCTGAGACGTCTGCACCTTTAGCCTGCATCTAGCTAGAGTGATGACAGAGCTCTCCTTGAATGCCAGGACCTCCTTTTTGGTGGTGTTTTTTTCCCCTTCAATTCAGTGTTTGTGGAATCTTTCTTCAGTTTCTCTTACCCACCAGAGTCTAAGCAAGTGGGATTCGTCCTCTTATTAGTTGCTTCTGAGGGGAGACTATTCCAGGGGATGTCTTACTCAACCATCTTGATGACAGCACTCCAGGAACCTATTGTTTTTCAAAAGCCAATAAAGAAAAATATTTTAAATGAAATTTTTAAAAAGCATTATAAAGGGGGAAGAAGAAAAATCCCAAAACATGTTGTTGAATATTGGGTGTAATTTCTATTTTAAAGGTGGAAAAGTAACACTGTAAGATCTTTAACTTATTCATTCATTCATTCAACAAACATTTATAGAACACCAACCCTGTACCAGGTGCGAGGGATATAGCAGGAAACAAAACAGACAAAGGCCCTGCCTTCATGTAGTTTACATTCTAGATGGGGATATGCAGACCATTAACAAAGAAAACATTTCAAATGGAGACAAAGGTTGGGAAAAATAAAGCAAGATAAGGGATATAGGGAGTGAAGTACGGGTGGCGTGGGTAGGTGAGTTGTTTTTAATAGAATGGTCAAAGAAAGTCTCACCAAGGATTGAATGGCATTTGGGAAGATACTTGAAGGCACTGAGGGAGGAACTGTGGATGACTGTGGGAGGAGTGTGGCAGCAGAGGAAAGAGCCCAAGCAAAAGAAGAAGACTGCTTTCAGGTGGGGATGGGGGGAAGTAGAGATTGTAGGAAGACGAATGTGGAAAGGGCTTCCCTTTTTCTCTGAGTCATACAGGAAGCCATTGCAGGATTTTGAATAATGGCAAATACGACTTATTAACTTTGACATGAAGAATAGATGATTTAGTTGGCCATTTCATGTATGAAGGTAGTACAGTTCGCTCTACACAGTCCACACAAACCTTGCGGTGAGTGTCCCAAGAACAGTGTTTGAAAAGAGGGTGTGGCCTAGGACAGTTTCCAGAGAAGTCTGAGAGGGATTCCTGAGAGTTAGAAAATGGGGCTAGAAAGGGAAGGAGCCAAGCCGGGAGTGCTGCAATGCTCAGCTAAGTCCAGAGGGAACTGGCTCCTTCCCACAGGGGAGCTCCGGAGCCAGGCAGGGCACACATCGGGGTCCAGGTTGCTGTGGTATTTATAGGTCACACCTGTCAGCTGTTGGTTCTGTGCAGTGGGAAGGGAGGAAACGCTAAATGACCAGGCACATAGGCAGATCACAGCGAGATCCCCTTATTAAATTCGCCCTTTTAAAAAACATTCCTTTTCTGGTATATTGCATTCTGGCAGCTAGCAAACTAGAATAGGTGGATTGCAGTCACCTCTGCTCTGTGGGATACGATAGGGGACGGGGAGAAAATGGCCAGGAATGCAGTTTGGTGAGGTGAGTAATTGAAGAAGGTCTTCAGGGTGTTTTGGGGAGGAGAGAGGCAGGGGATCCAGACGAGGAGAGCACGGTGGGTCAGGTAGGCAGGGATACCCATTGGGGGCAGTGGTAGTGCCCAAGAGGTGCGGATCGGAGGGAACTGACCTCCGTCTGTCCCAGCCTACCCCAGTTGCTGGCTGGGGAGGGTTCCTGGAGCAGATCCAGAGCCAACAGCGCCCACAGGGACCCCAGAGGCAGGCCCAGATGTCTGCCGCAAAGAACCACGCCTACAGGCGCTGGAAATGATCGCCTGGCTGGGTTCCAGGAATAGACACCCCGTTGGGTGTGGTGCTGCGGGTAGACTGTTTCTCCCGACCTTGGATACTGATCGGCTACCCCGTTTCACGTGCCAGGACCAGCCATCCAAAGGCCCGGGCCCAGGGGCGGGCCCCTTAGCCATGCACGCCATCTCTCCAGCTGGTCCTGGCAGGCTGGAGCCTGAGGAAGTGCCTCAGGCGCGCCACCTGCTGCAGGGAAGTGGTAAGTGCAGGCAGGTAGGCTCTCCCAAGGTTTTTCTTTTTCTTTTGTTTTTGCCCTTTTTTCTTAATATATTTTTCTCTAATATACATCTTATTTATTAGTAGTAATATTGCCGTTTGTTTATTTCATTTGTATTTTTATATATTTTATATATTTACATTTTTGTAGATTTTTTATTTTATTTATTATTTATTATTCTATTTTCTTTTACTTTTTCTTTAATTTTTATTTTTTCCCTTCTGTGGGCACCAGTCTGAGTTCATACCCAATATATCTTAAGGTGCCTCCTTCTGACTTTGGTTCTACCACCAGTGAGGTGTGTTTGTTGTTGTTATTGTTGTTTTTATATTTTTATTATAGTATTATTATTTATTTAATTTTTGTGGGGTGAGCATGGGCTAGCAATCGAGCCAGGTCTCCCGCATGGCAGGCAAGCATTCTGCCACTGAAATGCCTGTGCACACTGGCCTACCTTTTAATATACCCTCAATTAAAATTACACCCTCTATATGAGATCCAGACCTTGGTTTGGCAGAGAATTAGTGACAAACAAATGCAAATGGAAATCCTTAATGCAAAACCAAATAAATACAAAACTTCAGATGAGTAAAGGAAACCAACTTGCAAAATAACCTTATTAAGATAATCAAATGCCCCAACACAACAGATAATCACAAAGCACATGAAGATGCTAGCAGAAATGGCTCAGTCAAATGACCAAATGAAAACACCTGAGGGGGCACAGAATATTGGAACTACTCAATGATATTATAAAGAAATAAAGGATGTCAGGAAGACACTAGAAGAGCATAAAAATGAATTTGAAAGATTAAATAGAAAAATGGCAGATCTCACAGAGAAAAAAGATACAAAAGACAAAATTAGAAATATCCTAGAGACACACAATTGCAGATTTGAAGAAGCAGAGGAAAAATAAATGAACTAGAAGACAGAAGAATTGAACTAGAGCACATGAAAGAACAAATTGCAAGAAAGATGGTGTGCCAGTTTGAATCTGTGGTGGGCCCCAGAAAAGCCATGTCCTTTAATCCTCATTTAATATTGCTGAGTGGGAGCATTTTGATTGTTCCCATGGCGATGTGACCCAGCCAATTGTGGGTGGTAACTTTTGATTAGATGATTTCCATGGAGTTATGTCTCCACCCACTGAAGGTGGAGTTGCTTACTGGATTCCTTTAAAAGAGAAAACATTTTGGAGACAGTCCCTTTTGCAGAGCCACGAGAAAGCCAGCAGACGCTGCCATGTTTGCCATGTGCCCTTCCAGTTGAGAAAGAAATGTTGAATGTCATCGGCCTTCTTGAACCAAGGTATCTTTCCCTGGGTGCCTTAAATTGGACATTTCTATAGACTTGCTTTAATTGGGACATTTTCTTGGCCTTAGAACTGTAAACTAGCAGCTTATTAAATTCCTCTTTTTAAAAGCCATTCCATTTCTGGTATATTGCATTCCGGCAGTTAGCAAACTAGAACAGATGGAAAAATGGAACTGGATCTTAGGAAAATAATGGACAATAAGGTACACAAATATAAAATTGTTGATGTCCCAGAAGAAGAGAAGAGTAATGGACTGGGGAAGTTAGCTGAAGATATAATTAGAGAAAACGTCCTAACCCTTATAAAAGACATAAATAGGCAAATCAAAGAGGCTCCATGAACTCCAAATAGAATAAATCCAAATCGGCCTCCTCCAAGACACATATAATCAGATCACCAAATGTTGAAGAGAAACAGAGGGTCCTGAAAGCAACAAGAGTAAATCAATCTACTCCATACAAGGGAAAGCACATAAGACTGTGTTCAGATACTAACAGGCACCATGGAAACAAGAAGATAGTGGTATATTTAAGATCCTGAATGAGAAAGGCTTCCAGCCAAGAATTCTTTATCTAGCCAAGTTGTCTCTAAAAATTGAGGGAGAGATTAAAATTTTCAAAGACAAAGACTGAGAAAACAAGAGACCTACCCTACAAAAAATACTAACGGGAATCCTGTCTGCTGGAAAAAAAGGACAGGAGAGGGAGGTCTAGAGGAGGGCACAGAATTGAACACTGGTAATGGTAACTTAAAGGGTAAAAAGAGAGAGGGTGAGAAAGAATATATAAATCTGACAAATAAGAACTAAAGGATAAGATGGTAGATTCAAGAACTGCTTTTACAGTAATAAGTTTGAACATTAATAAACTAAACTCACCTATTAAATGACACAGATTGACAGAATGGATCAAAAAATATAATCTAGCTATATGCTGTTTAAAAGAGATGCATCTTAGTCACAAGGATACAATTAGATTGAAAGTGAAAGGATCAGAGAAAATGAACTATGCAAGTTGTAACCAAAAGAAAGCAGGAGTAGCTATACAAATATCAAATAAAATAGACTTTAAATGTAAAGACATCATAAGAGACAAAGAAGTACACTACACATTAATAAAAGGGACAATTCACCAAGAGGAAATAACAATCATAAGTATTTATGCTCTCAATCAAGGAGCTCCAAAGTACATGAGGCAAACACTGAAAGGAGCTATAGACATTTCAACAATAAATAGTGGGAGATTTAAATACATCACTCTCCACTATAAATAGAACAACTAGACAGAGGCTCAACAAGGAAATAGAGAACTTCAGTAATTTGGTAAATGAATTAGACCCCCAAAACACCAGAATATACATGTTTCTCCAGTGCACATGGGACGTTCTCCAGGATTGATCATATGCTGGGACACAAATCAGGTCTTTATAAATTTAATAAGATTGCAATTGTCCAAAGCACTTTCTCTGACTACAATGAAATGAAGCTGAGAATCAATAATCATCAAAGAGCCAGAGCTTTCAGAAACATATAGCGATTAAATAACACATTCTCAAATAATTAGTGGGTCAGAGAAGAAACTGCCAGAGAAATCAGTAAATATCTGGAGATGCATAATAATGGGAATACAACATATCAGAACATATGGGATGCAGCAAAGGCAATGCTAAAAGGAAATTTATTGCCTTAAGTGCCTATATTTTTTAAAACAAGAATGAACAAAAATCAAAGACTTAACTGCTAACTTGGAGAAATCAGAGAAAGAATAGCAAACTAACCCCAAAGCAAATTAAAGAAGAGAAACAACAAAGATTAGAGCATAAATAAACAAACTGGAGAACAATAAAATAACAAAAAGAATCAGCAAAATGAAAAGTTTGTTCTTTGAGAAAATCTATAAAATTGATGGACCCCTAGATAGACTAACAAAGAAAAAACAAGAGAAGACATGAATAAACAGAATCAAAATGAGAGGTGGGGATCATAACCATGGATCCTGAAGAAATTTTAAAAATTATATGAGAATACCATGAACAACTATATGCCAACAAACTAGATAGTGTAGATGAAATGGACAAATTCCTGGAAACACATGCACTACCTATACTTACTCAAGAAGAAATAGAAGATCTGAACAAACCAGTTAAAAGTAAAGAGATTCAATCAGTTATCAAAAATCTTCTCATAAAGAAAAGCCCAGGACCAGATAGCTTCACAGGGGAATTTTATCAAACATTCCAAAAGAAACTAACACGATTCCTGCTCAAACTCTTCCAAAAAATTGAGAAAAAAGAAACGCTACCTAACTCATTTTATGAAGCTAACATCACTTTAGTACCAAAACTGGGTAAAGATGCTACAAGAAAGGAAAACAACAGACCAATCTTCCTAATGAATATAGATGCAAACATCCTCAACAAAATACTAGCAAATTGAATCCAATGACAAATTAAAAGAATTATACATCACAACCAAGTGGGGTTAATACCAGGAAAGCAAGGGTGGTTCAACAACAACAAAAAATCAATTAACATCATACAGCACATTAACAAATCAAAAGGTAAAAATTACATTTCATATTGAATGATGCTGAAAAAACATTAGACAAAATTCAGCATCCTTTCCTGGTAAAAACACTTCACAAGATAAGAATCGAAGGAAACTTTCTCAGTATAATAAAGTGCACATTGAAAAACCCATAGCCAGCACCTTACTCAATGATGAGAGACTGAAAGCATTCCCCCTGAGATAAGGACTGAGACAAGATCTCATTGTCTCCACTATTATTCAACTTTGTACTAGAAGCCCTAGCTGGAGCAACAAAGCTGGAGAAAGAAATAAAAGGCATCCAAATTGGAAAGGAAGAAGCAAAACTTTTATTATTTGTGAATGACATGATCCTATACTAAGAAAACCTTGAGAAATCTATGACAAAGCTACTTGAGCTAATAAACAAATTCGAAGTGGTGGATACAAGATTAATGTACAAAAATCAGTAATGTTTCTATACCCAAACAATGACTTATCTGAGGAGACAATTAAGGAAAAAATGCCATTAAAAATAGTAAACAAAATAATTAGTTGTCTAAGAATAAGTTTAACCATGGATGTCAAGAACTTGTACATAGACAATTACAAAACACTGCTAAAAAAAAAAAAAATGACCCAAATAGATGGAAGCATATTCTGTGCTCATGAATAGGAAGATTGAATGCCATTAAGGCATTCAAGTCTACTTTGAAGACGTGGAAAAACTAGTTATCAAGTTTATTTGGAAGGGAAAGAAACCCTGAATGGCCAAAGATATCCTAAAAAAGAAGAGCAAAGGGGGAGGACTATCATGTCCTGAATCTAAAGCTTACTATAGAGTCACAGTGGTCAAAACAACATGGCACTGGCACAAAGATGGAAGTATCAACCAAAGGAATTGAATCAGGAGTATGGAGATAGACCACTAACTTTATGGAAAATTGATCTTCAATAAGGCCCCCAAATCCACTGAATAGGGACAGAATAGTCTTTTCAATAAATGGGCATGGCCCATTATTTCAATGGCCAAAAGGAAGAAGGTTCTTTATTATACTCTATACAAAAATGAATTAAAAATGGATTAAAGACCTAAATGTAAGAGCCAGTACCATAAAACTTCTAGAAGAAGATGTAGGAAAACACCTTCAAGAGCCAGTAATAGACTTCTGGGAAGATGGCCAAATAGAGTAGCTTGAGATTAGCCCTGCTCTACAGAAAAGTTAGGGAAGAGACAGGAGGGTGACTGAGGTGGCAATTCAGGAGTGCAGCTGACCTGGGAGAACCTTCTGCACCACATGGGGCAGCTCTAATTGCAGAAGGCAAGGAACTGAGAGGCAGAAAGCTGGAGCCTGGTGTGGAAGCATGGAAACCGTGGGAGTGCATGGAAACCGTGGGAGTGCATGGATGGGAGCCAGGGACTAGGAAGTAAGCCAGGCTGCATTCCTTGTGTGTGCAACCCTCACCAGTGCAGCCCCATGACTGGCGACTCACCCCACACTCCATGTACCTGAACCCCATCACCTGCTCCCATTCCCTGCATTCCAGGCCCCCTACCCCACCAGCCCCCAGTGCATGCACCTTCCCCCCCCCACCTCAAGTGCAGCCCAATCCACCACTCTTGCACCCCTCCTGAGCACTCCCTTCCCCTCCCTGTTTCCTGCAGGCTGTTGCCAGCACATAAAGGCTACGGGCACTAACCTCCATACCCAGGCTACCCCCACACCCCTGCCCATACTGTCACACAACCTGAGCTCTATGCAACAGTTTATTGCACTCCTAGACCTACACATGTGCACAGGCTCCCAATCACACCTTTCAGCTCTGGGAACCTCAGTTTACAGCATTCCTAGAACTGCACATGCACATGGCCCTCAACCATACTTCCCAGCTCTGAGAAAGTGTTGGCCTGCAAAGCCGGGTCACATCAGCCCCCATCCATGAAGGGGATTTATTCTGAGCTGCTGCCACAGCTCTATGCATGTGCGCAAAGGGCCCTGTGCCTTAGAACAGTGCACACCAGGGTTATGCCCCCCAGACCGGTGCATCCTCACAGCCACATCCTCCTAGGCCTCTGGGCACCCACATTCACGAGCATCAGTGTAACATCCCCAACCTGCGCCTATACCTGCCCTGAAACAAATCACTACACTGAGTGCCCCACCCCGTGCCCTGCTTTCTGCTGTACCATCTTGCAAAGACAAAGCCTTAGACTCCTGAAAGAAATCAACTCCCAAAGTAAATCAGTCAAGATATTTACATGCCACGAAGACAGCAGAAGATCATGAAGCACACCACAATGCAGACAGATATAGCCCTACCTACTGACCAAATTAAAACACCAGAGGAGACACAGATGTTGAAATGACTAATCAAAGATGTTCATACAACTCTACTTAATAAAATAAGTATGAAAGTAAATGACATAAAGGAGATCAAGAAGACAGTAGAAGAGTGTAAAGAGGAATTTGAAAGAATAAACAGAAAAATAGTAGATATTACAGAGATTAAAGACTCTGTTGACCAAATAAAAAGCATATTAAAGGCACACAACACCAGATTTAAAGAGACAGAATAAAGAATAACTGATATAGAGGACAGGATAACTGACTTCAAAGACTCAAAACAGCAAAAGACAAAAAAAGATGAGAAAATTTGAATTGGATCTCAGGGAAATGATAGACAAAACAAAGCACCCAAATATAAGATTCATTGGTGTCCCAGAAGGAGAAGAGAGGAGTAAAGGGCTAGGAAGAGTAGCTGAGGATATAATGGGGGAAAACTTCCCAACCCTCATAAAGGACATAAATATAGAAGTCAAAGAAGCCCAATGAACTCCAAACAGAATAAATCCAAATAGGCTTTCCCTGAGACACATACTAATCAGTCTGTCCAATGTTGAAGAGAAGCAGAAAATCCTGAAAGGGGCAAGAGAAAAACAATCTACTACAAACAAGGGGAAACAAATAAAAATGACTTCAGACTACTCAGCTAGCACCCTGGAGGCGAGAAGGCAGTGGTATGATATATTTAAGATCCTGAAAGAGAAAGACTGCCAGCCAAGAATTCTGTACCCAGCCAAATTGTCCTTCAAACTTGAGGGAGAGATTAATGTTTTCAAGGACAAAGAATTTCTAAAAGAATTTGTTAAGAAGAGACCTGCTCTACAGGAAATAGTAAAAGGAGTTCTGCTGGCTGAAAAAAAAAAAATGACAGAGAGGGAGGTCTGGAGGAGGACACTGAATTAAAGAGTACCACTAAGAGTAATTTAAAGAGTACAAAGAGAAAGAGAGAAAAGAATATATAGATCTGACAAAGGAAATAAAAAAGATAAGATGGTGGATTCAAGAAATGCATTTTCAGTAATAACTTTGAATGTTAACGGACTAAACTTAGCAATTAAAAGATACAGATTGGCAGAACGGATTAAGAAACATAACCCTGCTATATGCTGCTCACAAGAGACTCATCTTAGACATAAGGATACAAATAGTTTGAAAGTGAGAGGATGGAAAAAGACTTTCCACATAAGTTGTAACCAAAAAAAAGCAAGAGCAGCTATACTAATATCAGACAAAATATCCTTTAAATGTAAAGACATCATAAGAGACAAAGAAGGACACTATGTACTAATTAAAGGGTCCTTTCACCAAAGAGATATAACAATCATAAATGTTTATGCTCCCAATCAAGAAGCTCCAAATTACAAGAGAAAGACATTGGCAAAACTGAGGGAGTGATAGATGTTTTAGAAATAATAGTAGGAGACTGCAATGCACCAGTCTCCTCTACAGATAGAACAACCAGACAAGAAGAGCAACAAGGAAATAGAGAAGTTAAACAACTTGATAAGTGATTTTAGACCTAACAGACATATATAGGTCATTGCACCCCAGAGCATAAGGCTATACATTCTTCTCTAATGCTCATGGATCATTCTCCAGGATAGAGCATATGCTGGGGCACAAAACAGGTCTTTATAAATCTAAAAATATTGAAATTATTCAAAGCACTTTCTCTGATCACAATGGGATGAAGCTGGACATCATTAAGCACCAAAGAATGAGAACATTCACAAGCATATGGAGATTAAATAACAAACCCCTTAACAACCAGTGGGTCAAAGAAGAAATTTCTAGAGAAATCAGCAACTATCTGGAGATGAATGAAAATGAGAATATAATTTATCAGAACTCATGGGATGTGGCAAAGGCTGGGCTCACAGGGAAATTTATTGCCTTAAATGTCTATATTAAAAAACAAGAAAGAGCAAAAAGCAAGGACTTAACAGCAAACCTGGAAGAACCTGAGAAAGAACAGCAAAATTACCCCAAATAGAAGAAGAGAAATAACAAAGATTAAAGCAGAGCTAAATGAATGGGAGAACAAAAGAACAATAGAAAGAATGAGTAAACCAAAAGTTGGTTCTTTGAGAAAAATCAATAAAATTGATGGGCCACTAGCAAGACTGACAAAGAAAAAAAGAGAGAGGATGCAAATAAACAAAATCAGAAATGAGAAGGGGTGCATTACCACAGACCCTGAAGAAATAAAAAAAATCATAAGAAGATACTATAAACAACTATACACCACCAAACTAGACAACTGAGATTCAATGGACGAATTTGTGGAGACAGACAAACAACCTACACTGACCCAGGAAGAAATAGAAGATCTCAACAAATCAATCACAAGTAAAGAGATTCAATCAGCCATCAAAAATCTTCCCACAAAGAAAACCCCAGGACCAGATGGCTTCACAGGGGAATTTTATCAAACATTCCAAAAAGAACTAACACCAATCCTGCTCAAGATTTTCCAAAAAATAGAGGAAAAAAGGAACACTACCTAACTCATTTTATGAAGCTAATATCATTTTAATACCAAAACCGGGTAAAGATGCTATAAGAAAGGAAAACTACACACAAATCTCCTAGTGAACATAGATGCAAAAATTCTCAATAAAATATTAGGAAATTGAATCCAACAACACAGTAAAAGAATTATGCACCATGACCAAGGGGTTTATACCAGGAATGGTATACAAATGGTATACAAGAAAATCAATTAATGTAATACAGCACATTAACAAATCGAAACAGAAAAATCACATGATCATCTCTATTGCTGCTGAAAAAGCATTTGACAAAATTCAGCATCCTTTTCTGATGAAACACTCCAAATGATAGGAATCAAAGGTAACTACCTCAATGTAATGAAGGGAATATATGAAAAACTGATAGCCAGCATTGTACTCAATGCAGAGAGACTGAAAGCTTGCCCTCTAAGATCAGGAAGAAGACAAGGATGCCCACTGTCACCACTATTATTCTACACTGTGCTAGAAGTTCTAGTTAGAGCAATCAGGCAGGACAAAGAAATAAAAGGCATCAAAATTGGAAAGGAAGAAGTAAAACTCTCATTATTTGCAGATGATGTGATACTATACTTGGAAGATCCTGAGAAATCTACGGCAAAGTTACTTGAGTTAATAAATTCAGCAAAGTGGCAGGATATAAAATTAATGTGCAAAAATCAGTAACATTTCTATACACAAGCAATGACCTAGCTGAGGAGTCAGTTACAGAAAAAATTCCATTCAAAATAGCAACTAAAAGAATCAAATACTTAGGAATGAACTTAACTAGGGACATAAAGGACTTGTACACAGAAAAGCACATAACATGCTAAAAGAAATCAAAGGGGATCTAAACAGGTGGAAAGACATTCCCTGCTCATGGATAGGAAGGCTAAATATAGTTAAGATGTCAGTTCTACTCAAATTGATCTAAGATTCAACACTGTACCAATCAAAATTCCAACTATCTAGTTTGAAGACTTTGAAAAGCTAGTTACCAAATTCATCTGGAATGGAAAGAGACCCTGAATAGCTAAAAGCATCCTAGAAAAGAAGAACGAAGTGGGAAGATTAACAATCCCTGACTTTAAAACCTATTATAAAGCCACAGTAGTCAAAACAGCATGGCACTGGCACAAAGATAGAAGCATTGACTGATGGAATCGAATCAAGAGTGCAGAAATAGACCACCAAATCCATGGTCAACTGATTGTTTTATTAAAGCCCCCAAATCCTCTGAACTGGGACAAAATAGCCTTTTCAATAATTCGGCATGGAAGAACTGGATATCAACAGCCAAAAGAATGAAAAAGGATCTTCCCTTCTTTCCCTCTACACAAAAATTAACTCAAAGTGGAGTGGATCAAACACCTACATATAAGAACTAGCACCATAAAACTTCTAGAAGAAAATGTAGGGAAACATCTTCAAGACCTAATAATAGGAGGTAGCTTCCTAAACTTTACACCCAAAGCATAGGCAACAAAAGAAAAAATGGATAAATGGGAACTCCTCAGAATCAAATGCCCTTCAAAAGGCTTTGTCAAAAAGGTGATGAGGGACTTCCGGAGAAGATGGCGGCTTAGTAAGACGCGCGGGTCTTAGTTCCTCCTCCAGAACAGCAACTAAAGAAACAGAAACAATACGAAACAGCTCCCGGAGCCACGACAGAGACCAAAAAGACAGCGTACCCCATTCTGGACGGCTGAACGGGCAGGGAGAATCCGCTGCGGTGAGATACCCGAGGGGCGTGCGCTTTTCCGGGCCGGGGCGGCTGGCAACCGGGGTCCCTTCCACACACGTGGCTTCCCGGTCTGACTGGGGACGTTGGATAGCGGGGACCTCCCACCACGCTTGGCATCTCAGGCCAGCTGGGCAATTTGGACCGGCACTCCCCCAAGCCGCGGTGGCCGGCGACCCCCCCTCCATGCGCGGTTTCCCGGGCCGACTGCGAGATTCAGATTGGCAAGTTAAAGGAGCCACAGCATCTTTTACTGGTGGGACCCGCAGACAGACGAGCGCCACGAGCGCCACCTACTGGGCAGGAAAAGAAAAACAGAGCCCAGAGATTTCACAGAAAAACCTTTCAACCAGCCGGGTCCCACACCCAGGGAAATCTGATCAAATGCCCAGACACCAGCAGAAAATAACGGATCACGCTCGGAAAATTGAAGATATGGCCCAGTCAAAGGAACAAACCAATAGTTCAAATGAGATACAGGAGCTGAGACAACTAATGCTGAATATACGAACAGAAATGGAAAAACTCTTCAAAAACCAAATCAATAAATTGAGGGAGGACATGAAGAAGACATGGGCTGAACAAAAAGAAGAAATAGAAAATCTGAAAAAACAAATCACAGAACTTATGGGAGTGAAGGACAAAGTAGAAAAGATGGAGAGAACAATGGATACCTACAATGGTAGATTTAAAGAGACGGAAGCTACAATTGGTGAACTGGAGGATGGAACATCTGAATTCCAAAAAGAAACAGAAACTATAGGGAAAAGAATGGAAAAACTTGAGCAGGGGATCAGGGAACTGAATGACAATATGAAGCGCACAAATATACGTGTTGTGGGTATCCCAGAAGGAGAAGAGAAGGGAAAAGGAGGAGAAAAACTAATGGAAGAAATTATCACTGAAAATTTCCCAACTCTTATGAAAGACCTAAATTTACAGATCCAAGAAGTGCAGCGCACCCCAAAGAGAATAGACCCAAATAGGTGTTCTCCAAGACACTTACTAGTTAGAATGTCAGAGGTCAAAGAGAAAGAGAGGATCTTGAAAGCAGCAAGAGAAAAACAATCTGTCACATACAAGGGAAACCCAATAAGACTATGTGTAGATTTCTCAGCAGAAACCATGGAAGCTAGAAGACAGTGGGATGATATATTTAAATTACTAAAAGAGAAAAACTGCCAACCAAGACTTCTATATCCAGCAAAATTGTCCTTCAAAAATGAAGGAGAAATTAAAACATTTATGGACAAAAAGTCACTGAGAGAATTTGTGACCAAGAGACCAGCTCTGCAAGAAATACTAAAGGGAGCACTAGAGTCAGATACGAAAAGACAGAAGAGAGAGGTATGGAGTAAAGTGTAGAAAGAAGGAAAATCAGATATGATATATATAGTACAAAAGCCAAAAAGGTAGAGGAAAATATTATCCAGACAGTAATGACACTAAAAGTTAATGGACTGAATTCCCCAATCAAAAGACATAGACTGGCAGAATGGATTACGACCCAGCAATACCACGGCTAGGTATCTACTCAAAGGACTTAAGGGCAAAGACACAGATGGACATTTGCACACCAGTGTTTATAGCAGCATTATTTACAATTGCAAAGAGATGGAAACAGCCAAAATGTCCATCAACAGACGAGTGGCTAAACAAACTGTGGCATATACCTACGATGGAATATTATGCAGCTTTAAGACAGACTAAACTTATGAAGCATGTAATAACATGGATGGACCTAGAGAACATTATGCTGAAATGATAGCCAAAAACTAAAGGACAAATTCTGTATGGTCCCACTGATGTGAACCAACATTCGAGAATCAACTTGGAATATATCATTGGTAACAGAGACCAGCAGGAGTTAGAAACAGGGTAAGATAATGGGTAATTGGAGCTGAAGGGATACAGACTGTGCAACAGGACTAGATACAAAAACTCAAAAATGGACAGCACAATAATACCTAATTGTAATGTAACTATGTTAAAACACTGAATGAAGCTGCACCTGAACTATAGTTTTTTGTTTGTTTGTTTGTTTGTTTGTATCTTTTGTTTTTGTTTTTTTCTTTTTCCTTTTTATATATATATATTTATTATTATTATTATTTTAATTCTCTTCTCTATATCAACATTCTATATCTTTTTCTGCTGTTTTGCTAGTTCTTTTCCTAAATCGATGCAAATGTACTAAGAAATGATGATCATACATCTATGTGATGATACTAAGAATTACTGAGTGCATATGTAGAATGGAATGATTTCTAAATGTTGTGTTAATTTCTTTTCTTTTTTTTTGATTAATAAAAAAAAAAAGGTGATGAGGTAGCCAACTCAATGGGAGAAAATATTTGGAAATCACATATCAGACAAAGGTTTGATTTCCTGTATATACAAAGAAATCATACAATTCAACAACAACAAAAAAACAAACAACCCAATTATAAAATGGGCTAAAGATATGAATAGACATTTTTCTGAAGAGTAAATACAGATGGCTCAAAAGCACATGAAGAGATGCTCATTTTCTTTGGCTATAAGGGAAATACAGATCAAGACTACAATGAGATACCACCTCACATCTATAAGAATGGCTGCTATTAAACAGGAAACTATAAATTTTGGAGAGGATGTGGAGAAACTGGGACACTTATGCACTGCTGGTGGTAATATATAATGGTGCAACCACTATGGAAGACTGTTTAGGGTTCCTTAGGAAATTAAATATTGAGTTGCGCTATGACCCAGCAATAGCAGTACTTGATATATACCCAGAAGAGCTGAAAGCAATGGCACTAACAGACATTTGCACACTTATTTTCATAGCAACATTATTCACAATCGCCAAAACATGCAAACAAACCAAATACCCATCAACAGATGAGTGGATCAACAAAATGTGGTATATACATACGATGGAATATTATGCAGCAGTAAGAAAAAATGACGTCCCGAAGCACATGACAAGATGGATGAGACTTGAGGACATAATGCTGAGTAAAATTAGCCAGACACGAAAGGATAGATATTGTATGATTACACTTTTGTGACCAGCATAAAGGTATAATCAGAGGCTTATATTACAGAATGTAGGGGACTTAGAGATACATAGATGCTACAGATGGGTGAACCGCTAGCTAATGAGGTTGAACTCCAGTGTAAGGGAATAGAAAGAAGTGAAGGTGGTTCTCTAGTGGACCTATAAGTAATATTAGCATACTGAAAATGAACAAGATTGAAAGGGGTTGTATAGACCTATGTGTCCCACTGATAAACACTAGAAATATGAATCAGTTCTTGCAAGAATTACTTCAAAGATGTTATTCTTGTATTGTACAAAGAGTGTTTAAGTTCAAGGTACAGGGGGAACATTGCTATTGCATGCTATGAGCTATGTTCAAAAGGAAACCACCAGCACAACCACAGCAATAGCAGAGGTAAATAATGGGGTGAAGGACAAGAGTTAAGAGGAGGTTTAGATTTCCTATTTGGTGAGGGTGTCTTTATTAGTTTTCTTTCTCTTGGGAACAAGTAAATTATTTAAAATTGAGAATGTTGATGGACTGTGGACTTTGGGCCCTACACGTGATGTTTGATCAATGCAGGTGGCTGAAGGATACCCTGATGGAGAAGTAGATAGGTGAACGATGGTGTATACTTATGAATGAAGGTTGTGCTGCTACAAAAAGGAAAAAAGTCGTGAGGCATGCAACAAGGTGAATGAACATGTGGGACATTTGGTGAGACAAAATAAGATAGGAACAAAAGAACAAGAATGATACGGTCACCTTTAGAAAATGCTTATAAGAAAATAGGGAGCTAGATTGTAAGCTTTTAGAGCAGACACATTAAGTTCAGAGTGGTGATTATTATTTCTGGATTTTGAGAGGCTGTTTCATATATACAACCTGATATTTGGAGATAAGAATGAAGCTGATCGTGTTGGGGTTAAAGTAATGCAGAACACAGGGGTAAGGAAGACAGTGTCTACACTTTAGAACCACACATACTCATGAGACCAATGGAAGAAAGGTTTATTTGGTCTGGAACTGAAATATTCTGTAGTGTGTAGGCTAATTCAACCTATCTGTATAGCTCATTTGAACAACTGAAATAAGAAAGAGGTCCTTTAATCCTGCATAAATTATTGTAATGCCTGGATAACAATATAAGCAGATAATCAAAAACTATTGGCAAAGTTCCCTGAGGCGTGGGAGAAAGACTATGGAACTATTAAACCTTACCATCAGGGAACCCCCTGATACTGTGTCAAACTTTAGGGACACCCAAAGTTTGGAACTATTAAACCTTACCATCAGGGAATCCCCTGATACTGTGTCAAACTTTAGGGACACCCAAATCAATAGGCCATGCCCTCGATCAGGAGGCTTACTCTTGTGAAGCTTATGTAGGTAGCGGAGAAGCTTAGCCTACTATGGACATGCCTAAGAGTTACTTCTGGAGGACCTCTTTTGTTGCTCAGATGTGGCCTCAGTCTCTCTAAACCCAACTCTGCAAGTGAAGTCATTGCCCTCCCTACTACGTGGCAAATGACATCCAGGGGTGAAAGTCCCCCTGGCAACGTGGGGGTTGACTCCCAGGGATGAATCTGGCCCTGGCACCATGGGATCAGCAATTCCATCCTGACCAAAAGGGGGAAAAGAAGTGTAACTAATAAAATATTAGTGGCAGAGAGTTCAAATAGAGTCGAGAAGCTACTATGGAGATTGCTCTTACGCAAGCTTCAGTTAGACCTTGCTACCTATCATAACCTGCCCACCCCTAACAGGATCATTCCAGTCGATCCTAAAGAACACCTAGGGCAATATAGAAGATTCCACAATGGTTCCATGCACTAGAGTTACTTTCCAGAAACCTACAACCTCCAGATGGGTCCCTGGACCAGATAAGTCCTGAAATTTAGAGGGTCCAGCCTCTCCAGAACATCAGATAGTTACATCTCCCTACCCCATGTTATTGATGAACCCTTCTAACATGAAAAAGTTAGAATGGCCATAGCCCAAGCACCCCTAAAGAGAGGAATAGAATGATCAAAGGTAATGGTGGAGTTATACAGAGAAGGTAGAATTTAACAAATGAATATGAATGCTGAATCATTAAATTGATATCTCTTTTGGTCTCCAATTTCTCAGAGCAGCTAAAATAAAAACCTAAAATTGTGAAATTATAACCCATATCAAACTCTGAAATATGTTCTACAACTAACTGTGGTGCTGTGCTTAGAAATTTATTGCTTTTTTATGTATTATTTTTCACAAAAAAAGAAAAAAAAGTCGATTGCGAGGATGAGAAAAATATTTATTCCTTCTAGCTTCCAATATTCTGGAGCAGCTAGGAGGAAAAATCTGAGAGGGTTATATGGTAGCCCATGACAAACTCTGGGATCTGGCCTGTAACTACTTGCTGACAAGTGCTTTGAAAACCATTGCTTTTTTCTTTCTTTGCTTTGTATATATATTATATTATACAATAAAAAAGTTAAAACAACAACAACAAAAAGTAAAACTATGCTGGTGACAAAAATTCCACTCTACGGAATTGTTTAAAGAACAGAAATTCTTTCCCTCTCTGCTCTCACTGCGCTTGCCACATACTCCCCCAAAGCCATCACTGTTAACATTTCCTTAACGTATTTTACCAAAACTTCCTTTGAATTAATGAATTAAGAATTGTTTATTGACTACTTGAAATTTGTCCTACATACCTTTGTTTTACTCTGTTTTAAAAACAGGCCTTTCGGGGCGGGCCGCGGTGGCTCAGCGGGCAAAGTGCTTGCCTGCTATGCCGGAGGACCTCGGTTCGATTCCCGGCCCCAGCCCATGTAACAAAAAACGGAGAAACAGAATACAAGAAAATGTTTAAAAATGTTTCCCTTTCTTCCTTCTATCCTTCCTTCCTTCTCTCTGTCTTTCCTTTAAAAAAAAAAAAAAAAAACAGGCCTTTCTTGTCCTGAATTCAGTCCTGACCAATGAGATCATAAGAACTGCTTCCTTTTGTTTTCATTTGCCTCCTCTGCTTTGACCATCTTTTTTTTTCTAAACATCTTTATTGAGAAATACACACACACACCAAAAATCTGTCCTCCTTTTCACCAGTATATAATTGGACAAATTGGACAATATAGTTATTTAGATATGTTCAGTAAGACTCTGTCTTCCGTTTCAACAGTATATAACTGGACAAAAGTAAGTATGACCTTATTTGAAATGTCATATATGAGGATGCATCTCATTTAATCATAACAAAAGTTGATAAACAAAGGCTGGTTTTACTAATGGAGGCAATGTCTACAAAGCCCTCCCAGAAAACGTGACCTGGCATCCAACTTATAGGTCCTAGACTTACAACTGGAAGAAAGTTCATTTCCTGACAGACCAGGATACTCAGCAAATTGGAAAGACTTTTTGAAAGGGATAGAAAAGATTTAAGATTAGTAGTTATACTTTCAATAGAATACTAGATATTCCTTCTGGGTTACCTGATTTTATAGGGATTTTATCTTTTTATTTTTTTGTCTTGGAGTTACTTCATAAACCTGTAAATTCTATAAAATGGATAGAGAAGTGATTCTTGTCCAGGAATGCAAATGAGTTTTGTCTGGTGGAAATGCAATTGATTTCCCCTAAAAACAAGGCCAGTTTTGCATCTATGAGCAGATACAGTTCAGCATTCCTGATTGCATGTGTCTGTTCTTCGAATTCTTTGACTCATCACTTATCATCTTACTGATTCCCTTATTAACAATAAGCTAAATAAAATTTGACATGTTTATTTTATATTTGTATGAGTCATGTTTTGTTCGTAGAAAAGTAGAAATATTTACCTATGTATTGTTTAAAGTTTTTAATATATCCGAGTTCTCTTTAGGTATGAGGGGTAAGGTAGGGATCTAGCTTTATTTTCTTCAAAAAGTTGGACATTTTTTTCTGTATTGAGTAACCCATATTTTCCCCATTGATGTGAAAAGCCACCTTTCTCATATACTAGGTTACATATTATTTGGGTCCATTTCTGTACTATGATCTGTTAATTAATTTCCATTTCTTTTAAGTGGTATAGTTTTATAATACACTTTGCTAACTTGATAGGTTATCTTGGTGTTACCTAGACCCTAATGAGGAAAAGCAGATTCACTATTCGAATTAATGAAAATTTTGAGCTACCAAAAGGTAAAATGTTGGTGTCCTTCGACCCACCTATTTGGGCCTCATCAATACTTTCCAGATTATCCGAGCCAGGCAGAACGCAATTATGAATCCAGAAGCAAAGTAAACGGTGCCTCCAGGTCGCAAAGTTATCATTAAGCCCACACTTTATTCCATAGGGGAGAGGGAGAACCCTTGCCCAGTCAATGATGTGTAAAATAGGACAGAACCAAGTAGAATTAGCAGACATTAATGGGATGATAGGGGGAAAAGAAGTCAGAACTTTTTATAAAAGCACTACAGGAGGTGGTGCAATGGTGGCTCAGTGGCAGAGTGCTCACCTGCCATGCTGGAGACCCGGGTTCAACTCCCAGTGCCTGCCCATGCAAAAAATAATAATAAAAGATAAATGCACTATAGGACTGAGACCGCGTCTCTTGATTTAGAGCAAAACTGCTCACATTCTTAACAGCCTTTGGATGGACTCACTTTTATTACAACTGTTTGGATTCAAAAGTGATTAACTACTCACTCCATCTGCCCCTGACTTTTCTGTTCAGTTAAGAAGTACATACTGCAGGAACATAGGGGTAAAAATACCAGCAATATTGCTGATGGAGGTGGATTAGAACACAGGGCTTGGACTCCTCTGCTGCAAGTTTTGACCTTGAGATCCACGTGAGTGTTAATGTGGGTCAGTACAATGGGCCCAGGGAGAGGAGAAGCAGGCCTCATACCCACTCATTCCTTGGAAGGCCCAGACTGTTTATGTGCTGTCCTTGCAAATCTTCACAAGAACTTGGATATCAACCTCTAGCCATCTTGCAAGCCTGCTAAAAATTCCTTTTCTGATCATGGGGAGGAGCCAATGATGAGCAAAGAAAAGGTACAGCTGCAGTAGCTTTCCCCCATCTCTTCCTGCATAAATGAAAGTGTTGACAGAATTTCCTAGTTTATGGGTAGCTGCAAAGTGGGGAGAGGAAGAGTGGATTCCTTCCTATGATACAGCATAGAAACTGATATGCATAAAGATGACCCTGGCATGTTCAACTTCCTCTAATTTCAAATACCAGAAAAAATATATAATATGTTTCAGACCGGATAGATTTCCATCAGAAATATCTTTTAAACTTTGGGAGCTCAAACAGACAAGCTTCCGCAATCTGTAACACTGACAAATGCGTATAAATATTTGTCCAACAATTCTGAATAATGTATATCGTACTCAAATCCCCCATTTTAGCATTTCATCCCAAAAAAAGAACACAAAACTCATAAATACTTTTAGTTCACATTTTTAATGTTTAAAAACTATGTCAACAGAGCAGTTATAGAACAGAACTTCTTACATTTCTTTATTTACACCACACCCTGAAAAAACAAACTGTTTGATTAACTATGAATAGCAATGTTTTGTGACTTGTGACTCACTTAAATCACCCATCTGGAATTCATTTACAAGGTTTACAGTGGTGTGTTACATGTACTGGACTCAGATGAAGTCTAAAATACATGGGACTCTAGAGAGTATATCACATACCAACGATCAAGATTAAAGTGTTTTAGAAAAAAATTACTTAAGATAGTCTATACTGGTGTTAACACTGAAAATAAAAGGCAAACATGCAAAATTTTCAAAAGTTTGATAAAATAATGGTTCTTTGTTTTCTCTTTCAAATTTGTGCTCATAGTTAATATTCAGATTTCCCCCCTTTCAAAAACCCCAGTACGGGAAATGCACTAATTCAATTTTGAAAAAAACATTCTCTTCCTCAACTTCCATTTTCATAAATACTGTATAGTGGTATCAGAGCATTTGAAGAGACAACTTGTTATTTGGGGTGTATCTGTTTCTACATGACAATCTTTCAGATACTCGATCTTAGTATCAGCCTAAAAAATCCACATAAGTATTTCTCAAACATTTCTTTTCCTAAAAAATTAAGTGTGATTTAGGTTCCAAGGTTACACTGAGAGAACTATGTTTCCCAGGAGAGAATGTGAATTTTTTTAAATTCTCAAATAAAACCATTAATTTCTATGAAAACATTCATTCTTTATATGCAGATACTAGAGACCGCTAATTAAGTGTGAATCAACAACTGCAAAAATATACAGCCTCCTATTTATTTACAAAATATTTACATACAAATGAAGTTATTTCCCACAGTACACCTCAGCTGCATAGATTCTTCCTTTAAAAACACAAATAGCTCAAGCCTGTATACAGGATGGGCCCAGTTCCACAGTCCTTCCCCAGAGAACACCCAAAAGGAGGGGGATGTCTGGGTCTCTGTGAATTTTATGTTTTTCAAGAACATCCCCTTCTAGATTTAGTAATATTTTTCAGTTGTTAGCTTACCCATCCCCAGTTTGTACTTTGCAAGCCTTCCATCATTATAAACAATTCTCTGCACATATTTTAGAGGATGCTAAAGGTTTCTTAGATCTGCCACCTAAGGAAAACCATTTATTAGTATTGCTAAATGATACAGTCTGTTTCCTCTTTGTTTTTCAAGTAGCTAGAAGTTTACTGTGAACTCTAATGGGGGAATTATATTCCTCAAACTTTTGCCCTCTCTAAGCCTCAAACCATTTAAATTGATAAACTGAGGGAGACTAATAGGTTTTGCTGTAAGGCATAAAATCAAATATCTCATTATATCATTAGCCTTCAACCTCCCCAACGAAATGTGCAGCCACATCATGACCTACTGAAGTGGAACTGAGCTCTGCATCCTTTTCAGGGCAGATCTTGAGTAGAGAATTCTCTTTATAAGGAGGACAGGACTGATCGCCACACAATGACGACAAGCACTTTGGAGAACTTAGCTCCTAACGTGAATACAGTATTTCCTTTAATACTGTATTTACAAGGTATTTTCTTTTAATTTTCCTTAAAAACAAAAACAAAAACACCTCACTGCCATTTCTCCGCAGTGTTTTATAACTTGACATTATTGTACCTCAGCCCAAAGCAAAACCAGACTTTATTTACAACTGTGCACCTGCACAGGCATGGCCTGTGGGAGGGGGGCTGCAGCGGCAGCACACATTGCCGGGGCTTCTTGCCATTTGCAGAGGCCCCTGCTGCCAATTCCTTTTCTCCCCTCCCTATGCCCTGGTTCCCACTTTCTCCTCATGAATCCTAGGAAACGATCTTCTGAAGTGGGACTAATGGGGAAAAATGAAGCAATAATTGGCTTGCTAAGAGCAGCTCTCCAATTTGTGCAGCAGAATCACCTGGAGGACTTGTTAAAACACAGATTGCTGGGTCCCCACCCTGAAAGCGCTGATTCACTAGGTCTGAGGTGGGGCTTGAGAATGTGCATCCCAACAAGTTCCCAGGTGATACTGGTGATGCTGGCCTGGAAGCCACACTACAAGAACACACTGGTCTAAAGGCTTGACTCCAACTCCCGAAAAAGGCCAGCTCTGGGAAAACTGTCTGAAATGTCCTCTGAAATGTTCAGGAATTTACCTTTGCCCACCCCAAACTCCACCACCATCACCTATGTGTGCCTTTTTTTTTTTTCCTCAACAGGTTCTGTAAAAATAAAAAAGCGAAATGGGTAGCGAGCTTTTCTACACCCCTCTGGTAAGTGAGCAGTTAAACCATGGCTATTAAAGTGCTGGGTGACTGGCATGTAGAAGCTAGATAGCAACGTCCTCTCTTACGGTGGGTGAGGAAGGAGACAGCCATGGGAGCTAAAAAAAAAATATTGTCCAAAGAGAAGCAAGCAGGCCAAGCCTGAGAACTTCTGAGACAGGAAAAGGGACCAACTGAGGAATGTACGTCTCAGTTTTCAACCACAAGGGGGCCCCCAAGTTCTCCTTCAACCTCCTCCTCCTCCTGCTAGGCTCCTAGGTGACTTTGACTTCCCATCTTCGCTGAAAACCCTGCTTTGGGGCACACAGGCAGCGTCTAACTGGCGGAGGCTTTACCTCCACTGAGCAGCAAGTGGGTGGTGTGTGACTGGGCAGGGCTGGGGTGGACGGTCCACAATTCCACCAACAATAGGCAGTGATGTGTTTCTGGCAACACTGAACAAACCACCTCACAGAAACAAAATTATACTCAGCAGTTAGGTTCCTTAGCAATCTTGATATACTATTCTATTTCAGTTAAACTATGGACTTAATAACCTTTTCTTAACTGGTCTGCAGACTGCACCACATATAACCTGGTTTCTAAAGGAAAATATATTCCAGGTTGCAATCCATCAATTAAGACAATTTTGGAATATGGCCTCATAAATTGGGGTCTGCCATGTCTAAAAAGACCAGGTTTCCTTCCTGTACACGCTTACACTACCCCTACTTCCAATAAGTAACTTTAAGTAAATTAAGGATTTACAATATCCTGAGCTACAAGAACTAGAGAACAGTTCTAAATCCCAATTATGAAACTGGCACTGTTCACTAATATAGACATCCTATCAACCAAAGGGAAATGTGCTGCCTCTAAGGCTATGCATTCCTTAGTCTACAAATTTAGCAGAGCAACTTCTATAGCACTTGACTGTGTTGTTTAAATCCTACCTACATAGTAATATATGTATTTTTGGCTACCAGTCACTATTCTGAACAAGAAGAAATAGAATAGTACACTTTACAGCTAATCCTGAACAAATGATGTGATTCATCAGAAAAATTTAATAAGTTATAGTAGGGTCTATTATAGTCCATCAACAACAAATAGATACATTATACAAAGGTTTTAAAAACATGTGGTATCACAGACATCAACAGCAATGTGCCTCCTCTAAATAAAGATACTTTAAATAATAATACAATATTTCCTTGTACCAACACATAAAATCCAAAGATATCACCACACATCTCAGAGTTAATGATAATTTCCTATATTGACTTTGTGAGTGTAAGATGAATTGTTACAAATTAATGAGGAAAATAGTAGCATCGTATAGCTTATAAACTAAATTCTGTATTTTTATAATGGAGGGTGATCCCATTACTTGGCTATTTCATTACTTGATGTTCTAGACAAGCCTTTAAGGGCTGGCTACTATTTTGCTATGTTTTCTCATTATTCATATAATACGGAAAACTTTTCTGAAAAGGACAGAGATGACTCTGGATTTTACTAACCTTATGTCGAAATACCTTAACTCTGACCTAATGTAGATAATTCTATAGCATTATATTAGAAATTATTATGGTCTTATCAGGCAATGCAGGAAATAACCTTTCCTTCTCCCCCAAGAGGATAATAAGGTGCTTTGATGCCTACCTTATCTTGGGACATTAGTCTTTAAAGAGGAGGGGACAGTTTCCTGATATTCTTGGTTAGCCTGGAGATCTGGGAATAGAGTTTCCTTTGGGGATTTAGTTGGGGAGGAGCAGAGCACAGAACTAAGTGCCTGGAAACTCTGCCAACAGTCTGTGGTTAGATTCTGCTTGTCTCAGGATAAGAAATCTGCACTCAGTGAACTTCTGTGTTTGAAAAATTAAACCAGAATACAGATCAAACACAAGTCCTCTTTCAGGAGACCAGCTCACAGAACACACACATTTCTTACCGTGTGAAAGTGAGACTCTAATCACAGGTGATGGCACAGTTTATGGGGATAAGGTTCTTTGCTGTCATCCATTCCTTTCCAAGCTATCTTGCCCCAAAGAGTCTTCTTTATCCATCTCTGGGTAGTTTCCTTCCTGCTCCCCTTAGGAAAAGGGCCGAGGACAGAGTATGAGGCTTCTCTGTCCTCCTGCGAGGGCCGTATCCAGTGGGCAGTAAAGGCCCCGCCTTGGTTAGGGAAGAGAAGGGGGCACAACACAGACATCGAGACCCTCTTGTCTTCCTCATCTGCAGAAGGGAGGTGCAGTTATTTCCTCACAAGTTCTTCATAAAGACTAACTCTGAAAGTTTTTTTTTTAACTCTGAATGGAGAATTAATGAAGAAGAAATAGAAATGAGGCTTATTTAACATACAAAAATCTTGTATTTGTAATAACCTTAATTTATATAAAACATGTCTTTTAAAGACACTCCCCCCCACACAAATTGCCTAATATAAAACAGGAATTACTTGTCCTAAGTCATCCTTAGTTAGATATACATCAAATTATTCTGTGCAAAAAGCTGGTGGGCATGACTAAAAGCTGCTGGATTCTAATTTAATAAAGCCTTTTTTGCCCTTCAGACAATACAGGTGTAACGTTGAAGGTGATCTGCATCAGAGGGATATTTTCTTGGGCATTTTGGACAATCTTTTCACAGCACTCTTGTTTCTCAATTTGGTGTCAGCAGAAATTGACTCAGACTAGAGTAACTTTGATACAGGTAGCCAAGAGGGAAACATAATTTTACTCTCTTGATTACCCAGAAGTGTAGTTCAATATATTACCAAACTAAGAATTACACCACCTGCTTCCCAGCTGAGAACACTGACCATAGAAGGTCTCTGCATGGGAAGCCAATACAGTACCACGTACACCAATGGACTGCCTGAGCTTGGCTGCCACATCATCAGAGCCACCTCAAATATTGGGCATCCTCTGACCCAGCAATGGCACATGCCCTATTACTCTCATATGATTATCCCTGTGTGCCATGGTAACCCAAATAGACAAATTATTTACGAAACCATTTTTTTTCTGTAATGCAAAATAATTATATACAATTCAAGATTCTTTTCTTTTCTTAAAAGGTACAGATAGTGTGAGCTGAAAATCAGTAGGAAAATTATTTCAGAACCTCGATGTATAATAAACAAACATGATTGATGACCATGTTTTCAAAGTTCTAAAAGACCTTGAGGCCACAAAACATAGAGTCGGGATAATGAAAAATAATCATTATGAAAAGTACTAGGAAAGATGATTGCATGAAATTTGAAGAGTAAAAGATCAACAATCCTTAAATTGATCCCAAACCTCAGAGGGACGTGAACCGATGTAGAAACAGGTCTCTGTTTTGCTCCTGAAGTGTTATTCCATTTTAAGTATTTTGTAAATTTCTATTTGCTTCTATAAACTTGCAAAAAAGAAGTGATGAGGGGTTGCTGATGTATGGTGTCCTGAATGAGCAGCAGGCTCCTGTTCTCGGCTGGTTTCAGTGGCCTTCATCACTATTCGATGAGCAGGCCCAGTCATAGATGACCAAGGGAATGCTAACCAGGGAAAACAATACCCCCAAACCCAAGAAAAGGGCAGCCTGGAATGACAGAAGGACATGGATTAATTTCAGCGAAGCAAACATTTTTCCACTTGCATGTAGGGAAAAAAATAGAAATGCTTTTCCTATGTCTTAGGAACCCCTTGTATTTAGAGTTTTTACAACTATTGCTGAACTTGAGAATCTCTCTAAAGTTATGTGACTCTAATTCTGCAAGGATGGAAAAATAAAAACAAACTATGTAGTGCTGTCCTCAACATTCTGTTCTTTGACTTCATAGCCACCTCAGAATATGACTCGGTATCCTTACAGATTCTTTCATACTAATATTACAACTTTAAAAAGAAGGATATTGGAAAATACACAGGAGATTTCATTAGACTTTCCCGCCAATCTAGGTTATTTCTGGTGGGCAAAAATTTCTGTTTGAAACAGAGGCAAAAAGATATAAATGCATGCATTTAAAAGTAAAGAAGACTTGATCAAGTGAAACAGTATCAAAAACTAAGTTACCTGAAGGACTATTGAAAGCTACAGATGGATTGCTTACTAAATCTGGAATTTGGAGAGTCTGATATTATAAATTGCTTGACCTTGAGAATGCCCAGTGAGAGCTTTGCAGGGAGAAGGCTGAAGCATCACGCGAGCCAAGAGGACAGACTGGAAACTAGAGGGGGGAGATAAAGTGAAGGGAAGGCAAGGAGGCCATTGGTTGGCCTGAGAGGATGGCACACTATCTCACCATCTTGGGTCCAATGGGTCCCCACATGGACAGAGGCCTTGTCTAATGCCATTGGTAGACCCTATACCAATTTTATTATGGGAGTAGGTTTGGAGAGGTCCAGAATTCATGGGCAACAGGCCTCCACCATTTTTAGAATTAATCTGAATTCACTTTAATGTTAGAAGGAGTTGAGATTTATGGATTTAGGGGCAGTCTTGCTTGGAGAACTAGGTGGTCCAGCAGTACCAATGCTGCTTCTCATAAATGCACAGGGATGATCCCCCCTGCAAATGCCTCTCAGAAGAATCTGTTGACTCAGGCAACATACACAATCGCAGTGCTTACACTTTATGAGTGGATGGCTGAGAAACCTTCTCCAAGAAAAAACAAAATGGTGTTCCAGAAGGTACTCATAAAACAGCCACTTGACCCTTGCTTCCTTTACTATCTCCAAGTCTATTACCTTCAAGATGCCCTTGAACTTCACCAGATCTGGAAATAAAATCCTATCATAGAAAGGTAGTTTCTGAATCCAAGTCTGTTGCTCTAAAGCATTTCTGTCAAGTCATAAAAGGACTCTAAGCTAACTCAACATTTTAATGCATTGCACGGTCTCTGGATTGCAAGAAGGAATGACATGATGAGGAATCATTCAGAAACAGCAGACTGCATAAAATCTTTGAGTCCCTCTTCACTTCAAATCTTGCTGAAAGCAAAGCATTAGTCTACAGAGACAAAGAGTGATAAATGTCCATTCTCCCAGCTGGCTATGCCTCAAGGCACAATAAAAGTAAAACCTGAAATGATATTTTGAGGGAATGGAGAATATACGGATATGATATTTTAACTCTCCTGGATAAGAAAATTCCAGGACTGCTGCCTCCTCTTTGAAACAACAGAAGGTAATACTATATGATAGAGAGATGGGCAATTTATTTGAGGAATTTAAATGAAAAACTAATCAGAAAAGTTGGAGTAGTTGGCATGATACATACGCAAATTCTTTGAGTTCTTTTGTCTCCATCCTGGTTTGTAATTTTTAAGTAAAGAGATGAAGGAAGAATAAAAATAAGCATATTAGCAGATGTTACTCCTGTAAAATAAAATAGAGAAAAAATAATGTTATTGTGAATATCGCTCTCTGAACAGCTGCTGGGGAACGGTAAGAGTAAAATTAACAGCATGACACACCTACAACTCCAAAAATATCTTTCATGGAGGGGATGAAGATCACCAACAGGTTGATAATAACCAAGAGTATAAAGGTAACCAAGATATGATGACATAAATTAAACTTAGTTTTCTTAGCCAGTTCAAATAAAGATGAACGAACCTGCAAGAGAAGAAAACAAATTTCCATGAGGGTTTACACTACATCAATCTCCACATTTTTCAACAGAGTAACTGATCTGTTGGAGGCCCAGGAATTAGGGAAATATTCTGTAATACCAAGTGAATCTATAGATAACCTCCTAGTATGGGAGTATGACTCAAGAAGGGAAGTACTTTTGTTTATGAATAAGTAGGCATTTCTTTGCAGGGAGTTATTTGTTTTTATCTAAATATTGAATGTTCTTTTGCGTTCTGCTAAATTTTCTTGCCACTTATGACCTAGATTCAAACAATCTATCTACAGTTCTCTCTAAAGAAGAGGGATAGATTAATCAGGATTAAAATTCATTCTATCATAAGCTTCCCTAATTCGTGGACCCTATTTTCTTTCCAAAGAGCCTTCATGGAGTCTTAGGATCCTTCCCTCGGGATCCTATTCTTGGGACCCCCCAATGGCACAGTAAACTGACACCCGGCAGGCTTTCTCTGGAATGGGCTCCTGAAGACAGAAGGAAAGGCGAGACCTCAGCTGTTCTCAGATTGCACGGAAGCCTCTTACTCACTGTGAAAAATAGCACAGGCACTGTGAGGATGACAGCCACGATGACGGCAAGCCGCACGGTCAGGATGAGAATGTCATCTTTACTCTTGTATTTGTGCAGGAGGTCGGAATGCACATTTTCTAAAATCAGGGAAAAGTAAGAGGGTTTTCAAAAGACACAATGCACGTTACTGAGGGACAAGTTTTTTTCTGAATAACAAAGAATTTATTTGTAAATTAAAAAGCGAGGTTTTGGGTTTTGAAATGTCTCTTAAAACAATTATAGACACATGCTCCACTGTGCATATGTAACTTTAGTTAAAAGGAATCTGAAGTCATTACTAGAGAAAGCCATTTACAGAGTGGGAACGCTTAATTTGTAAAATAAACCTAGGGGAAATTTGGAATTAAAAATAAAACATAATCATCTAGAATAATCTAGAATTTCCCCCACTCAGCGCCACTCTTCAAACCACACCAAATAGTAGCTATTTTGCAGAGTGGCCATGCTGAGTTTCTTTCAAAGTCTCCTTTCTAACTCTACTGCCAGAGGCCAGGCAGCAGAGCACTACATGAATTTTAGGGCCATCGGGAAATAGATTTTCTCTTCTATGTATTTCTTTCTTGTAAAAAAGTACTAAGTTTTTGTACGACTTGGAACCTTTTCCCAACTCAGAACTTCAGAAAGTGTTATTTCAGAGACTACAAAGCTGGCAATGGTATTTGCTGAGAGCATGAAAATGTTCACTTTGATAAGAGAGACATTTTCCCCCATGTTCCCTCCATATCAAGGACTTCTAACCACACCAGTCTCAGAAGGAAGATTCTGGGTATGGAATTCAAATTCCAGTCTGTACCGTATAGCTTGATCTCAGTTTTTGGAAAAGGACCATAAGTTATAATAAAATCTCACTAGTCATAATTTCTATGATTCAAAATCCATAACCATATTAAAATGACTGAGCCTTTTTCCTTTAACCTAAGAGTATAAAGGGTTTGATATGCTATGGTATGTGGGGAAAAAAAGGATTTGCTAAGAAAAATGAAGAGTTTGAAGAAGCTAACAGTGAAAGCATACGACTAACATTAAATTCTCCCTCTCTCCCTTGCTCCACCCACCTCCAGCCTTGCTACTCTGCAAGAACCTTGGAAACACCATTTTTATGCAAAAATTAAATGTGGTATTTTATGTATTCATATCTCGATTACTTGTGAAGATGATAATAACGCAAATTTATAATCAGGCGAGTCTTTCTCTCCAGGCTGACAATAATAATTTAAATGTATTTAAATATTGAAACATTTGAGTCGATGAAAAAAATGCCCTGAAGAAATATTATTTAATAGAGAAGATCATGAAATACATGTATCTAAATTTAAATTAGGACACAGATTATAAGGATAATGAAAGCCATTAAATAAAGCTGCAGGATGATCTGAATAGGAGAGAGTGATGAAGTGTAAAAGAAGGTAAACTCTTCATTCAGGTCAGTAAAAGTTACAAATGAAACCGCTGTTCTCTTTTTCAATTTTATTTCTTTTATCTTACAATGTCATTCCTTTGAATCTTTGCCAAGCTCCATGTTCCAACTAAGCAATTAGGAGTTTTATTTTTAATTAACGCAGTGTCATGAGTGTAGCACTCGGCGCTTCCTCACTTTTAACTTCTGTCTCTGTCTCTTTTCTATTAATGGAATCTGACCCAATTTGCCACGTGAATTAGGAAAGCCTTCTCTGATAAAGTTTTAAACTTTCCTTGAAATGGCATGCTTTTAAAATGCAATTTCTCTCAAGAACATTAGGAGAAAAAATTATAGTATATTGTTTCAGTAATTATTCTATTCTGCAGTCTGCATGAATATGTAAAGGAGCCATTCCCTCTTCCTTTCAGTAAAAGCAAAGAATGTGAAAAAATGAATAGCTTTTTTGCTTTCTTTGACTTCCACATTAAAAATTATCTTGACATTAATTTTTTAACAATCTTTGTATAAATCTCTGTATTTGTATGCCAGCAGAAGTTACTTACCATAGAATGTCAAATAGCCAAAAATGGCAGTCAAGAAGTACATAACAAACATGGCGAAAAAGGAGATATTTGAAACCATCTGCATTTTTTTCTGTGACCGACTAAAACAAGGATAAAAGAATTTGAAAAGTTAAAAATCATATTCAACTTTAAGCAATAGTACTAAACAGTGAAGAACCCGAACTTAACTTTCCTTCTGATTAGGGCAGATCTGACCAACTGAAATTATCCCAGGCAATTTGCCAGTTTAGGATAACTTCTTTTGTACCAAATGGATTTAGTGATGGAAATATATTTGGGATTAGCAATCTCTTCTATGTTCTTTCCTTTCCTTTTCTTTTAAAAGAATATCAAGCTCTCATCTGAAGGACAGAGAATAGTTTTTAATATTTGTGTCATGTTTAACATTTGTGTCTCACATTTTTCCATGCACAGGAAAATGGCAGAATAAATTCAAATGCTATTCTCTTAGCCCTAGAAATCAGTGGCAGAGCTGGAACTTGACCCCAGGTATTCTGTCTCTAAAGCTGCTGTTAGGATTCTGGTCTTCTGAAGCCTGTAGGTTTCCAGAGCAGTAAGTGCTTAAGAGATCACCACTCTGAAGAGCTCACTCTCTTAAGTCAAAGTTTTACTCAGGGGTTTAGATGAACCTGTAATTTTCTTGAACTGCTCAAGTAATTAATGCACAGATCATTAAAAGACCACAGCTTATCATAACATTTGGTTGTGTCAAAGCAGGACACCTGGGATATAATGGGAATATGGAAAACAAAAAACATTGATTGACAAATATATCCTAGAAAAAATTATAAACTAAAAGCAGGACTATTATGTTTAAAAGATTCCAAAGCCATACTTGAATACCTCAAATAAAGGATCATGGTATCATAAAGTAGGAATGATGTATATAGGTAGGTAGATGGATAGATGTAACTATCTCAAAACTTAACCATGTATCATTTAAACATGAGTGATTTCAATTCTAAATGGCATCAAGTTTCCCTTTGTTTCGAAATGGAAATAGTTAACATTATAAATTTCTCTGAGTTTAAGACTATGCCACCAGGACTATTTTGATAGAGCAAGTCTGAGAAGATAAAGGCTAAAAAGAGAACACACGAGGAAATTTTAAAAAGGCCTTTACTTTTCTCCAGATCAGCAATCATGAATTAACCCACAGAATGATCTGAATTGTTTTAAATGAACAATATTCTTTCTTCTAGTTCAGGGCCTTAACCTTAACAGCAATTCCTTCCTGCCTGATATACCAGGCTTTTCCGCTCAATCAACAGGCAAGTCAGACACAGTGTATTTAGCAGTTTATGGATAAATCTGAAGGCTATTGTTATCCACTTGTAAAATAACAAAAGTATAAGCTACACACAAAAAACAAACATTGTAAGATCTTACTGATAGGAAATAATTAGAATAAAGAAATGCAAGTCAGAAACTAGAATATATATTACCCTAGGGGTCAGGATGGGGTACAGAGTGGGGAGTTAATGCTTAAATTGTACAGAGTTTCTATTTGGAGTGATGGAAAAGTTTTGGTAATGGATGGTGGTGATGGTAGCCTAACATTGTGAATGTAGTTAACAACACTGAATGATATATTTGAATGTGGTTCAAAGGGGAAATTTTAGGCTACATATATGGTACTACAATAAAAATTTAAAAAGTAAAGACAGAGGTCTGTACACTACAAACAGTGAACCCTAATGTAAATCAGAGACTATAGTTAATAGTACAATTACAAAGATGTTCTTCCATGAGTTGTAACAAATGTGCCACTAACATAAGGTCTTAACAGGGTGGTATATGGGGACTCTACATCACTTTTCCTGTAAACCTACAACTTCTCTAACAATAATAATAAAAAGTATAAGTAATGTTAAGCAACACAAATACTTGAACTCTCCTATGTAATATGGTATTTGAAAGGCTAAATTTACAAAAAGATCCCACATAGCCACTTTAAATATTTATGGTCAAAAAATCAGGTTGCTGATTTTTCTCACTTTCTTTTTTCTCAAAGTGCAGAATTGGCTCAAGAATGGCAAAATGTCAGTAAATATTGAAGCTGGATGAAAAGTCCAGGAACTTTATTCATCTGTTTATTTTAATACAGTACTTCCCTATTAGTGAGGGGATATAAAATGACAGATATAAAAATTAAACAAATCTCTTACTCTTTAAGTTCACTGTAAATTGGCAGGACTGATGGGTGGCAGACAAATGCAAATGCAATGGTTGGTAAAGCATACACGGTCTATTTGAAAGAAAAAAAAATAAACGTTAAGAAAATACATTTTTACCATAAAGAGTATACAACTCCAGGATTCCGGAGCTGTCCTTTTCTCTGACAGTTCTTCAGAATCCATGGATTTTTATTTGGCTGTTAGCAGGGCTTTGATCTCTAAAACAGGAGCAGCTTTGCCAAGAAAGCTTATCTAGCACGAGACCAGACCGACACTTTTCACATCAGAATGTTAGATGCAGCTCACCTACTGTTATTTTACATGCTCTCAGCATAGCAACACCCTGTATTTATACGGCACAATCTTTACCTCACTGGCTTCCTCTAACCCTGAGTGGTAGACAGGCCATTGCTATACTCCTGACTCCCTCAGACTTGACCACAATTTCCAACTCCATTTAATGCTCTTTGCTCTGTACCAAATCATCAAGTCAGACTTAAAAGATGGCATCTAAAAAGAAAACTACCTTCACATTCACTCCTTTGTCTGTATCATTAGAGTTTTAAAAAAGAAATTTACTTAGTTTTCTTAGAGAAAGCTTTTTAAAATCCTCAAATTAAACATAATTTCTATGTAAAAAGAAACTGGTAGAGAAAGAAGGAAAAGTAACATTTTTCATGCTCTAACTATGTCCAGGCACTATTCTAGGCACATTCTAACAAAACTCTGTAAGAATCCTCATTTTTCCATGTGAGGCTGGGTACCTTGCCTAGGGATTAAGATCCAAGCCTGACCCACTCCATTGTCCCTTGATCCCCATGTAAAATCAACATTTCAAGAGTGTGAAAGTTTTTAAGAGCCAATTTGTGGTGTTTTCTATACTTCAACTGTGCAAGTTAAGGAAGTTTTTAGTATCCTTTTCTGTCACCACCATAAAAGAAACAGTAGGCTACATTTATCAAAAAATTTTTAAAGCATCAACCAGCAGGCTCTGTACACTAGGAAGAGAAAAGCTGAGATAATTATGCAGATTTTCATAGAGAATGATTAAAGTTGTCCTACATGTAAACTATCTAAGAGAGAATGTGAAATAAAATTTTTATATTTCTCGTCTCTAAATAGATGGTGGAATAAGGAAGCAACAATACTATGTTCTCCTGAGAACTAATACATTCAAAATATTGTAATAATAACAAATATGAGAAATGCTATGCCCTTAAAAATGTTCTTTTTTATCTTTAAAGGATAAGGAAACTTACTTTTGAATTGAAGGTAACATATTTTGGTGTACACATGTCAGCATTTGTTGAATTAGCACTTATTGTTGAATTTAACTCTGGACAAGGAATTTGAAATTTCTTGTAGATAACCTGGTATTTTAAAATATAGGAGAAACATTAGGGGTTTAATCAAACAAAGGCAAATAATGAAAAAACTTATTATTACATGGCATTATACTATGGCATATTCAAACCAGTTGTTTCAATCAGCACTTACCACTATTAGGAAAAAAACCATACAGCTTAAGGAGAATCCACTTGTATAGCCAAGATAACCTTAAAAAAATTTTTTTAAAAATTATTATTTCATCCATTAACTTGTTTCCTTCAGTGCATTATTTCAAGCATCAGTTTGGGATTCCAATAATATACACACATGCAAACAGAGTGAATACAAGAATTATTTCACAGTGCTACTTTATTTGGCAAAAATCTGGGCTTTGAACACAAATATTATATTAGGTGTACATTTTGATTCCAGTTTTCCCTGGTACACTTGAGACACAGACTCCCAGGAACCGGGCGGCAGGGGAAGCTTTCCAATTGTAGCCCTAGGTCTGTGTTGTTATATTCTAAGGCATTACTATAGGGAAATCCATTTACTTCTTTAGGAACTTGACCCATTTACTTCTTGATTCACTTGATGGCTCTTTATTAGGCACTTATTATGTGCTTAATGAATACCAACTACAACACTTTTCTCCTAAATGAGAGGCAGGCACAGAGGAGTCAAAGTGAATTTCTAGGAATAAATTGAGCATCTGGGGATCTTTACCTTGCTCCCCACTGGAAAGCCTGGGAGCCCTCCGACCACCACCCTGTGATTTCAGAATCACGGAGGTAAGTAGCCTCTGGAGGACGGCACTATTGTTATCCTCCAGAAAGAAGAGCCCTTCTCAACTTAAACGGAAAAGAACTGTATCTCTAGAGACACAGAAAAGCCTAAGCACAGACCCAGAAGCCAGAAGATGAAATAGTTCAAAAAAACTACTTACAGATCTTATAGCGCAACTACAGAAGCCTGACATTTTTCATCAAAAACAAAACAAAACAAAATCCATGGTTCACAATTATTATCAGAAGAACCTTAATTCAAAATTTTGCCTCAAATTAGCCCAGAATTAAAGGAAACGCATTTTAGAGGCTTTTGACTGGATGGGAGTGTGGCCTCATTATTCAACGTGTGTAATTCCCATAATATCAGGCTCCCTTGTCTCCAAATACAAGCACAAAAAGAAGGGTCAAAACCAAATGAAAACGACTTAGAAATGATTCACCATTTTTTACTTTTCACTCCTTTCTTCCCCTTATTAAGGCAAATAATTGAGATAGATTATACTTTGTTTATTCAAGAATGATTCTAAACACTTTTGAGTATAAATGTAAGCAACTTTCTGTCTCGATACTAGATTTGAAAATCTACTTATCTACATAATCACGGTATTTAAGACCTTGTATAAGGAGACTTCCATTTTCTGGACTTTTCTCAAAGTAGCCTGTAAGTTGTGCCATTAGAAATGCACTGTCTGTTACTGAGCCCAGAGCCCACCCACCCCCACCTCGGTAAAGGGATTGCTTAGGAAGTCACACACTGACCAGTGTTTTCATCCCATACTAAATTCAGGCCTGATTAATACCTGCTTTTATTGTTCAAGTAATCTTTACCCAAAATGTAGAAGCAGAAGACAAAGTTGCTCATTTTTATTAGGTTTCTGATTTACCTGAGCACTGTAGAAACTAAGACAAAAGCGAGATCTTTCCTTACCTAAATTCTTCAAGAGACACAAAGGAAGAATTATACCAAAGGTAACTATTACAACCAGAAGGCGGCCATCCACATACCAGGCTCTGAAAGGCATTTAAACAGTTAGGCCACATTTTCTTAGAAAGTGACAATATTTTTCTCAAATGTTAAAATTTCACAATATATTTTAATAAAGTTTTAGTATTCTTAGTTTTTACTATTAATTTTTTTTTTTTACCACTATTCAGGTTTTATCCAAACACATTAACCCATTACTCATTCACTACTGTCTCACTCCCACTTGATGGAAGAAGGGCTATTGTCTGCATTTCCCCACTGGCGATGTGGCACTCCTTTGTATTATTTAAATAGTTTCAAAGTTGAATGCACACGTTGCATTCTGTCAGATTACAACTTGTCCTTTCAATTATTGAAAGAGAAAGTTCCTTTTGGTTTTGCTTGACTAATACCAATGAGAAACAAGTCACACAGGAAGGCATTTCTCTCCCTAATGCCCTACATTTGACCTTGAATCTTGAGGATAGAACACGGAGACCTCTGGCTTCTATGATTCTCCCATGAAATAAAACAAAAAACAAACAAACAAACAAAACAAATACTAAGCAAGAGGGAGTCAAAGCACAATGGATGTGCCAGTGTAGCTGCAACATTTGGTTTCTACATCTTTACTAAGGCTGGCTCATGTAAATTTTGCTCCCAAAATGCTATGTCCCTTCTTCAAAAAGAGACTCAGGTCTTGATTGTTTTGTAAGTTCCACTTCTGTGTTAAAAATGCTCCGTATCTGTTCCATTTCACAGAAACTAGATATAGATTTCATGCTCTTGGGAAAGTGCATTATTGACCATCTGCAACATGAGAGATTAAATTTGTCTTTTAAATGTTCATATTAAATGGCTCTCCCTGCTTCCTTCATTTAGATAATCCCAAAGAAATTTATTGTTGAAACAACAAAGTAAAAAAGTCAGCCTAGGGAAAACTTTGTTTCTGGAATTTTCATAAAACAAAAACTTTGGTTAGTCCATATTTAAATTTAAAACATTTAGTTATATTATAAAAAATTGGTCTGTAACTTACAAAAATGCTTCTTCCTCTCCCATTAGAAACTTTATGGCAGAGGGCAGTTCATTTTTCACTATGAAGAGGTAGCTGAGCATTGCTAGGGGAAAATGAGAACATTTTTAGAAAGAAGATACTAAAGCTCATGTTGCAAGGTATACCAAAGGTTACAGCCTTCTTCTTAGACTAACCTTCAATAAGATACAAAGACAGCTTTAGATACTATTGCTGTATATTTGGTTTTAAGTAAGTGGCTACTGTCTATACTTTAATTTCCATATGCCATTTTAACATTTATGTTAAAACCACCAGAATTAGAAAAGATAAATAATGCTCACATACTTTGAAATTAAGTATAGAAAAGCAAGTTCTTTTTTTTACCTCCAGTGTTCTGTAGAGAGGTGGCTCCAAAGATTACCAGCTTCCCAGTGGTGCTAAAGACTTGTTCTCCCAGCTTCTCATAAACCATGCAGCCTATTTAAAAGCAAATTTGAGAACACAAGGAATGACAGGGTCCTAAAAATTAAAATAGTCAGGATTTCATCCTTCTATTGATCATTCTCCAGGTTATTGGGTTTCTTTTCTCAAAATCACACAAAAAGCCTTCTTGGCTTTGCAAGGGTTAAAGCACCCTTATAAAATAACCTCTGGACATCTTTAAGTGTCAGATATGACCACCCTTTTACCTTTTTCAAGTTGGCTACAAAAGCACAACAATGCAACTACTACGTCAAAAGGCTTATTTTCCCCATTTTACTGGGGGGAAATTGCCACTCTCATTTTAATCTGAGGTCTGGTGTGTACCATTAAAATGAAGATTTGATTGAAAAAATTCCTGATGGTTAGGACTGCAAGGTTCCTTTTGAATTAAGTACCTAAACTGATCAGACTAACAACGAATTATCTTAATAACATTACATCATTGCCTCATGTATTTAAGTATAACAACAAGGTTAGAAATGTGTAGTAGTCATGACAGCAGAATTTTGATCACTTGTAAAATTTAGTTCAAGGATATGCAACTCACAAGAGAAAGAGCAGCAGACAAATCCGTCAAAAGAATATGGTTGCACAAAATTCTAAAGTATTCAACTAGCTCATCTCAATAAAACAAAAATTCCAACACATTCTTTTTTTTTTTAAAGTGTTTACATTTCTTTATGACATTTTTTTTTTAACTAACTAGCTCATGTTTTCTAAAGTTCACAGAAAGCAATATGGGTCAGGTTATAATTAAACCTTTGTTCAATCTCTTCTAAGACTGGTGTTTAAAGTAAACAATGGTTAGAGGCTCAATTTATTACAAAATGTTCCAGTTAAACGCACTTATCTATGTTCAATAATAGTTGGCCAATGTGGTTTTTTGAGCTAATGTAAAAGTCAAAGAATTACAAACATAATCTAGTGTCCCAGGAAGGGAAAGTAAACACTTCAGATCTGACACTGCCCAGGGTACTCCAAGTCTCTTCACAGTATGCTCACTCCCACATTGCCTGCGGAATAATATTTTCTCCTTGGAATATGCACAAAAGGGGATGAAAGGTCTGTTTACTTTCAAAACCTTGGAGCGTGTAATACAAAAACATGGGATCCTTGTTATGAATTTGTAGAGACTAAAGGAAAAAGTGAAGCCTTTGAAATGAAGTCAACGTCACCTAGAAGAACAGGTATAATTGAGGGTTCACTTTAAATGGGAATGCTGTTTGTTCCTTGTTCATAACAATTTAGTTTCTATTTTGCTGTGTCTGTTTCTGTAGGTCAAAACCACTATAGGATTTGCCGTTATTGTAGGTCAAAGTACTCTTCGTCATTTATAATCAAGATGCTGACACAGGGTAGACTTCATTTGCTCCCAGTATCACCATGAAAAGAACTCATTCAGCCCTTAATAAAATTAAATGTAGTTTCAGCTTACCAGTTTCCTTTGAGCAGATCAATAGAAGGTTTATTGAATATATAGACAGCAATGTCACTGAAGTCAAAAGTATCCTAAAGCAAAGAAAGTAAGCCTTGTTATAATCACTAAAAAAGAACATACTTGCCCTTGCATTTTAGAAGGCCAAAGGCTTATTTATATGGTGAACACAATTTGTTAATAGTATCCAAATCTTGAAACCTATTAGTTACCCCTCTTTAAAATCCTCAATAAAAATGTCCTACCAAATAAAGAACTGCTCATTAGAATCTAAGTAACAAATTAAATCCTTTATGTAATTCAAAGCCCAAACAGCTTTCCTTTGCTTTCTGGAATCATTTCAGATGAGATGACTTTAAGACAACATTATGAAAATAAGTGTTTGTAGCTCTTGGTGCACTCTCCGTTACACCTGAGACAGAAAGAGTGATTAAGAGTGTGGAGACAGCTGGGGTAGAGGGAGAGGCTTGCAGTAATTCTTAGGACAGTGACCATACGACTTTGGGCAACTTGTTTAATTTCTCCTATCCCTAGATTCCTCCCTCACCTATAATGTAAAGACATAACCTAAATGATGTGCAGAGAGTTCTTTTCATCTAACACTCTACGGCTACTTTTGAATTTGTACATTGGATCACTGAGATAATTTCCTTTTTTTTTTCTTTTGCAGCTGGTTCCTCTTAAGGCACCTCTTTTATCTATAAGCGCCTCTTTTAACTAGAAGGGGAATTTTGACAATCGAACATAATGAATACACTTTTGAATGAGTAAGTCATGTATTTGTTTGAGTACATCCGGCTCATTATCAAAGTCTCCTCAAGAAAAAGCACAGTTAAAATGATGTAGGAGATTTCCTAGATTTCTGAATCATTTGGTTAAAACAGACATGATATTTGAAAATAAATTTTCAAAGATTGAAAATAAATCTTTTTATTAAAAAGATAAAAAAAAAGATTTCAGTCCCAAAATGAAACCACTCTCTTTCTGATGTGGGGAAATACAGCCCCAGAATAATACATTACTGCAATTGAGTCCACGTTTGAGTAATTAAAGGCAATTATTTTTCCAGCAAGTGCTGTTGAGAGGAACTTGGCATATCAGGCAATCTTCTTTGGGTGGCTGTCTCCAGCCCCACCCTTCCCCCTATTCCCCATACCTGCTGCACTACTGCTCTTGGGCCCAGCTCAAATGGCACTCCTCGTGTGTGCACGAGTGTGTGCTTGCCTTTGCCCCAGGCAGAACAACTGCTCCTTAGCTTTCTCAACTCCCACAGCATTCTGTTTTGCCTTCCTGCAGTGTAGTCATGAGGAGATAAGTGGAGAGTATGGATGGTCAATGGCATAGCAGAGAGACTGCCAGAGATTGGCCAGAAAACATAAAAGAGGCATGGAGTTCAGCAGAGGTAAAACAAACACTGGGAGAAAGAATAAAAAACCCAACACTCTGGGTGAAGGCCAAAATGACCTGCCGATAAAGGGGAACTTAGGTTCAGATGGAACTGTAAGGAAGTGCTTTCAGATATATTACTTAGCAAACATACTTGAGTGGGGAGGGTGATTAAGAAGGTAAGTCCCTTATTATCTATTCTGGTTGAGGAACCTAAGAAACTGAGAGTATGAATGTAAGCATGTATGAATCACCCAATGGTCTTAAGATATGTCATGGAACATGATCTGATGTGTTCTATCAGGAAAAAAGACGTGGGACATAATTGTGGTGAAATTCTTTTCATCTTACATGATAAAAGATATTTATGTTGAAGAAGTGAGCAGTGTTTCACTCAGGGTTCACATGTTTTTAGGGACTCATAGTTTGCTAGGGTTGCTGTAACAAATTCCACAGACTGATTGGCTTAAACAACAGGAATTTATCAGCGCAACAATTCTGGAGGCTAGAAGTCCAAAAGTAAGGTGTCAGCAGGACTGTGCTTTCTCTGAAGCTGCAGCCTTCCAGCAGCTTGCCAACCATCCATAATTCATTCTCTGTCTCTGTCGCATGGGACTCTGTCTCATCCTGTCTCCCACTCCTGTCCAAATTTCCAATACTTACAAAGACGCTAATCATACTGGATTAAGGCCTGCTGTGATTCAGTTTGGCCTCACTTTAACTAATAACTACTTCAAAGATCCTATTTTCACATGGGTTTATAGCCCTAAGACCGGAGGTTAGAACTTGAATGTGTCTTTGTGGGGACATGATTCAAGCCATAATGGTTGAACTCTCGAGTGGCAACCTCTAAACGTGCATGTGACATGAGGAAGAGGATGGATGCAATCTTAGGACTAGCTGTGCCCTGTTCTGGAGTGACCATGTGCCCTATAGGGTCGACTCTCCTGGGACAGATCTGGTGAGGAGAGGGGACATTACCATTGGGCCCAAGGAAAATGTAATAAATGTCATGGCCTTGAAGAAACTATCTTTCTATGTTTCCTCTCAAGAGGGAATAATGATTAACATCTACATTGTGGTCTGTCAAAGGCCCTACACCTGGGAAAACTAGGTCCCTGTTATCAAAAGAAACATTCTAAGCAAACATCCATTGCACGCCCCTCAGCTAGCATTCCCTGGAACCACATGGCTCTTGCACCTGGCTGCTCCTTTACACATTCTCTCTTGTTGAATTTCTTTGCAGATAATGCTCAGCTGGACTCTGGTCCTTGGTGAGGTGGTGAGGGATTGCTTCTTAAGCTCCTATCATCCCTTTTTCTTTTCATGTGGAAGAAAAGAGTTGATCAGGAAAGATTTTATCAGGGTGCTCAACTATCCACTTTCCCACACCTAAAAACAGCAAAATGAGGTGCTTCCATGGCGATTAAATAATCTTCAGCCTCCCAGGAGACCCGACATCATGTCCCTGAGGAAAAGACTCAATAGGGAGAGTCTGATAACCTTTGCTCTAGATCATCCAATCATCTGAAGACTCTCTTCTCCATTCCTCCTAAAATACAGAGCTTCCCTTGAGACACTGAAAACTAATATAAAACAAAATCTTTTTTCTACCGTTCAGGTTACTAGAAGGCAAACTGCAGTGTGAAAAATTCTAATGCTTTAGACTCTAACAGAATCTGGCATTAATGGGACTGAAATTCAGAAAAGTAGCCCTCCTTATTATATTCTTAAAAAGAAGCAATAAGTCATCTAATTGGCTATAATAGATCCTAGAAAACTTTAAGAGGATCAGATCAGTGATGCCTTGAGACACAGAAAACACGACATCTAAAAGGAGGAGCAAGAAGGAATGACTCGAGAGAATGTAATGATTTATTTGAACATTTCTAATTTAAGCAAGATGGTGCCCCCATTGTCCAAATAAATATTTGTACACATTATGGTCTCTTATGGTTTCCTTGAAGAGAAACAAAAAATGGTTTTCCTGGGCCAACAAAGAGGAATACAGGCGGCTCATTTTAAAATTTCATCTGCATATCATTTAAGCTCCCACTCTGCTTACAGTTGACCAAAAGTTTAAACATGGCTGGGGCAAGAACTGCCTGCTGAAAAAGGCATGTTTAGATGGAAACTAAACCTCAGCTTGTCTTGGACCAAAACAATAGTTAATTGGGTTGTCAAGATATTGATATTACAGACATAATTATGCTCAGTTTCAAAGAAAAAGATCCAGAACACGAAACTGTAAATGGGCTGTGGAGAGGTGGTAGCAAGAGAGTTAGTCTTGAAAAGAATTTGGTCAGGAATTTTTTGAGAGCCCGTAAGTTAGGAACATTTTGAAAGATGTGGTGTAGGGACATCCTAGATTTTCTGTCACACCTGCCACCAAAATGAAAGACCTTACCAGGAAACTTATAACTATAGACTTCTGGATTAGGAAGTGACCCTCAGCTTTTCACCCAGTACAAGAAACCTCTAGGTTTCCTTCCAACACACAGCCATCCAGTTTCTGCAAAGCATCTTCCAAAAGGGAGTACATTCTCCTTCTGGCAAGTTCTGTGGAGACTGAGCTGAAATCACTGCCGCTATTTCTATACTTTGATCCTACTTTACCCTCTTGACAACTTTAATTTATCTGAAATCTAACCCCTCTTCCACCTAACAGTCCTTCTGATGATGCTTATTTTAAGATTGTGCTCTATGACTTAATATCTTCATTTTTTTTCAGCTGTTCATCCTACAATGAGGTTTTGAGGCTGTTTACATGGGGCAATAATGGTGCAGTTTCTCAACCATTCTTTCTAAAGGCTGTTTGCTGATGTTAGATATTCTATAACATCAGATTTGATCCAAACAATGCAAAGCACAGCAGGATTATTAATTTCTCTGAGTCAGACATCATGCTTCTCTTAAGGTAACCTATTTGGGGATTTATTTTTAGGGCAGCCATGTCACACCTTTATTTCTTATTGAGCCTCAGATGTGAACTGCTGTTAAGCTAAGTCTTCCCAGTTCTATCCTTTTATACCTTTATTTTTGGAAACTAAGTGGAGGTCTACATTTATTTCTATTATATTTGTCTTTTCAGTCAAATTTGTGATAACTTTTTAAATTGTTGATTCTTTTTCTTATGTATTAACTACCTCATGTGGCTTCATATATTGAGTATGTCTTCATCAAAGTCACCAGTACTAACTTTGAATAGAACAAGATCATGTATAAATGGCCCATCATTCAGGCAACTGCTCAAACCAGAAAGCAGGGAGTCATCCCTGATCTCTTATCTATTCCCTTATCCCTCATGTCTAACTCATTGGCAAGTATTGTTATTATTACGTCTAAAGTATATTCCAAGTCTACATGCCTTTCTTTCCATCTCCACTGCCACCACTCTAATGCAAGCCTCCATCACCTTTATTTTCTGGGTAACTGCAATAGCCTTTCACCTGTCTCCCTCATTTTGCCTCTCTAATCCATCTGCCACCCATCATACAGGGTAATCTTTTCATTGTACTGGTTTATTATATCTCCATCACTAGATTGTAAGACAGACCATAACCATTTCATTCACCTACTTACCTATTTACACATAATACCAAACACAGCACATAGCAGACTCTTATTAGATATATGTTGAATACAAGGGTTTACAAATACTAGAATCTCATTCACTTGTCATGTGAGACTATGCCAAATATCTTGCTAAAATCCAGATGCGTTACACCAAGGGTATACTGGATGGTTATGCAAGTGAGATGCTTAGGTGGACAGAAAAGGAGCTGCAGAGGAAGAACCCAGTGACTTCTAGTCATCTTATTTCAAAAGACAAAGTTAGGTTAGCCACCCCTCATCAGGAAAACTCTATTGGCTTCTACAGAGTAATATTTTCTCCAGTCATTGCATATAAGCAAAAGTTCAATAATTTGTTCTAGAAAGTTTTCGGGATCTACCTTTTATCATTTTTGAAAACTGAGATGAAATTTGCCCACCTTCAATCCTTCTGTTCTCCATGATTTCTTAAATATTTCTGACAATGGTCCTATATATATTTACTCTATTTTCTGCAAGAAAATTTTGACTCACATTTTAAACACGGGACATGTAAACATTTATCTTTAAAACACATGTTTACCATGGTGTTGAATCATATTAACATGGCTGTAATTCTTTGTTCTTCCATTTTTTATCCGAAGATTGTATGGATGTTATAATAAATTTCATTTCTTTTTCAGTATTACATGCCAATAAAATAGAAAGCTATCACAATAAATGGAATAAAAACATTTAAGGTGATTAAGATTATGTGATTATGGTGGTAATTATTGAATTGAGCCCTTAAAATTGGGAAATTTTACTGTATAGAAATTACATCCCTGCAAAGTTACTTTTAAAAAACACCAATTTAAGGGAGGTGTATGGTTTTATAATAAGAAATCATATGACAAACTCCCAACCCAGCATCAGAGCCTTCAGAGGGCTGGAGGTGAAGCAGCACTCACTGCTGCTGATCCAGAAATAGCTCAGATGGGAGGTGGGGGCCACGACACAGCTGGGTGCTTTCCACTCTTCCAGCATCCATGCCTCACAAAAGAATAGAGAACCCTTCCCAACCCTCTCCGGCCCGGCTCACTTCATCCTCTCCATTGCCAAAGTTTAAATCAGTAATTCCTTCAGATCTTGTTAAAATGAAAATTCTGATTCGGTAGGTCTGGGCTGGGACCTGAGATTCTGCATTCTAACAAGCTCCTGGGTGATGCTGCCAGCCCATGAACCAAACACAGCAACGGTGTAAAGTGCTTAGCTGCATGCTCTGGCTCCGTGGCATGTGTATCTGTCATTTCTGTTTCTCACAACTGCTGAAGTAGTGCCGCATTGCCTGCCACACTGTCTGCAGGTGGGGTGCCATGCCAACACCAGTGTGATTACCTTAACACGGACTCCAGAGCTGCCCACGTGAGAAGGGAAGCATGCACAGCTATATAGTGGTCATTCCCAGCATACTGACTGGCTCTCAGTAAAAAGGGAGCTCTTCGCTCTTCTTTACTGTCTTTGGTCGACTTCCTCAGAACATTAGGTCATTACTTACATCACCATGGTAAATTTAGAAATTATGTCCAATCCCCTCTCTCCACTTCACCCCACCCTGCCCCTTCTCCAATGTCTGTCCCTCCAAAAGGGATCTGAGACTAACCACACTATTCAATTCTTCCTCTTCTAAGTCTAGTTAATAAGTATAAAACTTTTACCATCCTCAATTAAATGATAAGAAAAATCTGTGTAAAAAACTCCCTATGCTAGAGTAAAAGTGACCTTTATTATTGGTCTGCTTTAATCTGTGATCATCTCCCACCAATCCATATCTCCCCCTCCCCTAAACTCATAGACATACATCTCTTCAAGGCAGAATATCTAAGGAAAATTTAATATTTACAAGAAAATTAAATTCTTCAAGGCAGAATAAGGGAAACTGTAGGAAACAAACTGTTTTCTGGCCACCCATCTTTCTCGTGCCCTTCTGCTCTGTCGTCAGCCTCTGCCTCGTTCTCTTCTACTTCCTGCCTTCCTTCTACTTCCCCAAACTCTCCACCTGCACTTACAGAGTGCTTTTCATTCACTGTCCTTTATCTCTGCTAACTGTCCCTGCCCCCCCATCCCACCCCCAATTCTTACTAAGAGAAATACCAGTAGGAAGTGAGTAGAGATATGAAAACACTGCTGAGAGAGTAGAGTATACAGAAATAACAAAATTTCTGGGCAGCATGGAGGACTCAACTGAGGATGGAAACCACGAATTTCAAGTGTCCATCTGTGTGATTGGAGGTCAGATTCCGGAGGATGCCAGGCCAACACCACAGACGGCCAGCAGGCAAAGGAAATTGAGAGGACGGTAAGAGAGTTGTTTGATGTGAGGGAATGTGACATCCAGACTGGACAAGAAGGAAGCAAAGACCAGAGATTCCTAATAAGATGAAAGGACAGGTACAGTGAGAGTAACTGAGGAACGAGCCTGGAAGTTAGGGAGATAGTTGTCAGAACAAGGATGGTTAGAGGTGCGAATACGGAGGTGGCTTGGTTCCTGACCTGGGTAGCTATGCCAGTGGGATGCTTACGTGGACAGAAAAGGAGCTGCAGAGGAAGAACCATTAATTTGAGAGCCCAAATGGAAGGAGGCATGCCTTTCAGTGAGGAGAGACGGGTGAGGGGTTCTGAGTTCCTAATCCATGTGAAAATATTATGGAAAAATCCAAAATTATTTTTGTATATAAATGAGTTTCCTAGAGCATTACTTTATTTTCATGGAGATACAAATTTAAAACTTTATTGAGAATTCATAAAAATAAATTTTGGGATAATCACTATATGTCAGGTCACAACAAACTTTTTTTTTAATGCTTCATTTGCAGGTAATGCTACTACTCTACCAATTTTGCTGATAAGAAAATTGACTCTCAGAGAGGGGAAGTATTTTGCCTAAGATCATGCAGTGAGTATTAATAGCGGTTAAATCTGGGTTGTCTGACTCCAAAGTCCTTGCCCATATAATTCTATTCTATACTGTCTGCCAGAGTCAAATGTCTATGGAAAAACAAAAGTGTAAAATATAAAACCTAAACAAAAGACAAAAAAAAATTAACAGAGCTTGTGCTTTAACCTGAGACTTAGGGTGATTTCTTTCTATTTTTATTTAGTATATTTCTTTTTTTTATGCATTTTCAAAATGGTCTTTAATAATTAGCTTATGTCAACAATAAAGAGCCTGAAATGAAAAACATAAAGAACGATTGAAATGATAATATTATTATTCCATTACTTTTTATTACCACAAGGTCACATTTAATTACCATTCCCATTAAAATAGTCCGTATTTCAAAAAGTAGCTCACAAAATTCTCGCAGAAAGGAGCAAAAACATAACTATTCAATCCCAAAGTGGATTTCCTAGTCACTAAACTCTAATTAAAATTTCAAAATTTGAGGGTCAAGGAACCAGCACATTAAAATCTAGTATCATGGAATTATTTGTAGTACTTACAAATTGGACCAGGGATTAAAGGGATGGCTTTAAAAGACTGGGGAAGGGAGCAGGTGGGGATGAATTATTTATACCTTTTCTTTCCTTGAAGGTAAATATAAATTCCTTAGAGCAAAGTTTCTCTTAAACTAGCCTCATTGTTTGTTAGCTATTTTTGTTTCATCTAGTGAAAGAAATATGTTTTGCTGATGGCCAAATCAAATAACAACTAATATGATCCTAAAAAGAAAGATATTAAAAAGAGGTATGCAGATAGAAATAGAATCTATCTGTGAGGTTAAAAAAGTTAGGAGGAGGTCTGAGTTTAAATGAGGAAGTGGTACTAGTAAGAAAGCAAGCCATGTGCTACACCACTTCCTGTTTTTTCCTATAGTCATTGTAAAAGACTGTGGGTTTTGTGGGCACTCCATTTATAACTCTTGACACGACCTCTGGTTCCTCTTCTTCTACTCCACAAGGACAACTGTTTTCTCTTCTCAAACCTAGATCCTTACCCTTTGTGTTGGTTTGAAAGGATTATGTACCCTAGAAAAGCCATGTTTTAATCCTGATTCCATCTCCTGGAGGCAGCGTCTTTTAATACCTACTCAGTACTGTAGGTTGGAAACTCAATTAGATTATCTCCACAGAGATATGACTCATCCAATTGTGGGGATTAATCTTGTATTTGAGGGAGATGTAACTCCACCCATTCCAGGTGGGGCTTGATTAGTTTACTGGAATCCTTTGAAAGAGGAAACATTTTGGAGAGGGCAACAAGAGCTACAGCCACAAGACCCACGAGAGTTCGCATAGCCAGAGACCTTTGGAGTGAAGAAGGAAAATGCCCCTGGGGGAGCTTCATGAAACAAGAAGCCTGGAGAGAAAGTAGCAGACGTCACCATGTTTGCCATGTGCCCTTCCAGTTGAAGGAGAAACCCAGAACTTCATTGGCCTTACTTCCTCAGCCTTTCTTGAGTGAAGGTAACCTCTTATTGGTGCCTTAATTTGAACATTTCTATAGCCTTGCTTTAATTTGGACAATTTCATGGCCTTAGAATTGTCAACTTGCAACTTAATAAATTCCCCTTTTTAAAAGCTATTGCGTTTCTGGTATATCGCATTCCAGCAGTTAGCAAACTAGAACAGCTTTCAAAAGGATTCCACATTTATCATACATTAAAGATGGAGGCAACAGATGTAACTCCTGAGTAATGAGGAAAATTCCATATAACCACTGCAATAAAGGAATGTGTTGTTCTTGCTGGATATTTTGGATATTCATTCCAGCAAGAATGATGGATTTGGGGCTTCATTCATACATTGCCACTGTTTCCTTGGTAACAGTGCGTATTTACGGAGAGATGGGAGGGTAAAGAGGAACATACAATGGACCTATGTCTTCTTTCCACCAATTAGTGTCATCCTGGGCAAGTTACTTAAACCCTGTGAGTCTTTTATCTATAAAATGGAGATGATAAATAGAGTTGTATAAAGAGCCAACGAAACAATGTATAAAATTATAACTACCTTCTCTTTTTTTAAATAACCCTTTTAAAATGTAAACATGATCCCTAGCTAGCAGGCCATAAAAAAAACAGGTTGTGACAGCTTTGGTCTGCAGGCAGTGGCCTGCAAACCCTGATGTAGATTTAGATTACTGATAGTACGTGCCTGTTGTAAAGTAAAGTCTGGAACCTGGAACAAAGCAAAACTAACAATCAAAGAGACAGTTTTCCAATCTACAAAACCACTACCACTCCAGGAATAATAAAAGTTCAAGCTCACCTTGGAAATTCAAATTCCTAGAATGTACTTAACCTGACCTGCCATGGTGATGCACCCTTGACCAGTAAGCCAGACAAGTGAACAGAAAAGACTCTTCAAGAAGATTCTTGAAGATGATTGCATAATGATATAGCTTTTGCAATGTGACTGTGTGATTGCAAAACCTTATGTCTGATGTCCTTTTATCCATGGTATGGACAGATGAGTAAAAAAATATGGATAAGAAATAAATAAATGACAGAGGGTAAAAAAATTGGGTAAATGAAAATAAATACTAGTGGTCAATGGGAGGAGGGGTAAGGTGTATGGGATAAATGAGGTTTTTTTCTTTTTCTTTTTTCTTCTGGAGTGATGCAAATGTTCTAAAAATGATCATAGTGATGAATACATAACTATGTGATGATATTGTGAGCCACTGATTGTACACCATGTATGGACTGTGTGTGTGTGAAGAGTTGTCCATAAAAATATTGGCAAAAGAAATACAGTGTTCCAAACCAGAGGTCACCCTATTGTCCTTTGGTAATGCCAAGCACCTGACGCAGCTCCATATAAATAGGACTCTGAGAACTCAGTGTACCCATCTTGAATGCACGCATACACACACACACTCCCACAGCTCTGGGCAAGAGAATTAACTTCCTGGAACCCCTTATCAAACACATCATAAATGACTTACCAACTAAGCATAAATGCTCGACTTTTTAAAATAATGGGTGGTACTCATTACACATGCCAACTCTTTCTGTTTTCAAAATAAGCACTCATTTTTAGCACAGTACTAACCACTTTCCTATCTCCCCTTTTCTGAAAAGCTTCTTAATCCAATGAATTTCAATTGAGTTAAAAGGCATGGCCACTGTCCTTTTTACATGTACTTCAAATGTTGGCAAGCCTGAATGTGCCATTTCTCCTCTTCCAGTAAATTATTTGCAAACAAGAGACTCTGATGCCAGTAATTTTTGCTGCCAGCTGAAGAACAACAGTTTTTGCTTCGGATCATTTCTAAGGAACCATGCCTATAACTCAAAGAATTTTAAAAACAAGTAACTGATTGACAAAATGGAAGATGAATATGACTATACCCATGGACCTCCCAGGACCACCCAGAAAAGCAGGATTTCCTTATTGACTTTCCCTTAACTGTCCCCTTTTTATATCACAAGATCCCATTTGGTCTCTTTCCTTAAAAGGCAAAGAACAGCCTGTTTTGGAGTGTGTGAAGAAAACTTAACAACTAACAGGAATAATTAGATAAATATCACACTGCCCATCTTTATTACTGTTTAGCTAAGAGGAAAATTATTATCTTGAGGGTGTCATTCAAACTTTTTGGAATATATGTAATAAATATATACAATAAAGCAATGACAGTTCAAGAACATGCAAAGCATTTGCAAAGGCACACTGTAATCTCTTCACCTTAATAGAATTTGCTGGAAAATATTTACATACATCAGAGTTATGCTGAAGGCAGTTAAGAATACAAACCTCCTGATAGAATAAGAAGCCCCTTTTGTGATGGGATAGCAACAAATTCCTATAATGTACATCCAGAAGTGACATTGATTTGGACCCACCATCCTGCACAATGCCCAGCATTTACCAGTTTAGTCTACAAACCCTGACTCCACTGATGGCCGTCCTGCCCACTGCTCTACCCATGTCGAGTGGCAAAGCTCAACCCACAGCTTCTAATGACAACTAACAATCCGATGAGGTTTACTATACCTCCCTTTACCCTCGGGGTTGCACCCATTCCTTGCAGAAAAGTTGGCCATAAAGGAACACTGTTTTTGAAGGCTGTCTACTGCATGTCTTCCCTAGCCATCCCTTCAGCATCTCCCTCAACTGTACCATAAGCAGTACAATGGCATGAAACTGCCCATGAAAGGTTCAACTGGCCACTCCTCTGTGAGCAGTGGAGGTGTATGGTCACCTGTGAGCAACAGGGGACACCACCAGTATAACTACACTGGCTGGAGGAGGAAAAAACACACACACACTCACACAGATGAGGGACAAGTCTGCCTGCCAATCTCAGCAGACAAGGGCTGCTGTTGTACCAGCCCAGTCCACCCCCCACCTCCCACCATTTTACAGATGGATGCTGAGTAGCCTGAGACCCTCTGCAGGAGGCTAAGACCAGCATCCAGCGTGTCAGCCCGAGGGCCTAGAGATACCCACTGACGATCACTCTGCATGGCACACTGTAGGTGGGGGTCATGCCCACACTAAAGGACAGCTTGCTGTGTTTGTTCATCTGTGAAGCCTTATGAGACATGGACGCTGTTTTCTGCCTTCCCAGGATGATGCATTCAGTGCCAAAGCACTCTGGATCAAGAACCACAAGGACGTGGATTGCTTTTGCATTGTTGTAATTGCTGTGTCTGTTCCTTTGTGGAATTTCTGTTTTATGTTTGCTAACCCAGCAGAAGGGGTCAAAAACCCTTCGTGATTTTCTTTACTCAACTGATGGGCTTGGGAGGTCATGGTTGTTTTATTGCCCTAATATTTTATTTTAAATTTCAAAGCTGTTTTTTCTATGTAAATATTGAAAGCATATGATTTATGCAATAATATATATTTTTATTTAATTTCATATTTTCACATAAATTATATTTTAGGAGGGGAGAGGATTTTTAAAAATAACCTTAGGTCCTTTCCCAAGTTGGGTTCATCGTGTTGGTTGGTTGTCTGATGAACATTGTTTCAAACACCAAAATGACGGGTTTGGGGGTTTTCTTTCTCATGTATTTTCTTTTGGTCAAACGTGAGGCTTCTCAGCTCAAGGCAAAGGAGCAGAGTTGTCCTTACTATGTTACGAAGGGACTCAGCTCTGTAGCCTGTTGACAAACTGCCTTCCTGGCTGCTTCTGCTGTCTTGCTCTGACCAGAGTTTTAATGTTTTTGATTCTTTTAAATTAGACAACAAATCCAGCATTTAAAGTGCCAGACATAAAACTTTCTAAGGGGGGAAAAAGTGGTCACATTATAAAATCTTAAATGAAAGTGAACTTTGAAATGCTTCAGTCATTTTTAGTAACATAACCCATAATAGTGACTATCATTCCACAAAATGGTGTCCAGTTTTAGGAAAGTGGAGAAAGGAATGGGGTTGATTCCATTCAGGAATCCGTGGCAGTATGGGTTTGTTCTGTTAAGAGTAAACTTATGAAAAGTACCCCTGCGGCTCCATGAACTGTAAGAGGGGGCTTCGAGCGTGCTGCAAGAGAGCACAGTCCGGGGTAGTGCTGACTTCAGGTGCATACAGGCATACTATGCAGGTACATTCTGCCACAACAACCACTGTCTTTGTTACCTTTATTTTGAACAAGAATATATCCATCCTACATGGGGCAGAAATCCTGGGATAAGCTGGGACTCGGCATTAAGGGACTGAGAAAACCTCGACCAAAAGGGGGAAGAGGGAAATGAGACAAAATATAATATCAGTGGCTGAGAGATTTCAAACAGAGTTGAGAGGTTATCCTGAAGGTTATTTTTATGCATTATACAGATAACCCTTTTTAGTTTAAGGTGTATTAGAGTGACTAGAGGGAAGCACCTGAAAATGTAGAGCTGTGTTCCAGTAGCCATGTTTCTTGAAGATGATTGTATAATGATATAGCTTTCACAATGTGACTGTGTGATTGTGAAAACCTTGTGCCTGAAACTCCTTTTATCTACGATATGGACAGATGTAAAAAATATGAATAAAAAATAAACAATTTAGGGCAGGCCATGGCAGCTCAGCAGGCAGAGTTCTCGCCTGCCATGACAGAGACCTGGGTTCGATTCTCGGTGCCTGCCAATGCAAAAAGTCAAATAATAAATCAATCAATAAATAAGCAATTAATAGGGGAAACAAAAGTGAAAATAAATTGAGTAGATTGAAATACTAGCGATCAGTGAGAGGGCAGGGTAAGGAATATGGTATGTATGAGTTTTTTTCTTTTTTCTTTTTTATGAATTTTTGCTGGAAAGATGCAAATGTTCAAAAAAATGATCATGGTGATGAAAACACACCTATGTGATGATATTGTGAGCCATTGATTGTACACCATGTATAGAATGTATGTCAAAAATATTTAAAAAAAGAAAAATACATCCATTCTGCCTAGCCCTGAACTTTTGGGGCACCACAGTTGTCCTGGGAATTGGCAGCATCTCTTGGGTTATCTGACTTCCTGTTTTTAAGGTGAGGGTTTTAGACCTTGCTGAGTATTACAGGTAGGTCAGCATTTGAAGTCCATTAGCGGAGGATGTTGAGAGAAAAAGCTATTCCCAGGTCATCTAATTGATGGGCAGATGTGGGGACTTTTAGAGTTGATGTCCAAACATGATGGACACCTATCAAGGGAAAGCTTTAACATATCAGGCATCTGCCCTCATGGAACAGGACTGGCCCATGTGACCACTGAGAGCTGTCAGCCATGACTGTAGGATTTCCAGGAAGGAATGCACAATAGAGTAGCACATATTCTGTCTGCAATTCTTAATGATTGAAAGTTATCAAAAATAGTTAGAGCTATTTAAATTGTGAACTTATCAATGAAAATTTATAAAAACTGATACATGGGCTTGTACTGATGTCCATACATTAGCATTACTGACTGTAAACCTACATTAAGAAAACTACTACAAGGCACGTCCCCTGGGTTGTGCGTTTTAAAGCTCGAGCTCTAAAACAGGGATTGTGCTGTGTTTCCATCATGCTGAACCAAATGAATCAGCCTGGCTACCACTGTGGTCACATGCTACAGAATTTAAAAAGGGATCATGCTTTGATTTTTGTGTGTGGAAAACAATGTGGAAGCTAAAATTGACATATTTTTATGTTAAGTCTTTCTATTCTTTGATTTTTATTAAACTTTGGAAACCAAGGGGAAAAAAATCACTGTACTGTATGTACAGCGCCTTAGGGCAAATGTTTTGACGGGTCTATAATTCTAACATTTCTGTCAACCCTTCATTTAGGCTCAATTGCAAAACACTGAATTTAAAGAGAGAAAGGTACTGGTGGTCTGACTTTAGCTTACAGAGACCCTTGTTTTATAGATTCACCCTTACTGGCATGGCTATTTACTGGTTTGTAAACAATGAAAAATGCATCTTTTGGGGGGTAAGATAATTATAAATGGCCCACAAAGGCAAAACAAAACAAAAAAAAACAGAATTCACCTACAATTGAAGCAAAGTGAAGCAATGTGAATGTAATTGTTGTGAATTGACAATGACAATTACTATCCTTCTGCATATAGCAGTTTAACAAGAAATGCCCTTTTAAGAATACAATACTAACCTCATACATTATTTCTTAACAGTCTGTGCTGGCTTGAAAGGATTTATGTAGAAAATCCATGAAGTCCTACAAAAACCATGCCTTAATCCTAATCCAATTTTGTGGGAGCAACTGTTTCCTTGAATCCCTATTCAGTACTGTAGGTTAGAAACTTGATTAGTTTATCTCCACGGAGATGTGGCTCACCCAGTTGGATTAGAGGGAGCTGGGACTCCACACATTGCAGGTGGGTCTTGATTAGTTTACTGGAATCCTATCAAAGAGGAAGATTTTGGAAAAGGCTTGAGATTCTGAGAGATAGAACAATGAGAGAGCGATGAGAATCACAAGAGGCAACAAAGCCAGAGACTTTGGAGATAAAGAAGGAAAATGCCCCTGGGGGAACTACATGAACCAAGAAGCCTGGAGAGAATGCTAGCAGATGTTGCCATGTTCGCCATTTGCCTTTCCAATTGAGAGAGAAACCCTGAACTTCATCTGCTTTTCTTGAGTGAAGGTAAACATTTGTTGGTGCCTTAATTTGGACATTTCTATAGCCATGCTTTAATTTGGACATTTTTACAGTCTTAGAACTATAAACTAGCAACTTAATAAATTCCCCTCTTTAAAAGTCATTCTGTTTCTGGTACATTGCATTCCAGCAGCTAGCAAGCTAGAACACAGTCCTTGAACTATTCTAAATTTTCAAATAGAGCAGGCATACGCAGTAAAGAAAATAATGGGTGGTGAGTCCCATGCTAACACTTTGATTATTATTACATCTCCACAGCTTGCTAAAATTTGAGAGTGAACTAAGCTTTCAGTTAATTTTTCTCCATTGAGAAGTCTGCAGGAGTTACAAGAGCCCCTGTTTCACCCTAATTTCTCATCCTTGGATTTGCAAAATCCAATTATTACAGATTCATTAATTCATTCCAGTGCACTATATATTGAGAAACTGCTACATGAAAGTTCTAGTTCTTGACAAGGGGAAGAAGGGAGTTGGATTTGAACAATGAAAAATTAGATATTAATCTTGCCTGCCCTTGTAAGACTAAGAATTTGATAGGGAAGTGAGACATATGGCTAAATAATGGAAGTAATATCAATTTAATTGAAAAGAAAAGGCAGGGAGATTCTCCCTTTTCTTTTCTGGAAAGATCAGAGAAGTTTTTCTGGAGGAGCTTACAGGAAGGGAAGGGTTCAGATGCAGAGCTAAGACCAGGGGTGGGGTGGGGTGGGGTGGTGGGCAGGGTGAGGTGACAGGGTGAGGTGAGGGTGCAAAAACCTCTAAGGGAAAGAAGGGAGTTAACATGGCTGAAGCAGAGACAACCTGAAGGGAAACGACGTTGCAAAGATCATTGAGAATAGGGAGCATGGGCACTCGCTTCTCATTCTGGCTCTTAAAGTCTAAATATTATACACTGGAAATATTTTCTTCCCTCTAGTTTTCCATAGGTAAAAGGAAAAGGAAAAAGTCTTATTGCACTGGTTTTAAATTCTCTAAAAAATGAGATTTTTCAGCTACTTTGTCCCCTAAAAGCACATCGTAAAAAAATTTTTTTTCTAAGTATAAACCCTCCATCCTCACTCCACTCCCAATCCGTGTCTCTAGCTCCAGAAATAACCACTGTTAACAGTTTTCTTGTGCACCTTTCCCAAACTTTCTGGCACTGAATATATGTATACACACTCTCCCTCCATGCTCAACTTCCACCCAATATTCAACTTGTTTTTGTGTAACAATATTCCAAGGAAAATTTTTCCATATCAGTGTATTTGTATCTATTTTACCCTTCTAAATAGTTGTCTAATAGTGTATTAAATGGAAAGATTATGATTATTTAACCAATTGCCTACTAATGGACTTGGTATTATTTGACTTAGTTATCACTTGCTGTTTAAAACTCTTAGTGACAAAATTTTAGTTAAATCCTTGAAAAGAATAATATTCAAGGGCTTCTGAAGGCAGTGGTAAATTTTAATTACACATGAGGGAAAGCCAGGCAATCAACATGACAAATACAAAGCAGTTTAGGCAGTTTAATTTTTAAAAACTGCTGTTATCAGGAACTTGACCATCCCCGCCCCCATCTACAATCTGAGATACTCGATATGGAAAGCTATTTTCATTACAATAGAGGGGATGCTTCTCGGTGGAACTGTAGCAAGATAATTCAGGATTACTGACTGATTCTACAAGGTTATCTTAAAATTACGGTTATTCTAAACTGGACAGTAAAAAGAAAATAATAACTTTCAAGTATCCCTTAATAAGAACATTTCTCATGATATATACATCAATAATAAACTTTGGTTTCTAAAGAAGGTATCAGCAAAAGGCAGAATAGTGCTTTAGACCACACTGGTTCCTGAGTCAAGCAAACCTGGATCCACTCTGGTTCCCATTTTTTCTAGCTAGTTGTTAAGTCTCAGTTACTTCATCTGTAAAATAAGGCTACCACCTGCCTTTCAGGGTTGTTATTAGGGATTAAATGAGTCAATGTGGTTTCTGTTCAATAAATGCTAATCATTTTTTAGTACTACCTAATAATAGCAGTATTATTAGCAAACTTCACTTTAGCAAACATTTAGTGCTAATTATATACCAGGTACTATGTTACTACTACTCTCTCTCTCTCCCTCTCTCTCTCTCTTACACACACACACACAGCAGCCCTATGAGATAGTAATTATTAAACGTCATCTTGCAAGCCACTTTTCAAAATGTGATTTTTTAGATACCTTATCTTTCTTATTCTCAAAAATCAAAACCCCAAAAGCTCTGGAATTATAATCAACCCAAAACAAAATTTAAACAATTGTTTTATACAAATTGCAATGCTGTTTCACAATTCACATTTCAAAGAAATTATTTACAAACTCCATATTCATGATAAACCATGACATCTCTTTGGGCTCTCAAAAGAACATTTCATTTCTTCCCTGAAGTGCCATGAATTATGCAGACTTTTTTCATGGTTTTCAACTTAAGGGCTACATTATTAAAATAATAATAATAAAACATGTTTAGAATATGTGGAAAAATATAAAACATTTAATACTTTTGTCAGATTCTTCATAGTGTAATAAATATCTCAGTTACCTATGATTATGAAGAGATGAAATGTTCCAAGATTAATTTTCTATAAAATGTATGCCTTTAATGGTAATCTTTAGAAAATATGACTTTTCTGTTGGGGCTGGGACAAGGGAGATGGGAAGGTGAAATAAAAAACAAACCAAAACTCATCACTCTTTCATGTCAACATTTATTTTTATTCCCTACTTGCGCTATGACCAATGGTAAGGGAAAGCTCTGTAAACTGACTAAAGATAGAAGAGGAAGTTAGAGTGGAAGGCAATTTCTTTAGTAGCCATTGCCTTTTCTTTGGATCCCCAGGCTGGGAAAACTCACTTGGATTGGTGGGCTCTACTCTGAGGCACTTGCACCTCAAGCATAGCCCCCCAAATTGCTGCCTCAGAGTAAAGCCCTCATTTTGTTTCCAACATAAAATATATACCTTCAAAACAATTGTAAACTGAGATTCCCTATTAGCGTACTTCCTGTTCCTCAGGAGGATTTACAGGGTCTCAGAATTCACGAATACACAAAACATGATCTTACAAAAAGGTAGAATCCCTGAATCTGACTGACTTAGATGTGCGTTCAATGAGGACAACCATGACAATCAGGTAAAAAAAAACACACACACACAAAAAAAACTCTAAACTCATCTAGGAAAAAATCACACCAAGCTTGCAGATGAGTCCAGTGAGGCATTCACCCAGCCTCAGTCAGACACCGAGGAGTCTTCCCAGCTGCTTTTCTAAAGAAGCCTGGACGGGGGTGCAAGGGCAGTTCAGTGGTAGAATTTTTGCCTGCCATGCAGGAGACCGGGTTTGATTCCCAGTCCATGCACTTCCCACAAAACAAACAAAAATTCAACAAATGGTGCTACAATAATAGGTACTCACAAGGAAAAAATAATAAACTGTGACCCTGCCATATAGCATACAAAAAAAAAAAAAAAAAAAGAAGCCTGGACAGTCTTGAACTGCTTTTCTGAGTTGGCCAATATGAGTCTGGAACAGAGCCCTGTACCAGATGAAATGTCTTGACCCTGCCAACTGCTTTTTGGCTTTGAGCAGCTGTAGGAGCAGCTGGTTTTAAAGCTGTCACAGAGTGAGCCCTTATTCTGAGGTAGGAGAATTCTATTTCCTGTGAAAATGTCATAAGTTTGGTCTTCATGTAACTGCCTTCATGAACTTTCACCTGAAGATTTGGGATGTTATACTTGCTATTAAGGCATCTTACAAGTAACCAAACGATCTATAATAGCTTCATCCTTTGGGAAATCTTTAAACTATAAAAGTCAAGTTATCCAATTCTTTGCTTCAATCAGAAACTAAAGTCATGAGATAGAAGATCAATTATCCCTGAACCTGTATAATTAAATCAGTCAAGTTCTAGGAATGGTAGATTGAATGTAAGAATATACTTTTGTTCCCTCCTGATATCCTGGTAAAATAACAGTAAAGGGATTTTTTTTTTTTTAAGGCAGAAAGCTCCTAGGATAGGAAGAACATGAGAAGAGATAAAGATTAAAAAAAAAATTGTGGAAGCTAGAAGGTAGACTGAATCTTAAACCAGTGGTAATAAAGGCCAAAAACAATCCAATTTACAGCACAGACTCCCCAAAAGGTATTGATGGCATTACTGGGAGTAGAGGATAGTGGAAAAGATTAGCCAAAATAAACAGAATTTGTTGAACTTCTTTTAAAAAATAGTCAGATTCCCCAGACCAGACTCATACTCAACACACCTAAGTGATTACTCTTCTCTCATCCTGTCAAAAATCTGAAGACTATTCTCTGGATATAAGCACAATTTTGGCGTCCTGGGTGAACAATTGCCAGATGGAGATAACCTCTCCACCTGGCACTCCCAGCCCTCTTCCTTCACTTGATTTCCAAGAAAGGTGGCTGTTATGCTCATACCTTCCAGACAAGGGACTGGAAGATCTTTAGATTATATGAATGGCCAAAGAGAAGAGTCCTAAAGAAATTATGCAAGCTATTATTTCTTCATTTTCTAAGGGGTTACTGAGAGCACCCCAAGTGAAGCTATTGTTAACAAGCCCCACTCATGCATATCAGGCTTCAAATCAGCCTTGTTTATCCCCAGTCTTAAATATAGGCAGAAAAGGAAAGATCACCCAACATCTGAAGAAAGATTCTACTATGAAAGAGTTTAAGACATACAAACAAACCAACTTGCAAGTACAAATCACATCAGAGATACAATCAACTAAATTCAGATTGTGGGGAACTCTACAAGACAAGTAGCCCAATTTCTTAAAAATAAAAAAAAAATTGCAAGGAAGAGAGAGAGAGATGGGGGAAATTATAAAATAAAAGAAATTTAAAAGACATATCATTCAAGTTACTGTATGGACCTTATTTGGGTACTGATATGAACAATCCAATTGTTTAAAAATTGATGAGATAATCAGAGCAATTTAAAAAGTAGCTGAATATTTGATGTGGAGAATTAACTGTTAATTTTGTAGGTATGACAACATTATGGTTATGTTTTAAGTATCTGTTCTAGTTTGCTAGCTGCTGGAATGCAATAAACCAGAAATGGAATTGTTTTAAAAAGGGGAAATTTATTAAATTGCAAGTTTATAGTTCTAAGACTGTGAAAATGTCCAAATTAAAGCAAGCCTACAGAAATGTCCAAATTAAGGCACCAAGAGGTTGCCTTCATTCAAGAAAGGGCGATAAAGTTCAGAGTTCCTCAACTGAAAGGCATATGGCAAACATGGCACATCTGCCAGCTTTCTTTCCAGGCTTCATGTTTCATGAGGCTCTTCCAAGGGTGTTTTCCTTCTTCTTCTCCAAAGGTCTTTGGCTACATGGGCTCTAGTGGTTCTCATGGTCCTGTCATCATTTTCAAACTCTCTCCAAAATGCTTTCTCCTTTAAATGATTCCAGTGAACTAATCAAGAACCACCTTAAATGAGTGGAGTCACATTTCTCTCTAAACAAAGGTTAATCCCCACAATTCAGTGAGACACATCTCTGTGGAGATAATCAAAAAGCTTCCACCCAGCAATACTGAATGAGGAGTAAAGGACATGGCTTTTCTAGGGTCCACCACAGATTCAAATTGGCACACTATCCTTATGTTTTAGAGATAACAGTTGAACCTCATTGTTCAGATTCTGTAACTGCAAATTTGCCTACTTATTAAAACATATTTGTAACTTCAAAATCAATACTCACGGTGCCTTCAGGGTCATTCATATACATGTGCAGAGCAGTGAAAAATTTTTGTCACTCAGTAGGCACATTCCCAGCTGAGACTAAACAAAGCAATGCTCTGTCTTTTTGTTTCAGCTTTCAAAATGTAAGTACCCTTATCACAGTATATTTAGTGCCACTTTTTTTGTATTTTTTTCTTTTTGTGGTGATTTCACTGTTTAAAATGGCCTCCAACTGTAGTGCTGAAGTGCTGTCTAGGGTTCCTAAGCACAAGGATGTGATGTACCTTACTAAAAAACAACACGTGTAAGATAAGCTTCATTCAGGCATAAGTTATAGTGCCATTGGCCATGAGTTAAATGTTAACGAATCAATAATATTTTTCAAATAAGGTGACTTTAAAACAGAAACACACATAAAACAAGGCAATGTATTGCTCAGATGATGAAAATGCTGTGACCAGAGACTCCACAGCAACCTAACCCTATAATTTCCCTAAAAGCAATGGTTTAGTATTTACTAATTCAATTCAGCAACCTTATAGAATATAACTTCCATGAATAATGAGGATTGACTATAAATACTGAAGCATTTATGGATGAAATGATATGATAGCTGGATTTTGCTTGAAGACAATCTAGATGGAGGAGTAATTAAATAAGTTTAGCCATGTGATGAAGGGAACACAGGAATATTCATATTATTCTCTCTACTTTTATAAAAGTTTGAAATTCCACATTGAAGAAAAGCTGTCATCATAATCCTTGGAGAATACACTGAAATCTATAAAGCAGAAATAAATCATATAATAAAAAAGAAGCATGCAGAGAATTTTTAAAAGTTCCTAGAAATAAAAAATAATAACTGAAATAAAATATTCAATGAAGAGTTGGGGGTAAAATGAGATTATATCACAGGAAGTACAGTGAAGAGTTACAGAAATAAAAATACATACGTAAAAATCAGAGGAATGTTCTAGAAGATCCAAAGTCTGGGGTAACTGTTTCAGGAAGAGAGAAAATGAAACAGAAAGATGGAATTCATGGTCATAATAACTTCAGAAAATTCTCCAGAAATGAAGGCCAGGAAAAGGACATTTCAATTGCCTGACACAATGGATGAATAGGCCCATGTTCAAGTCACAACATGGTGAAATTTCAAAATTTGAGAACAAAGAAATTTAACAAGTTTCCAGAAAAAAAAGACAAAACCAAAACCCCCAACAAACTGGCTATTTATAAAAGACCAGGAATTGAAGGTATATGGGATGTCACCAAAGAAAAAGCTAGAAGGCAATGGAAGAGCACCTTTAAAATTCTGAAGGAAAATTATTTCCAGTATAAAGTTCTATATCTAGCTAAACTATCAATCGAAGGTGAAGATAGAATAAAAACATTTTTAGACATGAAGATCTCAAAAAACTTATTTCCATTCACCATTTCTTAGCCACACAAGCAAGGAAACAAATCCAGAAAGAGGAAGAACAGAATACAGAAACAAGGGATATAGTACAGAAGAGAAGTGCAGGGAATTCCCAGACAGTGAAAAAGGAAGATTCCAAAATAAAAGTCCACTCTCAATGCCTCAGTCCTCTTATCCGTAAAACAGAGAGCTAACAATAGTAACTCCATCATATAGTTATTGTAAGGGTTAAGTATAAAATACTTATAGAGCAGTATCTAGCACAAAATAAGAGCTACAAGAGCTGTTGTTATCATCATCAAATAATTGACTCTTTCACTGATAACATATAACTTGGTATATCACAATAACTAAAAAAGAAAGAGAGAGAGAGAGAGGGATGGAAGGGAAGGAGTGAGAAAAGGAAGGAAGGAAGGGAGGGAGGGAGGGAGGAAGGGAAGGGAGGGAGGGAGGGAGGGAGGGAGGGAGGGAGGGAGGGAGGGAGGGAGGGAGGGAGGAGGAAGGAAGGAAGGAAGGAAGGAAGGAAGGAAGGAAGGAAGGAAGGAAGGAAGGAAGGAAGGAAGGAAGGAAGGAAGGAAGGAAGGAAATGCAAAATATTTTTCTGAACAGATATTTCCAGATTTGGGATGACTGAAAATGGTTTTGGAGCTTGGCAGGGTTCTGAGATTTTTCTACTGCAATTTCTTTGTTTCAATGATGAAGAAATTGAAGCTCAGAGTGGCTAAGTAATTTGCTTAAGACTTCATAGCCATTTAGAAGAGAAGTTGGAACTAGTACTCATAATTAGCACTGATAATCAGAAATGTACCTACCCAGCTACCTCTGGGGTGTCTTCCAATGGTCAGTTATACAACACACACAAAAAAAATACCACAAAAAAATATTCTATCCAACTCTCTCCTTTTCCTGTAAAACCTGGCACTTTGTTCAAAAATACATACATATATATACATATACACACACAGAAGTTTCCACCCAGAGTCAAAAGGAGAGGAAGTTATAGTGGATTTACTAAGTTAGGTTAGCAACCAGAAATTCACTGCCCTTCAGAGAGTTCTACTTCCAGGAATTGGACACCTAGCAGGGGCACCTTTAGTGAGTTTACACACACAGAAGTAAGAATATCAATCCCTAGGGCCACGGACCAACATGGAGCAGCAGGGATGAGGCTGGGAGGGGAACTTTTGATCCTTAAAAAGTAATGGATGCATTTTCCATGTTTTTCTAAAGTAGTATGCACTATCTGTCGATTAGTAGTCATTTTGGTCACTGCTTCCAAGGATGTTTTGCTCCTCTCAAAACCATGTGGCAGGGAGGACTACCAAGCCATGTCAGTGAAGAACAGAAAGTCAGAGGAGAAAGGACAAGTTCCCAGGAGAGAAGGGTTTCCTTTTCCTCTCACTCAGGCACCATCGAGCACCACTCATACCCTCTGAGCTTAGAGAGGAAAATCAGGCTTGGTGAGAATTTTCCTGGTATATATATGATGATTTGTCTTAGTCTTGCTCCAATTAAAGATAAGCTCTCTGTACATTTGCAGAAAGTCCCATTCAACAGTTTGAAATGAACTTATTTTAAAAGAAATTTGCTCATTTCTTTCTATTGTATCTCAGAGGAAAAATAAACACTAATTTCTCATCTTCAAAATACTGAAAATTTCTTTGCTTCTTGAATATTTATTACAAACAAATCTATAATTATCTCTGGTTACAGTACATGTTCCCCAGCAATCCAAATACCACAGTGGTGACTGGCTGGATTAAATACCTCCTGATTTAGCAGAGACTTAAAGTGACAGGTAAAGAGCCACAAATATAAAAAATGCTATTTTCAAGTGTTTTAATCCTTTTTGGACATGCTAATTTTAATATTCTTGATTAATAGAAATACTTTGTTTTTCCTTCCTCTTTCTTGTAAGTATCAGGCACATTCTGGAAAATCATTCAAACAAACAATATAAAAGTATGTACTGGAAATAAAAACTATTTTGCAATATTTCCAATTTCTTCCAACTGAAACATACAGAAAATATAGTTTTAAAATTGTAAGTACATTAATGTCAACACTCACAGAAAAAGTAGGATTCCAGTGTTTGCCAGGGCAAAGGCGAGTCCCAAAATCCCACTGCCCATAATGGCGTTGCTTAGGTTAAAAACAGACATGCCTAAGGAGGTTGTTCCTGGAATCTAAACAAAGAAACAAAACATTTACACTAAGCATAGTAGTCCCCCCAAAAAGTTTAAGCTAAATCTTTTAAAGCGCTATGACGCACCAACATGGAAATAAAATTCAAGAAACCCTTCCTTAGTGGTCTAGTTATTTTCTTAATGGGTTTCAGGAGAAAATACATATGACATGAAGAATATCCTGGTTAATACACATAGCTATGCTTTGGTCCTATGCTACGTGAATTAAAAACATCTATCCCAACTGACGTGATTTTAAAAAGCGTATTTTATTATAATGACACTTACATATTCATCACATTTCTTTTTTTCCAAATGGCTGTTTGTGAGACTTCTTCTACTTTCACGATCAGAAATAAACTTGCTGTAAAGACATGTATAATACATTTAACCTCATGATAATGATTGAAGCTTAACATCATGACTAAGTGATTTATTACTTACCAAAACATAGTACACATGAAAAGTTACCTGTCAATTCCCTAAGGATTTAGAGTCCTATTCAAAATTCCCTCCCACTTTATTTGAGTGCCAGTATTAATTAGTTGTCTACATATCTATTTTTCCAAATAAAATACAGATGTCCCAAGGACAAGTACTTTGACTTATTCATGTTAATATCTCTCACTCTGTCTAGAACAAAACAGTAAAGAGTAGATGCTCATCTTGAGGTAAAATGAAAGAACCAAAAGTCCGAAAGAATTATACATTTCAAATCATTTTAACGGTAAATTAAAACACTATGTACCATGTAAGTTAACTTTTGTAAAAGTTTTTCTCGAATTGGAAAATTAGATACAAAATATAAAAGCTGGTATTTAAAAGAATACTGGAGATAAGTCTCCTTCTGAGCTCACATTCTTGCAGCAAAAAATTAAACAGGAATTCCATCTCTGTAAAAAAGCAAACAACTGTTTCTCCATCAAGCATTCATTCAGCACCTGCTACATGCAAGTCACTGGGACAGGTGATGGGGGAAATATGGGAATATGTGAGGCAGGCATTAGGTACAGGAGCCCAAATTAGGAAATTACGGGTGTGGGGGGCAGGGGGCTGGCAGGGATGGCACAGGGCCATGATTAGGTCAGAGCTTAACCATGAAATTCCATGAAAGCATGGGATTTAGAACTTGAATTCAAATCCTCACCAGCTCTGAAAGCCTGGGCATTTGACCTCATCTGTGAAATGCAAGTAACACTACTACATTAACTCATGGTATTACTGGAAAAATTAAGTGAGAGAACATGTATAAAACATCAGTATGGTGTCTGGCAGAGTAAAAGCAATAGATTTTTGTTAGTTACTACTCTGTATTGGCGACATGGGATTTAGTTGGGATAGGAAAGATTCAGACAGACTGAATGGAATAAACTATATGCAAATATATGGAATATGGAATTAGGAATTTAAATGCTCTAAGAACCACCAAATATATCCAATAGGATTAACACCAGAATTGAATGGCCTAAATTTCCAATTTAAAAAATTTCCCCACTAAAAAAATCCAGTGCTTTTGTCAAAGAAAAGTGCACTCGTAGGCAAAGTGATGCATATATTAGTAAGACATGTTAGGGAAGCTCTTTAGCTCTTCTAGGTCTGGAAGTTTAATTACATGGTTATGGAAAGAAAAAAAAAAACCGCAGTGAATTCTTTCATTAATAAATGTAAAATAGCTCAACCTGGAAAACTTTACAGAGCATTTATCATTAAACTGTACATTATCTACACATACTTTTTTGAATGATACTCTATTTTACAATAAAACATTTTTTGAGAAACATATATCACTGATGTGGGTTTATTTATTTCACCTTTAATCCAAGAGATTTGGATTCTCTTAGCATTGATTTATTACTCAGAATAAATCAAAGACAGGCAACATAGATACTAAAAACCTACCATGAGACCAACACTTGGTATGAGCAGCACAATCTGCTATTCATTCAAATTGGCAACTGCCTTTGCTTAGGATCTGTCCATCACTGAGAGGGATGGAAGGGAAGAAGAAACACTCGGCCTCCTGACCCACAAGAGCTAACACTCCAACTAAGGAGAGACTGCAACAGCTAGCATGAGTATACAAGCCTCAGGCCTTGCAAAATTAAGATGAAATAAGGAATCTAGAGAAGGAGAAACCATTACTGAGGTGGGAACTATTCAGAAGAAACCTAAAGGCAGAGACTTGTGAAAGGCAGAGAATGACCTCTTTGGAGACCGGTATGGGTTAAAATGTGTCCCCCAAAAAAGATATGTTGAAGTCCTCATCCCACCACCTCAGAATGTGACCTTATTTGGAAACAGAGCTGTTACAGAGGTAATTAGTTAACATGAAGTCATACCGGAGTGCAGTGGGTCCGGGTAATGCAATATAACAGGGGAACTTATAAGAAAAGACACAGGGAAAGAGACAGGGAGAAGGCCATGTGAAGGGAGCAAACACTGGAGTTTTACTGCCACAAGGCAAGAAAGACCAGAGGCCGCTGGAAGCAGCAAGAGCACAGTTCTGCCGCCACCTTGATTTCAGACTTCTGGCCTTCAGAACTCTGGGAGAATAAACTTCTGGTTTTTTAAGCTAACAAATTCATGGTAATTTGTTACAGCTGCCCTAGGAAACTAAGACAGAGACCAACTCCGGCCATTTAATATCATTTTTGCTAATGATCAGTTTGACCTTTCTTTTGGCTCTTTTAAATCTTTCCACGGACTTGAGGTTACCAGGTCTGGCTATAGAGTGGCAGGGGAAAGCAGCCTTACCGTTCACGCAGGACGCCTGAGGAAATGTGAGTGCCGGATTTTCCAAAATAAGATTGACTCGTATTTAAGTGATGCTGTTATTAATAAAAAGACTGTGCTGAATCAGACTAATTCTAACAACCAATACAAGTCTACAAATCTTAATACAACGAGTCCTCCACTTGCCTTTTTTGTGGAAGGACTTGCTCTCGAAAGATAAGTTAAATTGTTTTTTAATTCAAGGAAGAGCCTGAATATTCTCAAAGAAGCCGAAGGAAACACCAATACGCCACCTATGATCGACAGGTCTAAGTTCCAGGGGGAGCAGAACACCTTGGAATTGGTGACAGAGGTCTGGTGGGCAGGGAAGTCTTTCAGCAGGTCAAACACTGTGCAACTAAAGGTCATGGTCCCTGAATGACTGCAGTTACTTCTTGCAGAATGAGAACGATGATATTGACATGCACAGCTGTTTTAACAAGTAACCGTTAAAAAGCACCTAAAACTTTTAGTCTGATTCTTCCGCCTCTGGTCCTCTCTCTGTGGCAATAGGTCTCCTGCACCCCCCAAATCTTCACTGCCTCCCACACTGAATCAGTTTCAAATACAAATTCCTCACTCTGCAACTCCAGTTTCTGCTAAATTTGACGTTGCCTCCAAGTTGCGGGATTAGCCCCCTCTGCTTCTCAAGACGATCGACCTAAGAGGGGCAAAGGGCTGTGACAAGACCAGTGCCTTCTGGGGTACAGACTGAAAAATGAGGTGGCAGCGGGAATCCACCCAGGCTTCAGGAAGCCCTCGCTCCTCCCCGCAGCCAACGCCTTCCTGTCAGTTCAGGCCACGGGTCTTCCTGCACTCTGGTGTGAAGTGAGTATTCTGACTCTGACCTATGTACTCCCTTTCCTGTAGCGCCCACTGTGCCAACTCAATGCATGCTGCAACCAGAATGCATCTGCCTCTCAGATGCAGGCTCTCTCCTGATACCTGAGCATTAGCACCTCAGCAGGACCCTCAATGAACTGAACGTGATGGCATCTGCTAGTTAGAAATTAGGGAGTAGCTTAGACTGCAGGGAAATCTAGCTCAATGAGAATGAAGTCCTTAAAGAAAGCCTCTTGATTCTCCTTAAGGTGTTTCCACTTTTTCTTCTTTTAAGTTTTTAATTTTTTGCTTTGCATTTTGATAAACTTAAAAAGTAATAATAAAACCAACCTATTTTAAAGGAAAATTCCGTTCAAAATAACTAGGTCAAGCAGTTTAGCATAAGCTTCAGTTATCTCACCATTTTCAAAACGCAAATGCTTATTAAAAAGCATGGACCTCTGGGCAAGAAATTGATTTAAAATTTTTCTTTATTGACTTAAACTGTGCCATGGGAAGAGAAAGTGACCTTGACACCTGGTCTCCTGATGATAAAAGTATTATTAAGATAGCATTTTCTCTGAGTCAGTCTGTACCAAGTATTAGGTAACCAATTGCTCCGTGAACGAAACAAAACAAAAACTTACACTTACTCAGTGGCCCTGAACAGACAATGCCTTAAAAAGTATGTAGGTGTTACATTTAAGCACAGTATGAAGGGCAGGTTAGCAATATAGAGGTGTTATTTAAAATCAAAACTAAATCATTCTCAGCAACACACTCCAATTAAATGACAGGTCTCACATAAAATACTCTTCCTATTTTAATTTCTAGCAGTCAGCGTTTACTAGATTATAGTGTTTTATTCAAGGATCATAACAAAAAAGAGATGAATAATTGAACTGAAATGACCTTCCCTTGTTCCCTCCCTGAAATTCTATCATTCTATAAAGAAAAAGGAAGAGAACAGGAAGAGGGAAACAAGGAACAAACAGATTGGAAAACATATGAAAAAGAACTAAAGAAATGGCAGCCACTAAAAGAGGAGAGAAGGCTGAGAGGCAAACAAAGCCTTATTTGATGAATAAGCCTATTGAAAATAGGAAAAAAGCTTTTAACAGGAGCAATTAACAGAGAAGAATTTTTTACTTAGAAATTGAATATAGGAGGAAATTATGGAATCTTTTTCATTAAGATGAAGAAAAGATATTAGGAGAAAAGAAGGGATAACTTTTAAAAGGTCTTTCCATTCCAAAATGATAAAAAATGTAGTACATGTATTCTGAAAGACGTACAAGAACAAAAAACACAACAAAACAAAAGAGCCTGATGTAGGATGTAATATCAGGAGTTGTCCCCAATCCTTTTAAGAGCAAATATTGGTGGAAAACTCTCAAATTGTGTTAAATACTTTCTAGATCATAACAACAACTGTACATACAGCTGAAAACAAGAGCTGACAAATGTTAAAATACATATGAATATTTGCCAGGATACACCCAAGATAATCCACTAATATTTCACCAAATTAACAATAAACAGCAATCAACCAAAGCCTAAAGAAAAACTATCGTTCTTTGGGGTGAACAGGAAAAGAGTCCTTGCCAAAGAAAGAGGGAGGTACTTTTATCGATATAAACTATTCTTATACCAAGAGGGTTATTATTACCAGACACTGTGCCAAATACTTCACATGCATTTTTTCATTTATCATCACAATAATTACATGTGGTAGATGGTATTTAGTAACTCCATTTTAGAGAATATAAGTAACTTGGGGAAAGTTACATTACTAGTAGCCAAACTGTTCAGCCAGGATTTGAACCTAAGCAGGCTGACTCTTGAGCTCTTGAACCCACAAATGATATTGCATTTAATACTCCCCAAAAACCCCATGAAGGAAGGTATTATCATCCTGTCTTACAGGGATGGGACTGAGATTTAAACCACAAGATCACACTTTTCTTTTTTTTTTTTTACACAACTATATTTTGATAGAGCCAGTATTTAATACAGGTCTAACTCCAAAGCTATGCATCTAACTAGCATCTATCGCTCTATCTCTCTCTCTGTCTCTCTCATTCATTCATTCAACAAATAATTTTTGTAATGTCCACCCTGAACCAGGCATTATGATAGGTATGACAGCAGAAGGGACAGACAGATGATTAGGACAGTCCCTTCTCTAAAGAAGCTCATGTACAGAAAAGAGTCTGGATCCTGCTATTCAAAGTGTGGTCCATGGGCCAGTGGAATGGGCATCACTGACAGATGGATAAAATCAGATTCTTAAGCCCCATCCAAGACCTACTGACTCGGTTTTAACAAGGTTTCAGGTGTTTCATATGCACCAGTGTCAACAACACTGCTCTAGTAGATATTCTGAAAGGTTTTTCTATTCCAGGCATAGGTTTCTGCAACACAACTCAAAAATCAGGGCATGGAATAAATCAAACTGGAATAAGTCCAGAAGTGTCTTAAGGCCCAAATGGTTCTACTCCATTTTTAACTAAACTTGAAAAAAAAAAGATGCTTATATTATCCTGGTGGGGAGTTTCCAAACAAAGCTATGAGCTAGATGCCAAGTAACCAGATATCAATAGCCCAATTGTCCTGTTTTCAACTTTTTCTCTGCCTAGCTTCTTAAAAAGAGACACTATTATCTAGTTCACCATTGTTGGGGGGTGGTTCTTTCAGGTACAAATAACGGGGCCTACTTTCTTCCCATGAATATCAGAAAGCTCCAAGAAGAGTGGTGGTGGTGGGGATTTGAGTCTGACTTTTGCAGGAATCAGGGACTGCCACGACATGACAACCAATAGGAACTTGAATAAAAAAAAAAATGTCTGGTGTCATTTATAGTTTTTATTTACCCTTATTGGCTTCATGCATTAGTATGCTGCTGTTGTTTATTTTTATTTTAATTGTCCCAGAAACAGAAATGAAGCAAGAGTCATGGACCATATCAGTAAAGGAGGGGAGATAAGATAAATAAATAAACACACCACATTGCATTCACAGTAGTGGAATCAAGTTCTGCAAAAAAATAAAATAATAGTGGTCAATACCCAATAACTCTGCTCCTCTACCAATTCATTGCATTAGTCATGATGCATGAGGACATGAGCACATCTAGGCAAGGTGCCCAAAGGAGGGGCACCTGCTGCAAGTGTCAAACATTTCAATTATTTAATCTTTCTAATAAGTAAAATTTTTAAAAAATCAAGCTCAGATTCTAAACTGAATATTAGAAATGACTCTCATTTTAAGGCTCTCATGGTTTCCATGCTTTGAGATGAAGCTTTGTTATATATATCTGTGATGTGATTAGAATGCCTTCTGCTGTAACTGGAGGTCAGCCATGATTACAGACATCACATCTCCAGGAGTAAAGAGCATAAGATGGCACTGGGATAGTTTAACAGAACTATTAAAAACAGGCTTTTTTAGGTCAAGAGTATAGATTATCAGGTTGGGGGAAAAAAAAAAAAAACAGGCTTTTTTACCAAACCCAAATATAGGTGCACTTGGATGAGACACTTTATTTCTCTATGACTGTTTCCTCATTTGTCAATCAAATTTTTAAATATTCCATATTGGCAAAAGAACACCTGCTTTTCATGATGATTATAAGGCTAAGTGGTAAGTATGTAAAATACCTGGCACTTAAGAAATGGTGGTGATTATTAACATGACCCAGAAAAAGTGAAAGAAGTAAACATGAGTCCAAAAATAAGAAACATCACCTCACACAGTAAATAATACTAGGATGGTAACGAGGAAAATCAACCTCTAAGAGCATTTAAGGGAGGAAAAAAGGAGAAAAGGCAGGGGCCACAACATCTCGTGTATGTCAATGATAGAACCTAAGCCCTATGCTGGGTTTTCAACTATACACTGTATCAGAATGTACAATAGATTATCAGAAATGATGCTTAGGAAGATATCTGGTTAGCTGACACATGTTTTTATACTTCTCCATCCCAATTTTCTCTTGACCCCCCCCCCACCACCACCTCCACCCCCAAAGTCTAGCATCTAATAAGCAAAGCAGTCCTATATGCCCCACTCGCTTCTCCCAGCCTTCTAGGAGGTCTCGTGCTTCAAACAAGCCACACCATTAATCCCTAGGCAGGAGAGCTTCCTATTAAGGTTCCTAAAGCTCCATTCAAGAAGTCTGTAAAATCAGCAGGTCAGAGAATGCTCCAATTGATAGTCTTTTTGAGCTGGAAGGAACTGTAACAGACATTTAGTCCCACTCTAATAACTTAGGAAACACAGGACTCATGAGCTAGAAGGACACACTTGTTCAAGGTCATGGTCAGTAGCTGAAGTTCCCGGCCAGCACTCTTCCCACCCTGCCTCTCTCCCTCCTCCCTCTGCACTGTCTCTCACTCATGGTATCTTGTCTTTTCTTTCTCCTTCATGTACATTTCTCTACTACAGTTTCTCAAGAGCCATTTGGGCTCAGCTATTATCATTTTTTTTTTCAATCCCCATTAGGAAAGATGTATAGGGTAGTTTTAACACAGAAACATTGGTAATTACAACTATGACCACTTCTTGATTAAAATGTGAGCAAGGTTTCTTTTTCTGTTGTCTTGCTATTTCTTTTTCTAAATCGATGCATATGCACTAAGAAATGATGATCATACATCTATGTGATGATATTAAGAATTACTGATTGCATATGTAGAATGGAATGATTTCTAAATATTGTGTTAGTTAATTTTTTTAATTAATAAAAAAAAATGTGGGCAAGGTCAGATGTCTGTAGTACACTTTCAGATGTGGGATATAGTGAAATTCCAGCAGTCTGTCTAATTCATAAGCACAGAGCTTTGGGGAAGTTAGGGCTGGTTGGGGTCCAATGTATTTATACACTTTTATTAAACTCAATTAAATGAATTGAAAGGATGAGTAAATTACTTTCCTATTTGCTTCATTTGCTTTTGCAGCCTATGAACAGATGTCACATAAGAAATTCAAATTACATCTTCAAATAGAGCACAAATTTAGTAATGAATAATAAAAGGGAATAACTGAAACTCAGAATAACTGTTATAACCATTTCTCTCATAGGATAGAAAGGGTTAGTGGAAAAACACTCACCTGTTTATCTGACCATTTTCTACTTCGGTGAAATCATTGGAATCATTGCTAATGTTATCATCCTCGGGCACAGTCATATTTTGCAACTCAGTTAATTCGAGTCCACTTTTAAAATGCATCATGTTTAGAAAGTACCTTTACTCAAAAAATTGGTCCAAATTCTCCTGTTCCAAGTGTATTTGCAAGTAGACAGCAGCCGCAAGAATAAGAGTGACACGCCTAAAATACAACAAAATGAAAAAACAAACATATGAGTAACACATTGATTAAAAATGAACTATTACAGGTAAACAAATGATTAACTTAATCACAAACCATTTACATTTTGCTATTTGATGCATCAAAGCAATTTCTATACAAGTTAGAGTAGCTTATCTCTAAATTTTATGGCTTTCAACAAATCTCCCTCCCTTTTTAATTATGAGTCATGTCCCATAATCTTTATGCTCACATTTATAGGAATACCATGCCAGCTGCAGGCAATATTGACATCCTTTTATTAAAACAGTATGTTTAACATGAAAGCAATTCAGTTCTTTCAATGTGTCAGATCGCAAGGCACACATATAGCTGCATGGATACAAAAGCACCTCTGATTGAGAAATCCCAGCTTAATAAAAATGGAAATCATCAATAAATGTCATTATGAGAGATAGTGGTCAACCAGCAAAGAACAAATTTGTGTTTTGAAATTTAGCAAACAGTTTATCCACCAACTGCAAGAGATTAAATTAATCTCTTCAGTAAAATCACTCCATGTCAGAGAATTAGGGAATTAAAAAAAATTGTGTTCAAGGGATTGGGGTTAATCCACATGATACTATATCTCCACATCAGAAACAAAAGACTTCCAGAGTCCACATTTTTCCATACATGGATGACCATTATTAAATTTGAGAGGTCATTAGTAGTACATTTGTGAAAAAAAGAGTTTTGGACACACAGCATCACAAAGCAAAAGCAGGTGGCCACAGAGACAAATGCAATTTCAAAACAAGACCTGTTATGCATGGGAATCTCACCAGGATGCTCTCAGTGAGAGGACAGGGACCATGGAATGAAGCAGGCTATTTCAGCAAGAGTCTCCTTATAGGGGTAAATTCCCTCGGATGATAGTTCCGAAATTGTCTGATTCTGAATTCCACAATTTTTCAGAGCCATTTCGTTCATTGCATAGAAAATGTTAGTGAAAAAATATTCATCTATCTATTTGACCATTTTCTACTTAGGTGAAATCAATGACCTCACTGTAACAGAAGATAACTGTTACATAGGTAAGTGTCAAAACTCCAACATGTCCATCTAAGCATCCTAGTGTGTCCCAAACAAGCATTACGTTAATTGATAATACGGTTAAGGGCCCACAGAAAGTGATCTAGAATGAGACTTCAGGTATTTTCTCTCCACAGTCAGGTGATACATTATTCCTTTTTATTCAGTCTTCTCTCTAGAACGAGACTCCCCTGGTTCCAGCCCTGGTTCAAGGATCTATGAAAACTTCTACAACCTAAGTACTTTCTAATGTCTCAGGTCCCAGGAACCCCCTCCTTCCTGCAGAGCAGGGGCTTTCTTGGAAGGCAGAAAGCCAGACTGAGCGAGGTTTGAGTCTCTTGACTCCTGGTCTAAGCCAATCTGGCCACTGACACTCCCACCCAGGCTGGAAATGCTGGAGACTGGCCCAGCTCTGACTGCTTTTAGTGCCTTGATACAGCAGCAATGTTTCACAATCTGTATTTACTTTGCCAAGTTGAAATGCATCAAAATGGTTGACCCCTCATCCCCCAGCCTCTCCATCTCTCAGCTCCCTTTGATGAAAGCTTGCAAACAGGCAGCACTGCGGAATTTCTAGGAGTCTTACCACACTGACTCCGTCTTCTGTTAGTCCCTTAAAGGCTCTGAAGTGATATAGCAGGCCTGAAATAAAGTTAAGATTCAGTAGTTGGTGTTTCTAACTGGGTTAGGGAGTCCTTTTCTCTCCACTAACTGGTAAGAAATATAGCACCAGACAAAAATTTTCTGAGAAGAGGAAGGGGTTGACTTGTAATAGATCAGGAGTCCATTGCTTAAATTTCATATCAAATACAAGTGTGTGTGTGTGTATAAATGCATATACAAATAACAATACATATAAAACTAGTAGTTTTTAAAAGTGGACCAAAAAGCAAAAAGGGAAAAAAAGAAAAAGAACTGAAGAAGACTTGGCCACCAAAATTAGGTCAGTATTAAGGAAATAACAGGACAAATTATAATATAATCACATTGTATACATCTTTATTGTTTTGAAATAGCCTATCTGAAACCTAATGTGTTCTGGTAAATAAACACTGGAAAATGAGGAGAAAAAATTAACTAGGGTAATGGCAGCTTTCACTAAGTTTGAGGCTACACTTGGAAAAATCAGCTAATTCAATTTATCATATGTTTATTGAGTATTAGGTGATGAAGGGTTTCGAAAAGAACATGAGGTCAAATTCAAGGACCTGAGGCCACCTCACAGAAAAGTCGCATCAGGACTGGACCTTGGAAACAAATTTTTTCTGTTTCTAAAACTAATACATGCTCACTGTAGAATCTTTAGAATAGACAGTCTAAAAAAAAAAAAAAAATCCTACCACCCAAAATGGGCTACTGTTAGATTTTGATGTATTTTCTCCTTCCTTTCCTTCTTTCCTTTTCCTTTCTTTTATTTGTTTTCATATACTTTTCTCTCCACCACTCCCCAACACTGGGATTTTATTGTTTTAACATGCTCTTTCCATGTAGCATTATACTGTAAACATTTTGAAGAATCAGTTTTTTTTAAATCATAATAGTTCCTTATTAGTAACAACATCGGGTTTTTAAGAAAAACTAGAAAATACAATTTTGCCTAGGGAAGAGAAAATAAGAGAAAAAAGCCAGCTCAGCAAGCACAGATGATACTGTAAATCAATTGGGGTCTGATCTTCCAGGGTTTTTCTATGCATAGCTCCTGGCACACAGTAGGCACTCAGTTAATACATGTAAAATGAATGATGAAACAAATTTAAAAATGTATACACTTACAAAAATGGAAATCATAACAAATAAATAATTTTTAAAACATACTATTTTCACTTAAGATGTTGCCCCTATCCTGAGTTATGGTGGCAAACACAGGTCTACACCATTATTGCTGATGTTTGCCAAAATTCTGGACTGTACCACAAATTAACATCCAACCTGTACTGCTGCACCTTCATGCTGCCTAGTGGGCAGGGGATTGACAAGTGGAGATGGACCTGAGTTGACATTTCTCAGTAGGGGGAGAACATGGTCAAAGGCACAGGGGCAGGAAGAACTGGTGGAATTCAAGGAACAAAGAATTACAGTCGCACTGAAAGACAGAAGTGATCATCAGACTATAAAATTAATCAAAAGGTCACAGTGTTAAGGTTTTGGTGTTAACCCAAGCATAAATATTATCTCTCAACATTTATAATAGGTTATAAATTACAACTTCTGTACAATTACAATAATAATCACAAATTACAGTTTACACAACACACAACATTTTGATCCTTGCCACAACTGTGAGATCCTTAAGGCAACCATTTTTATCTTGGTACGCCTATTAGTATGTTTTATTAATAGAACCAATGTAAAATATATGAACTTACTTTATATTCTACAGGGCATAATGTAGCAAAGAAGAGGATATACAGAGAAACTTGTCTTGCCTCAAGTTGTCTGGAGTCTTTTTAACCACGCAAAACCACCCCATATAAAATGACAATGTACCATAAAACGTTTGCATGATAGAGACTAAACTACATAGTAGAACAAATAATAAATTTGCAAAAATTTTAGAGACCAAAAATAAATAAAGGAGGGTGGTGCAATGGTGGCTCACTGGAAAGAATTTTCGCCTGCAGAGCTGGAGACCTTGGTTCGATTCCTGGAGCCTGCCCATGCAATAATAATAATAATAAATATAATAAATAAATAAATAAAGGAAAGAAGGAATGAGGGAGGGAGAGAAGGTGGGAAGGAGGGGGGGGAGGAATAAAGGGGAGAGAGGGAAAATAAATGGAGCCTAAAGAAACCAGGTAAGGTTTTATAAAGAGGTAAGACTTGAACTATGTCTTTAAAAATAGGTAGAATTTAAATGATGGGAGGGAACTGCATTGCTTGCCCTGGGAACAGCACAGGCAAAGATATAGAGACCAAATGTGTAAGGAATAGTCTCATATGACCTCTGAGATGAACCTGGCTAGAGTAAAGGGAGCAAGGTACACATTCTGGAATAACAGGAAATAAAATGTGTAGGTCTTACAGAAGCTTATTAAAATCTTATGGAGAGAAAACCAAACCAAAGAGTATTTTGTAACTTAAACAACAGCCAAAATTATTTTGGGGAATAAACAAGCAAAAATACATTTTCAATTGTTAATATTCTTTGTGGTAGATCCATACATGGTCCTCTCCATATTTGTTCCCACTTTTCTTTTTTGTAAACAGCTTTTATTGTGAAGTATAATATATATACAAAAAAAGCAATAATTTTTAAAGCACATTTTAACAAGTAGTTATAGAACAGATTTCAAAGTTCAGTATGGGTTACCATTTCACATTTTTAGTTTTTCCTTCTAGCTGCTCCCAAACACTGGAAGCTAAAAGAAATAACATTATAGTGATTCAGCAGTCATACTACTTTGTTAAGTCACACTTGTTTGTTAAATCTTATCTTCTCTGCTATAATTCCTCCTTCTCCTCTGATCCTTCTACCAAACTATGGGAGTCTTAGGGCTATAGCTATTCTAACTTTTTATGCTGAAAAGGGGTGTCAAATATATAAGATAGGGGGATGGAATTAGTTGATATTCTTGGATGGCCCCTATGGGTTTCAGGACTTATCTGGCCTAGGAGCCCTCTAGAGGTTTTAAGTTTCAGGAAAGTAAATTTAGTACATGGAACTTCTTTAACATCTCAGTTAGAACCCCAGGTGTTCTTTAGGGTTAACAGAAATGATGTTAGTTGGGTTATGGCAAACCATGGTAATAAGTAATATCTAGCTGAAGCATAAGAGTAGCCACCAGAATAGTCTCTCAACTCCATCTGAACTCTCTTAGCCAATGTTACCTTATTTCGTTATATTTCTTTTCCCCCTTTTAGCCCAGAAGTCAGTGTCGATCCCACGAAGCCAAGGCCAGGCTTATACCTGGGAGTCATGTCCCCTGTTGTCAAGGAGACTTTCACCCCTGAATGTCATGTCCCACTGGCAGGGGGTGGGGGTGGGGAGTAATAGTTTTCCTTGCAGAGTTGGGCTTATAGAGAGAGAGAGAGAGGCCACATCTGAACAACCAAAGAGGTTTCCTGGAAGCAACTCTTAGATGTAATTATAGGTAGTCTTAGTTTCACTGTTACCGAAAGAATTTCCTAAGGACAAGCCTCACAAGCCTATTTTCTTGGGAGTCCCTAATGTTTGAGAGAGCTCCAGGGGTTTTCCAGGTAGAAAAGTTTAATATTTCCATATTTTTAATCCAGCCCTCAAAGAACTCTACCAATACTTTTTAATTATCAGCCCACCATAGTCTAGGATGTCTCCAGGTATTACATTAAGCTATTCAGAATTACAAGGTCTGGTTTCCATTCTGGGCTCTATGTGTTTGGGTTGTTTAAATGAGCTATCCAGACAGAAAATTTAGAATTGATTGTGTGTTACAGAAAATTTAGGTTCTAGACACCATAAACCCCTCTGCCTTTGGTCTCAGACAGTAGGTAAAGCTCTAGAGTACATGCACTATCATCTTTTACCCTCTTTCTGATTTACCCTAGTCCCAACTAGATTGACTTTGTTTTTATCTCTAATTGAAGGCTGATCTCTTTTGCTTACTTTAACTGTTACTTGTATGTAGCAATGCTGACTTTCAGAGCTGCAGAACTCCAGCTTTGAATCTTAGGTGACACAGAGGTATTCAAAGTTCCAGGGAAATGGCTGTTGATACACATATAACTCAATGTTTCAGAATCTAGAAATACATTTAAACTTTCAGCTAAGGATAGCTGTATACAAGCTGTTCTAGTTTGCTAGCTGCCGGAATGCATCACACCAGAAACGGATTGGCTTTTAATAAAAGTGGATTTATTTTGTTAGTTCTTCAGAGGAAAGGCAGTTAACTTTCCACTGAGGTTCTTTCTTACGTGGGAAGGCACAGGATGTTCTCTGCAGGCCTTCTCTCCAGGCCCCTGGGTTCCAACACCTTTCCCCAGGGTGACTTCTTTCTGCATTTCCAAAGGCCTGGGCTGAGCTGCGAGTGCTGAGATGAGGAATGCCGAGCTGCTTAGGCTGTGCTACTTGCGCTCTCTCATTTAAGCACCAGCCAATTAAGTCAAACATCCTTCATTGCAGCAGGCACGCCTCCTAGCCGACACCAGATGTAAATCAACAACAGATGAGGTTCACATACCTTTGGCTTATATCCGCAGCAACAAAACTCGGTACGTTCACCTGGCCAAGTTGACAACTGAATCTAACTACCACACAAGCTTACACTCTTGGCTCCAATTTTCTTATAAGTATCTCCTGAAAGAGACCACAGCCTATTTTTTCTTTTGTTTCTGGCTTATTTTGCACAACATATTATCCCCAAGGTTCATTCAATTCTGCACAGTATTCCATCATGTGATGGTTAGGTTCTGGACCAAGTGATGATGCCCAGTTTTCTGGTCAGGCAAGCACTGGTTTTTCCATTGCTGCAAGGATATTTCATGGCTGGTTGATAAACCAGAAGGCTGTTGTATTAAATCATCAGTCAGGTGACTGCATCTGTGGCTAATTACATCTACAATCAACTATCCAGCCCCCTCATCCATTGCGCATTCTGGATAATGTCCTAAATAAACCATTATTACAGTGTCTTCTCTTGGTTGTACAATCAGCGGCACTCTCAATTTTAGACAATTTTCATTGGTCCAAAGAGACAAAGAACCAGTAAAAAAAAAAAAAAAATTGATGATAGCCTCATCAAATATCAAACCAAAACCTCCCCTGATCTTGTCCCTCCCCCTAAATAATTTACCCCCATAATGCTCTGGTATTGTTGCTGTCTTCCTGTTAACTATAGGCCACAGCATCCAGTAAGTTTTCCAGCATTCCCACTTCTTTCTAATTTAGATCTGCAGAGGATAAAAAGTTTAAAAAAAAAAAACAAAAAAACCCCACAGACACACAAAAAACTACATTTCCCAGAGTTCCTTGCAACTAGAGTTGTTCTAGGTATGATTTAGAATCCACCCATTAGCTGCATTCTTGAAAGCCCTGAGTTCAGAAATGAATCAAGTATGGAGGTGGGATGGGGGGAGGTGTCCATTTTGCTGGTGCAGTTCTGGAGCCAATAGATGTGACTATGGATTCCTGATCACCAGATTTGGCTCAAATGATATGTTCCTGCAGCATGCAATTGAAACAATGGCTTCCTGACTTCCCATATTCTTGATGGAGGCATAAATATAAGTTCCCCTGCCAGGCCAGTTGAATGGTGTTCTGCTAATCATTCCTAGGAGCCCAGATTACAGCCTGTTCTCCAACAATTTTATAGGTACACAATTCCCTGTATTACATCCCTTTTTCTTAACAGGAAAGGTCTCTGTGAAATGCAACTGAATTCTGATAAATATTTTTAATTCTATCTTTTCCTCCCTTTTAAAACTTTTTATGGGAAAGTTTAAACACATAAAAAAGTAGACAAAAGTATCATGAAACCCCCATGTATAAACTCCAGCAACAATCAATTCAGGCCAATCTCATTGCATTTTTACCCCCACCATCACTTAGAATTATTTGGAAGCAGATACCAGATGCTATATTATCTGCAAACATTTCTGCATACATCCCTAAAAGATAAGCCTTTAAAAAAAAAAAAACCACAATATCACCATCGATAAAAAAAATAATTTTTATCACTAAATAACCAGACACATACACTTCTTTTAAAATTCATTTTTGATTGTTATTGGGTTTTTATTCTGAAAAACTAATAATAGCCTGCCTCTCCTGGCTCAACTCCTCTGTAGTAATACTTGAGCTAGGTCAGTGGTTTTGAGAAAATATTAAGCCTAAGGCCAATGATGGTCCTATTCTTTCTGGCTGCCTTCTTAATTGACTAGATTTGGTTACCAATTTGGGGTCCTTGGATTGTAGATCCCTGAGATGGTAATAATATAGCACTATGAGCTGTTTTTCTATATTTCAAAAGGCATTGATGCCGGAGACCTGGGTTTGATTCCTGCTGCCTGCCCATGCAAAATAATAATAATAAGGCATTGAACAGGCTAAAGAGGATAACTAAAATGTCAGATATCCTTGTTTTTGGCTAAAGTGCATTCACTCAATGTGACAGTCCAAGGTTCTGACTGGTAATCTTATATATTTTTCAAGTCATAGGAATGAAAAATGACTTAAAAATTAAAGTTGACAGTCAAAACCATTAAGCTGAATTTTTAAGATCTGGGCATTGAACGGCAGATAAGGTATACATCAATTAAAATAAAAAGCTAAAGTTGCTACTCAAAATCTTTGAAAACATAAGGTCCTTGGGAGATGGAAAAAAAATAAAATAGCACTTGGAAGTAAAAAGATTGGGAATCAGTAGGCAATCTCAGAAGAAAAGGCATTTTCTCCTTGCCCAAGATTCATCCCTAATGCTTGTGGTCTCATCCCATCTAGCACCGTGCATCACCATTTCCTCTCCTCCAGCTTTCCTGACTTTGTCAATCACTCAGAGCTTTTTATCTGGAAAGTAACCTTGTGGAGAACCTTCAACTCCCATCTCATCTCTTTACTTCCACCAGTCTGAACTACTTGCTTCTGTGCTCATCATTTCCCTAAAATCTCACTCAACAAACTAATTCTGGCTCCACCACTGAGTTGCTATGTAGCCTCAGTTTACTGATCTGTCAAATGGAGATAAAGTCATACCTCCCAAAGTCATTAAAAAATTCAACAATTTGGTCTATGTGCAACACTTAGAACAGTGCCTGGCCTGATTTTTATAAGCTATTTTTACTTTTGTTGCTGCTATCCATGTTACTACCACTTCCGAATGTGGGCAAGTACCGTTTCTCAGTCCTCATTCTCCTCAACTCCTTCTCCAGTATGGTGCACTGCTTACTACTGACACAAACTTGCTCCTCACTGCATCCTCCTAAGTGCTGCGTCTCAGCCTCCTTTGCCAGCTCACCATCCTCCTCCCATTCGGTGTAGGGGTGGCTTTTTGGTCCTCCATGCTTACCTTGCACAGTCTGAATCCTTTCCGTTTTAGAGCTTTAAGCCCATGGTGTCAGGCTTGATCCCACAGGAGCATCTTCCAGATTTTTTTCCTAGTCTTTTTCATTTTATAAAACCAGCATTCCTTTGCATTGTGAAATAGGATCTCCCTCATACATAATACTTGATAATGATCACACCACTTAACGTGCCACATGTTTCTTCATATGTAAAATGAGAGGCCTGGAGAGAGAAAAGATCTCTCAGGTTCCTTCCTGCTTAGGAAAATTTCCATAAATTCTTTTCAGACTCCAGCTGCCTGCTGGACACCACCATTTGGAATTTTGCCATTACCTGAAACTTCACATGCCTAAAACCAAGCAGATCATATGGCCCCATAGGCCAGCTTTTCTGTTTTTGTTAAAAATAATACTCATTCTCCTGGTCACCCAGATTTGAAATCCAGGCATCATATTAACCAATGGTGACATTTTAACCAATGTCACCAAATCCTGTCAACATTTTTTTATAATGTCTCTTCCCATCCTCTTATTCCTGTCAGTTCCTACTGCCACAACCCTAACTTTGCTACAGTATCTCACTTCCTTCCCCTGGTTCCCTACCCTCTCCCATCTACAGAAGCAAATTCTTCTAGGAAATAAATGTCTTGCCCATTCCTCTTTGTTTCTTGCCAGTCATGAATGGTTCCAAACGTCTACAAAATCAAGTTTAATCTCTGGAATCTCACATTCAAAGCCCAGATTGTGCATCGCTATCTTCTTAACTTTTTCTCCTACTGCACTCCTGTGTATCTTCTGTTCCTGCAAATTGGTCTATTCTCATGCATTTCTCTGCTTTGTTCACCCATTCTTCTGTCCCTGAACACACTCTCCCCACTTCCCCATCAAGCCCATGCCTACTTAAGTGACAGCCTGTGGCTTCTGGGGGGGTAATTGTCCTCTCCATATTCACGTTATGAAACTACTCTGATTCCTCTAAGGCAGAAAAAACTAAAAATACCATAAATTAATGAAGTCAGCCTATAACTCTGGATATAGGACAGACTTTATATTACATAAAAACACAAATACAGTTTGAAAGGTTTAGGAGGTGAAAGGGTGAGAAAGAAGAAAGGTACACCAGGAAATTTAAAGTGTGTGTGTGGGGGGGTATTTCTGCGCTCCCAGGCAGAACTCACCAAACCCAAGATGGAGGGAGGTGAATGCGCATGTGGGCTTTGGCACAGGCAGCTTTTAAGGATGGAGGTCAGGTGACGTTGGTTCATTAGTTCCAGAAATCAGGCTGGGAGGGGTGGAACAGCCTCCGCAGCTCCAGTTGCAGTGCCCTTCCCCATTCCCCCAACCTAACACAGTTGAAACTTAGTTTAACCAAAACAGTGAGTACTTTTGAGTAGTGTGAATACCAACAAAATTAAACATGTTTCTTGTGCACTAAAAAGTAATTAAACTAAAAGTAATAAACTTAAATAATCACTACACATGTATGGAGTTTGAAAACAGCCTGCAATATTTCAGCCTTTGAGGAAATTCTTTTTCTTTGCATGTTTACGTTTTTGTTCTAATGATATTTCTGATCGCTACTGGACTAAAAACAAAGAATGGGAGCTTTGTTTGTTTATTAGCCCTAGCTAAACTATGACAGTCAACTCCCAATAAAATACTCTAAGAAAAACAGAAATAATGCAAATATTAAAGCATCGTGAAGTGGTACATGCAAAGAGGGTCATCTATAAAAGAATCATTTTTAAATATGCCTTTATTTGAAAAGAGAAAAAGTAATAAAAGATATTTTATAATTCAACATCAAATGATGTTTTTTGTCCTTGAACTATTCCTTTCATCTCTCTGAGCCTCAGTTTCTTCACCTTAAAATAGGAAATTTGGATTAACTGATGCTCTCTCAATGATCCTCCCATTCCAAAATCCTCTGAATTTATTACATCTTTCAAAAAATCACTTTCAAAGATGAGATGGACTTGTGTGCAAATCTTTCGAGCAGTTGATTCAGACCAGTAGTTCTCAGCTTTGACGGACATGAAGCCAGCATTGAGAATCACTAATTGAAACCCATCTCCTAATCCTGCAGATAAGCAGTATTTTAACTCTTGCTGTCTGTTATCTTGAATAGTTCCTTTAACTTATTCAAGGATTTTCTCAGCTGTTCTCAACTTTTCTTCACAACTCTGTGAGGTATGCAGTTCAGATACTATTAATTAGCACCAGACAGATGAGAAAATGAGGCATAAAAAATTAAATGAGTTGCCAGGGTCTCAATGCTGGCTTCATGTTAGGGTGACCTGGGATTTTTAAAAAGTTACTCAATACCCAGACTCCATCTCCAGATATTCAGATCTAGTTGACCTTTTAAGGAGCCCAGATGGGATTTTTTTTTAACACCAGGGTAATTGGAATATGTAGTGATTTAGATTTTAAAACAAAACAAAAAAGAAATTAAATGAGGGCCTCCATCTGCTGCCCAATAAAGTCATAGTAATATGGCGTTTCAAGTTTGACTGATTTTTTTTCCCCCTGATTTGAGTAAACCAACAGTTGTTCACATCATGGAGCCATGATTGGTATCATGGAACTACTTATTGGCAAAGACACATTGTAGCCTTACTGGAAGTAGTTTATTGATTCTCAGTCTAGTTCTCCTTTTCCCAAATCAGGCTTCTTTCTCAATCATTTAAATCCCCTGTTAGTAACCAACCCTTAACATACAAGTTGTCACTACAGAGGAACTAAACGTGCTCAAATTCCAGAAATAAATATTACATTGCTTTAAAAAAGGTTCCATTTAGGATCAATGTTTCATACACTGTTGTTTTCTGAAGTTTATGATGCAATTTTAAATGTGCTTACTTCCAAGCACATAATTCACGATTCCCCCATCACCTTTCTTAGGTGTGTATTATTCTCTCAGACTTGAAAAGATTAAAGTAGCATCTATTAACATATTATTTTCAGAAAAGTATTTTTAAAAGATTATGGTCATAGAATTTCAGCAGTAAAAGGAACTTTTCCCACCTCCTTTGAAAGACAGGAAACCTAAAGTCCCTTATAACTCTCTCTCTCTCTCTCTCTCTCTCTCTCTCTCTCTCTCTCTAGAGAGAGAGAGGGAGAACTAACCCCATGCCAAGCACTTCACATCCATTCTCTAATTAAATCTTCAGGATAAATAAATTAAGATGGGTACTGCCATCATTATCATCATCACCTCCATTTACAAAATGAAAAAGAAATAAACAATTGCGGTTCAGAGACACTAAGTAACTTGCCCAAGATCCCTCAGCTGGTAAACGGAGACTTGGGATTTATATCTGTTGCCAGACCTAAGCCCTTATCCCCCTATCTTTCATCATCTGGAGCAGCAATAGTTATAAAGTGAAAGATAAATAAATTCTTATGAAAATGCTAATGAGATGATCCGTGAATGCTTTTAAAGAATTAAAAGCCTTTAAAATCTATTAATCACACCTAATGAATTACATTACTGTCCAAGCAGAGCGTAATCAATAAGAGTCTTTGTACCTTCTGCCCGAGTGCTTCCCCTAATTATACAAAAAGCTAGCCACGCCACTTCTCCACACAGGCTCTTCTCTATCTCAAGAGCATTCCCCCATCACATGATCCTGTTTCATTCTCCACCGCATTAACGAATTCCTGAAATATTTTTGATGTATATATGCATTCATTGTCTGTTTCGCCCCACAAGAACGGAAGCAGCAACAAGGCCCTCAATAAGAAACATTCATTGAATATATGAAGGAAAAAAAAAAAAACCGAGTAAGCCCCATCAAGGTTAATACCTCAAGCCATAGCCCTTTTCCTGATGCTGAAGACGACAATGCAAGAATAAAAGTGATTTTGAAGCGCAAAGCCATTTTGAGGCTGGGGTAGAACCAAAATCCTGGGGGTGGCTACATGAGATCAGTGCCCTGCTTGACTATTTTGCATAGATTTAGGGAGTACCCAGCCGGCGCGAGATGTTTGACAATGAGGCCACCCAGGCGCCAAGCTTAGGTTTTATTTCCGTTGTCCTCTGACGTCAGAAAAAGCACGAGTTGCTCCACAGTTTTTTTCTATCGAGGTGACAAATTACAGCCTTGCTGGGCCCTGCATTTTGCACACCATAGATTTTTTTCCTCCCATAGATTAAAAAGCAAAAAGACCAACTACGGAGATGTCGAATCCCTTCCAAATGCAAATTCACAGCGTTTCCTAGCAGTTGGGGTCTTTTTCGACCTTACTACATAGACCACTATGGATTCGTCTGAGAAAGTACGTGACCTGGAGGCAGTCAGATTTCTACAGAAGAAAGTGTTTAAGAAAAAAAAAAAGTGGGTCTGCACCAGAGTGAGACACAAAGGACTGTCACTGTAGCGCCACCTTCCCAAGCCGAAAGCCGCCTGTGAAAGGCACCCCGTACACGGTGACGCGGTTACCGCGAAATTCCTTTTGCCGCCATATGCACTTGTACCTTCTCTGACAACTGTTCAGCATAAACCAGGGGGCGGGGGGTCGTCAGGGAAGCGGTGGCCCGGCAGTCCCGTAACCTGCGGGGTCCCAGTGGGTACTCGGGAGTCCCACGCGCGGAGAGGTGAACTAGGCTGGGCGTTGGGGGACGCCCCGGAACGTGCACCATGGCGAAGGCGCGCTTTCCTCCCGGCACCGTCCCGGCGAATTTCAAGGCCTTTTGTGGCGACGTTTAGGAACGCGAGAGAGGTGTTTGTGGTAAAGGGGCACCTTAGGCGTGCGCTATCCGCGCCTGGGCACCGCGCGCGCGGCGGCCTTTGTTCGTCAGCGTCCGCTGGATCCCGGCAGTCTTAAAGCACTACCCCCATTTCTCCACCCCACCCCTTCATTTTGGAGAGAATCTCTCCAGGGCAGGAAAGGACAGTGAGTCAGTGCCAGCATCCTTTAGTAAAATCCCCCGCATTCTCCTACTCCTCTTCATTACAGAGGAAAGAGGAAGATACAAGGGAGAGGCGGCAAAAGTGCACCTGCTTACTCATGCCCCGCGGTTCGGCTCCCCAGCCTGGGGCTCCCGCGCTCCGGGCCCCAGCAGCCCGCCCAACAGTCTCCGAAACCCAGCCCGCCGCACGCAATGCCCTGGCACATCACACGAAGATACCCGCCTCGTGATGCAGTCGCGCCCTCCGCTCGGCTGCCCTCTACCTCGTGATCCGCGTGGTCTCTGATCCTTGTAGAACTGAACCGGATTGGTACCACACTACCATGAAAAAGGACCAAAAAAGTAGGTCACAGTCCACGGCAAGCTGGAATCGAGTTTTTCCGAGTTTCCTTACGCTGCCGCGTGTGTTCGGGGCAAAGCAGGGGACCTGGACTTTTCGTTTCCTAAATGCAAAACCAGAACGCAACCGCCACATCCGCGTTCTCCTTCCCTTCAATCTCGCCGGAACGATTTCTGCATTACTGCCTACTCTCACATCTGAAACATCACTCCCGACCGCCGTTCCCTCATCCTTCCCCGGAACGCGGGGGAAAAAAATAATAAAAATGATCTCGGGCAAAAAAGGAAAAGAGGCTGTCCAGGTATCCGCCCTGGCGAGTTTTTCCCTCCGGCCGTTTTATGTCCTTTGTGTCAAGGTGTGGCGGCCTCAGCCGGCGACTCGTAGGAAGCTGAGGATCCTGTTGCGGGAAAAGGTGGCCGGCGTCAGCGAGAGCAGGGCGGGGAGGACTGGTGCGGCGCATTTCCGAGGAAGGTGAAGGGCGGAGGTTCCCGGCGACCTTCAGGCGGAGCGTTGTGGCTGCCCTAGCCCGCGCTTGCCTCTCTCCTCTTTTCCGGTCTGATTGCATCAGAATCTCCCACCACCACCAACCCCACCCACAATCTTCCCGCCAGCCTCGCACTTACATCGACAATCTCGGGCGCTGAGGGTCTTGAATCGTAGTCATACTCCTACTGGGGGGCGCAGCGCCCTTGCACATCCATGGCTCGTGATGGTTTAACAGGGAAATTCAGGCCATTTCTCGGAGTCCCGCACTCCGTCTCCTTCCCTCCCGTGCGCCCGCTCTTTAACCGAAGCTGCGTGTCACTGAGCTGTGCCCGTCACATGGTGTCACTGCTGGTGGCCGCGCCTTGCTGCCTCCCGCTAGACGCTCGTGGACGATGCCGCCACCGCGGCTGGCGGAGACTGTGAATACAGGAAGGGGTAGAGAGGTGCTGCAGGACGCGCGTGTGCAAGACAGGCTGATGATGGTGGAACCCCGAGCGGAGGCTGCGCATAGCGGGGACACCTGCCCGGCGTCCTCCTAGGGCCTGGCAGAGTGCTCGAAACCCACCTGCGGTGGCGGCTGGAGACTGGGAGATTTGGGGGATGGAGGTGGGGGTGTAAGGCGCGCCGGAGGAGGAAGGGAGGGTATACACCCGGAGTGCGTTTTGGGGTACACCCGGACTCCGCGGAGGCCGAATGAGGGGCGTTGCATTGTGGGAAGGGCGCAGCTTTGAGAATGGCCGCAAAAGCTACTGGTCAGAGCGAAGCTACTGACCGCAAAAGTTACTGGTCCTTGATCTGCGGACCAGGAAGGGACAATGGATTGGCTCCGGGGACGGCCCCAGACAGCCCAGTTTGGAGGGAAGGGAGCCAAAGTGGCAGGGGAAACGGGGCGCTTAGGCACCCTCGAGAACCCTTTGTTTCTCTGACCCCCGCCCGCTGAAGGCGCTTCCCTTTTCTGGACCCAATACTCCGCAGACCTCTCCGGTTCTCCCGGAGATTTGCGCAGTCGAGCTGTTTTTGGAGACTGGGTGACATGACCCGAAGGATTTGCTGAGCTTGGAGCGCTCATCTGCCTGGGCACGAAGAGCCGGGTGCCAGCTCCTGCCCGGCCTGGAGACCCCACGTGACGCCCCCAGGCCAGCCTGGCACCTCTGGTTTAAAAGAGCAGTGGCGCTGCCAGTCCCGGGGGCGGTCGGGAAGGAGCAGGATGGAGGGGTACGGGCAAACGACCCCATTTTTCTTTCTTCTGCTTATTCTTTGTTTCAGGCACACCCCCTTTTAACTTGCTAGGCACTTCCTAGCAGGGGAGTTTTGTTTTCTTAAAATGGCGACGGGAAATCCCACCTGCGCGTCTGCCTGTTAGAACTGTCGATGTGGCGCGAATTTATGGTGTGGAAATTAGATCATTTTATTGGCAGGAACAGTCCAGGTTCCTGTTCCATCAAAACAGGAAAGAGAAGGTGAATCATAAATAAGAAATTAATCCACCTGAAGCCTTCTGCGTTGCTACTGTAATGGAGTAACTACCGAGTTTTAAATCACCACTGGAAAAGTGAAAAGACAGATACTTTTCAAATTCCTTATAACCGACTAAAATGCTTATTCCGGCTGAATGGGAGTAAGTGGTCTTTATTAGTTAACCAGTGGCTTCCTGAGAACCCTGTTTAGAAGGCATGGTACAGTCTTCTTGAATAACGGTGAGAAAGTGAAAGATCAGTGCAAACAGAATGGGGCAAAGATGGGCAGCCTATCTTAGACAGATCTGCATTCAAATTCTGCCTCAGAGCTTATTACTTCCCTCACCTACTTAACTACTGCCCTCATCCTCAGTTTTCCCAATTTATAAAACAGGGAGTACACACCCCATAGTAATGTTCTGCAGGTCATGGAAAATTTGGTTCTTTCCCCTTCCTTCCTTCCTAAAGGAAACTAATTTAGTATGAAATTACAAATCACAGGTAGTGTGCATCTTGCCTGTAACAAATAGTGCTTATAAATAAGGTTTAAGCAGCTAAAATATCTGACTAGGTAAAGTAGGTAAACTTTGAACTGTACCTCAATAAGCCTATTGAAAAGTCTGTCTTATTAAAGGCAAAATGTATTTTCACCAGTGTTTGTTTAAAAGAGTCTTATTCAGACTTATCTTTTGGTTCCAGTTTAATTTACTTGTCAGTTTCTATGTGCCAAAAAGACTGCAGTCACCTGCTACTTTTTGACCTGGATTCGATTGCTATTATGAATTGTGCATCTACTATTAAAAAAAAAAACAAAGCAGCTACTGTGTTAAGTACTTTACATATAAACATTCTCGTTTAATCCTTTCAACCACTCAGTGAGATACAATCCTCTTTGTATAAGTAAGAGAGCAGATTACATTGCCCAGGGACCCCAAAGGGAATGTACCTCCAGAACTACTTGTAGATGAAACTTCCTTTCAGATCTCCTTTCAGTGGTTCAGTACCTAAATTCAATTGCTGTCATTCTCAAATGTGGGCAAAGGCTGTCATGCTCACCATCCCCCTATTAAGTGAGTACTTAACTGAGGGACAAGCAGTTGGTTAAACACTTTACTGGTGGTCTCTCCTTTAACCTTCACAACATTGCTTAGAAGTGTAACCATCCTAATCCCCATTTCAGAGGGTAAGGAATTTATCCCAAGTCACACAACTCTAATTGGCACACCTAGTTCTTGAATCTAAAGCTGACTTCAAAGCTAGTTCTCTATTCATGGCTGTAAAATGTCCCCTGATTCTGGAACAACAAATATCCTTTGGAGGGTTAGAAGGTGGGAAGGATCCCAGACCACTCTGCCTTCATATGGGTACTGTTGTCCTATTTCCCTGCAGTCCAGGGACTCAATTTGTTCTGTAATAGATATTTACTGCTTACTGTTCCATGAAATTTAGGAAATAAAAATTCTGTATCTGCTTTGAAAATGAGAATGGGGAAGGTGTCTGTATTGCAAAAGGAGAATTAGATGTAACTTCAGGTCACCTGGGAGTTTTCCAGTGGCCCTGTTGGCCCACTTTGTATGATTCCAGGAAGGAGGAGCAACTTTGTGAAGAAAAATCAATCAAACCCCAAAAAAGGATTCAGGCTGAACTTAAGCCACATCTGCTCTCATTCCCACTTCACCCTGCACTCACCCGGGTTGCACTAGCTCACCATCTGGGTTTCTCAATAGGACAGCTGTGAAAGGGGCCACCACCAGTTGTGTGCTTACAAAGGATACTATTTTCCTCCATGGGTTTTCAAAGCTTTCTAAATACATCTGGCCTGATATCAGTAGACTTCTTATGTAAGAATTTTGAGTATTAAGATCAAGATTATCTTCTGAATATATATTTTTCTTTTTATTCTGTAAAGGACTATCATGGATGGTCTGAGTTTTAACAATCATGGAAAATAGAAAAGGAAACTAGTGAAATTAGTTTAGAATATTAAATGTCTTGCACATTTTATACTTGTAACAGAAGCAGTACAACCAACCGATGAACAAATTCAACCTCATTAGAAAATAAGTTGTTTATTCTGAAATTAGTTTTTTATTCCTTATATTGATGCAAAAATGATAGATGGTCTTTACAAGTACTGTTTTTCCTTTAGATTGATGTAATCACATTTCTTTGCTTGAATGACTGACTTTGTTCTCATCCCTACTGTTCTTTGGATCGCATCCATAGGAGATAATATTTTGACACCAGAAGTTAGTTAAGCAACCACAAGAAGAAAATAAATTTGCAACTGGAGGAGACCCCAATTGTCTTGACCACCCTCCTACAGATATGTGGTACTGTGTGGCCTAACCCCCTCCCCCCCCCCCCCAGTAGCACTGTGACAGGGTCCACTAGCTTCTCTGTTAGTATCATGGTCACATTCTACCCCATCAGATTTGCAATTGACTCCAGCAGGAGGTCAGTGACCCCCACTGACTCTAAACTGAATTTAAATAGAAATCCCAGTGGACGCTTCCTAAGAAATGTCTATTGTCTCTGATTTAGAGCCACAGTCAACTCTGTGGGTTATTTACTTATGTTTTACCTTTCTGGGGAGCTGGGAGTATGATCCTTTAGTTATTATGATGGTATAGCAATGTAGTCTCATTCATTCAAGCTAAACCCAAAACCAGGGCCAACCTTATAGCAGTCACACTTGGTCTGAAGTTGTGGATGTATTTCTGGATTCTGAGACACTTTAGTTTTTGTTTGTCAGATCTATATTTTCTTTTATCTCTCTCTCTTTTTTATCCTTTAAGTTAACCTTACCAATACTCCTCAATTCTGTACCCCCCACCAGGCCTTCCTCTCCTGTCTTTTTTGTCAGCCAACAGAACTCCCTTTAGCATTTCTCATAGGGCAAGCCTCTTGTTCACAAATTCTCCCAACCTTTGTGGAGATTTTAATCTCTCCCTCCCTCAGTTTTGCAGGACAACTTAGCTAGACAAAGAATTCTTGGCTGGAAGTCATTGTCCTTCAGAATGTTAAATATATCAAACTACTGCTGTCTGACCTCCATGGTACCCTCTGTAGTTTCCCTTGTATATAGTGAATCTGTTTTCTCTTGCTGCTTTCATGACTTCTTGCTTCTCTTCAAGATTTGACATTCTGATTAGTACACCTCTCAGAGTAAGCCTGTTGTATTTATTGTATTTGGAATTGTTGTGCTTTTTTGATTTGCATATTTATGCCTTTTATAAAAGGGTTGGAAAGTTTTCCCCCATAATCTCTGAAACTAGCCTTTCTATCCCTTTACTCTTCTCTTCTCCTTCTTGGATACTGGTAATTCTTTTATTTGCACACTTTGTGTTGTCTATCATTTCCCTTTAATTCTGATTTTTTTCCATTTTTCTTACCATTTGTTCTTTTGTGCGTTCAAGTTCAGTTGTCTTTTCTTCTATTTCACTTATTCTTCTGCCTCTTCAAATATGATGTTGTGTGTCTCTAGTATACTTTTAATTTGGTTTACAATATTTTTGGTCTCTGTGAGATCTGCTATTTTTCTATTTATTCTTTTAAATTCTTCTTTGTGCTCTTTCAGTGTTTTCTTGATATCCTTTATTTTGCTATGAAGATCCTTGATCAGTTGTTCCAAATTCTGTGTCCCCTCTAGTCATTTAATCGGTCATTTGGTTGAGCTACATCTACCTGAATCTTCACATGCTGTGTCATCTTCTCTTGCAAATGGGGCTTTTTTTTTTAATTGTCTTGATAAGTTTATTTGCAAGTTGATGTCTTTCACTCGTCTAAGGTTTTGTGTCTACTTGGGCTTGCGTTGAAAGTCCCTATTCTAATTTGCTAGCTGCTGGAATACAATATACCAAAATAGAATGGTTTTAAAAAGGGGAATTTAATAAGTTGCTAGTTTACAGTTCTAAGGCTGAGTTAATATCCCAGTTAAAACAAGTCTATAGAAACGTCCAATCTAAGGCATCCAGGGAAAATTATCTGGGTTCAAGAAGGCCGATGAAGTTCAGGGTTTCTTTCTGGGCTGGAAGGGCACGTGGTGAAGTCTGCTAGCTTTCTCTTCTGGCTTCTTGTCTCACTAAGCTCTCCAGGAGGTATTCTCCTTCTTCATCTCTAAAAGTCGCTGCCTGGTGGGCTCTCTGCTTTGGGGTTCTGCAGCATTCTGTCGTCCTTCTCTGGTCTCTCAGAATCTCCTAAGGTCACTGGCTAGTGGACACTGTGGTTCTCTTGGCCTCACGGCTCTGCTTGGATCTGCTGTGGCTTTCTCGTCCTTCTTAAAAGGCGTTCTTGGGCAGGTCATGTGACTCAGCAGGCAGAGTGCTCACCGGCCATGTTGGAGACCCAGGTTTGATTCCTGGTGCCTGCCCATGCAAAAAAAAAAAAGGCATTCTCTCCAAAAATGTCTCCTCTTTTATAGGATCCCAGGAAAACTAATCAAGACTCATGTGGAATGGGTGGAGACACATCTCCATCTAATCAAATTTAATACCCACACTTGATTGGGTCACATCTCTGTGGAGATAACCTAATCAAGTTTCCAATCTATAGTACTGAATAGGGGATAGAAGAAACTGTTGCTCCCACAAGATTGATTAAGATTAAAACATGGCTTTTCTAGGGTCTAAAACATAGGCTTTTCTTTGGGATTTGGTTTGTGGGTCCTTCCCCACCAAACAAAGTCCCAGACCTCAAGGGGAGATTGCTATTCTATCTGAGGTTCTTTTGAAACTAGGCAGATAGACAGCTTGCCAGATTACACTTTGCACTTCTTCCCAGGATGGCAATCTTGAGCCAGCTCTTTTCCTCAAGCCCATATCTCCCTGACTGCAGGTACCAGCTGAGCTGAATGGAGACCTGATGAAATTCCAGAGAGGGCCACTGGTCTCATTGCTCCTTGAAAGCCGCCCACCCCAGGACTGGGCAGTGTGCACCTCAGCATTGATCCTGCTTGTGTGCCCAATAGATCTGGTGGCCCCCAGCCTCCCACTTGGGATGGTCACTAGGGATGACCTTGGGCTGTGGGACTGGGTATTTCAGCTTCCCCTGCCCACAGCCAATAAGGACATGTCTGGTGGTTGGCTGCATCCAATTCAGCAGGCTCCCTCAGCCTTGTCTAGCTGTCCTCGCATGCCTGATGTCCAGGCCTCCATGGGGGAAGGGGAGCATTATAGCAACCCAAGCATTTCTCTTGCCCCCTTGCCCAGGGGAGAGCTCCCAGTTCTCCACCAAAAAAGACTAGATGCCCACAGTTGCTTGTCTCAAGAGTAGGGAGCAGGAACTGTATCCTAGCCAGATGGTGTCTGTATGCAGAGAGAACAAGTCTGCTGGCTTCCAAATTCCACATAGGAATTCCCAGCTGTGGAGCTGCATCAGAAGATCTCCCAAGCCAGATGTGGGAGTAAGCCGGAATCGTGACCGAGCATACTCACCCCTTTCTCTCCGTCCCAATTTCTCTGGTTTTTCATTCAGGCTCTCCCTATATAGGATAGAAGACCCTCTCTGGTCACTTGCTCCCTGAAACCACTGTCCCAGTCATTTGTTCTGTACCATTTCTCATTGTTGTGCAGAGCAACAGAGGGTGACTTCAGCTTCTCCTATTCTGCCATCTTCCCAGAAGTTCCAAATAAAAAATTTTTTGTTAAGTCCATGGGACTACACTGCACAAACAGTGAACCTAAGTTAAACCATGCACTTTAATTAATAATACCATTATAAAAATGTGCTATTATCAATTGTAACAGAATGTTCCACACCAATGCAAGTTGTTGGTGGTATGGTGGTGTATGTGAATCCTTTAATTTTATGCATCGTTGCTCTGTAAACTCACAAGTTCTCTAATAAAAAAAAAATTGAAAGTTAAAAAAATTTGTTTTAAAAAATATGAATTCTGGAAGCTAAACTTCCTGGATTCTAATCCTGGTAACATGACCTACTAGCTCTGCCGTTGTAGGCAAGTTACTTAACTTCTCTATGCTTCAGTTCCCTCATTTTAAAATGTAAATAAACAATAATATCTACCTCATAAGGTTATATGAAATACATATGTTAATACATGTAAACCACTTACAACAGTTCCCAGCATATCTAAAATATTTAATAAATAATCTTTTGTATTGGAAAATAGTTTGGCAATAAGCAGGAGGAACTTAAACCTGGCTGCAGTCTAGGAGTCTGCACCAGAGAAATAATTCACAAAGCTTGAGAAAGGATCACCATCCCAGTACTATAGAAATGAAAGTGAAAGCAAGGAAGTGGTAAAAGGTGATCAAGGCAAGTGAGGATATACATAAGAAAATGAGCAAATGAATAACAAATTCAAAAGCTAGAAATATCTGAACAAATCATAAAATCATAGCATGAGCTCTCTCAGGTCAGGACATGGGTTGGATAACCACAGGATGTTGGAGACCTGCTTTCATGGTGCTATTTGGTACTGAGGGTTGTTGGGCAGAAGTACTGTTTTTTGTCTTCTCTGCTGAAAAGGTAGCTTTTTTGGGGGGAGAGGTTTTTTGTTTTTGTTTTTGTTTGCCTGTTTTATTGCTAACAATATTTAAGGGAAAGAATCTTAGTCATTACTTGAGTAGAGCTACACACTTTACTAAAGTACGTTTCCATTCTAAATGATTATTCTTAAAGGATTAAGTACTAACTAATTTTCAATGTACTTGAGTTTGAAGAGCTCTTTATTTGGTTATAGTTTAGGTATATGGAGCTATTTCATAGTTACTTCGGGGGAGTAGTTTTAACAAAAAAATTTAAATTGATGGTCTTCTGTTGATATACATTTATAATGACTTATACATACTACATACATTTATGTTTATGCTACTAAAGTAAAATAGTCAGAGTTTTAAATTCAAATATAACATGTCCAAAATTGAACTTACCATTTTCCCCCCAACCCAAACCTTCTTCTTTCCCCATAAATCCCATTTTGAGAAATGGTACCACTGTGTGCATAATTGCTCAAGCTAGAAACATAGGAGCATCTTGGCCCCTCTCTTTCACTCTTTAAATTCAATTAATTCATTCTTTCAACTAACATTTATTAAGTGCCAGGCTTTCAGTTAGTCTTTAGTGGAGTGTGAAGTTAGAGTGAGAGGCTGGCATTACTCAAATGACCTCACCAAATGAATGCATAATTACAGATGGAGATAAGTGCTCTGAGGAAAAGGAGCATGACTTCATGACAGTGGTGTATTAGTTTGCTAAAGCTGCCAGATATGCAGTATACCAGAAATGGGTTGGCTTTTATAAAGGGGATTTATTAAGTTCCATGTTTACAGTTCCAAGGTCATAAAAATGTTCAAACTAAGGCATCCAGATAAAGATACCTTGACTCTGAAGATAAGGCTAATGGTGTTTGGGGTTTCTCTGTCACATGGGAAGGCACATGGTGACATCTTCTGGTTTTTCCTCCTGGATTCTGGTTTCAAACGGCTTCCATGGGGGCGTTTTCTTTCTGCATCTCCAAAGGTCTCTGACTGTGTCAACTCTGAGCTTTTTCCAAAATGGCTCCCTCTTTAAGTACTCCAGTAGATAGATTAAGATCCACCTTGAATGGTCAGAGACACATCTCTATGGAAACCACCTAATCAAAAATTCCCACCCACAACTGGGTGGGTCATATCTCCATGGAAGCAAATTAATCAAAAAGATCCCATCCAAACAATAGGTTTGTACCCACAGGATTGGATTAAGAAAAATAACATGGCTTTTCTGGGATGCATAACAGTTTCAAACCAGCACAATTGAGAATCAAGAGGGTTTCCTTGAGGAAGTGACTTTGTGAAAGATTTGGGACTCTAGCCTCTGTAAGCATAAAGTGCTTTAGTAAGGAAGGGGACATGATCCAGTATGCATATTTGAACCATCAAGTGGTCTTATTTTCCTCCTCACAACCAAAGGTTTTCAGGTGGGCAATCCAGGGCTGTGTTGCAATGCCAGAGCTCCTTTCTTACTGTTCTGACATTCTTACTTATCATGGTATATCATCCACATATTAGGCTGCTTGTATTCCAGGCAGAAAGAAAACAGAAGGGTGAAGCACATAAGTCATCTGTCTCTTTTAAAAATATATTTATTTTGGGCAGGCAATAGTGGCTCAGCAGCAGAGTTTTCGCCTGCCATACTGGAGACCTGGGTTTGATTCTCGGTGCCTGCCCATGTATATATATATATATATATATATGAAACAGTTTTAAATTTATGGAAAAGTTGCAAGAATAATACTAGGAATTCCCATAGAATTTAAGTGGGCTTCAAGTTTCACCAGTTGACCTACTAATGTCCTTTTGTCATAAAGGATCCAAAGAGGATTGCTTGTTACACCCACTTGTCATCTCTTCCTAGTCTCTTTCAATCTGTATCTCTTCCTCAGTCTTTCCTTGACTTCTATGACTTGGGCATTTTGGAGGTGTAGTCTAGTAGTTAGTCACTGTTGGAAAGTGTTTTAGAAAGCATTTAACAGCCAGGTTATTAAGACAAATACCACAAACTGGTTTAGACTCAAACAACAGGAATTTATTGGCTCACAATTTCAGAGGCTTGAAGGCTTGCTTCCTCCTTGGGTTAGTATCTTCTGGCTGGCTGGCAATCTCTGGGGTTCCTTGACTTTCCTATCACATGGCAATGAACATGGCACATCTTTTCCTTTTTCTTGCAAGTTGACTTTCAGCTTCTGGCAGCTCCTCATGTTTTCTCCTTTCTACATCCAATTTCCTTTGCTTATAAAGATTTCAGTTTATTACACTTGATCATAGCCAAAAGGTCAAAAAGCAATTGACTTCACCCATACTGAATCAAAAGCCTACCCTCATTCATTTGGGGCACACTTAACTAATAACATCTTCAGAGGTCTTTTTTTTTTTCCCAAGAGGTCTTATTTGCAAATGGGTTCACACCCACAGGTCCAAGGTTTGGGACCTAAACATACCCTTTGTAGGGGATATGATTTAATGCCTAATAGAAAGTTTCTCCATCTGGGTTATGTATTTTTGGCCAGTTGCTGTAATGATGATTGCAACCTGTTGAGTTGTACATTATGTCTAATTTGTCCTATGACTGGTAGTGTTAACTTTGATCATATGTTTAAGATGGTGTCCGCCAGTCTTCTCCACTATAAAGATAATTTACTCTCCTCTTTGTAATTAATAAATATCTTGTGGGGAGATACTTTGAGACGATGTAAAATTCTATTTCTCACCTGACTTTCACCTACTAAGTTTAGTAACTCTTAATGTTTCTTACCTGAATTTATTTTTAATATGGTGACTGATGAATGGTGATTTTCAAATGCTGATTCTGTCAGCGTTCCTCCATTTATCAGTTGGGTTCTATTGTAAGGAAGCACTTACACTTTCCCGGTATATATCCACTTATTCATTTATCTAAGTGGATTCATGGATTCCTTTGTCCCAGATTAGGTCAATGAGAGTTCCGTTAACTGACTTCTTTACTTAAACTTTTAATTTTGAAATAATTTCCAATTTACAAGGCAGTTGCACAGTATACATTTTTAAGGAATTAACTACAAGTCTTGTCAGTATGCCTCCTAACTATTTCTGTCATCTGTTTCTTTTCCTCCATCCTCACGGTCATCACCAGTGCAAGCCATCATCGACTCGCCCCTAGGCAAGTTCTCTCCAAAGGACGTTGATGGCACAGCTCATTAGTAAAACATCTTGATTGTACTTATCCAATATAAAAAGTACATGTATGACAGGACTGGATACAAAAACTCAGAAATGGACAGCACAATACTACCTAACTGTAATGTAATTATGCTAAAAAGTACATGTATGTATCTGTCAATAATAGATATGTATTACCACCCGATTTATTACATACACTAACAAATTCACAAAAAATAAGAAATTCAAACAGTAGTATTTTACATTCTAAATTTGTTAACCGTGCTTAATCTCACCCCTAAAATTGTCAAAAATACTAACCCTTTAGTGAGAGGAATCTGATTCAGTATGCTTTTTTCACATTTTAGTTTAACACTCTGTGACATTGCAATTCACAAGTCTGTTTCCAAATTTGACTTATTTTGATACAGTCAGTTTCAATGGCTGTCATAGCTGGAAAAGAGACCTGGCAGAAACACAAAGCAGAAGCCCCTTTGACTTCACCTACCAAATCAAGTCACTCATTTCTCAACTACATCTGCTAAATGACAGAGAATTATTCTTCCGTTGCTAGTCTACAAATGTTCACTTACAAAGGTCATCTTTAATGACTGTGGGAGTGAACCTATGAATTCTACTTGATAATCTTTTTGACAGACTTCTTATCACATTTGATTAGATGGTCATTGCTTTATCTTGCAATGTGACCAACCCAGGGCTCTCACTCGGAAGTTAAGCATTAATTTTACTTTTCCTTGTTTTCTTGTGCTTGCATATTGTTATTTTTAATCTGAAGTGGCTTTAGAGGAACCTTTTAAATCTACTTGTTCATTTTAGGAGGACAAATTTTTAAAACAGACAAATATAATTTATAAATTCACTTGAGCAAGCACAAAGAAAATCCGGTGCATTGCAGTATGTTGAAAGGGAACAAATTAGCCAGTGCACCGTTGTCACACTTTCTGCTTCTTCCTTGAGATATCTTGAGTGCTGCATGTGAAATGGGGCCAGCTGATGTGTGAGCTGAGAGAGGGTCACCACATTCTGTTAATCTAAACAAAAGTTCTAATAGTTTCTCCCTGCAGCCCACTTTGTAGTCCCACCCTAGCCTTCCACAAATCCTAATTGGACTCACTTTATCTACATTTGGCCCCTAATTCCTCCAGTACAGTTTAGGAGTCATTCCTTCAGGGAGGCCTTTCCTGAAACCTCAGGCTGACTTACATGCTTCCTTATATCGAAATGATGTGCTCAGAAACTGTCTTCCCCATTAGTCTGCAAGCTTCACAAGGACAGATGCCACACTCTTAACTGTGTCCTAGAACATAGCAGAAGCTCAAAAAGTAGTCTTTGAATGAATGAATGAATGAGTAAATGAATATATTTAGCAATTGAGTAGCTATGATTCTTTTATATATAATTAAAATTTCAGGCTGTTAAAATGACAGAGTATGAAAAAGGTTTAAAATATTTATCAAATTTTTATTTAGCTAAGTTTTTAATATTTGGAGCCTTATACATGAATCAGGTGAAAAGCTGTTTTTAGAATCTTGTGGTGAATAAATTTGCAATTTTAAAACATCAAGGGTAAGTGCCTATTGAATGCCATTTTTAAAAAGAAAAAAGGAACTTCAATCTTTGTTTACAAAGCAATGTATTTCGTTAACCAGTTTTCTAGTTTATGCAAATTATCTGGAAAGTTCAGAGCCCCAATGACCCAAAAATTACCCTTCCTTAATAGCAAGCATAGTTTTTACTTCCAGAATTATTTGAATAAGTGCCAACATTCTCCAAGTCACATTCTCTGTATGAAATGAATATATGTAAATGATTCTAATTAAATTTTGTACATTAAAAGAAGAGTTACAAGTTAATTTGGTCTGCTGTTCCTTTTTGCTCTTCTTATAATAATTAGTATTTAAGCATAATCCTGTAGTTAAGATACAAACCACTTAGTATCAATTTAATAATGAATTCAACATTTCTTTGCCCATATTCAATATTATTGCTTTCATTAAAAAAAGCAATGGGCGGGCCGCGGTGGCTCAGCGGGCAAGAGTGCTTGCCTGCCATGCCGGAGGACCCCGGTTCGGTTCCCGGCCCCAGCCCATGTAAAAAACAAACAAACAAACAAAATATAATAAAATAAGAAAATGTTTAAAGATGTTTCCCTTTCTTCCTCCCATCCTTCCTTCCTTCTCTGTCTTTCTTTCTTTAAAAAAAAAAAAAAAAAAAAAAAAGCAATGCACTGATCTTTCCTTTTTCATGTTGAAAAAGAACAGAATGTTAGAAAACAAATAGTACTGCTTGGCATCTATCCATCCATTCATTCATTCAACAAATGCATTTGAAGTTAATTCCTCTGGCAGCATTCTTCATCTGATTCTTTCCTGCCTCTCCTGGAAAGTTGATCCTCCTACATTTATTTTTACTACTGTATTTTCTTCCTCTTCTCTACTGGCTATGAAGTATTCAAACCTCTCCCTTAATGAACGCAGGAAGGAAGGAAGGTACGTAGTTATGGAGGGAGAAGAGAAAGGGAGAGAGGGAGGAAAAGAGGGAGAGACAGAGGGAGAGAAAGAGAGGAAAGAGGAAGGGGAAAAGGGAGACAAGAAAAAGGAAGGGAAGAAATTTCTCTTCATTTTTTATTTCCATCTAGTTATAGCTCTCATTTTCTATATGAGACAAGCTTCTCCAAAGAATAGTTAATTTCTGTTTCCAGTTCTTTACTTCCATTCCACTTTTTAAATACACACACACAAACATATATTTGCAAAATTAATTTATTCTCATTGAAGAAATGGGAAATGCAGAAAAATGTAGAAAAGAAAACCAAAATCATCCATAAATTTATAAATCCACTTTACATATTTAATTCATTTTGTATTTATACATGTCTTTTTAGATTAGAATCATGTTGTTTTGATATTTTTATGTCATCAGATTATGATACTTTTACTTTATCATGATAAATTTCCAAAAAGATAACTTTTAATGTTGATGCAATATTCTATCATATATTTTTACAATAAACTCTCATTAATTTCAAAATTTCACACTTTTATGTATTTGAGTAATTTGTCCCCATCTCTGATTATTTCCATGAAATAAATTTCTAGAAGCAGAATTTCCAAGTTAAAATGTAGTAATGCTTTTAACATTTGACACAGATTTTTAAATTGCTTTCTAGAAAGAGAATATGCATTATAACCTTTAAAATAGTATATGAAGGTATTTGTGGCATTGCTTCTTCATGTCTTGAGTATTAAAATTTTCTACATTATTATTAATTTAGTATGGAAAAATGTTTCTGAGTTTAATTTACTTTTCTTTTGTTACCCATTTTATTGAGCTTTGAAATGTGCTTTACTAGACTTTTTATTTCTTCTGTGAATTGTGTATTCATGGCTTTGCTCATTTTTCTCCTAATAATTTAGTGTATTTAAATCATTTGCATAAGTTCTTTATATATTAAAAGTATGCTTGTAGCTATAATTATTTTCAAGTTCTCATTTACATTTTAATTTTATTTTTATTCAGAAAGAAATAAAAATTTTTCATGTGAATGAATTGAAAATAAACTGAATTACGAGGTTTTTTTCTTAGACCTAGAAATTTATCTCCCAGGCAGAGATAAGATAATATGTACCAGAATTTGGTCTTAGTTTTTATGACAGGAGTCCCCCTCTCCTCCCGCCCTACCATTTAGTTCTTTAATCCCTCCTGTTAGAGTTGAGGATTGGAATTGATTTGTTTCAATTCTCCAACAAAGTTGTGAAAATCCTTATCTTCTCCCTTTAGTTGTGGGGTCTCTTTTATCAAATACTATTAAGTTTTTTATATGTAATAAGGTTCTGCTCCTGATCTAACAAATCTGTCCACTGATCTGTCTGTCCGTTCATTACCTACAAAATTTACTTATTAGACATTTATTGTGTGTTTTAATACCAACAAGGACAAAAGCTCTTTCATAATTCTTATTTTTCATATATTTCTTAAGCTGTTCTTATGTGTTTATTATTCCAGATGAATTTAAGGATCATTACTAAGTCAACAAGGCAAAACTCTGGAGTTGTAATTTTGTTACACCTATAAATCAATTTATATTTACATTTACAAATAAAACATTTATGCAAAACCACATGAAATATTTAGGAATTCCCTTAACCAGAAATGTGTGACTCTGTATGAAAAAATATATAAAGCTTTACTGATATAAAGAAATGAAAACCTGAATGCAATAAGAAATACACCATTCCCCAACAATCTGAAAAATTCAATTCTTTCCTAAATTAATTTACAGAAAAGTAACTACACATATAAGCCTGTTTGTTTAAAATAAACAGTGAATTGTGTTAACCACACACAGTTAAAACAGCTATTTTTAGGTAAATGACATTTCTATATTAGACAAGCATAAACGGAAATTTCTTATATTCTTAATCTTAATAGTTCATAATATTTATGTTTTTGACATTCTATAGATAAAAGTAAACTATAAAATCTGTATTTGCTACATAAAGAAAACCTTGGTCTAAGTTACAAAAAAACTTTGAAAATCGACCAATTAGGTATCTGTCATAGGTTGGTTCCCTGGAAACAGACTCTGAGACAGAGCTCAATATGCACAAAGTTTTTTAGGGAGCGTTTCTGGGATCCACACTTAAGGGAGGGAAGGAAAGGAATGAGGATTAAGGAAGAGGGAGAAGCTGAACTGCGATGCAATCTCAGCGAATGGCCTCGGCCAACACCTGCGGACCTCTGAGGCTGAGATGGCCCTTCAGAGTTGTAGTAAATTGAGTGAGGGGCCAGCTATTTTTACCCTCATTTCAACCAGTCATTGGATGCCAGGTGCCATGGGAAGAGGGTGTGACTCTGAGCAAAGCATGCTCCAGAAGAGGGTTGACAAATGAGGGCTGTCTGCCAGCAGCAACTCTAGCAGCTGGGGAACTAATGTGGGCAGTGCCCACTACAGAACACATTTAAAATAGTCCTTACCATTTCCAAACCATGGATGTATACACAATATATATTTGCAAAAGTAGAAAACAATTCTTGGGGGAATTACTTTTAAAAAGACACAGCCAGTGTACTTCATGTTGTAAAAAGATAAGAAACATAAAAGAAGGGATTCTAGGGTTCTCATTGTTCTGATCTGTCTGACCTTCGGGCATGAGAAATTAAGACGGAAACACTTGGATCTCATTTCCTTTACTTTCTGTTCCCTCCTTTAGTGATGCAGCGAAAGAAAAAGAAATCAAGAGGAGTTGCAAGGGATCAAGGTATACCATACATTCTTGAAAAAGGAACAGTTATTGATAGTGATATATCCAGATTAAGAAAAAGAGCTCATTCTTTTCACTTTTATGAAGCCAGGTTGGGGGGAGGGGAGTGAGGGAACAGAGCAAGTAGAGAAAAAGGAGGGAATGGGGAGGACATGGAGGTTATCCCACAGAGGGTTACAGGGGAGGGGAAGGTAGGGGAATTGCTGATCACCTATTGTGCCATCCCTGGTCATGTGCTTGCGTGTTACCTGTTTCACCTTCACAACAATCTATGAGATAGATCGAGCCTCAGTTTGCAGAGGTAGGACTTGAAGGGCAGAGAGGTGACGTAACTTAACCACGTTTTCACAGATGATAGTGGAGACAGAATTCAAGCTCAGAACTGTCTGATCTCAATGCCTGTGTTTCTTTCTACCATCCCTTATAAATATAAGGGCTAGAATAGAACACAGCAAAACAACTGGAAATCATCCTATCATTCTTGCATAACTCAATTTTATCATTCATTGGTTTAATGAATATTTATTGAGGGCCTTCCAAGACAAGCTTTTTGTTGGGATTAAAAAGAGATGAGTAAAATATAGTTTTAGACTTATAGATCGGCACTTGTCTGTCCCATTAATCATTAAGGTGTTGGTTTTGCTATTTTGCTCCTATATGGGTAGCAAAATAACTGAAATAGTTACCCAGTTAAGTCCTCTGCTAGTTTACCTTAGTTACTTATATGCATGTCAAGCTGGCATTTAGAAGATATTAAAAGCATAGGGTTTGCCCTGGGGTGGTTTCTGTGGATGAAAACAGGATATTTTGGCAATGGACAGAGAGCCCATTTTCCTAATGCAGGCAAAGTAAAAGAATGGAATGTAAGAGGAGTAAAAATGTGAGGTGAGAGCGGCTTTGCTGAATTGTTTGTTGAATTAATGAAGAACGTGAAATAATGAGTTAGAAGCCACTCATCCTTTCTTTCAGAATAGCACACTGGCTATGAGCATGTTTGTTGCTACTAGATATACCAAAACTCTAGTCTTGTCTACGTGGCAGATGCATGCTTGGGCAAGTTACTTAACCTCATTAATCTTTAGTTTCGCCATCTGTAAAAAAGAGATAATTATATTACCTACCTCATAGGATTGTTGTGTGGATAACGAGAGATACAACCTTATATAGAGTCTGCTACTTAATAGTGCTTCATATTTTTAAGCTATTATTAGGAACTAGTATTCTTTTACTTGAACACTAACTGTGTTTTATATCCAATATCAGGAGACAGCAAGGCGTGATGACTAAGAAAATGGATTATGGGTTACTCTTTAGGGTGATGGAAAAATTCTGGTAATGGATGGTGGTGATGGGAGCACAACATTGTGAAAGTAATTAACAGTACTGAAATACATCTTTGAATGTGGGTAAAGGGGAACTTTAAAGATGTATATATGTTACTAGAGCAAAATTAACAAACATAGGACTGTATAACACAAACTGCATAATGTAAACCATGCACTGTAGTTCATAATACAATTAAAATAATATCTTTCATTGGTTGCAACAAATGTACACTCTAATGCATAGTGTTAATAATAGGGTAGTATATGGAAACTCTGCATTTCATGTAAGATTTTTCTGTAAATCTACAACTTCTCTACTAAAAAAAAGAATTCAACAGTGAAACAAAACAAAAACCAAATCTGTGAACCAGACATTACCTTGGGCAAGTAACCTAATCAATTTGTGCCTCAAACTTCTTTGTCTGAAAAATGGGGATTACAACAATTCTTACTCATTGTGTTGCTGCGAAGATTGAGCTAATATATGTAAAGCTTAGAACGGGACCAAATAGGAGAAACCACTATCATCATCATCATCATCTTCATTACTCTGAGCTGTCTTGATTTATCAAAGACACGTGCGCCTCCAGATCAAGCTCTCAGATACACATGGATGTAGCACTGTGTACGCACACACAGCAGCTACCAATAATACCAGGCGTTACATTCCTTCCCTGGGGGAACAGCATTGCATTATTCCCCTGCCAAAATCCTTGCACCTTAGCTCTGTCTCTGAGAAAAGGAGCAGACTTCTGTAACAGAATCTAAGAAAAAGTTAAGATGGAGGAATGAGCAGCCTGTGGTACAGCTGTTCCAGTGCCCTCCTCACCTGCTCTATCAGCCTCCTTTCCTTCCTTCTGCCACCCCAGGGCCTCTGCTGTGTGCAGATCCCGCTTTCAGTGACCATCAGCAGCAAGTCCATGTTAAAATAGGAATGGTAATTAAGGTACTTGCTGATAAGTTCAGAGGGCCTTTTCTTTTCTAAAAGGAAGTAAGGCAATGCCTGCCCCCTCCAGCCCTGCCCTTTCTTAGCACTGTATGTCCTGGTGGGGTTCTGCCTGGGGAGGAGCGCTAGGACCCACCCCTGCTACTGCTCTGGAGGGGCCCGAAGCGCTGGGTTTCTGAGACACAATGTCAGCTCTTCTGCTCCCCTACTAGAGTGTGAGTCAAAGCATGGGTTCTTATTTTTATTCAGAAAATGTTATCACCAGCTATTCAGTCAGTCTCTTCATCTTGTCTCGCACAAGAAACTTTCACACTTTTAAGAAACAAAGTAAGGAGTCAGGGTCTCATTAAAAAGAGGAAGGAGCAGAGGTTTAGGTGAGGGCTCTAAATCCTTAGGAGGTTTGGTAGGGTCCCTGAATTAGCTGGGCTTGCCTTGACTGTGGCAGTGGCAAAGTAAGTGTCGATAAACTAGTGACCAGGTAGATACAGAAAGCATCGTAGAAACACCACATTACAGGCTGGGGTGCCGGAACTTCCGCCACAATATCTCTAATAAGTGGTCTTCCGGTTCCTTGGGGTTATTTATTGCATTTTCACTTTATCCTGCTTATCCTTGTCTGTCCAACACTGCTCAGCTCCTCTTCTCTCTCTACAGACAGACACTCAAGTACTGGAGAGCAGATTCTTATGCCTTCTCTCTGTAGCAGCCACCATCATCCCCCCGACCCCCACCCCAGGCCAATTCTTCCCTAACTTGTCTTTTCTTCTCTTCCTGGGCCTAAGTACTTCTAGTTACTTAGTCATTCCCTGTGCGTGTGCTGTGACAATACATTCTGCACTTCAAAATTTCAAATGTGAGCTCTGAGCTCACTTTGGCTATTCCATCATCAGACCATGTGTTCCAGATGTTGTTTGGAGAAGACGCTGCTCTAGGCTGTCAGGCCACTCACCAGAATCCTCCTAGTTCAGACTCCTGATCTCACTGTCTTCCTTCCCCTTTAAACCATTATGACATCCCAAATTCTAAGCACATGGACCTGTAAAAGTTGCTGACCTCTGAAGAAAGGTACATGTTATTCTTAAGTGCTGAATGGACATGAAACACAGGAGTGACCAGAGTGTGTTAGGAGGGGAGACAAATAATAGATGTTATGTTGTAGAGGGTGCAAGAGGGGAGTACGGAGTTGGTTCTAAAGTTAATAGAATGAGGAAAACTGTATCCAGTCAAATTTATACCTGAAATCCCTTACAGCTGTGAGTCTTCCTGTTCTGTGACCTAATATTTGTTTTCTACCTCTTTATGAGTTAATTTTTTCTATTGTCCTCAATTATTCTTTAGTTCCTCCCTTGCGAATGTCTATTCAACCCTGGCTACTCAAGGAGAGCAGGCAGCATCGGCATTGCCTGGGAGCGCATTAGAGATGTAGACTTTTGGACCCCAAGCCGAGCTGAATCAGAATCTGCATTTTACTCAGATCCCCCAGGGAAGTCTGAGAAGCGCTGTGCTAAACCATCATGACCACGGTGACCACCTTGCCAGTGGTTGAAAAAAGGTTTAAAATAATTATGCTTTGTTCCGAATTTCCACCAGTCTGCACTGATAATTTTATCCTTGCCTATATGCCATCAATGTTTATTTTTCTATCTTATTTTTAAGGTGTGTATAGTTGTGTAATCCAAGTATGAGGGCGGGGATAGAGTACTTCATTATATTTCTAGGAAAAGGTGGAGATTTTAAACCTTTATTTTATGATAAAAATGGTGAAGAAGAAAGAAAGGGGCATAAGCAGAATGGAAAGTTACCTCAGGACTGGAGCTGAGAAAGCAGGAGATAGATTTGGAACGTGACACTGAGGAGAAATGAGAATTAGACACTAAGCAAACACCCATGGTGGGGAAGCCGAGGCAGTGTGGGGGCAGTTAACAGAAGATTTTGTGGACTACTGAACAAAGAAATCATGTGACCAAAATGGGTGTTGCAATTTCTAAAAGAAACTGTAGAAGATGAACTGGTACTTTTCCAACCCTCAGTTTTCGTATCCGTAAAATGGTAGAGAGCATCTAGTGTCGATTGTTGTATGGAATAAAAGCAAAAAGTGTAAAGAACTTAGACCAGAGTTGGCACATAGGAAACACTCAACTGGCTCAGAGGTAGCTCTAATTCTTGTTGCTGTGTGTGTGAGTGAGGGAGAGAAAGAGAGAGAGAGAGAGAGAGAGAGAGGGGTGGGTTGAAAGACTGAAAGCAGAGAAAACATCTAGGAAGCTTTTCCAGTAGTAATACCAATAGCAACATTTACCGAGTGCTCATTTTATGCTGGGCACTATTCTAAACTTGTTTTATTGAAAGCAACACATTTACTCTTCCTAACAACCCCAGGGAGTCGGTACTGTCATCCCCATTTGTCAGGGAAGAAACCGAGGAATGGGGAGGGTAAGTTACTTGCCGAAGGTACTGCAGGCAGGATTTGAATGCATAGCAGCCTTCTAATTCCACACTCTTGACCACCATGCTATTCCTCTACTGATGTTGCCGTGAAGACAAGAATGAGATCTGTGTTTAGAGAAATAGAAATGAAAGGGAGGAGCAAAACCCATGAGTGAGAACGAGACAGCAGTGTATGAGTAAGCCATCCTGGATGAATATAAAACATCCCCAATAACTTTGAGCTGGTGAGCAAAGCTGGGAGGAAAGTGGCACTGTCGCCAGTGATGGAGGTTTGTTGAATGTTTAGTTTAACATCCTCATAGTGCCTACGGTTTGGTAAAAAAAAAAAATAATAATGATAATAACTTGGGACATTTTGGAGCTATTATGAAAAATTATTTTTGAAAAATAGATTTTCTTTTGTGGTTTGAACAAAAAGCACTCAGAAATGGACATTCACCTGAAAACCATGTGTCCAGAGATTAGTTCTGTACACATGCGCGCATTTCTCTCAAGTGGTACATATTTAAAGAGCGTAAGTGGTGTTTTTTCACAGCCCATTTAATTTACACTGGTTTTACCTTCCTGCACAGATGGCTGGCTTTTCCTCTTCCTGCACTTATTTCTCAGAGTGTAAACTGTCCAGAAGGAGTCCGTGGAGTTAAACAATACAGGAAGAGGATTCACCTGATGCTAATATTACAACAAAACTGCCGGGGAATGGTTCCTAAAGTTATGATATTATGCATAAAACATTTAAAACCTATTTTTGTAGGAAGATGTAAGCAACTTTAATAAAAAAAACAAAGTAGGAAACCAAATAGCAAATGCAGTGTGATTCTCAGATGGTGAAATGAAAAAGTATATATAAAGGTATGTTTTTTAAAATATGTATATCACGTATCAAAAAGAAACCAGAAGTAAACAAACAAATATTATTAATGGTTATTTCTGGGTGAAAGGACTTGGAATGCTTTTATTCTCTTCTTTAAATTCATTTGCATTTTTCAGTGTAAACTCACTGCATATGTATTAACTTTATATTCAAAAAACCTCTTTTTTTTTTTTAAAGAAAAGAGACATTCAGAGTTTCTCTTTTTCCTGTTATGTATTTAATTTCAAATTAGAGCTGCAGTTCCTGCTGAGTTTTTAGCCCAGTGGGGGTAGTATCCGTCCCCAAGATTTCAGCAGTTGATTTGTGTGTTTGGGAAAGCCTTTAAATGCAGGGAAGAAGTGAGGTTCCTCATCTTTCACAAGCAATGAATTGTTTAGAAATATTGAGTAGAATTGCTCTTCCTATTAGGTGGAAAAGGGAAGTCAGCTTAGGAGAACAGAAAGAGAGTGGGGAAGAGGGGGGTGAAGGAAGAATCTTTAAAAGAGCCTTTTCCTCATTGTTCTTTAGTGATTCAAACTCAAGGGACCTGGACAGCTGCACCTTGCCGCTGTGTTTCCAGCTGTGCTGAATGGGACTGGATGATGCATATATCAAATGACCTAGTGGCTCTTTTCTGAGGCATAGGTACTGCCGAACTGTGGCTACACTGAAGCTTTAGGGAGGGGCTTTCTGGGTAACTTCCAAAAGTTGAAGTTCTAACCTTTCAGTGGTTGAAAAGATCAAGTGAAACAATGTAGACAAAATTGAAGCCTATGAAGCACGATATTGATGTGCGTGTGAAATTATTATTATTTCTCTCCATAAACTCTAAAACTTTAAAGCTTAATTACCTTTACCTATGCTTTAAAAAATGGAGATGACTTCTTTTATTGCTTGGCATATTTTTAAACTGTGAAAACATCACAAGATCTTAATGAATGTTTTAGAGCCAAAAATGAATTAACCATCAAACATGCGTTCGTGCTATCCTCACTAATTTGGTGGGAAGCTAATGATGATATAGCAGTGTTTTTCCTAGGTCAGAGCTAAGCCTCTGATAACATGATTTATGAAACCAGGAAGTTCTGCCCTCTAGAGGTACCCCTGCACAATCTGGGCAGACTAACTTCTTAACTGAATTAGAAATTTCCAGAACTTTGACTCCTCCTGAAAGTTCAGAACAGACACCCAATTGTAGCGCTTGATTTACATTGGTCCAGCGATACAGAGGGAATGAATTAGAATTCAGCTCATAAATGGGGCTAGCATATATAGAGTTTTTTGTTTGTGTTTTTTTGTTTTTTTGAGGATGGTAGCTTTTCTTTAATTAAAAAAAGGCAAACTATGCACATACAATACAGGGATGATGGATTATTACACAGCTGCAAGACAGAACAGTCTTGAAGCATGGAACAGCATGCATAGAGTTTTGATGGTAAAATAGAGAACCTAAAAAACAAACAAATATATATGAGACTACAAAGCCTTGGAGAAATAATTCTCTGTAAGTAAAGATATGTTCTGATCATGGTGCAGGCTCAACAGCAGGCACTGACTGCCAGAAGAAGTTGATATGTTATGCTCTTGGAAAGAGGAGGTGGTGATAAAACAGAAGAAATGTATCACCCAGGGCAGGTCACCACCATGGCAAACTTTCTCTGAAAGAGCTGGTCAGAAAAAGTAAGTGTTTCCAACTAACTAGAGAGTGAGGAAAGTCCTTGAGTGAGTGGTATGGTCAGTGGTCTGAGGACAGCAGAGCCATAGCCATTGGTGGAGCAGGGGTGACTAAAGCAGCAGACAGGTACACAGGGACGGCGATGTGTTTTGGGCACCACTCTGACTACATATGAGACAGTGGACTCGCTTGTAACTGTTTGCCGCCTTCTTTCTGAATTGCTGCTTCTTATCTGTGATGAACTTGGAAAGCAGATATTCAATCTTGTCAGAATTGTATGTAAATTAAGAATAAAGAGACTCTGAGAGAGACCTGAGGAATTCTCCTATGATCAGGGTGTGTGAATTTTAGTGAAAGGGGTTTATAAAATCTATTTTGACTGCTTATAGGTTTAGTTTGTTTCTTTGCCGGTTCCCAGCTCTGTTCTATGCAGAGTTTGCCAAATAGCTGAGTTCTAAATAACTGAGGCTCTTTGGCAAATTGCTTTGTAGGTTCCTTGGCCCTCTTCCAAGATTCCTAACACATAAATGAACTAAAGTGGAGCGGATAAGAGTTTAGGTTTTGGGCTCAGACCTATAAAAGTCAGGAAGACCTCAATTTAAATCTGAACTCCACAGGTAACTACCTACCTAATCTTAGGAAGATACACAACATCTCTTAGCCTCAGTTTATTCATCTGTGAAATGGAGATAAGAAGTTATCTTATGGAGTCTTGTGAGGCTTAAAGACAAAATGCATATATAATGATACAACATATGGTGCCCGATACCCAGTAAAAACTAATTCATGCTGGGTGTGCCGTGGTGGCTCAGCAGGGAGAGTTCTCACTTGCCATGCTGGAGACCTGGGTTCGATTACCAGTACCTGTCCATGAAAAAAAAAAAAAGCACCCCTAAAAGCTAATTCATGCTGCTGTCATTATATTGAGAAGCCCCAACAGAATAGTGAGAGGATTCACTCTTTCTCTTTCTGCCTGGTGATGAGTGGACAATATCAGCAACTTTGCAGTATGGATTGGGAATTGCACCCATAGCATTACCTTTTTGATTATTAGATGATATAAATAAAATTAGAATTTGTAATGGATTTTATTTAAAAGAATGTTTTTAAAATTAAAATTAGAAAACCGGTAAACAAAATATCCTTATTTCATATGAGTTTTCCCTATAGTCACAAACTGGTCTTAAGTGAGCAAATGGCTTCTTAGAGCAAGGGTAAAATAAAGTCTTTCAAAACTCAGTTGTGCAAAATTGATTTTCCTTTAAAGACCTGGTGATCAGAAATTTAAAAATGATATAGTTTTAAACAATATTAATATTTACATTTGAAATGTTCTTCCTCAGTTATTTTTTATTTGACTTTTGGATAAGGATTGTATATACATATGCATATATACATATATTCATATATATGTGTATGTGTGTCTGAATATATGTATAAGTGCATGTGTTCTTTAGTTTATCTACTTATATTTTTTCCACAGAAAAAAATAGAAACATGCAATTTCAAGATAAGCTTGTGAACTCATCTCCTCATTCTACATCAGAGTAGGTGTGTTTGGGATTCCAGACCACCCTCCATTTTACCTCCCTTACCTTCTCCCTTTGTCATCCAGGCTTAACGAGAGTATATAAGAGTGTAAATGATTATAAGATACACTTCCATTAGAAGAAAGCACTCAGTAGAAACAAATCCATGGCAATAATTTATGCAAATTTGTGTTTAAAGCATGACTGGGATTGAAAACATACGTCCACACAAGGATTTGTTCATAATTGTTCAAAGCAGCATTTTTTCACAACAGCCAAAAAGTGGAAACAACCCAAATGCCCATCAATTGATGAATAGATAAGCAAAATGTGGTATATCCATACATTAGAATATATATTCATCCATAAAAAGAAATGAAGTATTGATACATGCTACAACATGGATGAACCTCAAAAACTTGCTAACTGAAAGAAGCCAGTCACAAACAGCCACATACTGAATGATTCCATTTGTAAGAAATGTCCAGAATAGGCAAATCCAAAGAGACAGAAAAGTTGCCAGGGACTGGGGGGAGGGCGGAATGGGGAGTGAGATGCTATTGGGTATGAGATTTCTTTTGGGGATGAGTGAAAATGTTCTGGAATTAGATAATGGTGGTGGTTGCACAGCCTTGTGCATATACTAAAAACCACTGAATTGTATACTTTAAAAGCCTATAATTTTCTGGTGTGTGAATTGTATTTTAATAACACTGCTAAAAGAAAAAGAAAGCCATGACCAGGTTTGGTAGAACTATCCTATCCTAATTTTCTTTTCTTTTTTTTAAAGAAAGACAGAGAAGGAAGGAAGGATAGAAGGAAGGAAAGGAGGAAGAAAGGGAAACATCTTTAAACATTTTCTTATTTTATTATATTTTGTTTGTTTGTTTGTTTGTTTTTACATGGGCTGGGGCCGGGAATCGAACCGGGGTCCTCTGGCATTGCAGGCAAGCACTCTTGCCCGCTGAGCCACCGCGGCCCGCCCCTAATTTTCTTTTTATCACATTTATATACAATTTCACCATAGAAGAGTTACAGAATTTTAATAAATAACCTGAGGGTTATTTACATAAAACCAACTTTTTTCTGAAAACATCTTTACCTTAGAAATCAGAGTTTTCTAGGAAAAGTAGAGAACATTAATGGCAAATTTGCTTAAACCCTCTTGGAGGATAATGGAAATGTTAGTGCTCTCTATTCACATTCGCCAGTTGAAACTTCTGAGGCGATATTTGTTTTCTGAACATTTAATGCTTCCTGGAGAGGTTGAATAATTCTTATTATTAGGAGAGATGTCAAAAGAGCATTACACACTTGAAATGAAGAATTAAAGAGAAAGACTAATGAAGTTCTAACAAGGCTAATTCAATATTCTACCTATTTTCTACTTGTATGTATGAGCTTTGCTTTTCCTTTGTCCAATTTATGTAAGCAATGAATTCTTCTAGAAATTGAGAAACGATAAACAATGATGAAATCCACTCCAAAATCAAATCTGAGTTTTTGATTGCTTTTCCATTTGATTCTCTTTAAGGATTAAACTAAACAAGATCATTAGTATGGTATAGAAGAGAAATAGTCAGATTATATTAAAGGCTTTAAATTATGCATTTTTTAATCTTATAGGTATGGGAACTGATATTTGGGGTTAGGGAACATTTCTTCATTATCCATAGCAAAATTCCTACACAGAAAATAAAATATCATGTGATTTAGTTCAGGGTTTATTTGGATCACATATTTAATTTATACTTATTGAGAAAGATTAATTCCAATCTAATAAACTGATTAGAAATAATAGCACAAACCTCCTTACCCTGCAACCCAGTATTATTATCAGTTATTATCAAAAGTTGTCTATAACATTCAATGAGACAATCCACCTCTAGGTCCTCTAAAAACACAGCCTCCAGAAAAGGCAAAAATAAATGAAAAGACACAGAAAGATTTGAGACAGAATAAGAATCAATTAATCTTTGCAAGCCCTTTAAAGTAAAATGAAATGTTCCTTCTTGACTCCAAACAGCCCTCCCTTCAATTTATGCCACCAAAGAATTCCATACCCAACAATATCCGATGGTTCTATTGGGAATAAAGGACAAAGAGGCCCCAATTTTCAAAGATGACTGCCCGTTCTTCCTGAACAGAAACATCTGGACCCAGAGCTAGCCCCAAGTCTTCCTAACACATTTCAAAACTTCTTCCTCAGTCTGAAGTCACTCCTAGTGACCCATTCACTGATGAGGCACCTGTGACATTTGGTAAATAACTAAGGAACAGCTGTACCCTCTTCTGATACCCTGGGACTCACCACAGTAGACTTCAATTTTCACCTGTGCTTCTTTCACACCATTCTAACATCTGTAGTTCAGCAAAGTGATGCACCATTCTTCTATACAGCAGCCCTATCTGCTCTAGTTTCATTATCACTAATGTGTTTGCAAGGCATACTTTTTGCTCCACGGACTCAGTCTCTCCATGACCACTTTACATGCTAGTTTTGGAGAAAAATTTTAAAGCTCTGCAGTGACCACTCACCACCCATGGACTAATGAAACATATTAATCTAGACCTAGCAGAGTAACTCTGTTTGTTGCTAGACATTCCGCAAATATTCCACTGGGCTGGCCTGGAAATTGAGACACTGTGGTATATGCAAACAGGATACTATTTCTCCCAGAGAGCATTCACTTTCACATCAATTATCTGTTATTCCCCCATGTCTTCCCTGAGCCACCACATAGTACCTGGAAGAGCTATGAGACCTTCCAGAAGACCTTTCAGTAGACCAGGAATACAAAGCATAAAACAACTAAGTGAGACAAACAAATGGAAGACACTAATAGGCTCTCCATCTAATACAAATATTCTTTGCATGTACTCCTGCCTAGGAGATCAAAATAGAGACGTCAACTTCATCATCTTCCCAAACCAACTACCCTCATCTACTTGTCCTTACTCTGACCTTTCCCCTTCTCTGATGCGTTTACTCCACCAAGACTCTTTTCCTACCGTATCCCAGAGCCTGGTCTCTATAATCTAGTAGTACAAGACCAAATATACTCTGGAGGTTGGAAGTTTCTGGAAAGTTACCCTAGTGCATGGAGTCTTTTTAGAATCTTATATGTTGCCCTAAGTTTTCCTTAGGATTGGCTGGAATGGTTTTGGTTAGGATTTGGCAAGTTACGATAAGCAGCAAAGTCTAACTGAAGCTTGTGTGAGAGTGACCTCCAAAGTAGCCTCTCAACTCTATTTGAACTCTCTCTGTCACGGATACTTTATTAGTCATACTGCTTTCTTCCCTTGTGGTCAGGATGGAGTTCTTGATCCCATGGTGCCCGGTCCGGACTCATCCCTGGGAGTCATCTCCTGCAGTCTGGCTTTTTATCATGGAATTTTTAGAGAAGGCCTGGTACCCAAGATGCCCTGAAGCATTTGGACTTCAACCCTTAGCCATCGTTGGTCTAAGCCCCATGTTTTTGTGAATGATGGTGGGTGTTATATTGACCCGTTGGCTTCATTTTTCCAGCTAGGGGGTAATCTTCAGAAAACTAAGATGATTTAGGGCCAAGGCAGGGACTAACAAGAATTCACAATTATTTCAATTCATAAAATACAGGTCTTCCAGTGTTAAAACATTATAATGAACAGAATCTTCTGTCCCATCCCAATCAGCTCCCAAACCAATAAAAACAAACCTTTTGTCAGACATAATCAGGTTTACTAACCTATCGCAATGAGGGAGACAGCACAGAGGAACCATGGGTTGTCTCACTAAACAAAGGAAAAGAAGAGTTAGCATAGATAGGATTCTAGGGATGGGTAGAGTTAAGGTGAAATTTAAATGTAGCAGTATTTTGATAGGCTCAAAGCAAAACTAAAAGTTTTGATAGGCCCCAAATGGGCAACATCACATTCAGACTGCAAAATAGACAAACCCAGGGTCTTATTTCCTGGGAAATAAGAAAGTTAAGATAGATGTGAAATATTGTATCCAGAAAGCCCTTATCTGAAACTCTGTACCTGGGTTGTAAATTGAGGCTGCTTCTCTGTGTCAGAGTAACTTGGATTCTCCAGGCAACAATGGATTGTTCATTCTTACTGTTACAATTTCAAACAGCAAAATTTCTGATAGTCTATGATTTTTCAGAGAACAAAGTTTCTCAGTGAGTAAGAAAGCAGTAGTCATTTAAAGAAGGGGTACAGCATGTCCTTGGGAAAAATATTGTTTCCTGTTAACATTGCAGCTGGCTTTATCTGTGTCTTTTATTCCAACCTGATGAATGGTATGGCAGTTTTTATGGTCCAAACTAATTTTCACTCCTTGGTGAAAGGCATTGGACATGTAAGTAACAAATAAATCTTATTTATATTAAGCTGCTAAGATTTTATTTTGTCTTGTTTTTGCCTTTTTATCGGAGCATAACTTAGCCTATCCAGCTTGTCATGGAAATCTCTATGTTAATTAAATTCCTATAAAATGAGGTACTGGCTGAAGGGGGTAGCAATGACAAATTATATATCCATTTTATTCACTGTTTTAGCTTCCTGGGCTACTCAAGCAAATGGGTACCCTTGAAATGGGTCCGATTAAACAATGGAATTTATCTCCTCACAATGTTGAGGCTAGGAGAATGTCCAAATTAAGGGATCATCGAGGTGATGCTTTATCCCCAAAAACCGTGGTGTCCTGGAACTGGCTGCTGGTGACCTTGGTTCCTCCGGCACATGGTGGCATCTCCTGTTCTCTTCCTTCTCTTCTGGATTCTGTTTCAGTTTCTTGCATCCTGTGGCTTTCTTGTTTGCTGAATTTCATTCTGCTTACAAGGACTCTAGTAACAGGACCTGTCCTGATTGAGGTGGGACACACTCAACTGAAGTCATCTCATCAAAAGGTCCTAGTTACAGTGGGTTCACATGCCAGATAAACGGATTATATTTAAGAAAGTTTTCCCGGGGTACCTATAGCTTTAAGTCACCACATGCAGTGACAAACTTTTGGCAAAACTATCATCTAAGGTAGTTTGGAAGGCATGCCAAGTTGCTAATAATTTTGTAACCTTGGAAGAAGAGGTTGGAAAATTAAATGTGAGTTGCCTGTGTTGGTTGCTGGGGGCTGTGTTTGGCAAGGTATAATAAAAAATATATAAACTCAGAAAAGAGTTGGCCAGTTTGCAAGCAGGAAAGGGAGTCAAGAATGTTCACAAATTCAGGGATTTATAGGGTTGGAAAAGGCAACCATTTCTGAGCCCCAAACAGTAAAACGTAACATTGAGAAATATGCTGATGACAAATCTGATTAAAACTCAGCCCTATGGCAAGGAACAAATCAATGGTACAGTTATTGGACATATTGTTAAGGATCAAATCAATGGTACAATTGTTGGACATATTGTTAAGTGGCACCTGATATATCTTTTCAAAAAGATGAAATGGCTTAGAGTAAAAAAGTAAAAGTATGGTTCTCCCACCAAAGCCAGATAAGCTCAAGGTAACCGCAGCTGAGAAAAAGAAAGGAGAGTAAGACACATAGGTATGGGGATAAAAACAAAGAAATATAGCAAATTTTAAATATATAACCAAAGAAAACCGAAAACATATGTTCACATAGCAACTTGTACACAAATGTTCATAGAAGCATTATTCATAATAACCCAAAGAAAAACAACCCAAATGTCCATCAACAGAGGAATGGGAAAATAAAATATGGTATAGTATATCCATAGAACGGAATATATATATATACAACACACATGGTATAGCATATCCATAGAATGGAATATATATATATACACACACATGGTATCGTATATCCATAGAATGGAATATATATATATATATATTTTTTATATATACATATATAATGTATATATATTTTATATATACATATATAATGTGTGTGTTTGTGTATATATATATATATATATACACATTTCTTTTGCATGGGCAGGTACTGGGAATCGAACCCAGGTCTCCAGCATGTCAGGTGAGAACACTGCCTGCTGAGCCACAGTGGCCTGCCCTGGAATATTATTTATCGATAAAAAAAAAATGAAGTATTGATTAATGCTATAATGTGGATGAAAGTTGAAAATATTATGCTGAGTGAAATAAGTCAGACACAAAAAGCCACATATTGTATAACGTCATTTATAGGAATGCTTAGTACAGGCAAATTCATAGAGACGTAAGTAGATTAATGGTTGCCAGGGGCTGAGAGGAGTGGGGAAAGGAGAATTAATTACTACTAACAGTTAAGGGTTTCTTTTTGGGGTGATGAAAATGTTCTGGAATTAGATAACGGTGAGGGTTGCACAATTTTGTGAATATAATAAAAACTACTGAATTCTATGCTTTACAGGATTGAATTGTGTGGTATATGGATTGTATATTAATAAAGCTGTTGTAAGAAATAAACTTGAATTTAAAAAAGGCAATTGTGTCTAGAAAAGAATTGTGGGTGTGGCTTTTGGCATATGGAGAATCTTTTTTTTTTTTTATTAATTAAAAAAAGAATTAACAAAACAATTAGAAATCATTCCAATCTACATGTACAATCAGTAATTCTTAATAACATCACATAGTTGCATATTCATCATTTCTTAGTACATTTGCATCGATTTAGAAAAAGAAATAAAAAGACAACAGAATAAGAATTAAAACAATAATAGAAAGAAAAAAAAAAAAAAAACCTATACCTCACATGCAGCTTCATTCAGTGTTTTAACATAATTGCATTACAATTGGGTAGTATTGTGCTGTCCATTTCTGAGTTTTTATATCCAGTCCCATTGTACAGTCTGTATCCCTTCAGCTCCAATTATCCCTTCTCTTTTTTTTTTTTTTTAATTAACGGAAAAAAAGAAATTAACCCAACATTTAGAGATCATACCATTCTACATATGCAATCATTAATTCTTAACATCATCACATAGGTGCATGATCATCATTTCTTAGTACATTTGCATTGGTTTAGAAGAACTAGCAACATAATGGAAAAAGATATAGAATGTTAATATAGAGAAAAAAATAAAAGCAATAATAGTAAAATCAAAACAAAACAAAACAAAAACCTATAGCTCAGATGCAGCTTCATTCAGTGTTTTAACATGATTCATATGGAGAATCTTAAAGTCAGATGAGAGGAAGGCTAAATTTTCGAGAGAGTTAAACTGCTAAAGGGTCTGCTGGCCTAGGTGGAAAAAGAGACTGATTGATCAAGATTTAAAGCAATCTTTGACTCCAACCTTCCATGCATAGGAAGTATGCTAAGAAATCTGATTAACCCCTAATGAAGACGCATCCTCTAATTCCCACTTCTGATAGGATTAAAAGGTGTATCAGAAAAAGAAGAATCTTACAGAGGGTTCATTCAAAGCTTATGGAGAAAGGTGGATTGGGAAGTCTGTTCTAGGGAGCATTATTAGAGCCTGATTTAGGAATTCACTTCATGCCGGGATAGAAAGCCTTCCTAAATCTGGCCCACCAGGATTTTAGAGTTGCTACAGACTGTAACTTCCAAACTGGAGAATATAATGCAATTTCCCTGCCCCTGTTCCATCATCATAGTGTGTGCAGGGCTGATAACTTGTGCTTTTAGGTCATCAAATTTGGATGAAGAGGAATCACATCTAGACCTAATGTAGACAGAGCACAGCATATCTCACAGAGGTCCTAGACTAAGTTTGATGCCAAAAATGAGACAAAGCTTTGGGTTTTTTGCCTGGGTGAGTGCATTTTGAGTGCAGGTAGGAAAGGGAACCAAATGGTTGGTGACTGGAAGGGTGGCTGTGATGTCATCAGTAATTTTCAATAAATACTTCTGATTCTCCCTGCTTCCAGGCACTTGGTGGGTTGTACTTCTCTGCCACCTTATGTAGGGCCATGTGACTTGCTTTGCCCTGTGAAATGCAAACAGAAAAGAGGCATTGCATCCAGGCAAAAATTTAAAAAGCCATTGCACAAGTTACTTCACTTTCTTCCTCTCATTGAGATATGAAGCCTGTGCTGAATGGAGTTTCCATAAGCCTGGGTCCACTCTGCTGACACCCAGTGGACATATAGCATGAGTAAAAAGAAGCATCAGTTGTGCAAACCAGAGATTTTGGCATTGGTTCTTTGTTACTACAGCATAACTCACTCTCTGTCTGCTCCGCATAATAAAATCAAAATGCCTTAGCTAAGCAAAATGCATGCTGCCATTTGTGCCCTGGGAGAAACAAGTTATTAAATACATGTCAATGACTACGTCATTTCCAGGAGAAGTTATTTTTTCTTTCATTTGTCCCACCTCAGAATCATCCAAGTTTCCCTCTAGGCTGAAGCAGTAGAGAAAAGGGCATTAATAAACATTTTAAAACCCTCATTAACCATTAAGTCTTTAATTCATTGCTCTGCCGTATGCTACTGATAATGTTGTATAGTCCAGGCACTCTCTTCCCTTCCCACCAATGTGATGCATATAGAGCTCACTTGCACATTGTAACTGTTTGAAAGTGAAAAGAGGGAACAGAGTATTGAGTTAATTGTTTATAATTTAGTTCTGGTGATTAATCTATTTTATTCAATAAATATTTATTGAGCATATAATATGGGTTGCTACAGAGATCTTTTTACATACCTATCTATGTTTGTCAGTCTCCTTTTAAAAATCCTTTTATGGTTTTCCAAACGCTACAGCCAGATGCATTTTATTAGTAGTATAGGATTAGCAGCTTGGAATTCCTTTATAAAAATATATGCAAAATGTAATATATTTGTGTTGTTCAGGGAAGAGCATATAACTCATCAGATTATCAACTCAGACACTTCTGTGGGAAACTTCTCCAGGCCCTCTAAGCTGAATTAGGTGCCCTTCCCTCAAACACCCTTAGAACCCCATCTTCCCTCTATTGCAGCCTCTAAATACACCGCATAGTAATTGATGTCCTACTTATCTGTTATTCTCAGAGAGTGTGAATTCTTTAAGGATATTATATCTTTGTATTCCCAATTTCTGGCTAACAATAAATAACTATTAATACTAACTATAATTTATTGAAGGTTCACCACGTGTCAGTGCTGGGTTAAATGCTTTATTTAATCCTGATAACAGTCTTGTTAACCTGGGTCCTTTTTAACGCAGATATTGATTGAATGAGCCTCCCCAAGTCACCCAGTCTTCTGGGCTCTCTCTGTCTTTCAATATGCAAATCAAAATAGCATAAGCTCCTGCTATTAGTATTGCCCTCCCCAAGGTTTTGTTTTTTAAATTTTTTTCTTCTTACTTTTATTTTTCTCTTCCTCCTGAATTCTCAACATCACTTGAGTCTTTTCTCCTGACTGTGAGGCCTCTCAGCCTTACCTCAAGCATGCAACCCAGGTCTTTTCTTAACTTTACCAAGCTTTACCAGCATAAGGTGATTGCAGTTGGTAGACTTCTACAGAAGTCTGGAGGGAAACAAAGTCACATGTTGCATTGCAGCACAACAAGCAATATTAAACAGAATATCTCCGAAAGGACACACAAGAAACCACTACGGATAGATGCCTCAGAGAAGGGAACTGGAAAGTAGGTGGCTCAGGACTGGAGTCCCTTGGACATTCTCAAACTCAGAACATTTTCTCTGGCTGTCTCTTGTGGTACCTCAGCCTTCTGCTGTATTCCTAGAGTTCCTTCCTCCTGCCCACTCCCTCTAATCTCCATCCTTTATTCTCCACCCCATCGCCTTTTTTAATTCTCTCTTATTTGTATCCTTTTTGTTCTAGTTTTCCAGATTGTGCCAAGGAGAGGAAAGATCAGGAGAGGGAGCTTCACCCTCCACATTAAAGAAGGCCATCAATTTTCCCTCTCAATTATGCCACCAAATATAGGAAAATGAAGTTAGTTCTTATTTTAAGTAGCATATTTTCTCTGCCTGCTACATGCTGTTATTTCCTTCCATTACAGAGATATAACTCAGCTTAAGAAAATAATATTCTTAAGATCACACGGTTAGGATGTACAGCATTGGAATTCGAATCCAAGTATGGATTTAAGCCTGCTCTTTTAATCCTATGCTACACTGAATTAGTGTTCTTTTTAACTGTACCGCTTAATGTAGCACTTCTGTGTTAACTAGTAGTTAACCATTTGTCTGTTCTTTTTGTGAACTTCTTAAAGGAAGGAAAAGTCTTCTTCGTCTTTGGATGCTTGATGTTCATCTCAGCTTCTGGTACATGGAGTCATCTGGAAGCTAAAGGCATTGTCAAGGGCTGGTCTCGGATGGGCTCTGATAGAGTTCCTACAGTAACTCAGCAAACATTAAAATGGCATCTACCCTATACCAGTCACTGTTAGGTGTTGGATGTAGGGACAAGTGGCATATGGTCTTCAACCTCAGAGACCTTCAGTTTCATAGCCCGTGTGGACAGCAAGACAGTCTCAGAAAACAGTCAGACACATATTCAGATACAGCACAAGAAACAATGGGAACTCAGGAGGAAATTAGGGGAGGCTTTTTGGAGTTGGTGGTACATGATCTGAGCTCTGATGAACAAATGGAGATTAGGCAGCCGAAGAAGAACAGGAAACAGTGCTCCAGGAGGAATAAGCCCACACGACGGCATGCAGATATAAGACAATGTTAGGTTCTGGGAACTGCAAAAAATTCTTTTTGGTTGGAATATGGAGTGATGGGCGGGGGCACTGCAGCAATATGAGGCTGGGGAGGTAGGAAGAGTCGCAGTTATGAAGGGTCATGAGGAAGATTTGGAACTTCAGGTTGACCATGAGAGAAAATCAGTGTGGGTTTTTGTTTTTGTTTTAATTTGGTAGGCTCCAGGAATCAAACCCAGGGCTCTGGCATGGCAGGTGAGAATTCTACCACTGAGCCACTATTGCACAGCCCTTTTTTTTTTTTTACACTGCAGGATTTTAAGAAGAGATCTGACATCATCACATTTATTCTGTGGAAAAATCAGTATCACTGCAATTTAGGGAATGGATTGGAGGGAAATAATGCTGGAGTCCAAGGCGCATTCCAGAATTGCCAAAGGCCCGCAACTATCTGAGAATGGATGCAGACTGAGGACTTCAGGAATGGATCTGTCACTCAGGGAGGAAAAAATACATATGCTAGAAATGAAGGCTGAAAGCCATGCCTGATAGTCACAAGAAAGCTGCTAAAAGAGAATTGCTGTAGAAGTCAAAGTCAGAATCCAAGAACCAGACTGAGGGGAAAGCTAGAAAGTAGATGTCAGCGTGGGGCATAGAGTCCAAGATTGGATCCTTGGAGAACTTCCAGATCCTTCACAGTATCATTGAGGTAACCTCAAAGCAGCAAGGTATTTCTCTTTCTTCAAGGGGCAAGATTATGAGGAGCCAACCATTTGGGCCTTGAGAGCATTCTTTTTTTTTCTTAATATTTTTATTGAGAAATCTTCACACACATGCAGTCCATGTATGATGTACAATCAGTGGCTCACAATATCATCACATAGTTGTGTATTCATCACCATGATCATTAGAAGCATTTGCATCACTCCAATAAAAGAAATAACAATAAAAAAGAAAAAAATTAAAAAAAAAACATATCCTTTACCCCTTCCTCTCATTGACCGCTAGTATTTCCATCTACCCAATTTATTTAACCCTTTGTTTCTCTTATTATTTATTTATTTTATTATCATTATTTTTTAATTATATGGGCAGGCACCAGGAAACGAACCCGGGTCTCCAGCATGTCAGGCAAGAACTCTGCCTACTGAGCCACTGTGGCCGGCCCTATTTATTTATTTTTTAACTCATCTGTCCATACCCTGGATAAAAGGAATATCAGACATAAAATTTTCACAATCACATAGTCACATTGTAAAAGTTATACCTTTATACAATTGTCTTCAAGCTTCAAGGCTACTGAAACACAGCTAAATGGTTTCAAGTATTTCCCTCTAGCTACTCCAATACACCATAAACTAAAAAGGGATATCTATATAATGCATAAGGATAACCTCCAGAATAATTTCTTGACTCTGAAACTGCTCAAGCACTGAAACTTTGTCTCATTTCTCTCTTCCCACTTTTGGTCAAGAAGTCTTTCTCAATCCTTTGATGCTGGTCCCAGATTATCCTAGGATTTCTGCCCCTCGTTGACAGTAAGATTTACACCCCTGGAAGTCATGTCCTACGTAGGAGGGAGGGCAATGAGTTCACCTGCTAAGTTGGCTTGGAGAGGGGCCAATCTGAGCATCAAAAGAGGTTCTCTGGGGGAGACTCTTAGGCTTAATTTTAAGTAGGCTTAGCCTACCTTTTCAGGAATAAGTTTCATAGGAACAAGCACCAAGATTGAGGGCTTTGCCTATTGATTTGATTGTCCCCACTGCTTGCAAGAAAATCAGGAATTCTCCCAATGGGGAAGTTGAATGTCTTCCTTTCTCCGTAGTGCCCCAAACTACTCTGGAATACATTAGGGCATCACACTAACCTAGACAAACCAACAAAATCTCATGCCCTGTTCAAGATTCCATGTACTTACGGTGTTCAACTAAACTGACCATACCAGTTAAATTAGGAAATTCTCTCAGGTACTAGAGACTAAAAGAAATATCAATATACTGATTCAGCACTCATACTTATTTGTTAAACCTGACCTTCTCTGTATAACTCCACCAGCACCTCTGATCTTTCTCTCATTCTTTAGAGTTATTTGGGCTATGGCCATTCTATATTTTTCATGTTGGAAGGGGCTGTCAATAATATGGGATAGGGGATAGAACTAGTTGATGTTCTGGAAAGGCTGGCCCTTCTGCATTTTAGGACTTATCTGGTGGAACCCATCTGGAGGTTTTAAGTCTCTGGAAAGTTACCCCAGTCCATGGAACCTTTGTAGAATCTTATATAATACCCTAGGTATTCTTTAGGATTGACAAGAAGGTTTTGGTTGGGGTTTGGCAAGTTATGATAGTAACAATGTCTAACTGAAGCTTGCATTAAAGTGACCTCCAGAGTAGGCTCTCAACTCTGTTTGAACTCTCTCAGCCACTGATACCTTCTTTGTTACACTTCTTTCCCCGTTTTGGTCAGGATTGTCATTGATGATCCCATGGTGCCAGGGCCATGCTCATCCCTGGGGGTGATCTCCCATGCTACCAGAGAGACTTTCATGCTTGGATGTCATGTCCCATATAGTGGAGAAGGACAATGATTTCACTTGCAGAGTTGGGCTTAGAGAAAGAGAGAGAGAGAGAGAGAGAGAGAGAGAGGCTACATCTGAGCAACAAAAGAGGTCCTCAGGAGGTGACTCTTAGGCTTATCTGTTGGTAGGCTAAGCTTCTCCACTATATATGTAAGCTTCACAAGAGCAAGCCTTAAGATCAAGGGCTTGGCCTATTAATCTGGGTGTTCCTAATGTTTGACACAGTGTCCAGGGTTTCCCTGTTGGTAACGTATAATAGTTCCATATTTGTTTCTCCCATCCCTCAATGGAGTTCACCAATATTTTTTGACTATCTGCTTAATATACTCTGGGATGTATCCAGGCATTAAATTAAGCTATACAGGACTAAAGGCTCTCATTCTTTTTCTGGGCTCCCAGTGTTTGGATTGTTTAAATGATCTGTCCAGACAGATTGAGTTAGATTATGTGCTACTGGAAATTTAGGTTCTGGACAAAATAAAACTTTCTACCTTTGCTTTCAAAGTGTAGGTTAAATTCTAAAATGCAGGCAGTATTATCCTTACCCTTGCATTCTGAATTATCTTAATCCTGACCTGATCAACTTTGTTCTTATTTCTAAATACCAGATTTTATATATATATATATGTATATATAACAACCCCTCAAAATCCAGAAATAGCAATGACCACTCAACACTAAATGTAACAGCTATAAGAGCTTAGAGTCTAGGCCCCAGTTTTCTTATAGGTATTTTCTAAATGAGATCATTCAATATTTGCTCTTTTCTTTCTGGCTTATTTTGCCTCACCAAATGTCCCACATGTTTATTTACATTGCTGCATGTCTCACAACTTTGTTCATTTTTGTAGCAGCACAGTGTTCTATCATATGTATACACCATCATTTACCGGTCTACTCTCGGTCAGTATGTCTTTCAGCCATCTCTATCTGCTAGGCCATGGTCATAAAAATGGAATCATACAGTATCTATTATTTTGTGTCTGGCTTATTTCACTCAGCATTATGTCCTCAAGGCTTATCCATCTTCTCATGTGGTTCAGGGTATCATTTCATACTAACTGCTTTATAATATCCCATCATATGTATATACCACATTTTGCTAATCCACTTGTCTGTTGATAGGCACTTGGATTGTTTCCATCTTTTGGCGATTGTGAATAGTGCCAAATTAACATCGGTGTGCAAATGTCTGTGTCACTGCCTTCAGCTTTTCTGGGTATGTACTGAGTAATGTGTTATTGCCAGGTCAAAGGGCAACTTGATATTTAGTTTCTTAAGGAAGTGCCTGTCTTCCATAGAGACTGTACCATTATGCATTCCCACCAGCGGTGCTTTAGTGTCCCAGTTTCTCCATATCCTCTTCAACATTTGTAGTTTCCTGTTTGTTTAATAACAGCCATTGTAATATGTGTGAGGTGGTATTTCATTATAGTCTTGATCAGCATTTCCATTATAGTTAATGAGAATGAACACTTTTCATGTGCTTTTTAGCCATCTGTATTCGTTCTTCAGAAAAATGTCTATTCATAACTTTAGCCCACTTCAAAATTGGATTGCATTGGTAACAGAGTCCAGCAGGAGTTAGAAACGGGGTAAGATAATGGGTGATTGGAACTGAAGGGATACAGACTGTGCAACAGGACTAGATACAAAAACTCGAAAATGGACAGCACAATAATACCTAATTGTAAAGTAATCATGTTAAAACATTGAATGAAGCTGCATCTGAGCTATAGGTTTTTTTTTTTTGTCTGTCTGTTCGTTTGTTTGTCTTTTTTTGTACTATTATTATTATTTTTATTATTTTTCTCTATATTAACATTCTATATCTTTTTCTGTTGTTTTGCTAGTTCTTCTTCTAAATCGATGCAAATGTACTAAGAAATGATGATCATGCATCTATGTGATGATATTAAGAATTACTGATTGCATATGTAGAATGGAATGATTTCTACATGCTGGGTTAATTTCTTTTTTTTTCTTTAATTAATTAAAAAAATAAAAATAAAAATAAAAAAATTGGATTTCTTGTTCTTTTGTTATTGAGTTGTATGATTTCTTTATGCACACAGGACATCAAACCTTCGTGTGATTTCCAAATATTTTCTCCCATTGAGTTGGCTACTTCTTCATCTTTTTGACCAAATCTTTTGAGGCTCAAAAGCATTTGATTTTGAGGAGTTCCCACTTATCTATTTTCCCTTTTGTTGCTTATGCTTTGAGTGTAAAGCTAAGGAACCTACTTCCTATTACTAGGTCTTGAAGATGTTTCCCTACATTTTATTCTAGGAGCTTTATGGTACCGGTTCCTATATATAGGTGTTTGAGCCACTTTGAGTTAATTTTTGTATAGGGTGTAAGGTAAGGGTCCTTTTTTTATTCTTTTGTCTATTGATACCCAGTTCTCTCATGCCCATTTATTGAAAATAATATTTTGTCCCAATTCAGTGGATTTGGGTGCCTTGTAAAAGATCAGTTGATGTAGATTTGGTGGTCTATTTCTGTGCTCTTGATTCAATTCCATTGGTCAATGCTTCCATCTTTGTGCCAGTACCATGCTGTACCACTATGGCTTTATAATAACTTTTAAAATCAGTAAGTGTTAATCCTCCCACTTAGTTCTTGATTTTTAGGATCCTTTTAGCTATTTGGGGTCTCTTTCCCTTCCAGATGTATTTGGTAATTCACTTTTCCAAGTCTTCAAATATGTTTTTGGAATTTTGATTGGTACTGCATTGAATCTGTAGATCAATTTGGGTGGAATTGACATTTTAACTATATTTAACCTACCTATCCATGAGCAGGGCATGTCTTTCCAACTATTTAGATCTTCTTTGATTTCTTTTGTCAATGTTACATAGTTTTCTGTGCACAAGTCCTTTACACCTAGCTAAGTTCCTTCCAAATACTTAATTCTTTTAGTTGCCATTTCGAATGGAATTTTTTCCTTAACTGACTCTTCAGTTAGGTCATTGCTTGCATATGGAAACATTACTGATTGTTGCACATTAATTGTACATCCTGCCACCTTGTTGAATTTGTTTATTAGCTCAAGTAACTTTGCTGTAGATGTCTCAGGATTTTCCAAGTATAGTATCATGTCATCTGCAAATAGTGAAAGTTTCACTTCTTCCTTTCCAATTTAAATGCCTTTTATTTCTTTTTCCTGCTGGATTGGTCCAGCTAGAACTTCTAGTACAGTATTGAATAATAGTGGTGACAGAGGGCATCCTTGTCTTGTTCCTGATCTTAGGGGGAAAGATTTCCATCTCTCGCCATTGAGTATGATGCTGGCTATGGTTTTTTCATATATGCCCTTTATCATATTGAGGAAGTTACCTTTGATTCCTACCTTTTGTAGTGTTTTTATCAGAAAAAGATGTTGAATTTCGTCAAATGCTTTTTTCAGCATCAATCAAGATGATCATGTGATTTTTCACTTTCATTTTGTTAATATGCAGTATTTCATTAATTGATTTTCTTGTGTTGAACCATCCTTGCATTTCTGGTATAAATCCCACCTGTTCCAGGTGTATAATTCTTTTAATGTGTTGTTGGATTTGATTTGCTGGTATTTTGTTGAGAATTTTTGCTTCTATGTTCATTAGGGAGATTGTCTTGTAGTTTTCCTTTCTTGCAGCATCTTTACCTCATTTTAGTATTAAAGTAATGTTGGCTTCATAAAACGATTTAGGTAGTGGTTTTTTTTCCCCTCAATTTTTTGGAAAAGTTTGAGTAGGACTGGCATTATGTTTGATAAAATTCCTCTGTGAAACCATCTGGCCCTGGACTTTCTTTGCAGGAAGATTTTTGATGACTGATTGAATATCTGTACTTGTGATTGGTCTGTTGAGATCATCTATTTCTTCTTGAGTCAGTGTAGCTAGTTTGTGTGTTTCTAAGAATTTGTTCATGTCATCTAAGTTGTCTAGTTTGTTGGCGTATAGTTGTTCATAGTATCCTCTTATGATTTTTTAAAAAATTTTTTCGGGGTCTGTGGTAATGATCCCCCTTTCATTTCTGATTTTGTTTATTTATATCCACTGTTTTTCTTTGTCAGCCTTGCTAGTGGTCCATAAATTGTATTGATTTTCTCAAAGAACCAACTTTTGGTTTTATTGATTCTTTCTATTGTTCTTTTGTTCTCCCATTCATTTATCTCTGCTTTAATCTTTGTTATTTCTCTTCTTCTATTTGCTTTGGGGTTAGTTTGCTGTCCTTTCTCAAGTTCCTCCAGGTGAGCAGTTAGGTCCTTGATTTTTGCTCTTTCTTCCTTTTTAATGTATCATTTAGGGCAATAAATTTCCCTCTCAGCACAGCCTTTGCTGCATCCCATAAATTCTGATATGTTGTATTCTCATTTTCATTCCTCTCCAGATAGTTACTGATTTCTCTAGCAATTTCTCCTTTGACCCACTTGTTGTGTAAGAGTGTGTTATTTAATTTCCATATATTTGTGAAAGCTCTCATTCTTTAGTGATTATTGATATCCAGCTTCATTCCATTGTGATAGAGAAAGTGGCTTTGAATAATTTCAATGTTTTAAATTTATAAAGATCTGTTTTGTGTCTCAGTGTATGATTTATCCTGGAGAATGTTCCATGAGCATTAGAGATGAATGTATATCCTGGTGTTTTGGGGAGTAACAACCTATATATGTTTGTTAGGTCTAATTCATTTATCAAATGTTTAAGTTTTCAATTTCCTTGCTGATTTTGTCTGGTTGTACTATCTATAGAAGAGAGTGGTGTATTGAAATCTCTTACTATTACTGTTGAAACATCTACCGCTCTCTCCAGTTTTGCCAATGTTTGTCGCATGTACTTTGGAGCTCCTTCATTAGGAGCATAAACATTTATGATGTTCTTCTTGGTGAATTGTCCCTTTTATTAAGATATAGTATCCTTTTTTGTCTCTTATGATGTCTTTACATTGAGAGTCTACTTTGTCTGATGTTAGGATAGCTACTCCTGCTTTCTTTTGGTTACTGCCTGCACGGAACATCTTTCTCCTTTCTTTTACTTTCAATCTATTTGTATCCTTGGTTCTAAGATGAGTCTCTTGTAAGCAGCATATAGCTGGATTACATTTTTTAATCCATTCTGCCAATCTGTATCTTTCAAGTGGTAAGTTTAGTGCATTAACATTCAAAGTTATTGCTGTAAAAGCTTACAATCTTATCCTTTGTATTATATTTGTCAGCTCTATATGTTTTTTTCCTTCTTTCTCTTTTTATCCTTTAAGTTACCCTTCCTGGTACTCTTCAATTCTGTTTCCTCCTCTAGACCTCCCTCTCCTGTCTTTTTTTTTTTCAGCTGACAGAAATCCCTTTAGTATTTCTTGTAGGGCCAATCTCTTGTTGACAAATTCTTTCAGCATTTGTTTGTCTGTGAAAATTTTAATCTCTCCCTCAGTTTTGAAGGGTAATTTCTTGGCTAGAAGTCTTCCTCTTTCAGGATCTTAAATATATCATACCACTGCCTTCTTTTCTCCATTACTCCAGTTGAGTAGTTTGAACTCAGTCTTATGTGGTTTCCCTTGTACGTAGTAATTGTTTTTCTCTTGCTACTTTCGGGATTTTCTGCTTGGAACTATAGCTTTTAAAGTGTATTATTGTTTGCTTGTGTTTTAAAATATAATTCCCTGGTCTCTCTCCTACAAGCAAAGGAATGTTCTGCTAGTTTCACCGTCTCCAATACATTTCTTTTTGGAACAGTTTATGAAAGAAAATGCATTCAATGTTATGAGGCCCTCATGCATTTTGAGAAGAAATTTTCATACTCTACATATTCCCTTCTTTGGAACTTTCTATTTAGGGATCTGTTAAAAATATAATCCCTCTATCTGGAACAGAAGGTTTGTGAACCATGAGTTCCACATCCCTTGAGACTTTCAATCAGTTTAAAGGGGAAATACAAAGAAAAACTAAAGGAAATAAAATTTATTTTTGGCTTGGAATGTAACATGATTCCAGAAAATGATATGGTGGATTGGAGATTCTGGAAGAAAATGTCTCATTTACCAAAACTTATGGGAAATATTTCCCCTTAAAAATAAACAATTGCTTGATGGATTGCATCTTTAAAACAGGCATCCTCAATATATTTAGTTCCTTTTATTGCCTTTTGACCAGGCACCTCATTTTAAAATATATGCGTTTGTACATTGGCAGGTGATTTTGCTTCATTTTCAGTAAGAGTGTATGATAAGTTGGAATTTTAAAGTTCTACATTTAGGACTTAGGAATAATTCCCTATATCCCTGAGAAACAGATGATTCAGAGGATTTGTTTATTCCTTTCTGTTTTTTTAATTAAGGACCTTCAGAACTATATGTAACTGGAAGGTCAATGCATTTTTTTAAGGTTTCTCCTCTTAGCTATTTAAAAAGAATATGATTTATTTAAGCAAATCAAAGGTAATTCTCATCAATGGCATAATTCTTAACTATGGAACAGGAGATGGGTTATGTGAAATCCATGTTTATTTTCCACTTGCACCACCTTAGAATTATCTGGAAGGACCTGAGTGTCTACTCAGCTGCACAGTCATGGTCAAGGAGACCTGGTTTAAATACTTCCAGTGTGAACCTCTGGTTCAATCTTGATATTAGGTTTTACTGAGATAAAGCTAATTGGGATGTCAATAAAGAGAGAATGAAGGCATTCATAGAAAATGAGGACTCAGTAGTTGAGCTTCAGGCTGCCAGGGTTGTTTTCTTGGAGTTTTCTTCTGAAAGAATTAAAACCATGCTTTTCGAACCACATTTTGCAGAGTTAAGCCGGTACATTATGGATCACTATGGAACGCTAAAGAAGGTAGAAGAAGGCAGTGAGGCTAAGCCGTTAGGCTCTAGATCTCATCCACGGCCCTGCTTCAACCGGTGCAGCTGTTTTTACCTTTATTTATTGGGGGCTTGACATCAGATCTTTCCAATATAATAAGATGAAAAAGTTGAATTTACCAGAACTCCTTTGAGGGTAAGTTCTGAAAGTGGTTGGAAAGAATAGTTAGATAAGTCATTTGGGAAGAGTGGGAGGAAGAGTAAGATCTTCAAGAGCAGAATCAAAATGAAAATATTGGTTTAGTAATTGCCATCTCAGGAAGGTGAGTCCTGAAAACTAACAAGTTTTTGCTTTTCTGAGGAGGATAGACAGCTGTGAGAGCAGAGATGAGAACAGGGCATTCATGAGAATAGGGTACATGATGTTTACGAAGGGGGGGAGGGTAGAAAGAGAGAATCTTCAGTTCACAAAACAGCCTGAGGGACTTGGGAGGAGAGACATTCCAAATAGATTTTATGAAATTGTATGCAGTGGGATGCACAATATAAAACTCTCCTTTGCTATCTGAACTTCTCCACCCCCGAAACAATGTTTTTTGAAACTTGCTTAATAATGCTTTCCAGCATTTGATGTGAATCGATTCTCCCCAGAGATGGCAAGCGATACCAAAGTTTCAAACTGATGGTGCAGAGTAAAAACAAAGTCCATGTATGTTTCATTTGGTGACTAGCCAGAAGGGCTCACAAGACTCCACAGAAGTTGTATGCCCTGCTAGGAATTTTAAAGTTCTACATTTAGGACTTAGGAATAATTCCCTATATCCCTGAGAAACAGATGATTCAGAGAATTTGTTACCCCTTGCCGCTTTTTAAAGACCTTCAGAACTACATGTAACTGGAAGGTCAATGCATTTTTTTAAAGGTTTCTTCTCTTATCTATTAAAAAAGACACACAGCAAAAAGATATGCAACAGTGGTGAGGTCCACAACAGACTTCTAAGTCCTACCTTATCTGAGGCTACACAGAAGTGTTCATTTTCTAGCAGTGAACTACAGAGACGTGTGGAATATCTCTGCCCAGAGAAGCCCAAATGGTCTCAGGGTGCAAGACTTCTATGGCAGACTGGTCACATATGCATACCCTGCGATGCAACCAGCCATGGTAAGTCAAACTCAGGACCCCAAAAATTAAACAATTAAACCAGGTGTACATCCCTGATTTTGGTGTTTGTGCAGAACAACTTGACAAACCAGTGCAGCATGGTGCATTACTCCAGGTGTAAATAACAGTCAAGACTAAGACAAAGAATACTGCTAAAGCCATATCCCCACAGGTTGGCCAAGACATGCAAGGAATAATCAACTAAACTTGCTGTGTTAACTCTTTCCTTGTAGTATGTGTGGAGATGACCAAATCTGGGTAAGATTTGAAAAAAATGATTTCACCATTACACGGCAGTAGAGGTAAGATGATGGGTTAGGCAACAGAGCTTTCCTGTAGTAGGCCTTCCCTTGAAATGAGTGAACTATACAAAAAGTCGGAGCTTCTAACTTGATAGTATCTGCTGTATTCCAAACCTTTAACACATTATTGCTTCAGAGTTGGAGCCTTCTCACTTTTGCTATAGGAAATAAAGAGCATACATATTCATTCAACAATTTATTGAGCACCTTCTATGTGCTTGACAATGAATTAATGAAGACAGACACATCTGCTCTTATGAAGCTCACTACTCTTATGGGGGAAATAAGAAAAATGTGACTTGAGATAGTGCTCCTCTTATCTGCCAAGAGGCCAGTTACAGTCCTTCACCTGCCTTTTAATATCTAGGATTTCTTCAACTTATTTCCCTTCACTACATAACATTTTTTTGAACTTTCAAAATTTTTTTTTACTTTTTCTTCATCATGGTAATCATTAACATTATTGGGTGCCTATTCAGTGCTAGGTCTCACACTTAAATCACTTACACAAAATACATCACTTTTGCTTATCCCAATACTCAAAGAAAACACTGCTACTCAGGGTTAAGCATGTATTTATTTTAGATCAGTAAAAACAAACATGTTGTTTCACTGAAATGGTGTAGCACTCTGCCAACAAGCCATACTGAAATTGTTGGCCTCTAACAGTATGGTAGGGATATTTACACTATATACAGAAAGGTAACATATCCGTGTTTCTCAAAGGTCTTTCATCACACTACATCACATTTTGATAACCACTGCATTTTGAAAACTTAGACCTTATTTAAAACTTAAATGAGATCTGAATTTGCACCACGTTTACATGAAAAAAATTAATGTTCGACCAGTTTATTGTAAACACAATCTACACAAGTATCTGACATTGTGGGTTTGTACACGCTAAGTATCTGACATTGTGGGTTTGTGCACGCTTTGCCAATTTGTTTATGTTGAAGTCTCTGCACAGGTACATTTGGGACAATTTTTATAGATACATAATGTAAATTAATCAAAATGCAGTTCAGCTTACAGGAATATATACACTTAAACCCAAGACCCAAACCTGACATTATATACAACTTATTTACAAATACATATGGACAGACAATGTATGTACACAGATTATCATAAATATTGAAAAATAGGTTAGCTTTAATGGATTAATGCTGTTCTATAAATAACATTACAGTTATAAATGAAACATCCACGGAAGACAGTAATGCGAAATGAGGTGACAAGACAGTGGTTTTAATACTGAAGACTGCTCATTAATGGGAATTCACTATTTTAGGAACCTCACGGCAGATAAAGACAGCTCCAAGAAAATCATGCATTAGAATCTATCCTAGACAGTTGAATTTGAACTTCAAACAGCCAGAGAGCATCAGAGGAGCCTCGGAGAAAAGGATTTTTTCCCCCATTTCTTCCAGGTCGTCATTAAATGGTATTCTCTCCCATATGAAAGGATGTGAAGTATACTTGGTATTTCCTGGCAAGGCATAAAAATCAGCAATTCTTTTCAGGAACTCAAGCAGAAATGCCAATTCTTGGTTTGAAGTAGAGTTGAGGTTCTGGATTCAAATGGAGTGCCAAAAGCCCAATTAAATGAAAGCAGTGCTGCAGAATCCATCTTCTCACTGCCCTTTCCTAGATGGTCCCCGATCACGTTTTTCATAGAAATAAACACAAACGGACCATTGGTTTCACCCAATGTAGCACTACAAGAAGTCTTCCAGTTCCATAAGGGTCTTTAATTACAGACATACCCTGTCTGTAATTCAGTCACATATGATACAAGAATGCATAACATAAACCATGTCTGCCACATTATTGGCTCTGGCTAAAACTAAAAAAGTTAGTTCAAAAGAAAACCTTAAGAGCCAAAAGACCAAATGATTCCATTATTTGCTTCCCTCAACCACTAATGGAATTATATATATTGAGTTTTAGACATTACGTTTGCTGAGCAAAGTACCACATTATTTAATGATATATTCACCATACACCGCAACGTACAATAAATGTGCTCTTAAAGCCAAGTTTAAAAGTAACATTTTCACTTCTAAGTGGGATTGAAATGGAAGGGTGAACATGCAGTTGGACCAAAACTCACTTAGGTTGCACTGTTTTTTCTAGCTAACCATTCATGGGATGTAAACAAATAATTCTAAGTTGTACAAGAATGAGATGACAATCCAGTGCATGTTTTTTTTAAGCCTACTGCATGAACCCAGTGGCCTATACAGAGAACTTATATTATACCAAATATCGGTGTAAACCTGTGGATTAGACCTCTACCGTAGACAAAATATGAACATAACTAAGCCATACATTATCAAGTAATTCATACTTCCAGTAGTAAATGAGCATTTAAAAAAGTTGTACTCTCTGGATAGAAGAGTTTTGGCTGATAGCCATCAAATACCCATTTTCCACTGCTGGAAGCAATGTCAAAAAAGGGCTGGCCCAAAGAGACCCAGAGCTGTCAATCCAACTCTGGAGACAGATGCAACTGAATAAACCCTGTTTTACCCAATTGCACTATTTGGTACCTCAATTAGTTATTTTCATTTATTTCCTATAGAAATATGTGTATTATCTTCCACTCTAATAGGCTGAAGCCATAAACATTTCAGAGTCTGAAGGAACCAGATTATTATTTGGGGAGAGAGAAGAAAAGTGATGAACAGAGTTCATCTGATTTGGTATAGCAATAATCCTTAATTATCCTTTCAGTAATGAAGTTTCAAATGGAAAAACTATGCTCCTATTCAATGGTTTTTTTCATTACATAACTTTCTCTAAAAATTATTTTGGGTAAAAAAGTTATTTGGCTTATTATGCCTATAAAAAGGCAAATCATTTCATAATACTAGTACTCAGTTTTAAATACCAATGAAATATTTTAAAGGAATTTATTGACAACCGCTTCTGGATAAAGTTCAAAAAAAGCAATTCTCTTAAAAGTAAAATAGTGCTCTGAGGTCTCTAAGTATTTTTGGTACAAAAAATAATAGTGTTTTTCTCAATGGTTATTTCATACTTTGCTGTAAATTAAGAATTGTTTCTCACATCGAATGGTTCCATTAGGCACATTCAAGTAAAATAATAAAATATCCAAGTTAAACAATGACACAGCCAAACATGTGGCTTGATAAAGTTAAGAGTTTGTCCATTCTCTGGAATGGAATAAAATTGTCACTTCCCTTAACCCGAGACTCGTGGTTTTGTTGTTATTATCTGTTTTTATGATATAGAATAGTTTCTTAAAAAAAGAAAAAAAAAAGTTCACTTATTCTGCACTCAGAAGAACCAGCGAGGAATCTGTACTTCAAAAGGAAGTGAAATTGAAAAATTAGGTGAAATTTCATAGTAGTTGAGAGTCGACTCAACACTGGCATCAAATGGATTATTGGAGTTTGAGTGGTGTCAGTTAATGGCCACCTCCAGGGGCTTCGTGTACCCAATCCAAAATAATCAAGGTCATGCTTCCAATCATCACCACTATGCCACTCAACAGGAAGAAGAGAGCCTGAAATGTGCACACAAATAAAACTGATCAGCAGGCAAAACAAACCAAACATTCCTTTCCTTATGCTTTTTAAATGTGCCTTATAATTTATATAAAAATCTTTAACAAGGTAAATTACAGTTTTAAGTGATCAAAGAGTTATCTATAAAAAATAACCACATATTTGAAGTCTTCTAAACTTCTCACACTCAAATGAAAAGGTAAGTTGCTTTGCTGAATAAACTACTTTATACAGAACTGGATTGGATTTTTGAATTTTTAAAACAAAAATTAAGTCACAAAAATCAAACCCAAGCCATCCTAAAATGTAGCCTGAGTCAAAGCCAGAGATTTTTCTAAAACACATTTATTTTTAATTCTATCTTGCAATTTCTGCAGTTATATAATTCTGAGTAAAACAAGAGTGTTTGGTTGATAAACATTTCTAGTAATTTAATCAAGCCAGATGGTAGTGGAAAATGAGGGCTGAAAAGCACAGTACTTTTTTTTTTTTAAGAATCCTACTACAATTCTGGTACAGAACTATATCTTTTATGGTTAATGTATATCTGTCATCAGTTATCACCCTGAGATTTAAGTAAATAATAGTGAACACTATTAAGAGTAAAAAAGTCCCTCCCAAACTTTGTTTTTATGAAGCGGGTCAATTCCACTCCAGTAAACACCCCATCTTCTCTTTTATATATTCAATGTTTAGTTAAAAGTGCCTGTCATCTAACAGGTAGTCAACAAATACTGGTTAAACAAAATTTGAAAGGTGGGTTAGTATCTTAACTCTGTACTTTTAACTCTATTCCCATCTCTTAAAATATCTAGTAACTAACTTTCTTTCAAATTTATTTTTAGTTGGGGGCAAATTTATCTTTCACCTCCCCTCCCCAATCTTCCATCTTTGATGTAGTTAAACTACAGCAAGGGATGAGGAGTAAGAGACTAAAATTAAAATCAAGTTGAGGAATTTCTACTATTAAAAAGACTATTACTGTTTCAACAGTCCTAATCTTTCACTTACCCCAATCTTTTGTACCGATTTCATAGGTTCTTTCTTCACTAACTTGATATAAAAGGCAGATGGAAGGATGAAAATCAACATAGCAGCTGCAGATGCACCTGTAAAAGAACATTGTCTTTTCTTTATATTTCAGTGAATTACTTGTCATTCATTTGCAAAACCTTACAACCCCAGCATTTGAATAAACTCAGATATGTTTTAAAACTTACCAATGAAACCAAAAATATCCCTAATAGTTGGAACAAAGATGACAAGCAAATTGGTAAATGCCAAGAGAGACACTGTAATAAGACTATGGCGCCACCAACTGAATTCTTTTGCTGCACACAATAACTGAGTTACAGAACTCCGGATCTGCAAAAGAAAGAGGATATTTGGCTTTAATGAATGAAGGTAAAAAACAAACAAACAAAAAACAAACCAATATGCACTAGGAAAGATATCTGAAACAGCAGCTATTTCTTAAGTAAAATTATGCCTCCTCCTACGCAACTGTTTCCTAAATATGTGGACATAGAGAGATTATTTTTGTATTTTCAATCATGGGCAAAATGCTCCTGAATGTTTTGAAAATCTGCAATGCATGAAAAAAAAAGTCCTTTTAAAACAACCATCAACTTAGTATAGCTCTAGTACTGTTTCTGTTCTCCAAGAAAATAAAAATTTCACAAATATTCACGTATTTAAAAAACATTCCAGGTGCATGGGTGGTTCAGTGGTAGAATGCTCGCCTTTCATCAGGAGACCTGGGTTTGATTCTCAGACCATGCACCCAGCAACAAAAACAAAAACAAAACAACAACAACAACAAATCCTACTGAAAGCAGAACAGACGGTTACTCACCGGGAAAATAACTACTGGTACTGTTAGGGTGACAGCCACCAGTACAGCCAAGCGAACAATGAGAAGAAGAATATCAGTTCCCACAACAGAAGAATAGGTGTGAAGCAATTCTGACTCAACATGTTCTGCAGGAAAGACAAAAAGCTTCAAGCGTGCCGTCTTCTCTGGAGATTATGTAGCAAATCTAACAGCAATATTTCCCCAAAGCTATTAGCCACTCACAAAACCACTATAAACTAAGAAGCTAATAAGATTACTTTGGAATTATAGTTAATATAATTAAACAGACATTAAAGGAAAATTTTTCTAAATACCAAGTGGAGATTTAGCTACATGACCCCCATTAAAAATAACAGGAGCCAAATACCTAAATCCCTTGGTCTGGCTTACAGGTTTGTGGATGCTATAAAATTCGAAGATGAGTGAAAGAGGCAATAAGCCGGATGAATTTAAAAGAAAATGCATCATACAAAAATGCCATCAAATGATTAATGGCTTATCTTTGAATCTCGATTCTAGAAATTACTAATTTATAAACGTCGTAAGCTCTAAACTCAATTACAATTATGAAACACACCAAGAGAATGTGATAAAACCACATATACAGAAAGATCCATTTCATTTCAATAAGGTTTTTGTTTTTTTTGTAAAGTAAACATTATTTACCATAGAATGTCAGGTATCCAAAGAGGGCAGCAAGCAGGTACATGAGAAACATGGCAAAAAATGAAATCTTAGATACATTCATCATTCTTCTACGGCTGCGGCTATGTAAATTCAAAGGAAAACGCACTTATTATTTCTCAGCAACTTGTAGCAACAGCATTCTAGTATTTTTCCAATATTTCCAATAAATTTATACATACATAAGTAAAGTACTCACCCTTTCAACTCTTCGTAAATGGGAAGAATGGCAGGATGGCAGACAAATGAAAAGGTCAGAATTGGCACAGCATAGACGGTCTGAAAAAGGTAAAAATTTACTTAATATCTTGATGTGAGAAACTCATGTGTTGTCAGTTTAATAGCTTAAATTTTGTATTAACATAATCAACATAATTCAAACGCAACCCATAGCCTAAAAATTTTCCTTGCATAATTAGCTTCCATTCATCTACTGTTTAGCAAATCTGATCAATATCCCAACTTCTTTCTGAATGTGTCAATTATTATCATATGATTATTTCACATCTCAAATCTATTTTAAGATACATAGCAAAACTTTCTTCAGTCCTAAATAATTAACTAGGTAATCACAAATCGTCTAAAACAGCCCCTTTCCTCTCTTCCTCCCTTTCCCTTGGGAGTATTTTTAGGTTTCCAATTGTTAGCTTTCTTCTTTTCTTTACTAACATCTTCCTTTGAGAAAGTAAAAATTTTATTCAGTTACCTGGGAGTTGAAGATAAAATAATGTGGTCTGCAAGAATCAACTTCAGTCAAATTAAGTGCACTATCAGGTGCAAAAGTTGTTGGATGTGTTAAGGTGTCATTTACTGTTTCACTTATTATTAAAGCAACTTCCACAGGACAAGAAATTTCAAATTTCTTACAAATCACCTGAAAATATATAATTTTGCATTTTGTTAAACTGAACATGTGACAGGGCTTTATAAAATCATTTCTATCTTTAAAGAAGATACACCTACCACTATCAGAAAGAACATCATACACAACAAGGAAAGGCCACTGGTATATCCTAAATATCCTGTAAAAGGCAAAAATCATTATTAGTTTAATGAAATGAATTTAGGGCAAATATATTTTCTCCACTGAATAGCTTAAAAGTGTGGGTACAATATTAAATTTCTCATTCTTAAATATTAAGATATAGAAAAACTTAATACTTGTATATTATTTACAAAGCACAAAATACTGTAATTATCAATGAAAAGCCAACATTTCACAATGCTCTGGCTGCTTGGTAGCTATCCTGCTAGGATTTTGAAGAAACAGGTTTTGCATGCAGCAACTCCCAAAGGTAAGTCTGCTGAAGTTTTTATAGCTCTCAGTTTTTAAAGAAATGTATCTCCCTACATATGTGTTTCTATATCTATACATACACAGACATGTAATGTGCATCATAAGGAATTTTATTCACAAAGTTTGCTTGTTTTGGGGGGTGGGGGGGACAATGGCCCAGGAATCAATCCAGCGTCTCCTGCTTGGCAGGTGAGAATTCTTCACTGAGTTATGTGGGTAGCACCCCCTCTCATTAATTTGTATTAAGAGAACAATCAACTAGCTGTTGAGAAGCTCATTTCAAGTCTCTTTAGAGATGGGTTTGCTCACCTAAATTTCTTAGCAGCGACAAAGGAAGAATGAGCACCAGTGACACCAGCAGAACCAAATAGTCACCATTCAGATACCACATTCTGAATTAAAAAAAGAAAAAGAAGGTCAAAATCAGTCACCAATAGCTTCAAGAGACACACAAAACTGACTTTGCCTGAGAAGTCAGAAGAGAAACAATATTCCAGAAGGGCTATACAGAAGGGGTATGCATACTTCCAAAAGGACTAACTTCACAGAGCTGGTATTAAAACACACACACAAAAGACGGGTTTGGAAAAAATATTGCTTACTTAAAAAGTCTGGCTGGGAATAAATTTCTTTGTGCATTAGATTAATATCCACTCAGGTTAGATAGAAATGGGGTATAGAACAGTACAACTTTGTCCCAGTTTGCTCTGGGAAGGACGCCAACTGATTCATAACATAAATGCTCCTTAAAGGCTTGATACTAACATAAGGAACAAAATGGCATTGTTAAACCAATAATCTTATCTTCAAGTATTTTAAGAAAAAATGTACAACAACACTGTCATACCTTTAGCTTTCATTTTTTAAAGCTGGAACTAAGCGAATTTTAAAACAAGGTTTTCTGACATTTGTTAGCAAATATACTTATTAAACATTTCATCAAGAAAATATTTTCATGCATGGATAAAATGCATCTGCAAAAACGAAATTCAATTCCTCACATCGGGACTTATTCCAGGTCACCAGAGTATGTTGTGACACCTTGATCCACCTTGATTCCAAAAGCTGTTAGAAAGAATTCCTTCTAAACTTGGAGAAAATATGACCTATAATAGCCCTAGGAATTCTGCAGTATCTTTTCCTTTTTGGGTAATCATAAACTTCATCTTAAAAAAAATCATTATTTTCGAATTCTAACTGCTCTGTGAATTTCACTCCACTCACTTTTATCATGGGGCCCCACAGAAAACTAGTATTTAAAGACAACTTATCAAATTAAATTTCTAAAGCCACACCAGAAATCACCACACCTCTTTATTCTGAGCAGAGCTGGGATGTATAACACCCCTTCCCCCAGGTTTACTTTAGATAAAAACCTGTTAGTTCACCAAAATGAGTAACTTTACTAGAAGGATAAGGTTTCTATACATACTCACCATTTTCTGATAGTCTGCATTTTAAATAGATTGTTTAAAAAGTTGGATGGGAATTGATTTTCAATGTAATTCAAAGTTTCAGTCCTAACTTAGGTTAGTGTTCAATAGCGGTAACTTCTTAAAGAATGCGAATACTGAGAGGAGGTTAAGTTCTAGAAAATTTCCTCTCACACATAAGGATAGCGTTTAGTTATTTAGAGCTATATGACTAGCTACTATCTTTGACGCTGCATTCTTAAATGTTCAAATCACTTTACGGATAATTTACTGATCATTTTGCATCCAACTTTCATATAATGTTATCTAACAATTTTGGACTGTAGCTGTTTCTTATGAGAAACCTTACTTAGCACCTACCCAGTTGTATCTTCAATGTTCATTAATGCCTGGATCACCAAAGGTAACTCATATTTCACTATGAAGAGGTAGCTTGACATAGCTGGAGGAAAACAAAATTATACCATTACAAGTGCAAAAATGTGGCATGTGACACTAAAACTAATGTGTCACCCCTCTGTGCTACACAGAAAAAGTCTACCCAAAATTGTTTTAAACGTTTCTTACCGCCAATGTTCTGCATTGTAATTGATCCAGAAGCAGCAAGTTTTCCAACCAATCCAAATGCTTTCTGTCCTAATTGTTCATATAATAAAGACCCTATAATTGAAAACCATAAGCATGAAGCAATTGTTTTACCAGAGGAAGAAAATCATGATAGGTATAAACAACTATTTTGGAAAAGATAAAAATGCTACTATACCTCCTTCGTTGGCAGTCTTCAAAAGGAGATGAACAGAATATAAGGAAAATATTGACACAAACGTCAAGAGAATTCTGATGAAAGAAGGAAAAGACGAGTTATAAACAAGCCTTTTTCAAAGCCTGTTTATGGCTTTATTCAAAGGCAATTATTTTGGTCTTCATTTAAACAATATGGAATTAGTTATAAAATTTCTTGTGTTACACCTACACTGTCTCAAGAATTGGTGCATTTCCTCTCAGGCTAGCTGGAGTATCAACAGCTTCTCTCATTTGGTGCTGATAACCTGCATCATATTTCAGATGAAGAGTTCTATAGCACTCCTTGAGAGCAAGAGTTTACCCACTGAGCCAAAAGTAGAAGAAACTGGAAAGCCCAACTTTCCAGTGATGGAGTATAAGACTTTTATTCTGATTCTGGCACCTTAATTATTAGCTGTATGTTTACCACTTCTCTGCATTAATGGTTCCCTTTATCTGTAAAATTAGTGTTAACACCTGCCACTAAATGCAGCCTAGAAGGTAGCTGTGAAATTCCACTGGGATAGGTACAGGAAGTCTTCAGACCACATGGACTGTTTAGATAAGGAGAGGAATGGGTCTATAAGGGAAGGGGAAAAGACATTAACACTAAGTGGGAACTACAGCTTCATAAAGAATTGGGAACACATCAGAAAAGTAACCACCTTGTGGTACTGAACATAGGCCAATCATTTTCACAAAGTTAAACAATGAATAAGAATAAGAATAAGAAGTAGGCTACCGGCCTTCCTGTTTGGGCCCTCTCCCTAACCCTTTTACTTGAAAGTGGGGGATAAAAGTGAGGATAATACAGAGGGACTAAAGGAGCCTACTATGTTTAATTTTCCTTTAAGGCATGGAGTATCTCACACTCTAGCTTCACTTTTTTTCCCTCCTCCAACAAGACAAAAAGAATGAAGCCCCCCCACCCCCAGGCCAAAAATAAAAGAAAGGTAAACAAAAAAAGAAGAAACAAAATCACAGGGACACAAGTCTTATCTTGCAAACAAGTCTAACAGTCGTGTATCTTGATTTGTATGCAGCATCTTGTGAAGTGCTAGTAAAAAATTCTATTCAGCTATCTGATGATATTGTGAACCGCTGATGGTACACTTTGCAAGATTTTATTATGTAGTATATGAATGTAATCTCAATAAAACTGCATTAAAAAAAGTACTATTAAAGTTAGAAGGTGGCCTTAAGCTGTCATTCTAGTATCAGAAACGTTTGGGGCTCTACTTAGAGGTGGGAAACTAACAGCCTCGCTTCTAACTGGAGAAAGCTGTTGGCTTTATCAAAAACAATTTCAAGGGTGTGCTGACGGTATGACTCTGTCCATTTCTTACACTAAAATGACAATGAGGGATGAACAAACAAACATCTGAAATTACTTTTCAAAATCGATTCCATTCACAGTAACGTTAGCTATAAAAGAGGTTTAACTAGACCATTCGGTCTAAGTCCCTAGGGTCCATTTACATTATAACTTTACCTTTTAAAATACTGATAAATAAAAACTCACTTTAATACCCTTGATTATTATTTAACCATTTATTTAAATGGTTATACACATGTTGATGTATATAACTTTGCATGAGCACCCGTTACAGTGTAACTAATTTCAAAAGTGCAAGAACATAAGAATTTTGCTTTCACTTTTGAAACAGAGGTGCCATTTTATTTAATGTAAATTCTGCACTATAACCACACTGGCAGCATTTTTAAACTGTCTCCAGTTTTACGCCAAAACCCAGGAAGGGTTTCCAATATTTTACCAATGATGTCATTCAAGTTACCAACTAAATACTTTGAAACTCTAGGACGCTTTCTTGTAAATTCCTAGTCTTATGTCTTAGTAAGTCTCAAAAAGCCTCATGCTACTTAAGTAAGCCAAAGCAAACCCCAGGCTCCAGTACTTAAAGCCAGGCTTAAACTGTGGAATTTCATAGAAAAAAAAAGGTCTGCTGCTCTTTTTGTCAATGTTCTATTCTGCTGGAGAAAATAACTTGAATATAAGGCAACTAAAACACATCTGTCACAATGAGTCAATTCCATGCTGTATGCATGTGTCATTTCTTTATCTGTACAATGAAGGTGTTAACATGATTTCCACAGAAATTACTTTAGCCAGGAATCCAGAGATATTTAAATTTAATGGCAGATACAAACATCGTTGAAAATGCTGCTCAAATCTATATCTTTGTTTTGTGCTTTTCTGGAAATGTGGTCCATGTATTTCTCAAAGCCCAGTGACCCCAAAATAGTTTAAAAACATGGCTCTAAAGTTACACTCCGAAATTCTGTTTTAGGTATTCGTGCTATTAAGTACAGAAGTAATTAGTTTCTAACTAGGCAACTGAGGAAAGAATATTTAAAAGCAGATATTCATTAAAATATTCCTTTTTTCATATAGCATGAGACAATCATATAAATGTGGAAGACATTAAACATTAAAAAAATACATTAAACATTAAAAAAATACTCAAAAAACATGTTCCAGGTTAGGTAAATACCACCACACCCTATATATCTGGAGGAATTATTCATTTTCTGATGCACAGAGGATGATACAAGTCCTTGGGGTAACTGTCAATACACAAACTAATTTTGCTAGAACAGAATTTCTAATTACCCTAGATTTATCAACGGTTCCTTTTTAATAATCACCACTGTTTACAACTTTGTCTTAAAAGACTCTTGTTAGTTTAAATTTTACCCTATTCTGACTAATTGACTTTCTTGATATTGTGCAGTTAGGTAACAGAATACTTTTTTGGGGGATTCTCAAGTAACTGATTTGTAATCAACTACTTCAACTGTAAATCCAGTTTCTGGAGCCAATATGTTGCATTATCGTATTAACAGCCCTGCATGGCAGACTCACTACTTACACATACTTACATAAAAAGAGCAATTCCAGTATTAGCCATGGCATAAGAAAGCCCAAGGATTCCACTGCCCACAATCGCATTGCTCAGATTAAATACTGACATTCCAAAGGAAGTAGTACCTGGATGCTACATAGAGGGAAAACGATAACCAAACATATAATAATTAAATGGAGAAAACCAGCTTTGGGCAAGTTAGATTTGAAATCTATAAGTAAAACTAGTCTTTTACTCCATAATGCCACACACACACACACACACACAACTATTTTTAACTTACAAAGTCTGTTTCATATTTCTTCTTTCCCAAATTCGACTCAAGTAAAAAGTTCTGGTTTTCAGGATCTACATCTGCATAATGACTGTAAATAAAAACAAACCAAACAGCATAATTTTAAATTGATTGAAATATACATAATTATACCGTTAGTTCTAGCAAAACTTCTAACTAAATGCACAAATATTAAGTAGAAGTGGACTTTCATACAACATATTGTCACCGCAATAAGACAACCTTACAGATACTCTTTCAAGCGAGTACAACACTGGGTACTTGACCCAAATGCAGTAAATTAAATCTACACAAGCACAGTTCTAGCTAAGCACCACTCCACCCACAATAACCATTTTTTTTTTTAAAGCACATAACTTCTCCCACCTCTTCAGAGCAGCTTGCTTGGTTGGGTAGGAGTAGTTGAAATCGCTGTTGGAGCTGTAGCTGCTACTGTCCTCATCTGGGGAAATGTTAAACCTTCCCATTTCGGCTTTCTTCATGCTGGGCACTAGTAGGAATCGGGTGCAACCAACAGCGATCGGCTCCTTTTGTCCTTGGCGGTGAAGCGACCGCGCGGATGGCTGCGAAGGTAGAGGCGGCGCGTCAGGACTGCAGCGGCGCCCGCCCGCCATGATCACGTGACGCGCGCCGAGCAGCGCAGCGCGGCTGATTCATCCCCGGCCAGGCGAGTGGAAAAGTACCAGGCGAGCGCGAGGGGCGGGGGCGCGCCGAGGGGCGGAAAAGTACAGACAGCCCAGCCGCGGAGAACAAAGATGATCCCACCGCTGCGCTGCGCCCGTGGAGGCCCCGCGCCCTCCGCACTCCGAGTCTCCCTCTCTGGCAGATTTTTAGTTATTTTGCCCTGCCCACGCTCTCAAGTCTAAGGCGAAGGATTCGGGGTGCAAAGGAAGTGGGGAGGGGCTGTTTTGTTTTCCCCTCCAGTTTCTCTGGCCGTGCACAGGCACGCAGGACACATATCCTAACCAGGCATTTCCTAGGTATGCGTGCAACCCAGGCATGTCTCCCCGTTTCTGGCATTTATAACAATGCAGCGTTAATACACTCTTCAATGCTCGGAGCCTACGAGATGAGGAAATGCCTCTGCAGTAGGTAACACACTCCCAGAAGGAGACGGAATTATCACATTATTTCTTTTCTTTCGAGAAAGGGGTAGAATGCCCGTCCCTGGGCGCGCACACCAGACGCCGTGGGTTTGTTTACACGCGTACACCCGTATTCTCGGGAACACACATCTTAGGCACACACACACACACTTTGGGCTCGCGCACACTTCGCCCGGCCGGCCCCTCCCATGCCCGGAAAGTAAACTGATGCAATATCGACCGTCGATTGTCAAACGCTCCCGGCCCGTCTTCCTCAATTTTGGCCTCCGTTATAAATGCCCAAACCCACCTCCGCCGCCCCCAGACTCCTGGCTCCCAGGGTTTTTTTTTTTTTTTTTTCTTTTTATGAATGCAAAGCAGTCACAGGACATGCCGCAGCGGAGCCGCGGGCCGGGAGGGCTCCCCTCCCCCTAAACGAAGGATTTGGCTCCGTGAGGCCCCCGACACGAGCCCCCGACCCGCGCGGACTCCCAACTCCGGCGGGTGGCGAGCCGAGAGGATCCGGCCGACAGAAAACGCCCACATCTGGAGGAAACGGCCCCGGGCAATCTTCCCGCCGCGGCCCCTCCCGGGCGCCCCTCCCCCACGCCGCCCGGGCCCCGCGCCCCGGGCACGGATGCCCCCGCACGCGTTCCTTACCTCGGTGGTCTTCGCTTCTGTGTCTCGGAAACCTCACGCAAACAGCTTCGGGGGGAGTTTCTCAATCAAACCAAAATTCGTAAACAAATTTTTTTTTTAAATGGCAGGAAAAATTATTTTAATTAAGAAAGAAAAGTGGCAAGTTGCCGGTCCAATCCTCCGACGTTCGCCTCCTCACGGGAAAGGCGCGAATGTGCGGGAATGAGCGTGCGGGAACGCGTGGTCAAGCTGCAGGTTGTCGTGCGGGAAATGGGCTCCCGGGCGGCGACGGTGTACGACTCGGAAGCAGCGGGGCGAGCGGGGGGTTATAGAGGCAGCTCAGGAGGAGGCGTCAGGGGGCGGGGCCGCGGCCGCCCGGGTGGCGTCTCTTTGTGTAAAAACACCACCTGGGCTCCGCCCCCTGCCCCGCAGGCCCCGCCTCCCCCGCCTGGCCCCTTACCCAACTTCTCACCCCCCACCGCGGCTGCCTCCCGCAGCCCCGCCCCGCCTGCAGGCGTCCCCGAACACCCCCAGAGCGGACAAAACCTACTTTCTCCTGCCTCCCAGTCAATAGGAGAAGACCCCTCGGGTGCTTCCCCTCTGCCTAGTAATTTCAGGCCCGGCTGTTGCCTAACACATGTAGTTTTCTTTCAGGAAAAATCTCTTAATTCCCTTCTATCCGAGTCACCAGCAGACTTTGCTTTCTCCTTGAGGCTTTTGGGGACACATCCCGTCCATCTAACCCTTTTGTGCTTTTTGTTTTTGTGATTTACATTGGGGTTTTCTCTCGCATACTTGGGCCAAAGCAGCAACTGATGGTCGGTTTCTATTCTCGCTCATTTTCCACTTTAGACTTGCTTTCACTCTTTACAACTAGCATGATTAGGTCGGTTGGCAGCTCTGTTTCGAGATCTTTTTTTCCCCAACTCTACTGGGGGAGAAAGCTACATACTGACCAGCAAGTCAGACCTTGAAAGGAGGCCCCATTTGGGGACCCGCCCTTCTGAGACGGTTTAAGAATCCTCAATTTTTCTTTCGCAGACATATTTCAGTCATCTCCCTGCCTCCCACTACATGAGCGATCTTATCTCCCCCCTCGCCTTTATTTTCTTGTATTTACAAAGGCACTGCCTCGGTTGAACGCTGGTCTAAGGTGCTTTCTCCCGAGCTTGGTCCTTTCTCTTCCAGTGATGTGGTCTTGCTGAGCAAAGCAAGTAGGGGGCCTCTTAAGAATGGAATACTTGGTGCAGCCGGAAAGGCAGGAGTAGGTGTGAAAACAAAGACTGCTTAGGAGAGAGAAATGTTTGGTTGAATGAATGAATAAACAAACGAGTTTGACCTACTGCTCTCTTCCTTTTGGGGACGTGGGAGAGAGGTTGGGCAGGGCAGAGAGGAAAGGGTTGGGTGTGATCACAATTTTTGCTTTCAATGTTTTCCTGAGGAAATCTGTACAACTGTCTATTTCCGCGGCACGTGAGGCTGCGAGTGCCTTCAGCCTGCCACTAGTGTTCGTGATTGACAGGGGAGAACCCGATTTCCCCTTTAAGCTCCTGTGATCCCCACCCCAAACCTACTCTGGTCAGACCAGTCTCACTTGAACAACACTCTTTCCTGTTTTAGTGCCCAAACTCCCCTCCCCTCAAATGCCACCATCACTCAAGACTTAGTCATTGATCCTCAGCAAAGCCTCTCTCCGCCTAAATTCCTCCTTTCTCAGACCTTTTTCTGCAGGTACTGTTTTCTAACCCATGTGGTATAGGTCTTTTTAAAACTTGTGCTGTCTTGTACTCGAAATTGTTCAAGTTATAGTCTTGTTTCCTCAGGACTGTGAACTCCCAAGGGCAGGTTTGGAATTTGATGCATAGCCCAGGCTGAAAAAAACTTGAATACCTTCCTTCCACATACATTCCCTAATAACACCAATCAACTCTTCTTGTCAGGAGAACAATCTGAAATGGGTAGCCATCTGGTTACAGAGGAGTCTCATGAAGAGCCTTTATATTTCAACTGATAAAAGGGCTTGAAAACCACTTTTTTTTCAGCCAAGTGAGACGCTGGTTTGTCTTCAGACATAGTCAGAGGTGTGAGAAAGCCCTCAGGGCTATTGATTATGGCTGGCAAGTTGCAGTCTCATAACGAGACCTCTTGTCTTTTGGACTTTTTAGTGGTTTGTGTTGCAACACATACTTAAGAGAAGCATAAGACCTGTAAATTGAGGGCAAGGAAAGAGGGGAGCTGTATTCGTGATCCAACCTTTGTACAAACCTAAACCTCTCTATAATCAGAACTTATTGCCAGTTCGATTCAGGTTTTCCTTGGCCAATCTGGGGCATTTCTGCTAACTCAAGTGACTTCCAACTGAGGCCTGTTGTGCTTTGGGCTAGGATGCATGGGACACAGTGTCCTCATCCAATTTCTGGGAAACCGTACCTCCAAATAACCTGCTGGTCAGAAGTGCTACTATTTTGTTTGATTTCTAAACTAATGTTTTAAAAGAGCAGTGTTTTTCAAACTGCAGTATGGGACTCAGTGGTACGTAATGATCAATTCAATGGGTTGCTACAACCTTTTTTTTCCTTTAATGAAACAGAACAGAATATAATTTAAAATGTCAGTATGTCATATAAAGTAATGCTAATATTATTCTTTAAAAATCTATTTTAGTAAGTATATAAATATGAATATATTTTGAGTTGTGATGTAAAATGTGTTTCATACTGTGGGTTGGGGTCAAAGAATTTTGAAAGTCTCTGATAGTGAATCTTATAGCCTATCTTAAAACAAAAACAATCACAAATCTCAGTTGTCAACACTAGATTTTCAGGAATGCATTCTCAGCATAGTTTGTTAGAAGTTTTGTGAGGGTAGATAGCCATCTTCTGTAGAATTATTTGACCATTATCACCTGAAAAAAATAGAGTGATTTTGTTTCCTGGGGGTGTAATTGACTTTCCCAATTTGTTCAACAACTGCTCTTTTAGATGATCCTCAAAATTCTATCTATCCAAAACATAAAATAAAATTTTATCTAATTAAAACTTCAGTTTGCATTAGACTGGGCTTAAACTTTAAATTTGCTTCCAAATTTCCAGCTGAATAGCTAAAAGTTCTCAGGTTGGCATTTACTACTTCCTTTGATTTGGCTTAGCATACCGTAGCTTTCCAAACCTTATCTTCCATTATTCCTGTGGTAGGTAGCTTCTAAAATGGTCCCCAATAAATCCTACCTCCTGATATTCATGCCCCCTTGTAATTCCTGCCCCTCAAGTGTGGGCTGGGGTCTAGTGACTTGCTACTAATGATTAGAATTCAGCAAAAGTATGGCATGGCACTTCTGAGCTCAGTTTACAAGATTTGGTCTCTCCCACTCCACCCCACTGCCGCAGTTCCTTTGAGGGAAACCAACTGCATTGTGTGAACTGTCTTATGCAGAGGCCCACAAGGCAAGGAATTGATGTCTCTGGCAATAGCCAGCAAGAACCTGAAACCTGCCAACAGTCCCAGGAGTGAACTTGGAAGCAGATTCTTTGCTCAGTCGAATCTTGAATGACTATATTGCCACCTTGTACCTTAGCCAGTGAACCCAGTTAAGCCAAGCGTGTATTTCTGACCCACAGGAATAATGTCATAGTAAATATTTGCTGCTTTAAGCAGCTAAATTTTGATGTAGTTTGTTACTCAACAATAGATAACCAATACATTTCCCTTGTCATATTCAATGCTTTGGCCAAAATGTATTGCTTAGTGTTCTCTATGAAAATCATTTCCCAAATTGTTCCCATTGCTTGGAATGCTCTCCATGCCTCCTTTTCCAGTCATTACTCTATATCAACATGCCTTTCATGAATCCTTCTTTATTTGATGTTCTCATTTAAAACCAATCTCATTCTGCTTTGAACTTGGTGCTTTATCATTTGGTGACACTTTCGTGTTGTTGGTATACTAAATCGTATATTAGTGTCTTTACAGGATAGAATCCTGCTGATCATACACAGCTGAGTCACTTGTAAAAAGAAGGTACTTTCTGAGTGTATGAATGAATTGAATAAGTTTTTCCATTATAGCATATATCACCATCTGAAATCATGCTTTCTTGTTTGTTTTATGTCTCCCTCATGAGAATATAAGCTCCATGAAGGCAGGGATATAGCTCCAATCCCGAGAATAGTGCATGGCAACACATTTTCGCTGAATGAATAAATGCAGGAGTAAATAGCTTGAGTATCTCCAAGACCAGGAGAAAATGTATTATCTAATAGACCTTCCAAGGTGGCTCACTCATATGCTAACCAAGTTGGTGCCAGCAAGTTTGTTCTTTTCCATGAAAGCTTCTCCACAAATCTGACTGATGTCCTTATGAGACAATAGCTGGTTTACCCACAGCAAATGATCCAAGAAAGACCAAGGCGGAAGCTGCAATGTCTTGACTTAGCCTTGGAAGTCACACATTATCACTTTCGCTATATATCATCAGTCCCAACGGTAAGATCCATTTCATTGTAGGATGGGACTTTATACCAGCATTAATGCTAGAAGGCAAGGGTTTGGGGCAATCTTGGGTACCTCTGAGAAGCTGTCAGCAACAGGAGGCTTTTTATTGCAAGAAACAGAACATGCAATAAAAAGATAACTTAAATAACAAGGACATTTATTACCTCACGTAATAGGAAGTCTGTAGACAGGGTTGTTCAGGAATTGTTTCTCAGCGTTGATAATCCCCTCAAAGACTAAATTCTCCATCTTTTAGCTCTGACAGCTTCAACCTGCTGGAGATGTCTCCTACCATGGTCACACATTACTTGTGGTGATTTCAGAAGTCATATGCAGACAGGAGCACATCCAATGAAAAAGAAAGGAGTATCAATTTTGTGAGTCACTTTTTATTATGAGAGATAACATTTCCTGGAAGTGCTACTGTCTCAGCTCCCATTGGCTAGGATTGGATCACATAGTCATGCATATAAAATATACTATATTATGAATCTATATATTTGCAAGCATCAGTGTTTTGGAAATCTACGCCTCATTCCTCAGCAAAAAAAAAAAAAGAAAAAGGTGGTGCGTATAGAAACTCAACCTTAAAAAATATTAAAAATATTTAGTTTTACAGATATTTTAGTATAAACATATCCAATCTGTTAAGATTGTAGAACTTTCCAGGGACCTAGGATCAGTACTCTGCTTCTTATATCTCCTCCCCAAATGAAAGAGATGGGCAAGGAATGGCTGAGAAATGTGCCATCACTTTATGGTGATATGTACCCATTGGTCATTTTTTGTGACCCTGGAATGATCCATTTGGTAGTGTGTAGTATATACTAATGAATGTGAAAGAAAACTGGCAGAAAGATGAAGAAAGATGAAGAATTTATTGGCCATAGTTCTTTCACTGGGTAAAACGACAGCTGCAAATTAAAATAAGTAGCTTGGAAAGTGACGTGAAAATTCACAGATGTGAGTTCTCAGGTACCTACTTACAGATTATTCAGAACTTGTAACAGTAAAACTAAGCATCAAGGAATAAGCTAGAGAACAAGGGTGTGTAGATACTTAGTAAAGAAAAGATACACACCTTTTATTTATAGTATACTATGCTCCATTCTTTGGAAATTTAACTTTTTCAGACCTTTACATTATTTGAAAATAGTGTAATTTAAAAATATCTTTATTTTTATACTTGTTAGCTGTTCTGTCTTCTGCAAAGACAAATGACAGTCATTGAATGATGCGTTCTACCTGAAACACTCACATATCATAATGGACCTACGTTCCTGGCCTTCAGTTTCCGGATCTTTCTTTGCCCAGGGCTAAGATACTGAAATAGGGATTTATTAAAATTAACATACCTGCAATTCTGGTTCTTAGATGGAAAGCATTTAATATATGGGCTTGGTTCTGAGAATTTTTCTCAGGTAAAACTCTTACTGTTTAGGTCGAAATCTTTGGCACTTTGTGTCTAAGATGTCTGCATATGGATTCAAGTAACCACGTCTTGGCAATCTCAACTCCGTTCCTCATTTCAGTGACATCCACTAGAGAGGACACTTCCACAACCATTAGTTGCTAAAATTGATAAATGTGTTTTCTTGAGGCAAACCACGCGCACTCCACACCCCTTTTGAATTAAATAATGTCATTGTGCAGTCTTCCCATTTGTCACCCCTGCCTGGGTGGATGAGGTCAAACTCCCTAAAGTTGCTGTCTGAGGAGTCAATTTTGTTCCTGGTTGGGAAAATTAACTGAGGAATGCTATGAAACAGGGAAAAAAAAGTTTGTTTTCCTGGTGGTTGGCAAACAGTGGTGGGTACAAACCAACTGGGCCCTGAATGTGCTTTGTTCAAATGACACAGGCGCTAAATGAGTAGAAGGCAGGACGCCCGACTAAACCGCCTTCTTCCTTTGTCTTAACACTCGGAGCAGTGAGGACCTGAGTAGTGCGGATCTGGGAGGAGGGGGCGGTGGGGGTCTGCGGAGCTCCAGAAAGGAAGGCGGAGGCGCCAGGACGCCGCTCCTAGCCTTCCAGGATGCTGGCCAGCTGCACGCAAGGTCGGGGACAAGGCCGCAACGCTGCATGGAGCCCCAAGAAAGGGCGCGAAGGAAGCGAGGGCGAGTGGCGAAGGCGAACGACGCGGGCGGCGCCAGCCTGGGGTCTGCAGCGGGCGGGGCGTGTGCAACGCAGAATCCCTTGAGAGAAAAGAACCTCCGCAGTGGCTGGGCCGAGACGCCGCCGGAAGGGAGGGGGGAGGGCAGCGAGAGGCAACGAGGAAGGGAGGGAGGGAAGGAGGGAGGGCGGCGGGTGGGGCCTCCAGCGCGCAGCCCCACTAGGTCTCCGGAAATTTTCCACTAAAGCTCGGAGCGCCAGGGCCGCCGCGGCGCGGCCCGCCCCTGCGCACCCGGCTCCCACGTGACCGTGATTCACCAGGCGCCGCCTCCCGAGACCCTGCGGGCACGCGGAGGGGAAGAGAAGGGAGGAGGGAGCGGGAAAGAGGGGTTGAGGGAAAGACGGGGAGGAGGAGGGAAGTGAGAACTGACGGCGCTGTGGGGGGGGGGGGAGAAGAAGCCTGGAGGAGGGAAAGAAGAGGAGAACAGGGCGGGGGAGGGTGGAGTTTGGGAGATATTGAGGTCTTGGTTCGGCGGCAGATGTTTGGGGGTTGGGGAGAGGGGCGGGCCAGCGGCCCCCGCTTCCACCCACGCCCCTCGCGTCTGTCCTCTGAGGCTTGGAGGCTGCCAAGTGCGCGCCAGTTGCGCGCGCCTGCGACGGGGAAAACCTAGAGAGCCCTAAAACGTCAGGGCTAATCCCAGTGTGTTTTGAGGAAAGCCGCGTGGGGCCTCGAGGCCCCGCAGAGCGTTTCGCTAACGCGCCGGGCGGTGTAGGGATTCCCTGCTTTCGGAGGTTGCAGCCTGGGAAACGATCACGCCCTGTTGGCATGTGCCCGTCCTTGTGTACGTGGCTCCTGACGTGGAGAACTGTGGCTGTGGAAAAGCGTGTGCACTGGAGGGAGAGGCGAGGGGGCGCGGCCTTGGTTTATTTGTTTCCTGGAAATTACAAAAGCCCTACAGTTTTGTCAGATTAAACCTCCAGACCCGAGAGAAGAAAACCTGCGGGGCTCCGATGAACGTGGGATTTGGAGTGCTGCTGATTCCACTCGGTTCCCGGTTTGATTTGGAAATCAGCATACCAAAGATTTACTCTTATCTTTCTGTGTTGAGTAGATATTACACAAGCACCACGCCCTATCTCCCGCTCTTCTAAGGAAATATTTGCTACAGAAATACTCAAACCGCTGCATCTGTCCTGTTAAGTTCTTTCTAGAAATTTTGATCTGTTCCTTTCAAGTAATTCCTGCAAAATCTTGCAAGCAAAGTTAAAAAAAAATACTAGCTTTAATGTAGAAAGGTAAGAGTTTGTTTACCAACTATCTGGACGGAAAGGAGCATTGAGTGCTGTTGAGGTTTTCTCACAGTCTCCTCTGGGGTCCTTCTCTCATCCCCACCTTGAGATAAAACAGACTAGAGAAAGCGGCTGAATTTGCCCAATGTCCCTTAATTTCCAGCTTTAAGGTCTCTGGAATTATGTGTATTGTGTTCTGCTGCATTTCTGCAATTAGTTTTATTGTAGTTATTAATAAGAAGAGCTAATATTAATATAGTGCTTGAGCAGGCACTTTTAAAAATATATATGTAATTAATTTCTCCCATCGACTCTGTGAGGTAAGGACAATTATTTATCCTATTACCCATTTTTTACAGATGAGGGAATTGAGGTATGAAGAAGTTAACTTGCCCAAGGCTGTCCAGCCTGTTGGTGGAGGAACTGGAATTTGACTCTAGAACTGCCCCAGGCACATCCCATGTTATGGTCACTGTGGCATAGGAATTCCCTATTAATACACATAATTGCTTTGACTATTAAATTTATATTTTAATGAGTTTTTTTTCCTTCCTCCCATTTATTTATTTATTTAGCTTTCTTGAAGTTTATTTGGGTGATATAGCTAAACTTAGTTTGGATAGAAAAAAACACCCAATTTTATAAAGAAACTCTTAAGAAGAAATTATTCCAAGAAAGAATTCCAAGGCGGTTTACACTGTTCTTACATGGAATATTATTGAAATATTTGACCCATAAATTATTTTTCTCAGGAGACATGGTTCCCTTCACATGCTTTTAGCTTCTAACACCTGGTGAGTTGTCCTCAAAAATCAGGATGATGCTCTTCAATTTTCAGTAAATACTTATTGATTGAAATGTACCCAGAAAGTGAACACCCTTAAAGAGACGATGACATAATGCCAAATGAGAAGGAAATTTTCAAAAGAAACATAAATATTGGATAGATTCAATAAAGAGATACTGGTCTTTGTCTGTCTGCAGCCTCCTCTTCTGCTCTTGAAGCCTTCCTGGCTTGCAAAACAAGGTTAGGAGCCTCTTGTGTGATATCTTGTGGCACCCAGTGTCTGCATCTTTGGTGGCACTTACTACATTGTATTCTCATTGCCTGCTCATTTGGGCATACCTCCCAAGAGATTTTTAACTTCCTGAGGGGCAGGCATTCCACCTGACACAACAGTGTCCCCAGAGCTTAGCACAGTTGTTTATCCTAGGGTAGGAACTCTGCAATGCATTTTTTGTTTGTTTGCATGGTCTGGGAATCAAACTCAGGTCTCCTGCATGGAAGGCGAGCATTCTACCACTGAACCACCCGACATTTGCTGCAGTGCTTTTTTTTGTCACAATCACACAGTCATGTTGTGAAAGCTTTATCATTATACAATCATCTTCAAGAAACATGGCTGCTGGAACGCAGCTCTACGTTTTCAGGCAGTTCCCTCCAGCCTCTCTGTTACACTTTAACTAAAAAGGTGATATCTATTTAATGCATAAGAATAACCTCCAGGATAACCTCTTGACTCTGAAATCTCTCAGCCATTGACACTTTATTTTGTCTCATTTCGTTCTTCCCCCTTTTGGTTGAGAAGGTTTTCTCAATTCCTTGATCCTGAGTCTCGGCTCATTCTAGGATTTCTGTCCCATGTTGCCAGGAAGGTCCACACCCCTGGAAGTCATGTCCCATGTAGAGAGGTGAAGAGCAGTGAGTTTGCTTTTCATGTTGTCTGAGAGAGAGAGAGAGAGAGAGAGAGGCCATATCTGAGCAATAAAAGAGGTTCTCTTGGGGATGACTCTTAGGCCTAATTTTAAGTAGGCTTAGCCTGTCCTTTGCAGGGTTAAGTTTCATAGGAACAAACCCCAGGATGGGGGGCTCAGCCTATTGCTTTGGTTGTCCCCATTGCTTGTGAGAATATCAGGAATTCTCCACTTGGAGAAGTTGAATCCCCCCCCACCCCCATCACCATTCCCCCAAGGGGGCTTTGCTGCAGTACTTTTTAGAAGAATGAATTCATAGTATATTAGCCTTGTCTTGTTAGGACATACTGAACTGGGATTTAACAGAAATCTGTGAGACCAGTGTTCCATTCAGCAACATAGTTTCTATCTAGACTTGGTCTATACTGAACTTCCCTCTTTTCACATTTTCTTGTATTCTTGGGTATGCCTTTTTACCACTTGCTATAAACTGGATGAGGCCAGAGATTTCATTTGAATTTGCATATGTCTTACTCCACAATCTTTATGTGTTATTTTGCACGTAATTTTTTTTTGATACTTCTTAAATAAGAGCAATGACAACAAAAAATCCTTGTCTAGTTAGCTCACTTTATTTCAGCACTCAATTAATGATTGTAGGTTTAATAACTACAGCCTTCCTTAATCCTGACCTCACAATTTGGGTCTTTAGAATTATAGAATCATAGGATTTTTTTTTAACTGCTCAAAGAGCCCCTAGAACTGTGCTGTCCAATACGGAGCCACTAACGTGCATTTCCTCAGTAGCATTAGCTACATTTCAAATGCTCAATAGCCACATGTGACTAGTGGCTACTATAGTGGAGAGCTCTTGTGAAAAAGTATAGTCATATTAGCTTAAATATATCACTATTACTACAAAACATTTCGGATTGCTTAGCAGCAGCATCCTACATATAAAGAACAGCACATTCATATTTCAAAAGTCTGTTATTTCATGTGGATAAAATTTTCCTCCTAAACAGCTATGTTTAAATTAATGCACATTAAAACCTATTCAGAACTGATGATTTAAAAGGATTCCTCTTTGTATTCCTTAAAAGCAAATTTTCACCTCAACCAATCCTTTGTGAATCTTAATTTTTCTCTGTTAAAAAGTGTAGTAATCAACTTCAGTCACTGCACAAGTTTGACATTTAGTAGATTTGGTTGTGTTTTTTAAGCTCGCATGATTGAGAAACTAAAATACACAGTAATATTGGTAAAGGACAAACGCCAGATAATTTTGTATGCACCAAATATATATTTAGTGACATCATACATGCAATACAGACAGTTTTCAATTTAAAAACACTCTATTTAGAAACAGCCAAAATATAAAATATACTGGGTGTACCTTTTTTAAACTCCTCAGGACAGTACTGCCAGGGTAGCCATTGTACAAACAAACAAATAAAATAAATAAAAATAAGAAAAGTCTTGGAATTCTTAGAGAATCTATAGCTTAAGTCATAGAAGCAATAAAGAAGCTGTGAGAAACTCCAGTGGAATTAGTAGAGCTTATTTCCATGGCAGAGCAGATTTGCTTAAGTGGTAACCCCCTGACAAAAATAGTCTCTTTACACCCCACCTCCCCTCTCCCCCGTCCTGCCCCTCTCCAATGTGCCTTCCCCTCCAGTTTCATTTGTACTTCAGTTTCAGTTCTGACAATTCAAAGTTTTGTGACCTTGGGAAAGTTTATTTTCTTTGAGAGCCAGTTTCCTACGTGGTAAAACAGGAATAATACATTGAGTGTAAAAGACTACAGGAAAATTTATGTGAAAATACTTTATAGGTTAAAAACTAACATAAATGCAAGAGATTATGATTATAAATATTAATAAAACACAACCCCCCTGGAAGGCTAAATGGCCATCAGTCATGTGTACATGACAAGAATCTAGTCCATCAGATTATTTAAGCAGGTTGGGGCTTGAAGTTTCTTGGTAGGATGTGGTTGGGGTAGGTACTCTGGGAGGCTGTAGAGAAATTAAAAATGGAGATGGGAGGGTGTGAAAGGAAACAGTTCAAATTTGGAAGGAACTTGGGTAAATATCACCTTTTCCTTTAAGGAGTGAATATAATTGCTTGCATTTTCTCTCTACTTCCTTCTTTTGTTTCATTGATTATTCCAAAGGCTAAAGTTTCTACTTTACATTCAAATTCATCTGACATAGCGTGTTTTTAAAAACTTGATGTTGCTTACTTTGATTTTCCACTTGTCTTTTGCTGATGGAGCTTCTGTGAAGGACGAATTTCAAAGTACAACTGGCTGTGTCACTGTACAGGAGTTGGAATGTGGCGATTGAAGTTATGGAAGAGGGTACACCTTTGGCTTTGGGAATAGCAGTGTAATGACAGCCACTTGCTGGTCTAAGGCAGAGGCAGCAGACTAAAGCAAAGCAAAATAAGCACCAAAAGAGAGAGAGAGAGAGAGAGAGAGAGAGAGATTGAGAGAGAATGAGCAGGGGAGTGGAAGTGGGTAAACAGCAAGGTAAGGACACCAAAGAGAATGATGGTTAACATTCATAGTTATAAGCCGAGTACATGTATTAACTCATTTAAGCCTCATGTCATGAAATGGGTATTATTATTATTATCCCCATTTCATAGATGAGAAAACTGAGCCACAAAGAAATGGCAGTTGAGCAACTGCACTGAAATTTCACAAAATTCATTAGTGGTAGAACTGAGGCTTGAACTCAGGCAGCGGGCTTTGGAGTTGTGTCTCTAACCACTGCACTAGAATTTGTCAAACTTTTTGGCCTCATGACAGCCTTGCACTAGAGTTTTGCTTATGTGGATTATATCTACTACTATTTACCATATTAGAAATTAAAACTGACATTAAAAATGTTATTAACCCATTAAAAACCCATTTTAAAAATGAAAAAATAGCTCTATTCCTTAAAGTAAAAAAAAAATTAGAAGAATGAGATTGTTTTATAGTTTTGCAAATCTCTGCACTATACCATACCTCTTTTGGTATAATGGTGGTTAGGAAGAGGGAAGGCTATGAGAGAGACTAAAGGATATTAAGAGATTGCAACTCTAGGCCTGTCTCTATGGCCTGTGTGTGAAAGAAGTGATAACTAAAGAACTGTTTCTGAATAGTGCAGAATGCATCTAGATTTTCATGCCTTGTTTAATCCTCAGTGGGTTGCACTTTAGCTCTATCTCTATATCATCTTGTTTTAGTTTATTTATACTGCTGGAAATGCAGCATACCAGAAATGGGTTAGCTTTTATAATGGGAATTTACTAAGTTACAAGTTTACAGTTCTAAGCCATAAAAATATGCAAACTAAGGCATCCAAGGAAAGATACCTAGACTCAAGAAAGGCTGATCTGGGAAGGCATGTGGCTGGTATTTGCTGGAGTTTTAATTTCTGGTTTCAAACAACTTCCCCTTTGTTCTAGTTTGCAGGATGCCAGACTGTGATATACCAGTAATAGAATGGCTTTTAAAAAGGGTAATTTATTAAGTTGCAAGTTTACAGTTCTAAGGCTGTGAAAATGTCCAGATTAAGTCAGGCTATGGCTGGTGATGCGATGGTGGCTTGGTGGCAGAATTCTCACCAGCCATGCTGGAGACCTGAGATCGATTCCTGGTGCCTGCCCATGCAAAAATAAAAAAAATAAGTCAAGGCTATGAAAATGTCCAAATTAAGGCACCAACAAGAGGTTACCTTCACTTAATAAAGGCTGATGAAGTTTGGGGTTTTTCTCCCAGCTGGAAGGGCACATAGCAAAGTCTGCTAGCTTTCTCTTCTGGCTTCTTTTTTCAGGAAGGTCCCCCGGGGGCATTTTCCTCTTCATCTCCAATCCTGGCTTTTCCTGAAATGGCTGACTGGCTCCACACAATCTTCATGTGGGGCATTATTCTCTCAGGTCTCTCTTTCTGGAAGTCTAGAGTTTTTCATACCACCAACAGTCTCTTCAAAGTTTTCTAGGACTCCTCTATTAAGCTCCTTACAACTCTTTCAGAATCTTCCCTTTATCCATTTAAGAAGCCATTCCAACTTGTTTTGTATTTACAAATTACAGTAGCACCCTACATCTCTGGTGCCAAAATCTGTTCTAGTTTGCAAGCTGCTGGAATGTGATATACCAGAAACAGAATGCCTTTTATAAAGGGGAATTTATTAAGTTGCAAATCTATAGTTCTAAGGCCATGAAAATGTCCAAATTAAAGCAAGGCTGAAATGTGCAATCTAAGGCATCTAGGGAAAGATACCTTGGTTCAAGAAGGCCAATGATGTTCAGGGTTTCTCTCTGAACTGGAAAAGCACATGGTGAACATGGCAACATCTGCTAGTTTTCTTTCCAGGTTTCTTGTTTCATGAAGCTCTCTCAGGGGCATTTTCTTTCATCTCCAAAGGTCTATGGCTGCATGGGCTTTAAAGCTTTTCCAAATAGTTCTCTCTTAAAGGGCTCCAGTAAACAAACCCCACCTTGAATGGGTGGAGAGACATCTCCATGGAACCCATCTAAGAAAAATGACCACAATTGGGTGGGTCACATCTCCATGGGAACAATAAAAAAGCTCCCACCAAGCAATATTGAGTGAGGATTAAAGGACATGGCTTTTCTGGGTTCCACAATAGATTCAAACTGGCACCATCAGGGGCTCTCTGTCTGTGTTGACTCTGAAGCTTTTTCCAAAATGGTTCCCTCTTAAAGGACTCAAGTAAGTGACCCACCTTGAATGGATAGAGACACATCTCCATGGAAACCACCTAATAAAAAGGTCCCACTCACAATTGAGCGGGTCACATCTCCATGGGAGCAACTTAAAAAGATCCCACCCAACAATACTGAATCAGGATTAAAGAACATGGACTTTTTGAGCTACACAACAGTTTCAAACTGGCACATTCTACCTTCTGAACCCCAAAAAGACATGTTCTTTCCATATGTGGTATCACAAAGCCTTAAACCATTTCAGTAATAATTCAGATATTATACAAAGTCCAAACCAGTACAGAATCTCATCAAGGTCAGTTACAGGCATGGTTTGTCCCAAGGCAAAATTCTCCTCTGGCTCTGGTCATGTAAAACTCAGAACAAGTTCTCTGCTGCCAATATACAAAGGAAAAACAGTCAAGATAAATGATCCCATTGCCATAGGAAAACAGCGGTCACCAGATCTAAACAGTTCAAAAACCTGAAAGGCGAACTCCATTAGATTTCAGTCAGTCATTCATCCACAGGGTTTTAGAATGAGGCAGTCCCACTCTTTCTAAGGGCCTATGCAGTGACCCTTTACTCTCCAAATGCTGGGGTGAGGGTTGCAATCTTAGGGAACTTTGGGAAGACCATCTTTCCCTTGGCTCCAACCCCTCCAAGCATTAGGGCAGCACCCAGGCACTCTGTCATCTCCAGGGCATTTGAGATTACAGAACAATGTCATCTTCAGAACAACACCCTGGAGATGACAGAACAATGGGGTGGCAGCAAGGCTCTCCCCAGTCTTCAAGGAATGTATTCCACCCTCTCTGAGGTGTGCAACACCAAAACTCTTCTTGAACATCTAGGAGGAATGCCCACTCTCTGCCCTTGGGGCAGACTCACCCTCTCCAAGTGTATGGATGGATCCGCTTTCCTGGCCTGAGGTTTCTTGGCTTCGGTCCTTAACTTCTATAGTTCTGCTTTTGAAGCTACTTTTCTTTCAATTTGTCCATTTTTTTGTCCCTTTTATTTCAGATTGGCAGTAGTTCTGTTTATACAGGTCTCACAAGAAACTTATTGGTTTTCCATGATGGTTATACATGGATTATATGCATCAGGTAATAGGACTTTCCATAAATATTTTCTTGATAACTCCATCTCCAATTCTGGCTTTTTCTGAAATGGCTGATTCCATGTTTGGTTAAATCCTCACATGGGGCACTATTCTCTGGGGTCTCACTTTCTGTAAGCCTAGAATTTTCCAGACCATCAATTTTTGGTTTCTTTGTACCCAAGAGTTCAGTTCTCAGCTTATCCATTTCCTGTCACATTTTACTATAAGCTGCAAGGAGCAACCAGGCTGTATTTTCCACAGTTAGTTTGAAAATCTCTTCTGCTAACTATTCAAGTTCATCACTCTTAAATTCTGCCTTCCATACAAATAACAACACTTAATTTTGCCAAATTCTCTGCCACTATAAAACAAGGAAACACGTTCCTTCTGGTTTGCAATAACACTTTTATCATATCTGTTTAAAGCCTCTCCAGAAGTCTCTTTAGAGTCCACATTTCTATCAACAGTCTCTTCAAAGAAACTGTTAGGGTTCTCTAGTGAAACAGAATCAACAGGAAACACTGGCAAATATAAAATTTATAAAAGTGTCTCATTTAACTGTGGAAACACAGAGTTCAAAATCCGCAGGGCAGGCTGTGAAGCCAACAATTCCAATGGAGGGTCTGGATGAACTTCACAGGAGAGGCTCGCCGGCCAAAGCAGGAAGAGACCCTGTCTCTTCTGAATCTTCCTTAAAAGGCTTCCAGTGATTAGATTAAGCATCACTCATTAAAGAAAACACTCCCCTTGGCTGATTACAAATGGAATCAGCTGTGGCTGCAGCTGACGTGATCATGATTTCATTCTATGAAATGTCCTCATCGCAACAGACAGGCCAGCACTTGCCCAAGCAGACAAACAGGTACCACCACTTGGCCAAGTTGACACATGAACCTGCTTTATTTATTTAAAAAACCATTCCAAATGCATTTGGTATTTGTAAACCACAGCACTTCTCTGATACCAAAATTTGTTTCAATTTGTTAATGAAATTGCTAGAAATACAATATACCAGAAATGGGCTGGCTTTTGTAAAGGAAATTTATTTACATTATAAGTTTATAGTTCTAAAGGCCATAAAAATGCCCAAACTAAAGCATCCAAAGAAAGACACTGTTTTAGTTTGCAACTGCCAGAATGCAATATACCAGAAATGGAATGACTTATAAAAAGGGAATTTAATAAATTACAAGTTTACAGCTCCAAGCCTATAAAAATGTCCACCTAAGCTATCCAGGGAAAGATACCTTACTTTAAGGAAGGCCAATAGGTCTGGAACAGCTTTCATCAGCTGGAGAGTTGTGTGGCTGGCATCTATTGGTCCCTTGCTCTTGGGCTTCATTGCTTTCAGCCTCTGTTCCTGTGGGGGTTCGACACTTTGCTTCTCCAGGGCTGGCTTTCATCTCTTGGCTTCCCTTGGCTTTCTCTAGGTTCTGGTTTCTTAACATCTCATGGTGATGTCTGCTGGGCTCCAAGCATCTCCAAACATCCATGTCTCTGTTCTCCAGTGTCAGTATCTGTACCAGCTCTGCTCTGAAGTTTCTGTCAGCTCTACTGTTTCTCCAAAATGTGTTCCACTTTTAAAGGACTCCAGTAAACTAATCAAGACCCACCCTGAGTGGGCAGAGTCACATCTCCATCTAATCAAAAGGTCACACCCACAATTGGGCGTGTAACATCTCTGTGGAGACAATCTAATCAGAAGTTTCTGTCCTACAGTATTGAATTAGGATTAAAAGAAACGGCTTCCCCACAAGACTGAATCAGAATTAAAACATGGCTTTTCTGGGGTACATAATACTTTCAAATTGACACAGATACCTTGACTCAAAAAAGGCTGATCTGGGACGGCACATGGCTGGTGTCTGCTGGTCCTTTGCTTCTGCTTTTAAACATCTTCCACAGGGGCATTTTTTTCCTGCATCTTCAAATATCTCTGTATTGACTCTGAAGTTTTTTCCAAAATGTTTCCCTCTCAAAGGACTTTAGTAAGTGACCCACCTTAAGAGGGTGGAGGCACATTTCCATGGAAACCACCTAATCAAAAGATCCCACCCACAGTTGGGTGGGTCACATCTCCATGGAAGCAGCTTAATCAAAAAGATCCCACAAAGCAATAATGAATCAGAATTAAAGAACATGGGGCTTTTCTGAAGTACATGACAATTTCAAACTGGCACACATCTATATGTATTTATATAGACATAATGTATATTAATATATATTTATATCTCATATATATTTATTTGAGATTCAGGAGAAAACTTTGAGTTGTAAGACAGATACTAAATTACAGGGATTTTAGAGATTATTTTACTATTCTCCTTATTTTATGGATGGAAGCAGCTGCGATCAGGCAGGAAAATGACATTACTGGTTGGACAGTTGGTTAGTGACAAGACAGGAAGTAGAACCTAAGTCTCCTGTTTCCTCATTCCACTTCATAATGTTATGCCATGGGAACTGGGAAATCTAGTTAATTAGTTGATAGATAAATCTTTTACTATCTGAAAACTTGTGAATTGACAATCTTAAAATTTAAGGTAAATTCACATGCTTCATCAATGCCATTGTGAAAAATTGCCTGTCTTCTTCCCAAATGCCTTTCCCAAGAAGTCTTTTTTTGTTTGATGTTTGGTTAGGACTCATTACAGCTTCATATTCTTATTGCCTTAGCAGTGCTATAAAGATTATGGGCTTGATATTAGAATGAGGATAAGAATATGAAAACCAGCAGTTCCATGACATCAGAGAATGGCCCCTATTATCTGCAGAATCTTCTTTTCATAGGAATGAGCATATTATGATCCACAGATTTCCAAGATAAGCACATTCCTGCCCACATGATCCCTGGACAAGCTGTTCTGGAATTTGAACTTGCTACTGAAAGGGGGTTAAGTCCAGGACACACATTTCAGTGGGGGATAAGCCATGATTTCAGGATAAAGTGATTCCAGATGTGCTCTCAGCAAGTACCTAGTACTTATGTTTTTAACCCATTATGCTAAAATTCACTTTCAGAATTTTTGTATGACAGAAGTTTGTTAATTAATTCTTTCTAATTTGCTGACTGCTGGAATGTGATATAACAGAAACAGAACAGCTTTCAAAAAGAGGAATTTATTAAGTTGCACTTTTACAGTTCTAAGGCCATGAAAATGTCCAAATTAAGGCACCAACAAGAGGTTACCTTTACTGAAGAAAGGCCAATGAACCAGGGTTTTTCTCTCACATGGATAGCTTTCTTTCCCAGCTTCTTGTTTCATGAAACTCCCCCGGGGGCATTTTCCTTCTTTATCTCCAAAGGTGTCTGGCTATGTGGGCTCTCATGGCCCTGAAGATTTTTCCAAAATGGTTCCTTCTTAAAGTACTCTAGTAAGCAACCCCACCTTGAATGGGTGAACACATACCTCCATGGAAACAATCTAATCAAAAGTTACCACCCGCAATTGGGTGGGCCACATCTCCATGGGAACAATCAAAAAGATTCCACCCAGCAATACTGAATACAGATTACACGACATGGCTTTTCTGGGGTAAATAATAGCTTCAAACCAGCACAACTTGTCATTCCTATGTTACTTCCTTGGGTTGATTCTAAGTTAATTATAATGTACAGTATGTTTTGAATTAGGAGATACTGATTATAACAATATATAACATATCTATTTATACATACCTACATGTATTCACATGCACATATTGTTGACAAGGATTAGAAGTTTGTTTGAAGTAATGGGTTAATATTCATCAAGTTCCTTTGTCTTGGAAATTTCATTAAATAAAAATAAGGAGAAAATGTTTCTAAGAGGTAGTATTCTAATTCTCTAACAGATCAAGCTGCAACAATTGCCATTGTGATTCTATAGAGTTATTTCATAAGCTTTGTAATCTGATTTTATACAAAAGCGTTGAAAAGAAAAAGTGGTGAATGATTTCTCGGGAAAATTCACATTATTATTAAGAGCATAGGATTTTTGCATCACTTGGTCTTGGAAGAGGGAAACTGAGTGTAAGCATTTCATTTTGCATTAAAATATTTCAGATATCTACGACATTTATATTTTCTGTTAAATGCATGGAAACTTTCTTAGTTGGCCCTTGCTTACTTTAGTTGAGAATATTACCTTTTAGGCTCTTTTGATATGATATTAAATGTGCTTTTAAAAAATTAGGAGCTATATATCTGGCTTCGAGAACCACAACATTTGTTTGTCAAAGACTTTAACCTTGGTCATTATTCACTGGAAAAGAATATTGTAAAACATATTTGTCAGAAGTATTGTTTTGTTGCAACTAAAGTGGTATCTTAGTTTCTAGTGCTGCTGTGACAAGAGGCACAATTAGGTGGCTTAAAACAAGAAATTTGCCTTACAGTTCTGAAGGCTATGGAATCGGGGTGTTCACAAGGCTATGCGCCCCCAGAAAACTGCAGGGGAGAATCCACCCTTACCTTTTCTAACCTCTGATGTTTGCTGGCAATCCTTGGCATTCCTTGGTTTGTAGATGGATCACTCCAATCTGTCTCTGTCTTTACATGACCTTCTCTCCCTGTGTTTCTTCTTTTCTTAAAAGGATACCTGTCATATTGGATTAGCGCCTGCCTTGATTCAGTATAAGTTCATCTTAACTTGAATGAATCTTCAAAGATCTTCTTTCCAGATAAGAATACATCACAGGTATGAGGAGTTAGGGCTTCAGTCTATCTTGTCGTGGGGGACACACAATTCACTCCATACCAAGTGCAACTACAGTGAGCCAATCTAGATATGATCATGGGCTCTGGACCCACACTACCTAGCATGATTCCTGGTTCTGCTTTTTACTAGCAATGTGCTTCAGTTTTCTTAAATGCAAAGAAGTAACAATAAATAGTACCAGGCTGTAAGGATTGAATGAGTCTACATTTGTAAAGAAAGCACTTAGAACATGCCTGGCACATATTAACTCTATGGAAGAAGTAGCTTAAAGAAAAAATTTCATATTTTGTCTTTGCCATTTCAGAGCTTGAGCAACATGTCACTAAAGTTAAAAGAAAAATGATCTTGGTGACTAAACTGTCCTGAAGATCTAGGTGCTTCCATCCAGTTGGGGTTAAAGCTCGATAACAGGAAGGTGAAGAAAACAGCTAAGTATAAATATTATTGTTTAAAACCTAAGGGTAAGGCCTATTATCTATTAAGATAATGATTTGTTTGTAGTATTTTCAACTGGATAAAGACTTTTGATGTTACCCATCAGCAGAAGATGGACTGCAAATTGTCACACATTTGAAGTTTAGCAGTATTGAAGAGATTAATTCCAGGAAATGGAGAAGTTGTGACTTTCCCTAAATCTTTTAAGGAGTCATTACTGAGCCAGTGTTTAGAAGAAAAGTAGGGCCTGCCAGTCTATGCAACCCTTGGAATTAGAAGAATTGCTGTTAGAATTGCTGTTGTGCCCTTCAGACTCCCAGGGCCTTTTGCTAGGAGAAATCCCCCTTCCTCCTGGCTGGGGCAGGCCCATCTGAGGGTAAAGGGCTTGACAAGTGGAGTGTAGGCTGGATTTCAGCCCCATTCACCTACTCATGACCAAATTGCACATTGGATGTGATAACCCTAAAACAGGTTTTGTATTTTACTTCCTGTGCTTCAGTTTAAGCGATATGTTGTTCACTGTGTTGTGTTGAGTTTTGGTCAACGTAATAGGTGGAGTTTGGAAAAGATGTGGATCAATGATTTTTGCCATTGGATCCAATGGATGATTGCTCATTACTACTTAAGATGATCCACAAACCCCTAATTGACTGTCCAAACTGTTTTCTATTAGAGATTTTATGAAACCACTTAATTTAGGGTTAAGTTCCTGCTGAACTTATTTGATTCTGGAAATAAGGAGAAAGGCACCATAATAATCATCTCTTTTAGCAGTGAGTCATACTTCTGTAATGATATTGCTGCTTTTTTTCTATATGCTGTTAAGATTTAAAATGATGCATTTTATTGTCTTCCATTGGTTCATAATCTATAACCGAAAGACTGAGTGTTCTGAAAAGCTAAAACCAGTCAGTCTATTGACATAAAATCATGTCAAGGGTGGTGTCATAAGATTTGAAGGTTTTGGTCTCATGTTTCTCATTGAGTATTTTTTTTTTTAGTTTCATCACAGTTAAATTCCTCATTGGACATGCAGTAGATTAAAATCACATTAAAGTTTGGACTTCAAGCAATGATAGCAGAAAATCTTGATTCTTTGACATTGCCTCCCTATATTCTTCTATTACAGTTTCAAAAAAGGCATTGAGGGGTTTTATTGTTTCAAATATATTTACTTCCATTATTAGGAAACTTGAAATAATTTCCAACTTTCTGTTCTTTTCTCTTTTCATTTAGAAACTTTCTATTTCTATTCCCATCTCCTTACCTGAGTCTTTACCATTCTGAAATTGGTAAGAACTTTTTGCTTTTTTGACTCACTCATGTTATAAGCACAGCCTTAGAAAAAGATGATCAAACTTTTATCTAATAATAAGTTACGTGTAGTCAATACATTACAGTTCCTAAAGCACTTTTCAAGTGCATTATCGCATTTAATTATCAAGATCTTTTGAGTTGGATATTACAATTTTCCCCATTTTTACAAAGTAGAAAACTGATTCTCAGAGATCCACCAAGGACATGGAAAGAGAATGACACTTTTTACCTTTTATTGATTAAATAAACAGATTTGCCCCCATATTTTCTAAAATATTAAACCATCCTGTCTTGCATAAATATGCGTAGCATAACATGTTTGAGGTGGCATAAACTAGAAACTATCTACATGGATAGCTAGCCTGTATATGTTTCCTAACATATTTGAAGAATCTTTTGGAATGATTTAAAATTCTTGGGATTTTTAGCTCTGATCAGACAAGGAGAAAAACAACTCTTGAGTAAAACTTATAGTATTTAGCATATCTGCAGCCTTTCAAAGTAATGGGAGAACTTTGAATTTCTGTTTTGTTTTGCTTATCATGTGCCCCACCTAATTTCACATTTTCACCCTTTCTAACCTTTTTTTCAGGGTATGTTCTAGTTTGCTAGCTGCTGGAATGCAATATACCATAAACAGAGCAGCTTTTAAAAGGGGAAATTTAATAAGTTGGTAGTTGACAGTTCTAAGGCCGAGAAAATGTCCCAATTAAAATGAGTCTATAGTAATGTCCAATTAAAGGCATCCAGGGAAAGATACCTTGGTTCAAGAAGGCCAATGAAATTCAGGGTTTCTCTCTCAAGTGAGAAGGCACATGGCAAACACAGTCACAGTTTTTCCCTCATCTGGAAAGGCACATGGTGAACACAGTCAAGGTTCCTCTCTCATCTGGAAGGGCACACGGCAAACACGGCATCATCTGCTAGCTTCTTCTCCTGGCTTCCTGTTTCATGAAGCTCCCCGGAAGACATTTTCCTTCTTCATCTCCGAAAGTCGCTGGCTGGTGGACTCTGCTTCTCATGGCTATGTCATTCTGCACTGCTCTCTCTGAATCTCTTTCATTCTCCAAAATGTTTCCTCTTTTATAGGACTCCAGCAACTTATCAAGACCCACCCAAATGGGTGCAGACATGTCGTCACCTAATCCAGTTTAAATCACATCTTGATTAAATCACATCTCCAGGGAGATGATCTGATTACAGTTTCAAACATACAGTATTGAATAGGGATTATTCTGCCTTTATGAAATGGGATTTTTGATTAAAACATGGCTTTTCTAGGGTACATACATCCTTTCACACCAGCACAGGTTATGTTGTCAATCAGCTTAGTTTTGAGACACTTTTAAGAATAACCAGGGCCTATGATAGACATTTGATATGTTTCAAATAAATGATTGATTGATTCATCATATGGGCAAATGGCATTTTGTAAATAGCTATCCCTGAATGCAAACAGTTACAATATGTCTATTGTTTTAAATTATAAGGTTTGACACAGTCTGAATTGGTATACAAGGTACATGGACTTTGGAATCCAAAAAATTTGGGTTTGGATCTTTACCCTACCACTCATTGCTGTTTACTACATTTACATTAAGAATATATATAACTTATATGATATCCAGTCTTCACCTGCATATTGAGAATTGTATCATTTACCTTATAAGACTGCTGGAAGGATTATCTGAAATAAGGATGTAGAGTACCTAGCACATTGCTTAAGGCATAAAATGTGCTCAGTATTCATGCCCAGAATTTGATAAGACAGAAATAGCTATTGTGGTACTAAGTTATTGTGATTTAAAAAGTATATTTCTATAGTAAACATGTGAAAGGCATGGAAAGATATATATAACATTACCTTAACTCTCTAAGGAGCATACATTTGCTACCATACATAGGCAGCCTCAACCTAAAGATTCTGAAGGTGTGGAAAGACTTATTTAGAATCTTACCTCCAAAGTGTGGTTCATAATAAGGACTGCTAACAGCAGGAATCTTGGAAGTGCTAGGGGAGCAGAGTAGATGGAGGGAAACATTTAAAAATCCTACTCATTTCACTGGCATCAGTCAGTGGTTGCTTCCTCCTGTGTTTTCAGGAATTGTGGAAGCTGCTGCCAGCCACTGACATTGATCAGGAGAGAAAAGAGAATTATTACCCACTGAGTATTGATGTTAGAAATATACAAAGCAGAATTAACAGACTTTGCGTTTCCACAATAAGAAACTTAGCCAATCTCATTCTGCTTTGTATATTTCTACCATCAATACTCAGTGCGTAATAATTCTCTTTTCTCTCCTGATCAATGTCAATTGGCTAAATTTCTTACTGTGGAAAGGCAAAGTCTGTTAATATTCATAATCAACCAAAATCATACAGCAATAATTTTTTATATGATTTGGGATATGCCTTCTTTAGACTCTATTTAATCTATAACTTAGTTAGCAGTGGAACTCCCAACTCACGGATTATATATTTTCTGATTAACATTTGCATGTAAAAATTCAGTTTATAACCCATAAAGTACACGATGATAATAGCAGTTAAACAACCAATTCTAAATTTTACCTAAGCCAAGGGCCAAAATTAGTTAAGATAATTTTGAAGAAGAACAAGGTGAAGGCTTTTGCTTTAAAATATATCAAGGCTTACTATAAAGCTGTAGTAATCAAGGCATTGTTGTAATGGCAAAGGGATAGGCATAGTCACTAAAGAAACAGAATGGACAATTTAGAAACCTCAATAGGTATAAAAATGACATATAAGACAGGTCATATTGGGGAAAAGTTTGATGATTTGTAACTGGTTCTGGTATAATTGGTCATCTATAGGGAGGGAAAAATTAGATCTCTAACTCACACTGCACAAATGTGAAAAGCACAGTTTTTAAATTTGTAGAAGAAAGTATCTTTATGACCTTGATATAAGAAAGTATTTCTTTTTTTTTTTTTTAATTTTAAACAGTTTTATTCACACATCATACAATCCAACCTAAGTGTATAAACGTGCTTTCACCACTAGGAAAGTATTTCTTAAACAATGTACAAGAAACACAAACCATAAAGAAAAAGATTGTAAACTTGACTACATTAAAATTGGAAACTTCTGAATTAAAATGCACCATAAAAAATGAAACTACAAGTGAAAGAGGGAAAAAGATATTTAGCACATATAAAAATTCATATGCAGAATTTATCAAGAATTTCTATAAATCAATAAGAAAAAAACACAATGGGAAGATGGATAAAAGATATGAAAAGGCAGTTCACAGAAAAGAAAACTGGATGGCCAGTAATCAGGTGGACATTGTGATAAGGGAAATATAAAATTAAAACCGCGAGAAGGTAGGGTTTTACATCCACCACAGACCAAGTATTTGTGAGAATGAACAGCAGGGAGAGAGCACATGCATTTCTCATGGGAGTATTTCACTTGTACTACCACTTTGGAAAACAATTAGACAAAATCTAGTACAGTTGAAGATCCATATCATACTACCTATAGCTCCATGGTTGGCTTTGAGTTCTGGATAAATTCTCTCAGCACCTACGTCAGTTCCTAGTGCAAAGGAGGAGGTCAGTTAATAGTTCTTGGTGGAAGGAAAGTGGAGTTGGGGGGGGGGGGATGGATGGAAAAAGAGAGAGAAGGTGTGGGGAAGAGAGTGAATGGAAAAGAGAAAAAAAAAGTGAGAAAGAAAGAGGGAAAGAAAGAAAAACAACAATTGCATTATTGGCTTCTCTTTACTGTGTTCTGGGTAATATTCCCAAATTGCTTGTATCTCACCAGTGAGGTGTCACTTAGGGTACTGAGGGTTTTAAAGATTAACCTCTATGTCTCTGAGATTCTACTGTAAATGGAAATACTGGTTTTACTTATCAGATGAATGGATACATCCTGTAAATGTTTTTCCTTGAAGAATTCACAATGGTGTTTCTTTAAATGCTAAGCTCTCATTGCATATTTAAAACAAATATATCTAGTTTATAAAATGAATGACACCAGTTGTATTAGTTGGGGTTCTCTAGAGAAATAGTATCAACAGGAAATATTCATAAATATAAAATTTATAAGAGTGTCTCACAAAACCATGGGAACGTAGAGTCTAAAATCTGTAGTGCAGGCTGTGAAGCTGACGATTCTGATGGAGGGTCTTGCATGAACTCCACAGGAGAGACTCACCAGCCGAAGCAGGAACAGAGCCTGTCTCTTCTGAATCCTCCTTAAAAGGCTTCCAGTGATTAGATCAAGCATCACTCATTAAAGAAGACACTCCCCGACATGATAATGATCTAATTCTATGAAATGTCCTCATAGCAAAAGACAGACTAGCACTTGCCCAACCAGACAAACAGGTACCATCACCTGGCCAAGTTGACACATGAACCTGGCCATGACAGTCCACCCCTTGTCAACTTGGCAGCTATACTCATCACCTTTAACCATACCTCATTTCTAAATAGAAAACAATAAAAGACGCATTTTTTTTCTCTCACCTAACAATACTTAACTGTCCTGCATATAACTGGAATCACATTAAATCTCTCCAGAATAGGGTACAAGTCTTGGGTAATATTCATTCTCAAACTTGCTATCTTACAACTTAAATAGTATAACACAAACAAAATGGCATTACAGTCCTCATTTCTGTAACTGATCACGTGGCCGTAGTTCATATTTATCATTACCTTCTTCCACTACTCATTCCATGTTCTCTTTAACCTCAGCAAGCACTTCAGCTGGCTGTGGTTCTTTGCCTGGTGGGGTGACCCAAAGCTTCATTCCTGAAGTTTCAGAGCCATTGGTAGCCCTGCCTGGATTGGGTTATTGCAGTTTTCCATTGATTTTAATCACAGGGCATGGTAGTACTAAAAGACGCTCTAGGGGACCGCCTATATTCCAGGTAAATTCTTTACCTCCATTGTGCTGTTGCAGTCCTATTTCCCCCGATAGTCAAGGTCAGTCACCCCAGCCAGTAATGTAATCCCCTTTTTGGCTTGTTGATCCAAGGGCGTGAGTAGCCCAAAGCGACCAGGTGGCAGTTGTAGATTCCAGTTCAATGGAATCATTGTTGTTTTTCCTGGTGGAAGCACTCCCCCTTTTGGAACTAAAACCTGCAAAGATCAGGGTCTCAGGGACAGGTAGCAAAAACTTTCCTAGAGGATCACTAGGGGATCAATAGTGAGTGGTGCCACTCCCGTTTTCACCCCTTGGTTCCTGGACCCATGGATCCTGGCTATGGGAGAAACCGCACCATACAGTGGACGCTGATTCAGAGCATACACAGCTTCCTGGAGAACATTACCCCAGCCCTTCAAGGTATTGCCACCTAGTTGGCACTGTAATTGAATTTTCAAAAGCCATTCCAGCGTTCAATCAATCCAGCTGCTTCTGAATGATGGGAAACATGGTAAGACCAGAGAATTCCATGAGCATGAGCCCATTCCCACACTTCATTTGCTGTGAAGTGTGTTCTCTGATCAGAATCAATGCTGTGTGTAATACCATCATGATAGATAAGGCATTCTGTAAGCCCACAGATGGTAGTTTTGGCAGAAGCATTGTGTTCAGGAAAAGCAAACCCATATCCAGAGTATGTGTCTATTCCAATTAGAACAAATCACTGCCCCTTCCATGAAGGGAGTGGTCTGATGTAATCAACCTGCCACTATGTAGCTGGCTGGTCACCTCGGGGAATGATGCGATATCAGGGGCTGAGTGTGGGTCTTTGCTGCTGCATATCGAGCATGCAGCAGTGGCTGTAGCCAGGTCCGCCTTGGTGAGTGGAAGTCCACGTTGCTGAGCCCATGCATAACCTCCATCCCTACCACTGTGGCCACTTTGTTCATGAGCCCATTGGGCAATGACAGGAGTTGCTGGGGAAAGAGGATGACTGGTAACCATAGAACGGGTCATCTTGTCCACTTAATTATTAAAACCTTCCTCTGCTGAAGTCACCCTCCGGTGCACAGTCACATGGGACACAAATATCTTCATGTTTTTAGCCCACTCAGAAAGGTCTATCCACATAACTCTTCCCCAGACCTCTTTGTCACCAATTTTCCAATTATGGTCTTTCCAAGTCCCTGACCATCCAGCCAAACCATTAGCAACAGCCCATGAATCAGTATACAAACGCACCTCTGGCCAGTTCTCCTTCCAAGCAAAATGAACAACCAGGTGCACTGCTCGAAGTTCTGCCCACTGGGAGGATTTCTCCTCACCACTGTCCTTCAAGGACACCCCAGAAAGGGGTTGTAATGCTGCAGCTGTCCAGTTTCAAGTGGTACTGCATATCATGCTGAACTATCTGTAAACCAGGCCTGAGTTTTCTCTTCCTTAGTCAATTCACTCACTGTAAGGAACTCCCCAAGAGGCCATAGCTGTGGTCTGGGAAAGAAAAGGTAATGTGGCAGGAGTGGAGACCATGGGCATTTGGGCCACTTCCACATGTAACTTACTTGTGCCTTCAGAACCTGCTCTGGCCCTGTCTTGTATATACCATCCCATTTTATGATGGAGTGCTGCTGCATACACCCAATTTATGGCTTGGTGGGTCAGACAACACCCAGCTCATGATAGGCAACTCAGGTCTCATGGTAACTTGGTAGCCCATGGTTAAGCATTCAGTCTCTACTAAGGCCCAGTATCAGGCCAAAAGCTGTTTCTCAAAAGGAGAGTAGTTATCTGCAGCAGATGGGAAGGCTTTGCTCTAAAATCCTAAGGTTCTGCGTTGTGATTCTCCTATAGGGGCCTGTCAAAGGCTGCAAATAGCATCTCTATTTGCCACTGACACTTCCAGCACCATTTTATCTGCTGAATCATATGGTCCAAGTGGCAGAGCAACTTGTACAGCAGCCTGAATGTGTCGCAGAGCCTCCTCTTGTTCAGGTCCCCACTCAGAATTAGCAGCTTTTCTGGTCACTCAATAAATGGGCTGGAGTAGCACCCCGCAAATGAGGAATATGTTGTAGTCAAAATCCAAAGAAACCAACTAGGTGTTGTGCCTCTTTTTTGGTTGTAGGAGGGGCCAGATGCAGCAACTTGTCCTTCACCTTAGAAGGGATATCTTGACATGCCCCACACCACTGGACACCTAGAAATTTCACTGAGGTGGAAGGCCCCTGTGTTTTTGTTGGATTTGTCTTCCATCCTCTGACATGCAAATGCCTTACCATTAAGTCTAGAGTAGTTGCTACTTCTTGCTCACTAGGTCCAACCAACATGATATCATCAATATAATGGACCAGTGTGATGTCTTGTGGGAAGGAGAAACGAATAAGTTCCTGTTGGACAAGATTATGACATAGGGCTGGAGAGTTGATAGACCCCTGAGGTAGGACAGTGGAAGTATATTGCTGACCTTGCCAGCTGAAAGCAAACTGTTTCCAGTGGTCCTTACTAACAGCTATTGAAAAAAAAGCATTTGCCAGATCAATAGCTGCATAACAGGTACCAGGGGATATACTGATTTGCTCAAGCAATGATACCACATCTGGAGCAGCAGCTGCAATTGAAGTTACCACCTGATTGAGCTTAGGATAATCCATTGTCATCCTCCAAGACCCATCTGTTTTCTGCACAAGCCAAATGGGAGAGTTGAATGGGGATGTGGTGGGAATCACCATCCCTGCATCCTTCAAGTCCTTAAGAGTGGCAGTAATCTCTGCAATCCCTTCAGGAATCTGGTATTGTTTCTGATTTACTATTTTGCTAGGTAGGGGAAGTTCTAGTGGTTTCCACTTGGCTTTTCCCACCATAATAGCCCTCACTGCATGAGAACCAATGTGGGGATTCTGCCAGTTGCTCAGTATGTCTATTTGAATTATGCATTCTGGAACTGGGGAAATAACTATAGAAAGAGTCCAAGGACCCACTGGACTCACTGTGAGACAGACCTGAGCTAAAACTCCATCGATCACCTGACCTCCATAAGCCCCCTCTGACTGGTGGACCAGAGTGATGTTTTGGGTCCCCTGGAATTAATGTCACTTCTGAACCAGTATCTAATAATCCCTGAAATATCTGATCATTTCCTTTTCCCCAATACACAGTTACCCTGGCAAAAGGCCATCGGTCTCCTTGGGGAAGGCTTGGAGGAAGATTAACAGTATAGATTTGTGGCAGTGTAACAGGGTTCTCCCCCAAAGGGACCCGGCCTCCCTTTCATTCAAGAGGCTCTGGGTCTGTAAATTGTCTCAAGTCTGGAAATTGATTAAGGGGCTGTGACTCTGTCTTTTTGTCTTTCCAGTTAGACTTCTGTTCAACAGACCTAGAACTCTTTAGCTTATACAGCTCAAACAAGAATTTAGTAGACTGCCCATCTATTGTATTTCTAGGTACCCCATGATTTACTAGTCAACACCACAAATCTCTGCAAGTCAGATTATTTTGACTCCTGCTTTGCGTTTGCTGTCTATTATAATAGCCACGTCCACCCTGTCTTTGGCATTTAATAGCTGCCACCTGGCTTCTGCCAAGTCGGGATCCTCTCATCCCTATTGTGTTTAAGGATTCCAGCTCAGTGACAGCAGTTCCCACAGTAGTGTCTTACCTACAGAGTAGTGCAACTACAGCGCTCTTCAGGGATGATGGTTCTAGACTCATGAATTTATTTCTTACTGTTCTGGTAAAAGGTGCATCCTCTGGACATTCCTGGGGTGTAAGAGCAGGCTTTGCATGATAAATCCACTCTAACATTCCAATCTCTCTAAGCCTCTGGATCCCCTCATCTACATTATCCAGGGCAGTTCTGGTGTTTCAACCTCAGGTAATGTTGGCCACTTTTTAACCCATGTCTCAGCCAACCATCCGAACAAACTGTAAATACCCTTTCTAACCCCTCAAGCTATAACATGGAATGTAGAATCTCTGTTTAGTGGGCCCATATCCATAAATTCAGCCTGATCCAGCCTTATATTCCTCCCACCATTATCCCACACCCTTCAAATCCATTGCCACACATATTCCCTGATTTCTGTCTATAAATTGGAAAACTCATGCAGTTCTTTTGGAGTATAACGTACCTCCTCATGTGTTATACTTTGCACCTCACCTTTAGGGGCCTGTTGGGACTTTAGTCTAGTTGTAGGTCTGGAAGAAATGAACGGTGGTGGTGGTGGGTCATAAAAAGAATCAGAAGTATCTTCTAAGCCATTTGCTTCAGGGCATTCATTTGCAATTTCATCTGGTGAAACAGGATTAATCACTCTATGGCTAATCCTTTCAGGTGGAGGTTGGGTGCCAACTCCTGAAGGCAGACTGGAGGTAGAGTGACTGTTACCTCAGGGCAAATTATTACAGGGTTATCTAGAGAAGATTCAGCATGACCTAGAGTTTCAACCTCTCCACTGACATCATTATCAATCCATATGCCACCATCCCATTTTTCAGGGCCCCACTGCTTTCCAATCAATACCTTCACTTTAATGGCAGACACCATGCAAGATTGAGATTTCAGTTTACGTTGTAAAGTTGCTACTCTAACAATAAGATTCTGAGTCCGATTTTCAGAGATCTCAAGTCTATGGCTACAGGAAATAAGATTTTCCTTCTGGACACTCACAGAAACATCTACATCTGTCAGATGGTGCTTAAGCTTCTCGTTGAAGCCTTACGCTCACCCCTTCCACTCATTAATGTATACAGTGTATCTAACAACAACCAGCCAACATCTCTATACTTCCTATTTCCACAAAACTCCATAAAGGTGTCAAAACATTATCCCCAAGCATGGTTGCGTACAAGCGGCTCATTAGAAGAATTGAATGGTAATATTTTGACTATCTGTTTTGCCAACTCACTCCATGGATTGGCCATGTCATTCTGATTATGGGAATCAGAGTCCTTAGTGCCTTTGAGTCAAGTCAGTTTAGGAAACCATTTATAAAAACCTATTTTTAAAATTCTGTTTCTTAAGAACCACTCCTGGTACCAAGTTGTATTCATCAGAGTTCTCTAGAGAAACAGAATCAACAGGAAATGTTCGTAAATATAAAATTTATAAAAGTGTCTCATGTAACCATGGGAATGTAGAGTCCAAAATCTGCAGGGCAGGCTGTGAAGCTGACGATTCTGATGGGGGTGGCTGGACGAACTCCACAGGAAAGTCTCACTGGCCGAAGCAGGAAGAGAGCCTGTCTCCTCTGAATCCTTCTTAAAAGGCTTCCAGTGATTAGATCAAGCATCACTCATTAAAGAAAACTGCCTGATTACAAATGGAATCAGCTGTGGATGTAGCCAATGTTATCATGATCTAATTCTATGAAATGTCCTCATAGCAAAAGACAGGCCAGCACTTGCCCAACTTGACCACCACCTGGCCAAGCTGACACATGATCCTGACCATGACACCGGTATATTATAGATAGTATAAAATATTAATTATTATTGGATCCTTACAATTCCATTGGTAAAAGAAAGATGAGACCAATGCCCTGGAAAGGTAAAATTTCTTTTTTGGTACATTAGTAATAAAAAAGTATATGACTTGTTTATGAAAAAATGTTTATTCTTTTTAAATAGAAAATTTTAATATGCATTAAACCAATCCTTTTTGTAACTATTCCCTTAGATCATAAGAAGCATGGCACTCTTTTCAGAGCTGGAAGAATGTGTGGTTACCCTGGCAACAGCATCTTAGTTCCTGCTTCCAAGTACCACCTGGTAATTTCAATTCTAACAGCTGTGCAGCATCTACATTTCCATTGAGGAAATAAAATGCGTTCATGCATCATCTCATGGAGCATTTAAGAAGAAACGAGCTTGCAAATTGGGGAACAGGGGAAAGATATAGCACTATACACCAGCCGAACCAATTGAGATTTAAAAGCCCTAACTGCAGTCTTGGAAGCATGCCTGAAGTAGCTAAGGCCACCACATTAGGGATATAGGATTGCTAGGCGATTCTCCATCAGAAAGCTGATGTTCACATGGGCCCAGCAGCTTAAGAACATTTTATTTTTCCTTACTCAAACCGTATAAAGTGGAGATTGTAAATTGGCACTCTCCTTCTTAACAGGAATTTAAACAAAATAGTTGTGTACCTATCACTATGAGAGACAGAGGAGAAGGAAGAAAGCAGTGACCTCCTTCATGCTGTTTCTCAATGCTCCTGTATTAACCAGGGTTCTCTAGAGAAACAGAACCAACAGGAGAGATCTGTAGTTATGGGATTTATAAAGATGTCTCATGCAACTGTGGGGAATGGAAGAGTTCAAAATCCGCAGGGCAGGCTGTGAAACTGGCAGCCCTGATGAAAGATCTGGACAAACTTCACAAGAGAGGCTCACTGGCTAAAGTAGCAGTGAAAAAGTCTTTCTTCCTTAAAAGTCTTCAACTGATTGGATTATCTGTTGGTGGGAGACACACTTTAGTTGATCGCAGACATAGTCAGCCACAAATGCAATCAGTTGACTGATGATTTAATACACCAGCCTTCAGATTATCAATCAGCCACGAAATATCCTTGCAGCAATGGTCAGGCTAGTGCTTGTCTGATTGGACAACTGGGCATCATCACTTGGCCAAATTGATACTAGAAACTTAAGCCATCACAGCTCCTAATTTTACCCCAAAGTATTGGCATCTTCCTGAGGCCTAGTCATATTAAAACACAAAAAACAAAAAACAAATCCTTTGATAACTTTCAACAGAAAGTTTTGTGGGAACTTCTGAAACAGGCAGTTGAGCAATGGAAAGGAAGAATAGTGTTGCTGGATTGCAGGCTAGGGAATAATTTCCTGTCTTCTCAACAAAAAAGGACTATGAACAGACAGTTTGAGATATATATTTCAAGTTTTTCCTCCCCTCCCCCAATTATTATGGAACTACATGTGTTTATGGGAAAATTTAGAAACAGGGACAAAATACAGAGAAGCAAGAAAAGAAATCACTTAAAATACTAACATTGTTAATATATTGGCAAATTTCTTTCAGTCTTGTTTATATATTTTTAAAACCTTTATGCTATATTTGTGAAGAATTTCTCAAGTTATCTATCCACATCACAACTGATTATCTTCATTACCAATTATGATGTTTACTGTTTCAAAGGAGTACTTTAATTCTGTTATGGCATTTTGAGTTACTGTTATTTTTTTTCTTATTGCAGTGACTTCATGTTATTTTTTTTTTTTCATTTTGATCTGTTGGTTCATGAATTTCTTTCCACTTATTTCATAGAGAGCATATTTAGATGCAGTTCTGTCTAGGATACCAAAGAAATTTCATTCTATATTTTCTTTGTTACTCTTTTTTTTTGTACTATGGAATCTTTCCAAAGACATCCCGTTGGTTTGTCTTGTCTTGACCTTGGATAAGGAGAAATCAATCCATCCCAAAGTAAATAAGGTACACATAATATCCTCAGCACTTTCTGCTTGTATTCTGACAACTTCTCCCTCTCTGAACAAGACATTGAAGGCTGCTTATGTGTCCAGTTGTCCAGTTGCCAGGATTAGAATTCCTTCACTCAATCGCTCTATAAATATTTGAATTCTTACCATGTGTCATGTACTGTGTAAATGGTGGGGGTATGACAGTGAACAAAACAAGCTTACATAAAACAAGTAAACACGCAATTGATAAATGTAGATTATATATGTGAAGCTGTAGGTAAGGGAGTTAGGAAGTTAGAGAGGCAGTTATTTTATATAGAGTACCAGGGAATGACTCACAAGCTGATAAGGTAATATTTGAGTTGGTAGAATTGAACTGAGTTCTTCAGGTATCTGGAGAAAGGGCACGGTTAGAAAAGGAATCAAAAAGGGCCTTTTAAGCCATTCTAAGGCTTTCAGCTTTTTTATCCTGAGTGAGAGGATTCATTCCAGGGTTCTAAGCAGAGTGGTAACCCAGAGGCAAATTGAATCACATATTTAAAAAAAAGAGGAATTAATCAAGTGTGTGAGGTATTGCTGATAAAGTGAGTGAGGGGAGAGCTGAGAACTGAGCATCAAATGTAGCATCATACAGCCACTGGTGACTTTGACAAGAACTGTTTTGATGAAGAAATGAGGGTGAAAGCTGTTTGGATGGATTCCAGAAAGAACGGGGTGAACTGGACCGGATACAGAATATAGACTACTCTAGAGGAATTTTACTATAAAAAGGAAGAGAAACGAGATAGGTAGAGGAGGATGTGGGTCCATGAGAGTTTGTTTTTAATGGGAGAAATTGTTACAGCAAGTTTCTATGCTGGGAATGATCCAGTAGAGAATAACAATTTGATGATGCAAGAGCAAGAGAACAGTTGCAGGAGCACTGTTTTTGAGTAGTGGCAGGAATGGACTTTATTGTACAAGTGACAGAATTGGCCATAGCCACATAAACAGTTCAGCCATGGTTACTGGATGAGAGGCTGAGTATATGGGCACAGAGGCTCATATGTGGATGGGAGCACAGGCATCCACTCACTGTGGCTCAGCTGGATTCAGATGAGCTTCCTAGTTCTCACTAGCAGTTATCTGTGGTTCTTTGTAATGTCTGCATGAATGTACTCCACGAAAGGCCAACCCTCTGCCACTCTTCTCATAGTACACATGTACATGCACTATTCCTAGGGCCTGTACTTGTCCTCACCACTCTGTTTTTATATAAAAAAAAACATTACATTTATCTGCATTTTGTGGTTTAAAAAATCCTGGGCTCAGAGAGTTTAAACAGTAACATAGGTTACGTGCTGATAAACGATAGAGCAAGGAATTGAACCCAGACATTTTGAATGTCTCTGTGCTCTTCTACTATCATTGGCTTGGACTGAGGAAACCTAGGAGGGATACTTCACTTCCAAAGACTTTGGAATTTGATGTCTTTTTCCTGCTTTTGTTAGCATTAAAATCCCTCCTACTACAAGGAGAATTGTATGAATGTAGAATCCATTCAGGAGCACAGTGGTGCTTTTACCAAAAGGAGGGTGTCTCCAGATATGTGCAATATGCAGGTGGTCTCTTTACACCATCTGCTGTGTAGAGGCTTAAAGCATCCAGTACTCTGTCCTCCTCTCACCACAACCTTTGAAGGACTGCACTTGTACTATACTTTCCTGCCCGGCCATCCTTCTTTGACCTTTAGGTTAATGCTCATCTTTTTGTTCTTTGGACTTGGGAAGAATCAGAGTTTATATGATTATTCAATTGCCCTGAGCCAGAAAACAATGGATTTTTTTTTATCTCGATAGGAACCATTCCAGGACCTCTGGTTTAAGCCTCTACTTATCTACTTCATCTTCTATGGCTGCCTATATTGGCCATCTCAGGCATCACTTAACACCTACTTCTAGTTGAACTCTCTGCTCTCCACACAGAGAAAACACACACACGCACATACAGAGAGAGAGAGAGAGAGAGAGAGAGAGAGAGAGAGAGAAAGAAGAAAGAGAGAGAGAAAGAATGTTCTTTGCTTTTCTTTCGGCAGCAACTCTCAGTGAAAATGTGTGAAGGTTTAGCCTAAAACAGCTCCACCTGCTATTCCAGAGGTTGTCATTGCAAATTTTATATGGGGCCACTGGAGGTAGAGTTTTGGAATGCATCTGGCAATTAATTACCCTATTTATGATGCATTTCTTTCAAAAGCTGTGAGCTGTACATTCCAAGTGGCAGGTGTTTTCTATTACACACACGCAAGTATATATCAAGTTTCCATAGACCATTGTGTCGTCTCATGGCTGATCAGTTCAAACTCCTAATCATAACCAAAGAATGTGTTTAGGTGACACTTCAACATGCCTTACAAATTATAATAATTTGCCTTAGGTTAAAAAGTACATAGAAATAACTGATGCTCTTATGGGGTGGGGAAGCACACCCATTAGAAAACATCTTGGAATGAAGGGTATAAATTATAAATCTAAATTCTATTCCCTCACAGAAAATTTTTTAGGGGTTCTCACTTTGATTTGCTGCCCTTTGCAACCTCTTACCCTGAAGACCCCTTTCTTTGTGGAAATGCTCAGGCATGGGTAGAAGGAGAAGCACTCATTTCAGAAAGAATGTGATGGTGACTTTATTAACGTTTCCGTATATGTTGGTCCTATATGAGGGAGTTGGGACTGTGGAGGATTAGGCAAAAGCTAGCATTAGTCATCTGAATTATGTGCTTGTTTGGACACCGGGCCACTCTTGCACCCAACCAGTGCCAGTAAATCCTCCAGACAGCTTCAACACCACTACTCTGTTTCTATCCCACTCATATAAAATTCTATGCCAAGTTACAAACCACAATCCTCCCTTTCTTGGTTTTTCATGCAAAAACTATTTTAGAGTAAATTTAAATGTCAAACCTTCAAGAACTTTGAACAGAGGAGACCTCAGCTCATTCGGTTTACAAAATGGCTAAAAAAATTTTAAAAATTTTCTGACGAAAGTAATAAATTTTTTTTTACTGAATTTAAATTCCAGAGAGAAACAAAATTGCTATATTGGAGGAATAGGATAAGAGAAGTAACACTGAGAAAAGCATCAATATCAACAGCAGCATTTTCATGCCTAAGAGAGGCCCAGAGGCCCCACATGTCCCAGTATTGCAGTGTCTGCTTTATGCAGTCCATAAATAAACACCACCCCCACTACCATTTAAAATATTTGACATTGACCTAAAAGGCATAGACATAAAAATGCCAATCCAGAGACAAATATGAATATATACATGGAATCCATAAGTTGGTGTCTTTTCCAAATATTTTGTTATGTACATATTTTGGATTGAAGCACATTCAGTATTCGTAGACTGAGCAATAGAAAACACATTTTTAATCAGTCCTAGACAGCAGGAAAAACTTCCTGCAGGCTTCTATGAGGTTTATTCTTCATTTAACAGATGTTTATTGATAATAGGAGGCAGGAAGCTATATGTCATGTCTCTAGCTTCAAAGTGCTTAAAAAACTCTGTGTTAGTTTGTTCATCAAGAACTTTAACAGAACTTTAGTGTAGCTTTGTGAAAAAGATATAAAACCATAAAGAGAAAAGAGTAGGTCAAACTTTTAATTAAAAAATTACAAACTGTAAAAGAATGTCCAGGCAATCTGGAAAAGCCTCGAGATGGAAATAATTTCGAATCAAGTACAATAACTATGTGCTAAACTAATCCATATTTTCCAAATTATGGGATATGAACATTGGACTTCTTTGAGAATCTGTTGAAGGTCGTGGGCCCAGAAATACCCATGTACCTTCAAACTTTTACAGAAAATCAGTGTCTTAGGAGTGCAAAGGTAGTTCAGGGATAGAATTCTTGCCTGCCATATGGGAGACCTGAGTTCGATTCCTGGCCCATGCATTCCTCCCACCCCCAAAAGATTTTTCAACAAATTATGCTGCAATAATGGGATACTCATATGGAAAAAGAATGAAATATGATCTCCACCATACAGCATACAATAAAATATATATCAGGGCTTTGGTGTCTGAGTCCATGGGCTTTATATTTTAAACCTTAATTTGTAGTTACATTTATCATGGTTAATATGTTATAACTATTTGCATACCTTTTTTCCTCCAAATATGTAAGTACTTGAATAAGGTTGTATCTTATTCCATCTTTTTTCCAAACTCCTTCCTTTTAACGCTTGCACTTGCTATATAGAAGGTACCATAAATGGTAAATAAATAATAGTACAAGTGGTAACAGATATGGCAAAAATTGTGAAGCACTTACTCAAAGGACTGAGGCTTGGAAGATGCTGTATTAATCCAGCACCTAAAAATCACACTAGGTAGTCAGCCAATTAATCAGTTCATATATTTTTAGTCATCTCTATGTACTAAGCAGAATGCTTCATATGAAGAGGTTAAACAAAAAAAGATAAAACATGATACAATTCTCTCCTAGAAATGATTACATTCTAGAGAGGGAGACAAGTATTTAAATAATTGTATAACACAATAAACATGATACATGTTAACAATAAAGGACTTAAAATGCAGAGTCCTGACATTTTATTTAAAAGTTTGAGAGCATATAGATGTTCCTGGGCCCATGACTTTTATCAGTTTCTCCAAAAAATGTGAGACGCTAAAAGGACCTAAGAAGCAATGAATGAATGAAGAGACAGAGTGGTGTGAAACACAGAGATCAAATCTACCTAACTGTAGTGAGGAGTAGAAGTCCCCATCGGAATAGTTACTTTTACAGAAAATGATGATAACACATAACACAGTGGTACCAAAATGGGACAATTCATTCATTTATTTAACAAAAGTTTATTGAGGGTTGACGCAATTAAATTTTCATGTGTGACAGACCACCCCATAATTTAGTGGTTTAAACAACAACTGTTCATTTACTCATGATTCTGAATCAACAGTTTGTGTCAGGCTGAACTGGGATGGTTTGTCTCTGTTCCACAGTGTCTGCCTGGCTCACTCATGAGGTTGTGTTCAACTGGCGACTAATGGTCTTACTCTCATGTCTCTTGGTTGGTTGACTGCTGGAATACAATATACCAGAAATGGGTTGGCTTTTAACAATGGGGGATTTATTAACTTACAATTTACAGTTCTTAGGCCATGAAAATATCCCAATTAAGGCATCAACAGGATGATGATACCTGGACTCTGAAGAAAAGCCTCTGGCATCTGGGATACCTCTGTCACATGGGGAGGCACATGGCTGGCATCTGCTGGTCCTTTGCTCTGGGTTCCAATGCTTTCCACTTCTGGTTCAGTGGCTTTCTCCCTGAGCATCTGTGGGTCCTCTCATAGCAACTCCATGGCTATTCTCCCTCAGTGAGCTCTCTCTCTGTATATTTCTCTCTCTGAGCTCTTTCTGGATGTTTTTCTCTCTATTCTTTTAGGGTGTTTCTGTCTTTTATTCCCATAAAGGACTTTATTAAAGGATTAAGACCTTGAAGTGGGTGGGCCACATCTCAATTGAAACAACCTAATTAAAAGGTCCTCCCCATAATAGGTCTGCCTCACGGGAGTGGATTAATAGAATATGACCTTTTCTGGGGTACATTAAAGCTTCAAACCAGCACAGGAGAGTTGAATAGATAAAGCACAGAGGATTTTGTTAGGTGGTGAAACCATTCTGTATGATACTGTAATGGTGGATATTTTACATTATGCATTTGTTATGGTCCACAGAACTTGAAAGCACAAAGAGTAAACCTTAATGTATGCAATTAAAAAAAAATCATTTAGGAGGTTAGAGATCCCAGGATGGAATGCAAACTGTGATGAAAGAATCTCACTGTATTACAAATATCAGAAACAATCTCATCAAGGGAATGGAGTGAAAAGGTTCTGAACTAAGAAACTTTGGAAATAAGTGGAGTCTGTAAGGCTAAAGGCAAATGGAACTGCAATAAGCACTGTATTCCAGTTGTTAATGTTATTTCCCTTAGGGATATAAGTTAACGATTTTGATAAGTGCTATACATATATACTGGAATTGAATAATTAAGTAAATGGATGATGGATGGCAGGAGAAAGATTCCTCACTGTTAGATTGGGAATTTACAGATAAGCCAGGGGAGGAGGCTGGAATGATCCATGCAATGCTGGATTAGAGTTGGTGACATTAGTATAAACTCATATTAACTCATATTTAGCCTAATATAATACTGATGGTTGTGTATAGAAATATTTATAGATATGTGGCCTAGTATACATACATATATTTGCTGTTGACTGAGAGGGCCTAGAAACAACAACGTCCCATTAGCAATTGAACACACTAACTTCCAACAACCAAAGGTGGAACAATTTGAGAATCAAAATAAAGTAGTATTGGATTACAACTCAAAGTATAAAATAAATGTCCACAAATCCAATCTGATAGAAATAAATGCCTGAGTAAATAAATTAATTGAAAAGAAGAGACAAATCTGTACAAAAGAATTCAAAATAATTTATGTAGATGCTCTGCCCTCAAAGAGAGGGAATACAACTCCTTAATCGTGGGCTGCATATAACAATTCCTTCCAAAAGAAGTATGGGAAAGAAAATAAAGAATAACTTTGCAATGGAAATACCTGATAAACAGTACCTCAGCCAGGTGACCAAGTTCAACACCAACAGTGATAAATCATTTTGATAGCATTTACCCCTGTTGGATGACACTTTACCTCTGTGTTCTTCCTCTCCAAATACAATCCTAGTCTAATCATGATTAAAAACATCAGAGAAATTTCATTAGAGGGGTATTCTGCAAAATGCTCAGTAAGTACTCCTTAAAACTGTCAAGGTCATCAAAAACAAGGAAAGTTTGAGAGACTGTCTTAGATAAGAAGATCTAGGGAAGACATGATGGTTAAATGTAATGTGGTATCCTGGATGAGATCTTGGAACAGAAAAAGGTATAGGTAAAAAACTAAGGGAATCTGAACAAAGTATGGACTTCAGTTAATAATGATGTATCAATACTGGCTATGTTAATAGTAACAAATGTACGGTACTAATAAAAATGCTAATAGTAGCGGAAACTGTGAGTGTGGGAGTACATATGGGAACGCTGTGTATTATGTTCTCAATTTTTCTATAAATCTAAAACTGTCCTTTGATATAAAACTATTTTTTTAAGAAAAGTAGCCAGATTTGAAATAGCCTTAGATACTATGCCAAGGATTTGTTCTTTGTCTTGCAAACAAAGCTAAACTATTGAATACATTTAAGCAAGAAATGGTGGCATGAGATACTTGTGTTTTAGAAGGGTTCTATTGTCAGCAAGATAGAGGATAGGAGGGAACAAGGAAAACCTAGAGTCAAGATAGTTATTAGAACTGTGTTGGAAACGATGAGGGCCAATCTAAAGAAGTAGCTATAAGGATGGGGAGGAAGGATGCTTGAGGTGGAATTGGATTGAGTTGGAAATGAATTAGATGTGTGGAGTGAGATGGGAATAGGGAAAGGAATAGGAAGTGGTGAAAAAGGATAGGAAGGTGGGGAAATTGGAGAATGGAGGAGGGGAGAAGTTAATTCAAAGATGACAGAGTTTTCTACCTGAGGAGGATATTTTATGGTAAAAAATAGAGGAAGAAGAGAGTTTTCTAGAGATGTCATCACAGAATTCAGTTTTGGTCAAGTTGTAATTGAGGTAAACAGGTCTGGAACTTACCTTTTATGTGCCAAAAGGGACTGGATATGAGGCAGTTATATCATAAGAGAAGGAGGCAATGCCCACTGTTCTATGGAATGCACATTCTAGTGGGGGTGGAGGTAAGTGGGTGGAAGACAGAGACAATTAGTGTATTAAAAATTTAATACAAATTTTACCTAGTATTAAGTGCCAAGAATAAATTAAATTGAATTAATGGAATGTGGCAACTTTTCTTTTTGGCATGGTAATTTAAGGCACTTCTTGAATTATACTTCCAAGCTGGAAAGGAGGTTGATACTGTTTTGGCTTAATAAGATCCAAATCTATACTGGCAAGAGATTAATTTTGCAATCTATGATGGTTTCACCCAGAAACCTTATCATGGTGGGGGACTCTTCCTTTACCATCTCCACCCACAGACATCTGAATATTCCTGTTCTAGCAGTAGAACCATGTGGAGCAGATATTGAATATAACTGAAAATCCACTCTGGTGGCCAGGTCTCTAGAGGAGGTGGGAACTTCAGGGAGAAAGTATGAGAGAGGGGCAAAGAATATATGCATGAGAGTGTGGAGGTGGGGAGAGTTGCTCACTGCCTGTTAATGGGACTGCCATGTGGGGTTCCCAAAATCTAGGACTGAACCTCACTCTCATAGTTAGTACATAAAAATCAGTTAATTAGTCTAGGGATACCACTCCCAATTCTTCACCACACTATGGATGCTGTGCAGGATGAATTCCATCATTGTATGTTTGAGGTGGATTATGATACTTGAACATGAGTGAAGAACTAAGTGTTCAGTTTCTTGGGTTTTGGATGTGTCAATTTGAAAGTGGTATGACACTATCCTCACACCCCGCCCCCCTCCCCAGCTCCAATGGGGATGATGGGTGAGAATAGATTGCCTTTGGACAAATCTACCACCAGGGAGACTGTTTTCTGACCATCCTACTCCATCTGCAAGGTTAAAGGCCTATTAAATTTTTAAGAAAATGGGAAAAATATTCTTATTTTTCATTTACTCATATCTGAACACGGTATTAAATAAAATCAGCTTTTCCCCCCATGATTTTGACCATATCTACTTTGACTGGTGCCAGGATGTCCCTCCAGTTTGAAAGTGAATGAGGATGGGTTAGTTTATGACCTGTGCTAAAATTATAGTAGCCCATAAAAGAAAACCTCCAATGACTGGAACATTTTGTTTCTGGCTTTAAAAAAATGTAAAATATTGGATGGGCAAAAAGGGGTTTAAATCATCTATTTTTTTTTTTGTCTGCCATTTACTGTTCTGTCTTGATTTGGTCCAAAAATGGATGTTATTCAAGACACAAAATGTTATCACAGAAGAATTAATCCATCAAACACAGGCACCACATAGGACTCTAAAATGCTATTTTGAATGTCATTTATTTTTGTAATTATGTAAAATGTACACATTATAGAAAATTTGGGGAAAATTGAGGTTTGGTTTCATGGAATGGCTATCTTCCTTTATCCCATTATTGATTACTTTGACTACTTCAATTGTGATGTAAATCCATGGAATCAAATCACTAGAAAGTTTATGATTCTCTAGTCACATTTGGTAGTTATTATCACTACAGAGGGGTCAAGGACACTTTCAATATGTATGCCTCCTGTCAACAGAAGACGAAAACCTTCCAAGAAAGTCTCTAGAGCCCTGGCAGTAGGCTTTGTCCTAAGTCTGTACTGATTTATGCTAACATGATGCTTTTTTTTTTTAAAATTTAATTTATTTATTAATTAAAAAAATAACAACAAACATACAAAAACATTCTTAACATATGATCATTCTGTTCTACATATATAATTAGTAATTCACAATATCATCACATAGTTGCATATTCATCATCATGATCATTTCTTAGAACATTTGCATCAATTCATAAGAAATAAAAAAACAACAGAAAAAGAAATAAATGAAAACAGAAAAAAAGATTATACATACCATATCCCTTACCCCTCCCTTTCATTGATCACTAGCATTTCAAACTAAATTTATTTTAACATTTGTTCCCCCTATTATTTATTTTTATTCCATATTTTCTACTCATCTGTTGACAAGGTAGATAAAAGGAGCATCAGACACAAGGTTTTCACAATCACACAGTCACATTGTGAAAGCTATATTATTATTCAATCATCATCAAGAAACATGGCTACTGGAACACAGCTCTACATTTTCAGGCAGTTCCCTCCAGCCTCTCCATTACATCTTGAATAACGAGGTGATATCTATTTAATGCATAAGAATAACCTCCAGGATAACCTCTCAACTCTGTTTGGAATCTCTCAGCCATTGACACTTTGTCTCATTTCACTCTTCCCCCTTTTGGTTGAGAAGGTTTTCTCAATCCCTTGATGCTGAGTCTCAGCTCATTCTAGGATTTCTGTCCCACGTTGCCAGGAAGGTCCACACCCCTGGGAGTCATGTCCCACGTAGAGAGGGGTAGGGTGGTGAGTTTTCTTGATGTGTTGGCTGGAGAGAGAGGCCACATCCAAGCAACAAAAGAGGTTCTCTTTGGGGTGACTCTTAGGCCTAAATTTTGAGTAGGCTTGACCTATCCTTTATGGAGTTAAGTTTCATATGAACAAACCCCAAGACTGGGGGCTCAGCCTATAGCTTTGGCTGTCCACACTGCTTGTGAGAATATCAAGAATTCAGCTTGGGGAAGTTGAATTTTCCCCCGTTCTCACCATTCCCTGAAGGAGACTTTGCAAATACTTTTCCACTCACTGATCAAATCATTCTGGGATTCATTGGGGCATCACTCTGGACAAACCAACAAAATCTCATGTCCTACCCAAGGTTCCAATTTATGCTGACATAGATTCTTAAGTGGGATCTGCACTTTTCACCCCAAGCTTAGTCTAAGGGAGGAAAAGAGAACAGTTGGTATCTATTCTTTTGGTGACAGAGCATACTACTACTACTACTATTACTACTAACAGTAATAAGAACACAAATGATGGCTAGCAATTACCTGGCACATGTAATGTTCCAGGGACTGTTCTAAGCACCTTTCACACATTAACCAATTTCATCCTCTCAACAGACATACATATCATTACTCTCCCCCTTTTACAGATGAGGAAACTGAGGCTTAGAGAGATCACACATGTAGTAATAAGTGGAGTTGCTATGATAGGAATTGGTGAATCATAGTAAAGGTGAGAAGGATATGAGTTTTCTGAAAGGTAAAAAAAAACGCTTGAGGATAAAGCTGCTCCACCTATGAAGCTACCCCTAATCTTGAGGAGAGGGGATCATGTTTAAACTTCCTACTTCTGTGGCCTTGCAGTTGCCCAGGTTCTGCCTCACCTTCACGAGAGGGGGCCATGGACCAGGATAGAGGCTCTCTGGAGCCACTGCTGAGTTTCTTATCATCTCCATCCACAGTAAATGCCTCCCAGAATTATAACATGCCTGAGTTGGAAGTGTGACTAGGGATACAATAAACTCCCCCATTTTATAGAGAGGGTCAGGAAGCACCACACAGCCATTGAGTTATAGGACATGTGTTTTTCTGTTTCTGTCCCAGGAAAGCAGATTTTTCAGAAAGACAGTTAACTGAGCAGGCATGCCCCATTTATTTGTATCTTTCTTTACCTCCATCCATGACAGACAGGAATCACAAGGGTAAAGGTTAGGATAAATAGGAAGAGATAATACCAGATTTGATCAAGAAATGTGAACAGGAAGGAGACCTTCAGGATGGATTTATTTATAGCTCTGTGGGGACTTATGGATCTGTGTTTGGGGGTAGGGAGCATTCAGAAACTGTGGAGTTTAAATTCCTTAGTAAGTGCCTAGGAGGATTCATTATTTTAGATTTCATAATTATATTATTAAGAAAAAATCAGAAAATGCAGAGGGTGTCATTTCCTCACAGAAATTCTTGCTAGCACCTTTTCATGACTGCTGTTATCCTGGGCAGATATTCCTTGGTACTCCACATTTTATATGGGGTCATCACTATTACTTGGATACTTTGGTGTGGACTGAAGTTCTTGTCAACCATTTTGGAGAGAAGTCACCTTCCAATGCTGCCATGTTTTACCCCAGCTCTCTCTTCACTGTGCCCGGGAAATCATTCCATTTTCTACCTCCTAATTATGCCTCTGGGTACTTGATGGTAAGGTTGACATTTTTCTTTTGACAGACAATATTACTATCTCTCTTTATAGCATTGACTAATTAAGAAATCTCTTACAAGACGTTTAGAAGTTTATAAACATATGTTGATGGCACTATTTTTTCAGTCCCAAATGGGTCAAGGTCATAGACAATGTGCCAGAGGAAGGAACACAGTGAACACTGTTATAAATAGATGTGCCACTTGAAAACGACCCTTTCAGATGTGGGTATGTTAGTTGGCGATAAGGAAGGAAGTGATGAAATGCAATAATAGTTTTATTTTATTTAGGAAAGCATCCAGGTGAACAAACCAAATGCTTGTTAATGTGTTTACTCTGATTAGCACCTTAACATGTAAGATATTTAACTATTTATCATAGTTACTTCATTATAATAAGTGAATTAAAGGGTAACATTGGATGTAAAGTTAATATTCATTCCCAAGTGCAGTTTGAATAGTCAGAAGTTAACATTATGATACATACTTTTAATTTAGAAAATCTAAATGAAACATGCAAGAACAATATACCTTACATTTTGTTGTTCTGTACTTTTGAAAAATATAAGCATTTGGGGCTACTTTAGATAGTAAGTTGAAATAAGTTCATTTCCTTGCCTCTTATATCTCTCATTCATCCTCAATAGGTGTATTTCATGCTGAAACATCTCAAAAGCATATCAGCTTTGTTATTTGGTGCTCAAATACATACCCAAGGCCTTTCCTGTAGGATCTGGGCTGATGATTTTCTGCTTATTAGCCTTCAGAACTCCCAGTACCTAGAGAGAGAGAGAAAAACAATGAAAACAATGTCATCAGCATCAGTGGTAACAACAATACAATTAATTGGTGCCCATATACATTATTTTTTTGTTTGTTTTGTTTTTTTTACATGGGCAGGCACCGGGAATCGAAACCGGGTCCTCTGGCATGGCAGGCAAGGGTTCTTGTCTGCTGAGCCACCGTGGCCTGCCCCCATATACATTATTGTTAACCTGTCCAGTACTCCTTGTGGGCAGGTATTAGGGGCAGTGTAAGGGGTCAAGAATTCAGGCATTGAGGCTAGATCTTGGTTAACTTAAATGACCCTTCTCTGAATTTCAATTTCTTCATCTGTAAGGAGGGACTATAAATATAATTTTTAATAATGTCTTGCTCAATGGATTTTCTGAGGATTAAATGAAATATGCATGTAAAACACATAGCCTAAGGCTTGTTTTATTATTATTAGTTATTATTGTCATCATTTTTATCACCATTTTTTAGATGAAGGAAGCATGGATTCATAAATTCAAAAAGCTAGGAAGTAGAAAGCAGGGCTCAAAATCTCCCGATTCCCAAACACCTACTGGTCACTGACATCCCATTTTTGGGATTGTCTTATGGAATGTTGTTTTGTCAGAAAGGAAATGAGGTTTAGCCTTCAAGCTAAGAGTCTAACTCTAACATTGGGAAGAGATGACAGTAAAAAACCTTGATTTTGGAGAAGTTGGGGGTTTACAGAAAAATCATGCATAAAATACAAAGTTCCCATGTACCATCTTATTATTCACACCTTGCATTAGTGTGATACATTTGTTACAATTCATGAAAGAAGATTTTCATAATTGTACTATTAACTATAGGATATTATTTACAATAGGGTTCATTGTGTTATACAGCCCTATTTAAAAAAAGTATTTGTTAAAGTAATATAAATACAGTTTTTGTCTTTTTAAGTGTTCTTAGAAAAAATTTCTCTGAAGTTTAAGCTCCTGGCAGGAATTGGTGAGATCATCTCATCATTGCTATTTTTAAAAATACTTTTATTGATAAGTCTTAACATATAAACAATCCACGCATGGTATACAATCACTGGTTCACAATATCATCACATAGTTGTGTATTCATTACCATGATCATTTTTTAGAGCATTTGCATCACTCCAGAGAAAGAAATAAAAATAAAAGAGAAAAAACTCGTACATACTATACTCCTTACCTCATTGACTACCAATATTTACATCTACCCAATTTATTTTAACCTTTGGCCTCTGTATTATTTATTTATTTTTATCCATATTTTTTACTCATCTGTCCATAGTGTAGATGAAAGGAGCACCAGACACAAGGTTTCACAATCACAGAGTCATATTGTAAAAGTTATATCATTATACTATTTTCTTCAAGATTCAAGGCTACTGGAACACAGCTCAACAGTTTCAGGTATATCTCTCCAGTGATTACAAAACACCATAAACTAAAAAGGGATATCTATATAATGTGAAAGACTAACCTCCAGGATAACCTCTTGGCTCTGTTTGAAATCTCTTAGCTACTGAAACTTCATTTTGTCTCATTTCTCTTGTCCCCCTTTTGGTCAAAAAGGCTTTCTCAATCCCTTGATACCAGGTCCTGGCTTATTCCAGGATTTTTGTCCCACATTACCAGGGAGATTTATACCTCAGAGAGTCATGTCCCACGTAGTGGAGGAGGGCAGTAAGTTCACTTGCTGTGCTGGCTTAGACAGAGAGGCCACATCTGAACAACAAAAGAAGTTCTTTGGGGCTGTCTCTTAGGCCTAATTTTAAGTTGGCTTAGCCTATCCTTTGCAGGACTAAGTTTCATAGAGATGGAGGGCTCGGCCTATTGATTTGGTTGTCTCCACTGCTTGGGAGAATATCAGAAATTCTCCAAATGGGTAAGTTGTATATGTTGTCCTTTCTCCCCAGTGCCCCAAGGGGACCTTGCAAATACTTCTTTATTCACTGCCCAAATTGCTCTGTGATATATTGGGGCATCATACTAACCTGGACAAACCAACAAAGTCTCATGCCCCATTCAAGATTCCATGTACTTATGGTGTTCAACTAAACTTATCATACAAGTTAAATTAGGAAATACGCTACCCAAAATATAAATTTTGCACCAAATAAACAATTATCCCTTTGGTCTCACACAAAAGTTGAAGTTTTAAAATATGGATGATATCATGTTTTACCCTGTATTCTGATTTACCTTAGTCCTATCCAGATCAACTTCATTCATATCTCTACTCAAAGTCAGATCCCTTTCCAAATGTTTTAAACAGTTCCTGTATGGGATATTTCTGACTTTCATAGCTTCAGAGCTCTAGCTCTGAGTCTCAGGTGTCACATAAATACCCAAAGTTTCTGGGAATGACCACGTTAAAAACAAACAACTCAGCATCTCAGAATTTAGAAATAACAGTTACAACTCATGAATATATGTGACTGCTATTAAGAGCTTACAATCTAGGAAACTTTACAGGAGGCCCCAACTTGATAACCCATGCTCTTGACTTTAGTTCACCAAATTTTATATTATAGTTTGTCCATATGAGTGAGGCATGATAATATTTGTCTATTTGTTTCTGACATTTCATTCAACATATAGTCCTTAAGTTTCATGCCTCATAACTTAATTTCTTCTTGAGGCAACTCAGTAGTCCATTGTATGTATATATCATAGTGCCCCCTTTCATTCTTTAGTCCTTGCACCCTTGGGCCACCTCCATCCATGGTGGATTTTGAATGCTGCTGCCATAGACACCAGTGTGCAAATGTCCATTTGTGTCCCCACACTCAGTTCCTCCAGGTATATACTGAGCAATGGGGTTTCAGGATCATATGGCCACCCCACTTCTAGCCTCCTATGGGACCATCAAATTGCCCTCAAAAGGGGTTGCACCTCTCAGTTTTCCTACTGACATCTCTTTCTTTGCATTTTCTCTAGTACTTAGTTATCGTTCTTCATTCTTTTTTTAATCTTCTTTTTCTCTTTTCATTTTTAAATAGTTTTATTCATACATCATATAATCCAACCTAAGTATATTGTCATTGCTATTTAATTGCTTTCCCTCTGTGTTTCCATCTCCTGGATTATCTCTTGCATTAGATTTAGTTGTTTCCATGTGTGTTTTTCTCTGCTGGTGCATAGGCTTCTTGCAGGCAAAGATGAAGATGTCCTCTTCTTTACTCCACTGCACTAGCAAATAGTACTGCTCAGTGACCATCAGAGCACACAGAGCCAGTGGGCTACAGTGTACTATTTGGGACCAAATCTTCCTCCTGGTCACTAGCTGACAAATGGATGAAAAGGAGTAGGAGTGCTTAGTCTTGACTTCAGGAGACTGAAATAATTCTGACAACTAGCTTATCTCTGTCTGTCATTGATGGCCACCGTAGAATGTGTGAAAGACATGGAAAAGGAGAGAGCAGAAGGCCACAGAAGAAAGGACCTGAGAATAAAAGAGAGGAGGCTAAGATCAGGAACATATTTTTTATCACTGTCTTGAGACTTTATTCTCTGACATTACTACAACTACAAACATTTTCATTAAAAAAATGATTTTAAACACTATACTATATGTCTTATCCTTGTGATTGCTGTTAATTTTGCAATTAATCAATTTTGAGAAAGCTCAGTTTCAAACCATTTGCTTTAGGTTCATTTTTATAGCTTTGGTTCTATTGTAATTTACTCAGAACTATGGAATGGATAGATTGTTGTTTTAATTTTTAAACTCCTTAGTAGTACCTTCCTGCTTATTACTGGAACTTCTTTTATGTTCTGTCTTCTATTCTTCTGAATATTCTGTCAGGATTTCTCTCACTGGGTTAATAAACCACTATGTCTAAAGATATTATGAGAAATAAGACCATTATACTTTGATCAAAGTTGAAGAATCAAGTATAGGATTTGTGATACACAAATTAAAAAACACCCCTTTGATGATGTCATCAACATGGCAGTGTAAGACATCCCCGGGAAAAGTCTCCCCTGAGAATCAACAAGTAAAAGGACAAATCCCACTTGATTAGAACTCTGAAGGATGATAGAGACTGGAAAAGGACTCTACAAATACTGAATCAAAGGAAAAGAAAATAATCTCCAAGATCAGGCAGGACATTTCCATCCTGGACCTGTTGGTCCAGACCTCTCCCCCTCATTCAGTCTTACACAGTTTGGGAGTTGCACAAAGGCAGCACAGCCCAGGTGCCTCCTTCCATGGATATAAACTATAGGGCCATTCACAGCATCTAGTCAGAACCCCGTGCATATCCAGACGTAGGGGCCCAAGTCTTCAAAGCTCCGCGGTTGAACACAAGCTTATGAAGTGTGTTGTATATAAAAGGGCCCCCAGTGGAAAAGAGAGAGAGAAAGACCATGACAGAATTGTTGGCAAGAGCTGTGCACACACAATCAAGTTTCTGTTGCCTGGACCACTTAAATGCAAAACGAGTTTTCTGGATTGACTCATCTTCCTGAGTCAAGAGGTGGGACACCTTAGTGGGGAAGAAACTGGAGACAGAAAAGTCTCACAGAAGAAAAACAATGGAGGGAAACTGAATGGCTATAAGACAGGATGGGTCCCAGAACTGAAAAGTAAAGGAAAAGGGGACACTGAGTGAGGGAGAAAATTCTGCACAAAAATAAACAGAGCAGATCAAGATTGCAAGAGAAGGAACAGAAGAAAGGAAGCATTCTCTAGGATGTAAAAACAATTGCACAAAAAGTGCAATCTTAAAAATTATACTGCATATCCAGGGTAAGAATAAAATGAAGAAAAGCTGAGAAAATCTGAACAAAGGCTACTCTAAAGTTCCAGAATAAGTTGGACCAAGAGTCAAAGAACAGCCTTAACACATAGACAATCAACTGTAAAATCCTGAACAAAAGGGAGAAACTGATCTTCAGAGTTAACTTATCAAGATAATCAGATGCCCAGACATCAGCAAAAATTACAAGCCATAATAAGAAACAAGAAATATGGCTCAGTCAAGGGAACAAATTAAAACTCAGAGGGGATACAGAATTTGGAACAACTAATCAAAGAAGTTCAAAAACATGTCCTAAATCAATTCAAGAAGATAAAGGAAAAATGGATATAGAGCTAAAGGATATTAAGAAGATAATGTGTGAGCATAAAGAAGAATCTGAAATAATAAAAATAAACATAATAAATTATGGAGGGAAAAGCAAAATAGCAGTAATGGAGATTAAAAATATACTACAGACATTCATCAGCATATTTGAATAGGTAGAAGAAAGAATCAGTGAACTAGAAGGCAGGACAATTGAAATCATATAGACAGAACAAATAGAGAAAAGAATAGAAAAATACATGAGGCAAACACTGGCAAAACTGAAAGGAGAAATAGACACCTTTACAATAATAGAGACTTTAATACATTATTCCCATTAGTAGATAGAACATCTAGACAAAAGGTCAATAAAGAAACAGACAACTTGAGTAATATGATAAATGAACTAGACCTAACAGACATACCGAACATTGCACCCCTAAAAAGTATGGTATACATTCTTCTCAAGTGCACATGGATTATTCTCCAGAATAGACCACATGTTGGGTCACAAAACAAGTCTCAAATTTAAAAAAGATTGAAATTATACAGAGTATCTCCTCTGCTCATGGAATGAAGGTAGAAATCAGGAACAGGTAAAAAACTGGAAAATTCACAAATATATGGAAGTCAAATAACACAGTCTTAATCACTTAATCAGTGGGTCAAAGAAGAAATTACAAGGGAAATCAGTAAATATCTGAGTCAAAACTTATGGGTCATCTCCATCTTGTCCCCACTAGCCAGGTATTTGAGTTGCTGCATGGTGACCATCCACAACCCTGTGAACTGATGCTGTGTGCAGTGCAGAGTGAGCAGATTGCCATTTGCAGTCTGTGCCATATCCTGCCTGATGCATTCCTGGGGGTTGGGGGTATCTACCACATGCTGTATACCACAAGTCCAGCTCTGTTCTGGGTGTGGGAAGTCACAGACAAGCATAAAAGGCTAACAACAGAAAATGGTACTGAAACAGTGGGAATCAGCAGTCTTGCACAGAAAGCTTTAGGAGATGTTGTATACCGTAGTCTTCCTAAGGTTGGGACAAAAGGATCTGGATCTTGCAGACATTATGTTGAATGAAATAAGCCAGACAGAGAAGGAGAAATATTGTATGATCTCACTGATAAGAAATAATTAGAATAAACAAACTCATAGAGTTAGAAACTAGAATATAGGTTACCAGAGACAGGGTTGGGGGTAGGGAATGTGGAATTAATGCTTACTTAGTACAGAATTTCTATTTAGGTTGATTATAAATTTTTGAAGATGGATGGTTGTGAGTGTGGCACAATATTGTGAGCATAATTAACAGCACTGAATTATGTATGTGAAGGTAGTTAAAAGGAAAAGTTTAAGAACATATAAATGTTTCTAGAATAGCATTTAAGGGATAATATAAGGACTGTACAGTTCAGTGAACCCTAGTGTGAAGAATGGACTATAGTTAACAGTTAATTATAAAAAATTCTATCACGAATTGTAACAGAAGTACCACACAAATGCAATGGGTTAATAATAGGGTGGTACATGGGAAAAAATAACCCTAATGTAAACTATGGACTGTAGTTAATAGTATCATTTTAATATTCTTTCATCAGTTGTAACAAAGGTGTAATACTAATGCAAAGTGTAACAATTGGTGGGTATATGGGAATGCTGTATTTTTCTACAGGATTTTTCTGTAAACCTAAATCTCTAACCTGGTAGAATTCAAAGGGGTGGTGTCATGGTCAGGTTTATGTGTCAACTTGGCCAAGAGGTGGTACCTATTTGTCTAGTTGGGCAAGTGCTGGCCCATCTTTTGCTATGAGGACATTTCATAGAATTAAATAACGATCACAATGGCTACATACACAGCTGATTCCATTAGTAATCAGTCAAGGGTGTGTCTTCTTTAATGAATGAGGTGTAATCTAATCACTGGGAGTCTTTTAAGGAGGATTCAGAAGAGACAGATTCTCTTCCCGCTTTGGCTGGTAGGCCTCTTCTGTGGAACTCATGCAGACCCTCCATTGGAGTTGTCAGCTTTAAAGCTTGCCCTGCGGATTTTGGACTTTACATTCCCACAGTTATGTGAGTCACTTTTATAAATTTTATATTTACGAATATTTCCTGTTGATTCTGTTTCTCCAGAGAAACCTAACTAATACAACTTAGTACTAGGAGTGGGGTGGTTCTTAAGAAACAGAATCTTAAAAATGGATTTTTATGAATGGTTTTCTACTCTGACTGGACTCAAAGGCACTAAGGACTCTCATTCCCATAATCAGAATGACATTGCAAATCCACGGAGTGAGTTGGCAAAAGAGACAGTCGAAATATCACCATTTGATTCTCTAATGCTTCACTTGTATGAAGTCAGGCTCTGAGGGATAACGTTTTTGACACTTTTATGGAGTTGTGTGGAAATAGGAAGTATGGAGATGTTGGCTTGTTGTTGTTAGATACACTGCATACATTAATGAGTGAAAGGGATGAGCTTAACGCTTCAAACGAGAAGGTTAAGCACCGCCTGACAGATATAGATGTATCTGTGAGTATCCTGAAGGAAAACCTTATTTCTGGTAGCCATAGATTTGAGATCTCTGAAAATCAAACTCAGAATCTTATTGTTAGAGTAGGAAATTTACAACATAAATTGAAATCTCAATCTTAGATGGTGTCTGCCATTAATGTGAGGGCATTGATTGGAAAGGAGTGGGGCCCTGAAAAATGGGATGGTGACATATAGATGGATAATGATGTCAGTGGCAAGGTTGAAACCCTAGGTCACGCTGAGTCTTGTTTAGACAACCCTATAAGAGTCTGCCCTGAGGACATAGCTGCCCCACCTCCAGCCTGCTTTAAGGAATTGGCCACCCAACCTCCACCTGAAGAGATTAGCCCTAGAGTGACTAATCCTGTTTCACCAGATGAAACTGCAAATGAATGCCCTGAAGCAAATGGCTTGGGAGATATTTCTAATACTTTTCATGACCCACCCTCACCACTCCTCATTTCTTCCAGACCTATAACTAGACTAAAGTATCAACAGGTCCCTAAAAGTGAGGTACAAAGTATCACACATGAGGAGGTACGTTATACTCCAAAAGAACTGCATGAGTTTTCCAATTTATATAGACAGAAATCAGGGGAATATGTGTGGCAATGGACGTTAAGGGTGTGGGATAATGTGGGAGGAATATAAGGCTGGGTCAGGCTGAATTTATTGATATAGAACCACTAAGCAGAGAGTCTGCATTCAGTATTATAGGTCGAGGGGTTAGAAAAGGCATTAACAGTTTGTTTGGATGGTTGGCTGTAACACGGATCAAAAGGTGGCTGACATTACCTGAGGTTGAAAGGCCAGAACTGCCCTGGATAATGTAGATTAAGGGATCCAGAGGCTTAAAGAGATTGGAATGTTAGAGTGGATTTATCATGCAAAGCCTGTTCTTACACCCAGGAATGTCTGCAGGATGCACCTTTTACCTGAACAACGAGAAATAAATTTGTGAGACTAGCACCATCATCCCTGAAGAGCTCTGCAGTTGCACTTCTCTGTAGGTCAGATATTACTGTGGAAACTGCTACCACTGAGCTGGGATCCTTAAATACAATGGGAATGACTGGATCCCGAGTTGGCAGAAGTCAGGTGACAGCACTTAATCGCCGAAGACAGGGTGGATGTGGCTATTACTATAGACAGTAAACTCAAAGCAGAAGTCAAAATTATCTGAGTCGCAGAGATTTGAGGCTTTGGCTAGTAAATCATGGGTACCTAGAAATACAATAGAAGGGCAGTCTACTAAATTCTTATTTGAGCTGTATAAACAAAAGAGTTCTAAATCAAGTGAACAGAAGTCTAAACTGAATTACAAAAAGACAGAGTCACGGCCCCTTAATCAATTTACAAACTTGAGAGTTTACAGACCCAGAGCTCCTTGAATGACTGGGAGGCCAGGTCCCTTTGAGGGAGAACCCTGTTACACTGTCACAAATCTATACTGTTAATCTTCCTCCAAGCCTTCCCTAACAAGACAAATGGCCTTTTATCAGTATAACTGTGCATTGGGGAAACAGAAAGGATAAGATATTTTGGGGATTATTAGACACTGGTTCAGAAGTGACATTAATTCCAGGGGACCCAAAACATCACTCTGGTCCACCAGTCAGAGTGGGAGCTTATGGAGGTCAGGTGATTGATGGAGTTTTAGCCCAGATCCATCTCACAGAGGGTCCACTGTGGCCCTGGGCCCTTTTTGTAGTTATTTCCCCAGTTCCAGGATGCGTAATTGAAATAGACATACTGAGCAACTGGCAGAATCCCCACATTGGCTCTCTAACTCAGGCAGTGAGGACTATTATGGTGGGAAAGGCCAAGTGGAAGCCACTAGAACTGCCTCTACCTGGCAAAGTAGTAAATCAGAAGCAATACCAGATTCCTGGAGGGATTGCAGAGATTACTACCACTCTTCAGGACTTGAAGGATGCAGGGATGGTGATTCCCACCACATCCCCATTCAACTCTCCTATTTGGCCTGTGCAGAAAACAGATGGGTCTTGGAAGATGACAGTGAATTATCTATCATAAGCTCAACCAGGTGGTAACTCCAATTGCAGCTGATGTTCCAGATGTGGTCATTGCTTGAGCAAATCAGTGCATCCCCTAGCACCTGGTATGCAGCTATTGATCGGGCAAATGATTTTTTCCCAATAGCTGTTAGTAAGCACCACCAGAAACAGTTTGCTTTCAGCTGGCAAGGTCAGCAATATACTTTCACTGTCCTACCTCAGGGGTATATCAACTCTCCAGCCCTATGTCATAATCTTGTCCTCAGGGACCTCGATCATTTCTCCCTCATACAAGACATCACACTGGTCCATTATATTGATGATGTCATGTTGATTGGACTAGTGAGCAAGAAGTAGCAACTGCTCTAGACTTAATGGTAAGGCATTTGCATGTCAGAGGATGGGAGATCAATCCCGCACAAATACAGGACCTTCCTCCTCAGTGAAATTTCTAGGCGTCCAGTTGTATGGGGCATGTCGAGATATCCCTTCTAAGGTGAAGTATAAGTTGCTGCATCTGGCCCCTCCTACAACCAAAAAAGAGGCACAATGCTTAGTTGGTCTCTTTGGATTTTGGTGACAACATATTCCTCGTTTGCGGGGTGCTACTCCAGCCCATTTATTGAGTGACCAGAAAAGCTGCTAATTTTGAGTGGGGACCTGAACAAGAGGAGGCTCTGCAACAGGTCCAGGCTGCTGTACAAGTTGCTTTGCCACTTTAGCCATTTGATTCAGCAGATCCAATGGTGCTGGAAGTGTCAGTGGCAAATAGAGATGCTGCTTGAAGCCTTTGGCAGACTCCTATAGGAGAATCACAATGCAAAATCCTTGGGATTTGGGAGCAAAGCCTTACCATCTGCTGCAGATAACTACTCTCCTTTTGAGAAACAGCTTTTGGCCTGCTACTGGGCCTTAGTAGAGACTGAATGCTTAACCTTAGGTCACCAAGTTACCATAAGACCTGAGTTGCCTATTACGAGCTGGGTGTTGTCTGACCCACCAACCCATAAAGTTGGGTGTGTGCAACAGTACTGTATCATAAAATGGAAATGGTATATATGAGATAGGTCCAGAGCAGATCTGGAAGGTATAAGTAAGTTACATGTGGAAGTGGCCCAACTGCCCATGGTCTCCACTCCTGCCACATTACCTTTTCTTTCCTAGACCAGAGCTATGGCCTCTTAAGGAGTTCCTTGTAGTGAATAGACTGAGGAAGAGAAAATCGGGCCTGGTTTACAGGTGGTTCAGGATGATATGCAGGTACCACTGAAAGCTGTCTGAAAGTGGACAGCTGCAGCACTACTACCTCTTTTTGGGGTGTCCTTGAAGGACAGTGGTGAGGGAAAAATCCTCCCAGTGGGCAGAACTTCGAGCAGTGCACCTGGTTGTTCATTTCGCTTAGAAGGAGAACTGGCCAGAGGTGTGTTTGTATACTGATTCATGGGTTGTTGCTAATGGTTTGGCTGGATGGTCAGGGATTTGGAAAGACCATAATTAGAAAATTGGTGACAAAGAGGTCTGGGGAAGAGTTATGTGGATAGACCTTTCTGAATGGGCTAAAAATATGAAGATATTTGTGTCCCATGTGACTGTGCACCAGAGGGTGACTTCAGCAAAGGAAGGCTTTTTTTTTAAATTTTAAATTTATTTATTAATTAAAAAAATAAACAAAATAAAACAACATACATAATCAGTAATTCACAATATCATCATTTAGTTGCATATTCATAATTTCTTAGAACATTTGCAATGATTTAGAAAAAGAAATAATAAAAAGGTAACAGAAAAAGAAATAAAATGATAACAGAGAAAAAAAGGTTATACATACCATACCACTTATCCCTCGCTGTCATTGATCTCTAGCATTTAAATTAAATTTATTTTAGCATTTGTTCCCCTATTATTTATTTTTATTCCATATGTTCTACTCATCTGTTGATATGGTAGATAAAAGGAGCATCAGACACAAGGTTTTCACAATCACACAGTCATATTGTGACAGCTGTATCATTATTCAATCATCCTCAAGAAACATGGCTACTGGAACACAGCTCTACATTTTCAGGCAGTTCCCTCCAGCCTCTCCATAACATCTTGAATAACAAGATGATATCTACTTGATGCGTAAGAGTAACCTCCAGGATAACCTCTTGACTCTGTTTGGAATCTCTCAGCCATTGACACTTTGTCTCATTTCCCTCTTCCCCCTTTTGGTCGAGAAGGTTTTCTCAATCCCTTGATGCTAAGTCTCAGCTCATTCTAGGGTTTTTCTCAATCCCTTGATGCTGAGTCTCTGTTCATTCCAAGATCTCTGTCCCACGTTGCCAGGAAGGTCCACACCCCTGGGAATCATGTCCCACGTAGAGAAGGGTAGGGTGGGGAGACTGCTCGTTGTATTGGCTGGAGAGAGGGGCCACATCTGAGCAACAAAAGAGGCTCTCTTGGGGGTGACTCTTAGGCCTAAATTTTAAGTAGACTTGACCTATCCTTTGTGGGGGTAAGTTTCATATGAGCAAACACCAAGACTGGGGGCTCTGCCTATAGATTTGGTTGTCCACGCTGCTTGTGAGAATATCAAGAATTCAACTTCGGGAAGTTGAATTTCTCCCCACTCTCACCACTCCCCAGAGGGGGCTTTGCAGATACTTTTCCACTCACTGATTGAATCACTCTGGGATTCATCGGGGCATCACTCTGGACAAACCAGCAAAATCTCATGTCCTACCTGAGATTCCAAGTACTTACGGCATTCAATCAAACTATCTACATAAGTTATATTAGGAAATCCACTAGTCAAAATATAAATTTTGTAACAAATAAACATTTTTTGCTTTAGTCTCACACAGAAGGTGACATTTTAAAATATTAATTACCATCTATTTTCAGTACCCTGCAATAATGACATTCCTTTGTTCAGCAGAGGAAGGTTTTAGTAATTAAGTGGATAAGATGACCCATCTGTGGATACCCATCAGACTCTTTCCCTAACAACTCCTGTCATTGCCCAATGGGCTCATGAACAAAGTGGCCATGGTGGTAGGGATGAAGGTTATGCATGGGCTCAGCAACATGGACTTCCACTCACCGAGGTGGATCTGGCTACAGCCATTGCTGAGTGCCCAATCTGCCAGCAGCAAAGACCCACATGCAGCCCCTGATATGGCACCATACCCTGAGGTGACCAGCAAGCTTCATGGTGGCAGCTTGATTACATTGGATCACTCCCTTCAAAGAAGTTGCAGCAATTTGTTCTGACTGGAATAGACAAATACTCTGGTTATGGGTTTGCTTTCCCTGCCACAATGCTTCTGCCAAAACTACCATCCGTGGGCTTACAGAATGTCTTACTATTGCCATGGTATTCCACACAGCATTGCTTCTGATCAGAGAACACACTTCACAGCAAATGAAGTGTGGGAATGGGCACATGCTCATGGAATTCTTTGGTCTTACCATGTTCCCCATCATCCAGAAGCAGCTGGATTGATTGAACGCTGGAATGGCCTTTTGAAAACTCAATTATGGTGCCAACTAGGTGGCAATACCTTGAAGGGCTGGGATAATGTTCTCCAGGAAGCTGTGTATGCTCTGAATCAGCGTCCGCTATATGGTGCTGTTTCTCCCATAGCCAGGATCCTTGGGTCCAGGACCCAAGGGGTGGAAATGGAAGTGGCCCCACTCACAATTACCCCTAGTGATCCATTAGATAATTTTTTTTTCCTGTCCCTAGGACCTTGAGCTCTGCTGGTTTACAGGTTTTAGTTCCAAAGGGGGATTGCTTCCACCAAGAGAAACAACAATGATTCCATTGAATTGGAATCTAAGACTGCCACCTGGTCACTTTGGGCTACTCATGCCCTGGTATCAACAAGCCAAGAAGGGGATTATATTACTGGCAGGGATGATTGACCCTGACTATCAGGGGAAAATAGGACTGCAACTACACAATGGAGGTAGAAAAGAATTTTCCTGGAATATTGGAGATCCCCTAGGGCATCTTCTAGTACTACCATACCCTATAATTAAAATCAATGGAAAACTGTAACAACCCTATCCAGGCAGGGCTACCAATGGCTCTGAAACTTCAGGAATGAAGGTTTGGGTCACCCCACCAGGCAAAGAACCATGGCCAGCTGAAGTGCTTGCTGAAGGGAACATGGAATGGGTAGTGGAAGAAGGTAGTGATAAATATGAGCTACGATCGCATGATCAGTTACAGAAATGAGGACTGGAATGCTGTTTTCTTCATGGTTATACTATCAATGGTTAATAGTTATACTATTTTAGTTTAGGGCATCAATTTTAAGAATGACTATTACCCAAGGTCTTGTACCCTATTCTGGGGAGATTTAATGTGTGTTCGGATATATGCAGGACAGTTGAGTGTTGTTATGTGAGAAAAAAATGGGTCTCATTGTATTCTATTTAAGAATTAGATATGGTATAAGGTGGTGAGTATAGCTGCCAAGTTGATAAGGGGTAGACTGTCATGGCCAGGTTCATGTGTCAATTTGGCCAAGTGGTGGTACCTGTTTGTCTGGTTGGGGAAGTAGTGGTCTGTCTTTTGCTGTGAGGACATTTCATAGAATTAAATCATGATCACATTGGCTACATTCACAGCTGATTCCATTTGTAATCAGCCAAGAAGAATGTCTTCTTTAATGAGTGATGCTTAATCTAATCCCTGGAAACCTTTTAAGGAGGATTCAGAAGAGACAGGGTGTCTTCCTGCTTCTGCCCGTGAGCCTCACCTGTGGAGTTCATCCAGACCCTCCATTGGAGTCGTCAGCTTCACAGCCTGCCCTGCAGATTTTGGACTCTACATTCCCATGGTTAAGTGAGACACTTGTACAAATTTTATAGTTACGAATATTTCCTGTTGATTCCGTTTCACTAGAGAACCTTAACTAATACAGGTGGTATGAGTAAGGGGAGATTCACCATTGAGATTCACCCCTTAGATACTTTGTTTCCATGTACAAGTACTGTTAGTTAAAATTAAAATTGAGTGCATCAACTTTTTCCTTTATTTATTTATTTATTTTTGGGTGCCTGGTCTGGGAATCAAAGCTGGGTCTCCCACACGGAATGTTAGTATTCTACCACTGAACCACCTGTGCACCCATTCTGCTTTATTTTTACACTTATTTTTCCAAGTCAAACAGTATAAACAAAACACAGCCATACCATATACTATATCATTAAAAAAATCCCAAGAAAGCTTTGCCTAGTCCATAATTCCTAACTTTGAGCTGGCAGTATATAAGACATTCAAAAAGAACATGGGCTAGGATTTTCTTATCTGAAAAATCATTCTGAAACATTGCAGTTGACATCCATTAAGTTCCTACTATTGGAATTTTCCTGGCATGGTAATGAGCTAAAACATTCCAGGCAACTAGTACTCAAATTACCGACATACTTGACTTGAAAGTAGTATATTTCTTGCTAGCTTAATCTGCAATATGAAGCTGAATTCAGTGGAGCAAACACATTCATTTTCCCAGCACCACCGCTTCCTGTGTGTCCATGGAAGTCTATACCACCTTTCAAAGAAGGGAATCACTGTCAAATGTGTTCTATCTCTCTTTAGCCCCTTTCCTGTGTCCTTATCTGCATATATACACATAGGTAGTTTAACTTTGTGGCTGGAATAATCCAATCACATTGAACTCACTGGGGCTCAGGGGCAGGATGAAGAAACCAACTTGCGCTTCTCAAGTCATTTGGATCTAGCAGGCAGCTCATATGAATTGAAGAGCCCAAATAATAAATAGTGAATAACCTAACTGGCTCCAGTAGCACATCAACACACGAGGTTCCACTGTTCATTCGTCTCACACCAGACATTCACTGGGAAGCTTCATGCACCAGGGGTTGCTCCCTATGTGCACAGCCTCCTGTACAAGCCACACTGCTCAGCATCAACCTCAGTACTTGCTACCCCAGATGCTTTTCTGGTCCTTTTGTATCTGCATTGCCAGCTCCATCATTCAGGTTTCAGCTCAAACCCATTCTAAATCAGTCTACTTCTCCTGCCAGGTACCCCCCATCTACCACACCACCATCACCATGATCTTATTAAGACAAGATCCTTGGACTCGTTCACTTGGTCTTCTGCCTCTTCCTGCTGGAATTTGAACTGCTTGAGGGCTGGAACCTCTTCAGGTCAGTTCTGTATTCCAGTAACTAGAATGTGCACCCAGCACAGGGTACTGAATTCCTACATTTGTTTGTTGCTGAGCACCTACTATGTATTAGGCCTCGTACTGGAAACTGGGGCAAGGGAAAGGATGAATAAATGAATAAATGAAAGTAGAATGAAAATCTCTGGACTCTACTCAGAAAAAAAAAATCATGAAAAAAGCAACTTCTTCATTGCCTCCTTGGTAGCATTCTTTTGATAAGTAGATTGAAGAAAATCTTAACGATTTTGTTGTTGTTTCTTAGCTGCTGTTGGTTTATTTCAGAAGAGAATTTCCACAGACAGTCAAAGCCAAATCTATCAACCTATCAGAATCTGTGTCCATGAACCTCTCTCTCTTTTTAAACCTTAAACAAGGGATGGATTTTCTTGAGCTCTCAAATCAGAAAGAAGTGCGGGCTAAAACGACTTGAGCAGTGAAAAGTGTGTCACTGTTTTTCTCTTTTAAGCCATATATTAGCAAGGAGCTAGAATTGGTGAATCTGAATATCTGATCCTTGGGGACCAGAATGACTGATAGGGTTGATTGGAGAGGAATTTCAGGAGTTAGGAGTAATTATACAGCAGTTCACACAGTACTTTGGGGCAATGACACATATTTTGTCTGGGAGCAAGCCTCCTGCATAGGTAAATATAAATCTACCACTGATTTCAACAAGTTGGGCTCTTGACTGAGCACTGCTTTGAGAGAAATGTTTTCTATTTTCTGTTCTCCTAATCTTTTCTTTTTCTTTCTTTCTCCTCTGATGACTTCCTGGACTACTCGGAAAAAATAAAGAAGAACAGGAAATAAGGGAACTTGGACTTAGAAAGATGAGCAATTTCCCAAAGTTAGGCATCATTCTGCTAACTCTGAATTCTAGTTTCTTTCAGACTAGAAAGAGGAAAGTCTGTAGCTTGCTTTTACCATTTGTGATACATTTAGCAATACTTCTATTTACATTTAATTCTCTTTTTTTAACCAATTACTGTGATCCAGTTGTCACAAATGTATTTCCTTTCTAAACAAATCTCCGAAGAAGAAAGGAAGGCACATGAAAATAGAGAAGAAAAAAAAAAGGATAAATACTAAAGAGGAAACATTTTTTTTAAAGTGAAACTAATTGCAATGACTAGATTTGATTTTTGAGAGTACATGTGCTTTTTCTTATTCACAAAGATATGAAGTTGGTTTGTACTGCACACATATGGTGATGAAAAAAACTCTAGTCCACTGCCAGCATTTCAAAGTTGACCCCCTTCGTGGATTATGGGGATGATGGGCAATGTAGCATACCATTCCCGTTTGCAGTGTGTTCCATCTGTGGCACTTTCTGACATTTAGTTTCCAATTTGCTTGAAATAGTTTTATTTACTCCAAAGTAGGATGGTGTTATGTTGCCAGTGACAGGCTCTGTACCTCTATCATTACAAAAAGTTGTCAGAGAAGTATTAGAGAGTAAAATGCTAACAGGTGGAAGTTTGATAAAGCCAGAAGCATGCACAGATGGCAATGCAAAAATCTTAACTTTATTCTACTTCATGCATGCTTTGTATTTCCAAACTCATATTAGTGTGGTGCAAAACTACTTTAAGCAAAGCTTTCTTTTATCCATATTTGTGGGAGAAGCAACACAAGGATTTCATTTTAGTGATTTGGCTTCAGCTTCTTTTCCATCTTCCCATGAAATCTGTAACCCAATTTGCTCAAGAATAACACAATAGGTAGTAAAGATCAGTGAACTAGTCTGTAGGTTAAATTCAGTTCATGTTTATTATCTCCATTTATTGTGTTTCAACACTAGGGTTATAACAATGATGAACGCATAGTTCCTGGTCTCACCAAGTTCGTAATTTAGTCAAGAGAGACAAAGACAAAAGAAGTGGCGGCTCACAATGAGACTGTGTCTATGCTTCAAGTTATTTTTGGAAGAAATGAATCAAATACAAGATTTCCTAAACAGAGCTAACAATCCATTTTGGTGACAATGACGGGGACGGAAAGCCGAAAAAGTGAGTAGGAGGGAGGGGGAACATTTGGTGGTATGTGTTGTGTTAGAATTACAGGAGAGTGAAGGGAAATTTTCCCTTTAACTTTTGTATTGAAACATTTCAGACTTATAAAAAAGTTAGAAAAATAGTTCAGTGGACACTTGTAAGCACTTTACATAGCTGACCAGTTGTTAACATTTTGCCCCTTGCGTTTGTTCTGTGTATTTTTCCGTGTTTTTTTAAACTTTTAATAGTAACATATATATAAAACTCAAAATTTCCTACTTTAACCACATCAAATGTACAATTTAGTAGTATTAATTACATTCACAATATTGTGATATTGTCACCAATATGAATTGCCCCAACTTTTTCATCACTTCAAACAGAAACTCTGTATACTTTAAGCAATAACTTTTTCTTCCCTCCTTCAAACTTTGTAACCTCTAATCTATCTGCCTCCATGAAATTTTCTTCTTCTAGGTATTTCAAATAAGCAGGGTCATACAATGTTTTTCTTTTAATGTCTGGCTTATTTCATTCAATGTGATGCCTCAAGTTTCATCCCTATTGCAGCATATATCAGAATTTCATTCCTTTTTACAGCTAAATAATATTCCATTGTATGTATATATCACATATTGTTTCTCCTTTCACCTGTGGATGGACATTCAGGTTGCATCTACTTTTGGCCATTATGAATAATGCTGCTGTAATCGTTGGTATAATATATATCTGTTTGAGTCCCTGCTTTCAGTTCTTTTGGGTATATACCAAGAAATGGGATTGCTGGGGCATATGGTAATTCCATTTTTCAACTTTCTGAGGAATCATCAAACTGATTCCCACAGTGGCTGCACCATTTTACAATGCCATCATCAATAATATGTAGGGTTCCTGTTTCTTGTCACCAAAACTTACTATTTTCTGTTTCATTAATAATAGCCATCCTAGTGGGTATGAAGTGGTACCTCATTGTGGTTTCAATTTGCATTTCTCTGATGACCAATAATATTGGGCATCTTTCCATGTGCTTATTGGTCATTTGCATATTTTCTTTCTGTTCAAGCCCTTTGCCTGTTTTTAAGTTGTCTGATGGTCCAAAAAGAACAAAAGTTCTTGAGTGGTTAAAGAATAAAACATTAGGCACTAACGTGTTTTTGTTCTTGAGTTGGAGCAGTTCTTTCTATATTCTGGATATTAACCCTTATCAGGTGTATGATTAGCAATTATTTTCTCCCTTTCTGTAGGTTGTATTTTCACTGTTTTGATAGTGTTCTTTAACATACAAAAGTTTTAAATTTTGATGATGTCCCTTTAATCTATTTTTGTTGTTGTTGTTGTTCATGTTTCTGGTGTCCTATCTAAGAAATCACTACCAAATTCAAGGTTATGAAGGATTCCCCTATGTTTAAAAAAACAGATAGTTTTATTTAATCCATCCAAAGTATATAGTCAGTGCCTTTGAGTAAAGTAACAGAGTTGTGCCTTCATCACCAAAAATAATTTGAGAGCATTCCAACAGTCCATTTTGCAGAAATGGAAAAGCCAATTATCAAATTTATTTGGAAGGGCAAGGGGCCCCAAATAGCCAAAAACATCTTGAGAAACAAAAACAAAGTTAGAGGACTCACAGTTCCTGACTTTAAAGCATATTACAAAGCTACAATAGTCAAAACAGCATGGTACCAGCATATAGATATATTGGTCAATGGAATAGAATTGAGAGTCCAGAAATTGATCCTCACATTTATGTCAATTGATTGTTTTATAAGGCTGCCAAATCCACTCAAATGGGACAGGACAATCTCTTTAAAAAATGTTTCTTATTGGAATGATTGGCAGGATTCACCTGTGAAGCCATATGGTTCTGGGCTTTTCTTTTTTGGGGAAGTTTTGATGACCATTTCAATCTCTTTACTTGTGATTGGTTTATTGAGATCTTCTATTTCTTCTAGATCCAATGTAGGTTGTTTGTGTGTTTCCAGGAAATTGAATTCCGCTGAAATTTAAGAGAAAATTTATTCATTAGTCGATTGTTAATTTATTCCCTTAAACTGATAATAAGACATTTGCTTATCAGTGGGGTGAAATGGGATGGAGACTAGGGGAAAAGTAATATATTTGCATTAAAAATTGTCTTTAATATATTTCTTAGGTAGTAGTTATTATAGAAACTGTTTTTTTAAAAGTGACTCTACTGAATATTATGGCTTAATCTTAAATGGATTTGGAAGATTTGACTGTTATAGATTGTTGGGATGACGTTTTCAAAATATACCAAATTATAAGCTATTTTCTATTATGTCAGTATAACTAATCTGTAGCTAAGGTTGTAAACCTAATACACATATATTTAACCTAATACACAGATATTTAAGGGTGATGCCATGCTTTCCTTAATTTTATGAAGCAGGAAATTATATTCTGCATTCATCCGATCAACATATATACGTTAAATTTTATTTATTTTTGAATGCATTACACATAATACATGTGATATAAAAATTTTAAATGGTATAAAAATATCTGGTTCTATTCCCCAGAGTCAATCAATATAGCTGGTTTCTTCAGAGCTGTTTAATGCAGACAGAAGCATTGAACCTATTACACAAGTTTACATTTCCTTCCTTCTTTCCTTTCTTTTTTCTCCCTCCCTCCAATTTTAATAATTGATATGACCAGACCTTCCTTATTTTCCTTCACATTTTTCTGTAGATTCTTTTCCTGGCTCTTATCGTTTATATAGTTTCCACAAGAACTTTGAAATCAACTTGTCTACTTTGAAAACAAATTTTAAAATTTTGAGGGGGAGTTACAAATTATTTATAAGTTAATTTAGAAAGAATAGGCATCTTTTGATGCTGAGTCTTTTAGATGAAAAACAATGTACATCTCTCTATTTGCTCCAGTCTTTTAAAATGATGTTTAAGTTTATACTCAGAAATTTTTATTGTCTTGTTGCTTATGTAGATTTCTTCAATTTTTTTTATAGATTCCTTCTATTATATCTTCTGATTGTTATTGGTGTGTGTAAAGACTATTGATTTTTCCACATTATATTTTTTACCCCATCACCATACTGGATTCTTCATTGCTTGTAATAAATTTTCAGCTGTTTCTCTTGAGTCCTCCAAGCAAGGAATTGCTTTATCTATATGTACCTCACCTCCAGAACAATATTAAGTAATAGCAATGTTAAATTGCATGGCCAGGTTAACTTGTTTATGTGCGCATTTTTGATAGAGCCACTCTGGCTAACTGCTTCATTGAAAAGCAATGGAAGTTGTTAAACATGAACATACATGCAAAAACCAAACCTACAGCCACACAAAAACAAAACAAAGTAAAGAGACTAAAAACTGTTTTCACACTAATTCTCAAATTAGTGAAACCAAAATAACAACAATAAAATGAAATAAATTCAATACAGAGATTATTTTAGGATTTGTATATCTTAATGAATAACTTCCGATTTCAATTTTTTTGTCCCTTAAAACTTACAGTTCTCACTAATTACTCATACAATAAATACATTACAAATTCAAATTGCTAAAATATTCTAACAAAATATTGCTTTTATCCATTTTTTTGAAATTGTAGATCCATATGACATTCCACTTGAAAACAAAGTTCAATTGAGAAGAAAGATTGAAAACCACTGATTTAGTCCTTCCTCTGACTTTTAGAGTCATTGGTCTTGTCATTGTAGTATTAGCATCAGTAAGTTAAAGGCCAATCAGTTCCTGTCTTTGTGCTGGAAATTTCTGCAGAGGGAATCTCATACTTGAATAAATGAAATTAAGACAATACTAGTTGTTTGCTTGTATACAATATCAGGACTATTAAGATAAAGCAGGGTGGGGACCTGACCTACCCAGGCATATCTTTCATGTGAACATGAAGGAAATGATTCACTGATAATTAACTGAAAGTCTGCCTGAAAACACAGCTCAGTATTGCGCAATCAAGCATTTGAAAACAGTTTCTGAGGAAATAGTTTATAAACCCGTTCTTATCACCTTCTCCATATTAGTTTAATAATTTGTTTGTATAAATAATAGTAGCCACCAGTTGAGTTTTGTTTTGCAGTTCATTAAGTATATTTACAGCAACCTTGGGAGACTGTGAGGTAGATGTCACTCATTTTATGGGTAAGGAAAACAAGGCTTAGAGAAGTTCAGTGACTTGCCCAAGGTTGCATAGGCAGAAAGTGTAGAATTGGAAATTATTAAATATAGGTCTGCTTTGGAAATGGAAAGGACATGAATTGTATAACTTATTCTCTTAGAAACTCAACTTTCCAACCTATAGAATGAGGATAATAGGCATTTTGCGGTATTGTTATAAAAATGAAAAGAAATAATATAAATAAAATGTCTAGGTCAGTATTTAACATATAGATGAGGTTCAATAAATATATCATTTCCTTTTAGCTCTTTATTACATTGCCAAATTTATAGTCCCATAGCTGCAATCAGTACTTAAAATTTCCACTGCCTAATCACTTGTTTATCTTGGTAGTAAATTGTGGTATTACTATATTGAATCCTCAATATAGTTCTTTCCCTGAGACTAACTTACAGCAAGTCTCTTTTGGAATTTTAGCTAATAACTCCTTCCCCTACTTTTGGGCAAAGGACCAAAAGTATTTTGAGGGGGTTAAGATTTAATTTATTTGAATCATACTATTAGTAAATAGAGTTAGAGTGAAGTTATAATACATTTACAAGGTGACATATTGAAAGGGGCAATAAACAGCGGGCATAAGCAAAATCATAAAAATTCATTTATCTGCCAACACTTTATGTAAGAGATTACACTACTGGTCAGGAATTTCCTGCTGTATGTCATTTTTTCCTATGGAATTTTTCAATAGCTTGTAATGCTGCTGTGTTTCCTCTTCAGGCTTGGCTGTTATCAGTTCCACTCAGATATTCCTTCCTATGCAGCTTGGAGTGCTTTGTGACACTTAGGAATGAGGGTGTCTATTTTTTAAACTATTAGGATATTGATTTATATCCTATTAGACTCATTATTTTTGCTTGCCCACATATAAGATTGTTGTAAGAACTTACCCTTTTCAAACACACGTTAATTATCAGAACCTCTAAGAAAAGGGTGTCATAAAATCGAAAGCTAATGTGAATTTTATAAGAAATAATTTCCTCCTAAAATGATGTGCATAAGTAATACTTAAATTTTCTAGGAAGGTAAGGAAACAAATTTGAGTGTTTGTAATTACACAGAGAATTCCAAGTGAAAGGGAGAGCACAATGGAGAAGAGAATGCTTGATGTGTGGCAGGATTACAGAATTTGAGCCCAGGCTCTGCCACACACTGTGTGAGCTGAGGCCACAAGCTTTTGGCCTTTGGAGGCGCACTGCATTTAGCTGCAGAGAGGACCTATATAATTGTTCTTAATCTCTGTTTCATCCTATCAGGACAAATGTAACACCTAGAAAATCCTAGTTTACAGATGTGCTGTAGAACTCTACTTATAAAGCCTTATCTCAATGTTCTTGAATATGCAAATTGAATATTTAGCTATTGCATTGTTTCTGCAGGTAGATGGTAAATGGGAAGCCATTGAAACATGTAGAGTTAATGTTTTCTAGCTTTTCATGGAGACACATGAAGCTTATGTTTTCTTTTTTCAAATTAGACTCAGTAATCGCTGATTCATTAAATTACTTAGCCACCCAAACATAAACCAACCTTAACTTTCTTTTCTTTTATCCATTTTAATCAACAATCTTCCAGGAAAGAGAAAAAAAAATTTCTCAAAATGTCTTATGCATTAATCGCATCATATCAGACATTTTGACTGATCTACATTAAATTCTCAGATATATTATGCAGGCCTAAAGACTTAAACATTTTTTTTCTTTTTATTATTTTTCTTCCTGACTATAAAAATGGGATTAGTTTCTAGAAATGGAAGTATGAGTAAAAATAGAGGAACTCTTGATACAATTAGCTGTGCTAATGGATCAAAGGAGACCGTGAACTAGTGATGTTTATCTTTGGGAAGGAGATGGCAAAATTATCATTATCTGTAGATGGTATGATTATCTATTTGGTAAAACTTGAAAATCTATTGTAGTGCTTTTAGAAACAATAAGACAATTTAGTAAGGAGACAGGTGAAAAGTAAATATTCAAAAATCAGTAGCATTCTTCTGTATCAAAATTTATCAGTCAGAAAATATTAGGGAAAAAGAAATTTCATTTGCACTAGAATATAAACTTCAGAGGACACCATTTTTGTTTTCTTCTGCATCACCATCTCCTACAATAGTGCCTGGCATATAGCAGACAATAATAAATATTTGTTGAATAAATTAGTGAAAAGCAACAAAAATGCCACAAAACAATAGAGAATATCTTAATTGGAAACACGTTGGGCTTTATGAAGAAAATTATTAAACCGTACTGAGAGATGCAAATGAAGACTTGAATAAGTAGAGAAATAACTGGCTTTTATTTGGAAATACGCAATGTTGTAAAATTGTCAATTCTGTCTGAAATAATCTATTTATTCAACATAAGCCAATCAGAACTTTTATGGATTCCTTCTTTGAACTTGTTAGATCAATTCTGTATTTCATAGAAGGATTATTGTATAAAAATAGCTGGTGAATTCTTAAAAAGTAGGGTAACAATTGTATATAGTATTTTTTCCTACCAGGCAGTCAAATATAACAAGTACTTTTGAGGATCTACTATATGTTTGGTAATGTTCTAGGCAGTGGAAATACAAAGGTGAATAAAATGCCCCAAATCCCTGCTTTCATAGAATTTACTATCAAATTTGGAGGTATAGACAATGTGCAAATAACTAAGCAAAATCTTTAGGATATGAGGTAGTGATGTGTGTTAAGGAGAAGAATAAAGCAAAAACGGGCTAGAGAGTGCCAGGGTGCAGGAGGGAAGTGGGGTAGACAGAAGTTGTGATTGTAAATAGGGTGCTCAGGGAAGATCTCACAGAGAAGACCTGAAGGTGGCGAGTCATGTTGCTATCTGGAATATTAAATGTTACAATAATTAAAACAATGTGGTCTTGGCTTCAAAAGAGAGACAGAAAAATGGAACAAAATTTTGAGTTGAGAAATTGGCCCAAATTATATATGAGGATTTATTATATGATAAAAGATAACACTTTACATCAGTGACCAAAAAGATGGATTGTTCATAAAGGGTGCTGGAACAGCTAGCCATTTGGAAAAAAGGTAAATTGGGGTCTTACCTTTTACAGAGAAAAATTCCAGAAGGATAAAAGATTTTAGTGTTGTAAAACACATTAAATTACTAGAAGAATACTGAAGTAAACATTTTATACCTTTACTCTTTGGCTAGAGAAGACATCTTTAAGCTTCATAACAAAGCCAAAGGACATGTGAAAAGTTCTATAGACTTGAGCAGTTCTATGCTCAAGTTCTATGCTCTAGTTTTTTCCCACATAGAAAAGTTCTATGTGGGAAAAAAAATCAAAATAATAAAAAATCAAAATCAGGCCCCCCAAAGTTAAATAAAAAACTTTTGAAAAAACAACATATATCATAGAAACATTATATTTCCTCATAGTGGTATTTTCATCCTTTGTGATGTTAATGTTTGCATTCAATGTAATACTGTCTTTTCACCCTTGCTCCTAAGAGTTGTTAAATTAACAGTGCATGTTCTAATACACCGCTTGCTAGAAAGCTGAAATAAGGTATATAAAGAACTTTAGATGGCAAAAATGTGTTCTGCAAACTCCAATAGCAAAAAGTAAAAAGACTTTGAAGATGTGCTGGTTTGAAATGATGTATGTACCCTAGAAAAGCCATGTTTTAATCCTAATCCCATTTTGTAAAGGCAGCCATTTCTTCTAATCCCTATTCAGTATTGTACATTTGAAACTGCAATTGGATCATCTCCCTGGAAATGTGATTTAATCAAGAGTGGTTGTTAAACTGGATTAGGTGGAGGTGTGTCTCCACCCATTTGGGTGGGTCTTGATTAGTTTCTGAAGTCCTATAAAAGAGGAAACATTTTGGAGAATGAGATTCAGAGAGAGCAGAGAATACTGTAGCACCACGAAGCTGAGAGTCCACGAGCCAGCGACCTTTGGAGATAAAGAAGGAAAATGCCTCCCGGGCAGCGTCACGAAACCAGAAGCCAGGAGAGAAAGCTAGCAGATGCTGCCATGTTCACCATGTGCCCTTCCAGCTGAGAAAGGAGCCCTGACTATGTTCGCCATGTGCCTTCTCACTTGAGAGAGAAACCTTGAACTTCATCAGCCTTCTTGAACCAAGGTACCTTTCTCTGGATGCCTTTGATTGGATGTTTCTAAAGACTTGAAGAATTCTTTCCAAGCATCCGAACTGGTTTTTAATAAATATGGGCTAAATTGTTTATTTCTAATAGCTGAGAAAAGTGAGAGCTCAGAAAAAGGTTAAATGAGTTGTCCAAGGTTTTCCTGTTCTAAGAATTTTTATCAGGGATCAAATCCAGGACTCATATACTCTTCTACTATAATGGACTATTCAAGGCTTTGGGCTCTCTAGAATTTAGTAAAATGGCATTTGAATGGTCCTTCTCATTCTCAGATCCTGTTATTACCGCAGCACAATATTCTAGTTTATACAGAGCAAATGCTCAATAGATGTTTGTTGATCATAATGTTTAAATCTTATTTAGCAGTGCACCCTGTTGTTACCAAATACTGTCATTACTTTATACACCTACATAGCTCTACATAAAATCAAGATTTTGACAATTGTCTGATTAATTTGATCAAGGTAGGTACCGTACAATTCTTGCTTTAAAGCTTTTTTTCTTTTTTCTCCCTGAATTATCAGTCAGTGAAACATTGCAACAAATATAAGATGTGCAGATATGAAGATATTTAGATTTCTTCTATAGCTTTACCATTGAGGTTTTTTTCACTTGTCAAATATTATTTATGCAGAACATTAAGGGCATCTGAGGAGGAAAAGAGTCACAGAGAGCAACTCCCTTAGGATGGGTCTTAGTTTCCTGTTGCATTTAAGGTACTTCTGTTCAGAAAGTTTTCAGTGATGTCATTTCTTCTACCAGTAAAGCAAAGCAAGACTTCCTTTTATGCATTTAACCTCTTTGAGTTACTGATGCCAGGGGGCATCTGAGATTTATGGTTATCCATGTCTTTTAAAGTGCATCCTGTTCTCAGTTACAGAAGGAATTGTTCCACAGAAACCCAAAGATATTTTATTGTGTATTATGGACGGCAGATTCACCCAGTCTATAACTAGAGATTGATTTGTAGGAGCAGAGGAGAGGAAAAGAACATGAATGAGGTGGAGGCAGAGGAGGAAGGCTAGGCTGTTGGGAATTAGGGCATTAGAGTTGCCTGAAGGATGTGAATGCTGTTCCCTGAGCTTCCAGTGTTTGCCCTGGCTCAGTGCTAAGTTCTACACATATCTTCTCACTATTCTCCTTAACAAATGTGGCAGATGTCCACATTTAAATTCAAGCCCAGGAATGTTTGGACCCCAAGCACACATGCTTTACCATGTTGATTGTTAGCATCTAAGCAGTGTTGACATTACAGTAATTTCCCCAAATTTGGCTTTTGTTTGCTTGCTAAGATTTTTTTTTTTCTTTTTTGGATGCAAGGTCCAGGAATCGAACTCTGGTCTCCTGCATGAAAGGTGAGCATTCTACCACTGAACAACCTGTGCACCCATCAGAATTATTTTTAACACAAGTGGCACATGCTCCAGTGTATTTTTATTCAAAGATAAGAATATATGGAGAGCTGTAGGTCTTTCATGGTCTGTTGAAATTTATTCTGTTTTTTAATATTTGTTAGTTGAAATTAGACTCTAATCCCTATTAATGATCATAACCAGTGAAAATTGGCCAATACAGTGTCATATTTATAATGAAGTAACAATACCAAACACAGCACAATATTTGCCTAGGGACATTCAGTGGTCCCATTCTCCCAGGGAGTAACATTGTTTTAATAGTGATAATATATAGGTTTTCTAAGAGGCTGATACATTGTGAATTATGTTGATGGTGAGCCAATCTGCTGGGAAACAAAACTGAATCCTAGAGGCAGGAGCAGTGTATGATGTCTAACAACCCCAGCTTCATTTTCTCACCTGGCCCGACTGCTTGCTGCCTACATGACCTTGGACAGATTGCTTAGCTTCTCTCAGTTTTCCCATCCGTACACTGGGAATAGGATAACTTGCTTCATAATGGTGTTAGGAGGGCATACTGGTTTGAGAGGATTTATGTATCCTAGAAAAGTCGTATTTTAATCCTAATCAATCTTGTGGCAGCAACAGTTTCTTCTAATCCCTATTCATCAGTATAGGTTGGAAACTTGAATAGGTGAACTCCATAGATATGTGACTCAATCAAATGTGGCTATTAAACCTGATTAGATGGAGATGTGTCTCCACCCATTCTGCATGTGTCTTGATTAATTTACTGGTATCCTATAAAAGAAGTATATTTTGGAGAAAGCTTCAGAATGTTGCAGAACCATGAAGCACAGTCCACCAGCCAGCAACTTTTGGAGATGAAAAAGGAAAACACTTCCTGGGGAGCTTCATGAAACAAGAAGCTGGAAGAGAAAGCTAATAGATTTTGCCATGTGCCCTTCTAGCTGAGAGAGAAACCATGAATGTTATCGGCCTTCTTAAACCTAGGTATCTTTCCTTGGATGCCTTAGATTGGACATTTATATAGACTTGTTTTGATTTGAACAATTTCACAGCCTTAGAATTTGTAAACTAGCAACGTATTAAATTCCCCTTTTAAAAAGCCGTTCCGTTTCTGATATATTGCATTTTGGCAGCTAGCAAACTAGAACAGAGGGGTTAGTTTCTGCCTATTTATTTCATGTCAATTCCTCTTCCTCAGTTCCTTTCTTTCTGATTCAAATAGCTTCTCTCTCTCTCTGTTTTGGCCTTTGTCTATCATTTTTAATATAAAAGAAATAGGACATTACAAATCAATGTTGAATTTCTCTTTGTTCCTCTCTATATACCTATTTTCTTCTCTCTCCAGTGTAATCAGTCTCTCTATTTGGTATATCCTTTATTTTTATATCTAAATATAGTTTACTAAATAATTTACTATGTTAGTATACCGTATATTGGGTATACACACACATATACATACATAACTTAAAAGAATTAGTAAGCCACTACCTTTTCTTAAAAAAAATAATAGCGGGGAAGGCAATTTCATTTTTCCTACAAAATTTTTAACTCTTTTTTGTCATTTGCTAATTTAAAAAATTGCCATTATGGTAGATTGACTCATGTATCCCAGCAAACACGTGTTCTTAATCTTAATATGCATCCTTGTACATGCAAATCCATTATAAATAGGACCTTTTGAAGATGTTATTTTTAGTTAAGGTGTGGTCCAACAGAATTAGGGTGGGCCTTAACCAGTATTCTTGGAGGCCTTAACAAGAGAATTTGGAGGTCATAGGGAGAAGTAGAAGTCAGCAGAAACTGTAAGAGTAGATGCAAGAAGTGAGAGATTGCCATGTGATGGGAGGCATAGTTGTACCATGTAACCCCAAGGACTGTGGGAATCCAGTGCACCAGAACTCTATAGACTTTGGGGAGAAAGCATGGTTTTGTCAATGCCTTGAATTTGGACTTTAGCCTCTGAAACTGTGAAACAAAAAATTCTTATTATTTAAGCTATTTGTCATAACAGCCTGGCAAACTAAGCAGTCACTATGAGTCAGGCCCTGTATTGGGGACTGGGAATAAAGAGGGAAACTGGACAGAAATGGGTCCATTCTCCTTGAGCTTACCTCCTAGTGGGAAGAGAAAAACAACAAACATGCAAATAAATAAACATAATAGGGCAAAGGAACATTACTAAAGGTCCTTGGGAGGACTCTAACAAATACAGGCATAGCTATTGCATGTTATTTTATTTTGATTCACAAATAATGTGTACAAATTGAAGGTTTGTGGCAACCCTGCATCGAGCCACTCTATTATCAGTGCTATTTTTCTTAAAGCATGTGCTCACTTCGTGTTACTATGTCACGTTTTAGTAATTTTGAATTATTTCAAACATTATTATTATTATATTTGTTATGGGAATCTGTGATCTTTGGTGTTACTACTATAATTGTTTTAGGGTACCGTGCCATGAACTTTATGCCAATATAAGATGGCAAATTTAATTGATCAATGTGTGTGTTCCGACTACTCCACTTATTGGCCATTCCCCTATCTCTCCCCCTCCTCTTGGGCCTGCTTATTTCTTGAGATCAACAATATTGAAATTAGGCCAATTTATAACCATTTAAGTCTCTACGTGTTCAAGGAAAATGAAGAGTTTCTTGTTTCTCACTTTAAATTCAAAGGTAGAAATGTTTAATCTTAGTGAGGAAGACATGCCCAAAGTAGAGATAAGCTTAAAGCGAGGCCTCTTGTGTCAAACAGTTAGCCAAGTTGTGAGTGCAAAGGAAAAGTTCTTGAAAGAAATTAAAAGTGCCGCTCCAGTGAACATGTGCATGATAAAAAAGTGAAACAGCCTCACTGTTGATATGGAGAAAGTTTTAATGGTCTAGATAGAAGATCAAACCAGCAACAACATTCTTTTATGCCAAAGTCTAGTTCAGAGCAAGGTCCTAACTCTCTTCAATTCTGTGAAGACTGAGAGAGATGAGAAAGCTGCAGAAGAAAAGTTTGAAGCTAGCAGAGAGTGGTTCATGAGGTTTAAGGAAAGAAGCCTTCTCCATAACATAGAGTTGCAAGGTGAAGCAACAAGTGCTGATTTAGAAGCTGCAGCAAGTTATCCAGAAGATCTAGCTAAGATAATTGATGAAGGTGGCTAAGCAACAGATTTTCAATATTGATGAAGCAGCTTTATATAGGAAGAGGATGCCATCTAGGACTTTCATATCTAGTGAGGAGATGTTAATGTCTGATTTTAAAGCTTCAAAGGACAGGCCGACTCTCTTGTGAGGGGCTAATGCAGCTGGTGACTTTGGGTTTAAACCAATGCTTATTTACCATTCCAAAAATCCTAGGGCTGTTAAGAATTGTGCTAAATCTACTCAGCCTGTGCTCTATAAATGGAAGAAGAAAGCCTGGATGACAGCACATCTACTTATAACATGGTTTATTGAATATTGTAAACCATTATTGAGACCTACTGCTTAGAAAAAAAACCTTTCAAAATACTATTGCTTAGTGACAATGTACCTGGCCATACAAGAGCTCTTATGGAGTTGTACAACAAGATTCATGATTTTCATGCCTACTGACACGATATCCATTCTGCAGGCCAAGAACCAAGGAGTCATTTTGACTTTCAAGTCTTATTGTTTAAGAAATACATTTTGTAATGCTTTATGTGCTGTTGATAATGTCCCTCTGGTGGATCTGGGCAATGTAAATTGGAAACCATCTGAAAAGGATTCAACATTCTAGATGCCATTGACAACATTTGTGATTCATGGGAGGAGGGCAAAACATCAATAGGAATAGGAGCTTGAAGGGAGTTGATTCCAACCCTCATGGATGACTTTGAAGGGCTCAAGGCTTCAGTGGAAGAAGTAATTGCAGTTGTGGCAGAAATAGCAAGAAACCTGGAATTAGAAGTGGAGCCTGAAGATGTGACTGCATTGCAATCTCATGATAAAACTTGAATGGATGAGGAGTTGCTTCTTATGGATGAGCAAAGAAAGTGGCTTCTTTAAATGGAATCGATTCCTGGTGAAGATAATGTGAACATTGTTGAAATGATAACAGAGGATTTAGAATATTATATAAATTTAGCTGATCCAAAGCAGCAGCAGAGTTTGAGAGGAACAACTCCAATTTTGAAAGAAGTTCTACTATGCATAAAATGCAAACAACATTGCATACTTACAGAGAAATCTGTTGTGGAAAGTATCAATTAATGTGGCAAATTTCATTGTTGTCTTATTTTAAGAAATTACCACAGCCACCCCAACCTATAGCAACCACACCCTGATTAGCCATCAGCCATTAGTACTGAGGCAATACCCTCCACCAGCAAAAAGATTACAATTTGCTGAAAGCTCAGATGATGGTTAGCATTTTTTAGCAATAGAATATTTTTAAATTTAAGTTTTTACATTGTATTTCTAGATAAAACTTACATTGTGTTTTTAGACAACTATGCTATGTGTGCTGGTTTGAAAGGAAGTATGCCCCCTAGAAAAGCCATGTTTTAATCAAAATCCCATTTCATAAAGGTAGAATAATCCCTATTCAATACTGTATGTTTGAAACTGTAATCAGATCTTCTCCCTGGATGATGTGATTTAGTCAAGAGTGGTTGTTAAACTGGATTAGGTGATGACATGTCTCCACCCATTTGGGTGGATCTTGATTGGTTTATTGGAGTACTATAAAAGAGGAAATGTTTCGGAGAATGGGAGATTCAGAGAGAGCAGAGAATGCTGCAGCACCACGAAGCTGAGAGTCCACAAGCCAGTGACCTTTGGAAATGAAGAAGGAAAATGCCTCCCGGGGAGCTTCACGAAAACCAGAAGTCAGGAGAGAAAGCTAGCAGATGACGCCATGTTTGCCATGTGCCCTTCCAGCTGAGAAAGAAGCCCTGACTGTGTTCACCATGTGCCTTGTCACTTGAGAGAGAAACCCTGAACTACATCAGCCTTCTTGAATCAAGGTATCTTTCCCTGGATGCCTTAGATTGGACATTTCTATAGACTTGTTTTAATTGGGACATCTTCCCAGCCTTAGAACTGTAAACTAGCAACTCATTAAATCCCCCCTTTTAAAGATCCAATCTGTCTCTGGTGTGTTTCATTCTGGCAGCTAGCAAACTAGAACACTATGCTACAGTATAATGCAACTATAACTTTTACATATACTGGAAAACCAAAAATTTTGTGTGACTTGCTTTATTGCTGTGGTCTGGAACTGAACCTGCAATATCTCCAAGGTATGCCTGCAGATAAGAAAATGATTAGCTTATAGTTCTTTCAAGGAAGAGGAATAACATTTATTGAGCACCTAGTAAGTTTCAGCAAGTTTATCTGAGTTATGTCATTTAATTTTCTTAATAGTCTATCTGTGCGTAGGTTCGTTTCATTGATGAAAACTGAGATTTGCAGCAATCAACTACCTTTCCCAAGATTATCCAGTTGGTAAATTGAAGAGTGGACTCTTAATTCCTACCTCATAAATTTGATGCCTAATGATTTCTTTCTTTCTTTTTTTTGAATGGGCAGGCAACGAGAAATGAACCTCTGTCTCTGGCATAGCAAGCGACAACTCTGCCACTGAGCCATCATGGCCCACCCAATGATTTCTTTTAAGTTGGAAAAGTATATATCTGTCTGATACATCTTATATATCCTCAGTTATGCTATTATTAGATGACACATTATTTTATTTTAGAAAAAAGTTAAACTTCAGCTTTCCTGTCCCCTTAAGGGCAGTGTTCTTCAATAAACAGAGTCTTGGACCTACAAAGACCTAGATTTAAACCACGGTTGTGCTACTTAATAGTTGTGTGATTTCTGGAAATTTACTTTACCTCTCTGGGCCTCTGTTTCCCCATCTATAAAGAAGAGAGCTCCAACTTTAAAGTTTTATGATCTCATATTTTGAGTGAATGGGGTCCTGTTTAATGAATTTTACTATACTTTGTATACTGATACGTATTCCTTAAAGGCAGAACAGATTCTCAGGTGGCCTACACAAGTGTATAACTCATGTCACTTCCTCATGATGGTGGCAGCACTAAAGATCTGAATCCTTGGGACTGTGGCTTGTGAGCAGAAAGTGTCTCCCTTTTCTCTGCATTTTACCTTTCAGTGTTTTTTCAGGCTGGGGAATAGTTTGGTTGTGTTGAGAGTAGTGGGGGCTCAGAATGACTTTAAAGGCTTCTAAATGTAAGCAGAAGCACCAGGGAATTCTATTTTTTTTTTACTTTTTCTTCAGCTGACTGGATAAGTGTAGATGTAATAGACTGTAGTTCAGGAGGGTAAAACCAGTTTGGAAGAAGTCTGGAAAGTGATTCGATTTCAAGTCACAAGATCAATTATGTAAGGTTCTAGAACTACTGATACTGAGTATTACAGCCTATCTGTGGCACAGGTTCAGAAAGTGATTCAGAATTTCTCTTTCCTTGGACATTAAAGCTCATTACCTGAAAATTACTCAGCCTTGGCCCTTGGGGAGATCTTAAGTGCCCAGCCCAAATGGCATAATCCTATTTGAAATACCAAGATCTCATGATAATGAACAATGTAGAAAGAGAAAGGGCATTTGTCTGGGTCAGGCCTAATCAACTTGTTAATTTTTAACAGAAAGTTCCAATCTCTAAATATATAGGTCTGTCATATAAGGGATCTGTGAACTTTTAACCATGTGCTCAGTGTGAATACTATCAAGGAAACTGGCCAGTATGTAGAAAAAGAGTGGAATAAGTTCTCACCTTTTTATGCTCTTGCCGGCAGTCTCTGAGGCAACAAGCTTCATTTGATGATAAATTCTATTGTTGTCTGCAAATTGGGATATTAAATCCTACCTCACAGGGGCATGACGTGGGTAGCATGAGATAATGTAAATAAATGCCTCACATGGTGCTTGGCTGCAAACGTGTGGAGTGTGTGTCAGTTCTCTTCTCACACTTTGCTCATCACACACCTATCTGATATTTTAGGTGCCAGGCTCCATGTCTTACAAAATGAAGGAAGAGATGTGCAAACTTGCCTTCAAAGAGTATGTGGTCTAGTAGGGAAGTTGAGATGAGTAAATAGACAACAAGTGATGGACTTTGGGTGACCCAAGAAATAACACCCCTTTTCCTGGCTGAGTTGGTAACCAGGAGATCGAGAAAGGAATCAGGTGGATTCTGGACAATGTGGCATGGATCTGTTAGCCCAGGGTACTTGCTAGTTCTTAAACCCAGTGTTGGTGATCATTCCCGTTGCAGCTACTGGCAAACTGAAGAAGTCAAGGCCTCCTTCTATGGGAAGAGCAGAATGGGTGCAGGCAGACTTGTCAATAGAGTATAGGCAAACAGGCTGAGTGAAATGTGCTCTGAGATGGGACTTGTGGCAGGTTGAAGTATGTTCCCCCATTTAGATACATTTTTAATCTTAATGCATATCTCTTTGGGTGTGAACCCATTGCAATAGGACCTTTTAAAGATGTTATTTTTAGTTAGAGTGTCGCTAACTGAATGAGGTTGTGTTTTAATCTGGATTATTGTAGTGATTCGTAAGCAAAAGAAATTCAGATATAGTGTGAGAAAGCTGTAGGGAGGAGCCAGAAATTGGAAGTTAATGGAACGTGCAAGAGAAAGGAGAGATTATGGCCATGTGATGGGAAACCCAAGGAACTCATGGATTGCTGGCCAGCCAGAATGCTGCTGAAGAAGCAAGCCTTCTAGTCTCTGAAACTGTGACCCAATTAATTCTTGTCATTAAGCTAACCTATTGTGTGGTATTTGTCTTAGTAGCCTGGTAAACTGAGACAGTTCTAATGCTGCCATGGATACTTCTGTGGAAGCATGACAAAGGGAAAGTTTTTAAAAATTTAAATGTGAATCTTAGTAAGGAAAAAAACTCTAATAAAGTTTGTTTTTAATTTAAACTGAAGGGTTAAACATAGGGGACATTAACAGTAATGCTTCATTACTAGTTGATTTATTTGGTTCCAAATCTGGCTCTATGTTAGAATTACCGGTAGGAATTAAAAAAAAACAAAAACAAAAAATCTGGTTCTACCTGTGGAGATCTGTGTGGGAGGATTTGGAATGGGGCCAGATGTCTGCATTCTAAAAATCATCTATACATCATTCTGATAGGCATTCAGAATTTTGACCAACAAGGTTAGAAATGGTTAACCTTTAAAAATATAATGTTCTTAGAAAGTGTCCAGTGTTAATTGCATTATGTGTTGGTGTGAATAAATTTCTCAGAGTGATAGATTGTTTCTGCCAAAACAGAGATAAGAGACATTCAAAGGAATAAACAGATAAAAAGATAAGTCCGTCCTCTTCCAAAGCTTTTCATAAAAATGACCCTGAAAATATGTTTTGCTTAATTTTATTCTATACTTTGTATGATCAAGGCCAGCATTTCAAAATATCATGTTCCCTAGAAGCATGAGTAGGAACTTAATAGATTCAGTTGCAGATTTACCTAAGTTTTAATGTGTGCCTATTATATGCTAAGAACTATACAAGGCAACTTCATATATGTTTTCTCAGGTGAAGGTGTCAGGGCATAAATGGAACAGGATTAATGAAAACATTGCAAACTGGTGGTTTTGTTTAGGGACTTGGACTTAATAAAAATTTATGTGCACATAATACCTAGTGCTGATGAAGACATGCTGATGCTGTTGTTATGCATATAGTGAAGACATTGCAACCAGTACAACTCATTGAACATGAATTTAGTAACTACTTGTGTGGATTTGAAAGGATGTGTGTGCCCTAGAAGAGCCATGCTTTGATCTAAATCCCATTTCATAAAGGTTGAATAATCTCTATTCAATACTGTATGTTTGAAACTATAATCCGATCATCTCCCTGGAGATGTGATTTAATCAAGAGTGGTTGTTAAACTGTATTAATTGGAGGTGTGTCTCCACCCATTTGAGTGTGTCTTGAGAAGTTTCTGGAGTCCTATAAAGAGGAAACATTTTGGAGAATGAAGGAGATTGAGAGAGAGCAGAGAATGCTGCAGCACCACGAGGCAGAAAGTCCATCAGCCAGGACTTTGGAGATGAAGAAGGAGATGCCTCCCAGGGAGCTTCATGAAACAGGAAGCCAGGAGAAGAAGCTAGCAGATGATGCCATGTTTGCCGTGTGCCCTTCCAGATGAAAGAGGAACCCTGACTGTGTTCACCATGTGCCTTTCCAAATGAGAGAGAAACTCTGACTGTGTTCGCGATGTGCCTTTCCACTTGAGAGAGAAACCCTGAACTTCATCGGCCTTCTTCAACCAAGGTATCTTTCCCTGGATGCCTTAGATTGGACATTTCTATAGACTTGTTTTAATTGGGACATTTTCTTGGCCTTAGAACTATAAACTAGCAATTTATTAAATTCCTCTTTTTAAAAGCCATTCTGTTTCTGGGGTATCGCATTTCTGGCAGCTAGCAGACTAGAACACTACTCTTACCATTTCACTCATTAATTCAATTTCTTGAAATTATTATAAGGACATACTTCTTAAATGTAACATGTATGAGGCAAGAAGAGAATAATTGCTATTTTTTTATTTTAACAATGTCTGAAAGTTACTTAAATAATCATTAAAGAAACAATAAGTAAATCATTGCTTTTTAATTTTTTTTGAATGTACAGGCACTGGGAATTGCACCTGGATCTCTGGCATAGTAGGTGAGAACTCTGCCTGTTGAGCCACTGTAGCCCACCTGCCACCATGGCCTGCCTTTTGCATTTTGACTTAAAAGCTACACAGACATTTAAACTGATAACTATGAAGTCTAACTAGCAATGGGTAAAATGCTTATGACAAAATGTCGAATGAAAAAATGGTATGTATCTTCATCTGTACAGATGGAAAGTGATTCGTGTGCTGGGGAAGTAAAATTCTGAGTGTTTTTTCCCTTGTTGATGTGATGAGTGACCACTGTTCTGGTTTGCCCAACATCCCTTCCTGTCTCCCTCGATAATAGAATTAACACTCTGTTTGTGGAACAATTTCTCTTTGGTTTCATATGGTTCTGGTGATAAGAAGATGAACATATAATCCAGGATGGGCCAATAAAAGTCTTTCCCAGGAATTTTATATATAGACCTGAGAAGAAAAAGACACCACCTTTTACTTATCTGGGTCAGTGAACTGGGCTCTCATATGCTTGCAGTTGTCAGTGGCCTTGCCTTTATCCATGCCAAAAGGGAGAAAAATGCCGATAGTTAGAAAGAATCAAAAGCTAGAGAAAGAACAGAAGTCAGAAAGACATGGATGTATGTATAGAGGGTAGGCAGACAGACAGGCTCATCTGATGACAATTTTTAAGTCCCTGAACCAAACCTCTAAATTTGTCATTTATCTGAGCACACAGTATTCCTTTCTCTTACACTCAAGTTAATTTAGTTGTCTTATACTAGTTAATCTTAGTCACTGGAAATTGAATTAGAAAATATAATTTATTTATTTTGCATGGGCAGGCACTGGGAATTGAACCTGGGTCTCTGTCTTGGCAGGAGAGAATTCTGCCTGCTGAGCCACCATGGCCCACCCTATTTAATTTTTATTTTAAGTTTTTGCTCTGTGTTACAATCTGCCAAGTATGTGTTGTTGTTGTCTTTGCTTGCTTGTTTTTAAATATACCTTCTTTACCAAAGTCACTAGAACATTTTGTACTTATGTGTAAATACTGCATTTGTGACTCATTTTCTATTAAAACATCAATAGACTTTTGATCCTTATTGAACTGTCACTTCCTCCCATGTCTTTCTCTCTCAGCCTTTCCTGCAACATCAGCCACATGAGGTATTTCCCCACATCCTGCTCATGACAATAGCTGCCCAGAGAACACTTTGGAAACAGTGATCTGAACCACAATATGAGTTCAAATCTGTACAATACAGGAATGTATGGGGAATTCTGAAATCAATTAACAGACATTTATTGAGTACGTACTATGTCCAGGTACTGCTCTAATCCCTAAGGCTACAACAATAAAAGCAAAAGTAGAGCCACTAACATTAATGAGCCTATGTCTGTGGGTGCTTCCATGTGTGCTTCCACTGGAGATACAGGGGAGTCTGGGAATTTACTTAGCACTCATTCTTACTTAGTATCTCTATACAAGGGCAACAGAATAATAATCAATACTTATTGAACATTTACTCTATGCTACTCCTTATATGCACTAATTATAAATCCTTATAGTAATCACCCTTATGAAAGAGGTACTTTTATTTCTCCCATTTTACCAGATGAGGAAATTGAGGTGTAAAGAGGATATTTACAGAACAAATAGGTGGCAGAGAAGGAAGTGATCTGAAGCAGTCTGACTCCTTACAACTAGAGAGTGTTGCTTATACATATTGTAAGCAAATCTGTACAGAAATGCTAGATCTGATACCAAAAAGAATTTTTTTTCAATTTTTTGAAACTTTTTTTTTGTAGTTATTGTAAGTCTTGGTGGTGAAGCGTACAGATCTCTGTCCAGGGTGTTGTAAAGGGGGATTTCTTTTCTACCTGTTTAAATTTGAGCCATAGAAAAAAAACTGTTCTGAAAAAAAAAATCATCCATTGATTCAATAAATGCTTTTGAGTAAATTTTGTAGAAAACCCTCAGTTTTCTAAAAGTAGATTGCAAATTAAAGAGTCCTTAAAATATATTGTCATGGTCAGGTTCATGTGTCAACTTGGCCAAGTGGTGGTACCTGTTTTTCTGGTTGGGCAAGTGCTGGCCTGTCTGTTGCTATGAGGATATTTCATAGAATTATATCATGATCATGTCAGCTGCAACCACAGCTGATTCCATTTGTAATCAGCCAAGTAGAGTGTCTTCTGCAATGAGTGAGGCTTAGTCTAATCACTGGAAGCCTTTTAAGGAGGATTCAGAAGAGACAGGCTCTCTTCCTGCTTCGGCCCTTGAGCCTCTCCTGGAAAGTTTGTCTAGACCCTCCATTAGAATCGTCAGCTTCACAGCCTGCTCTGTGGATTTTGCATTCCCATGGTTATGTGAGACACTTCTATAAATTTTGTATTCGTGAGTGTTTCCTATTGATTCTGTTTCTCTAGAGAACCCTAACTAATACAACTTGGTACCAAGAGTGGTTCTTAAGAAATAGAACCTTAAAAATGGGTTTTTATGAATGGTTTTCTATTCTGACTGGACTCAAAGGTGCTAAGGACTCTGATTCCCATAATCAGAATGACATTCCCAATCCATGGAGCGAGTTGGCCAAAGAGATCGTCAAAATATTACCATTTGATTCTCCTAATTTCTTTGCTTGTATGAAGCCAGGATCTGGGGGATAATGTTTTGAACCTTTATGGAATTTTGTGAAAATAAGAGGTATAAAGATGTTGACTGATTGTTATTAGATACACTGGATACATTAAGGAGTGAAAGGGATGGGCTTAAGGTTTCAGACGAGAAGCTTAAGCGTCATCTGACAGATGTAGAAGTTTCTGTGAGTATCCTGAAGGAAAACCTTATTTCCTGTAGCCATAGACTTGAGATCTCTGAAAATCAGACTCAGAATCTTATTGTTAAAGTAGCAACTCTATAATGTAAACGAAAATCTCAATTTTGCATGGTGTCTGTCATTAAAGTGAGGGCATTGATTGGAAAGGAGTGGGACCCTGAAAAATGGATGGTGACATATGGATTGATAATGATGTTGGGAATGAGGTTGAAACCCTAGGTCATACTGAGTCTTTTCTAGATAATGCTGTAATAGTCTGCCCTGAGGACACAGCTGCCCCACCTCCAGCCTGCCTTGAGGAGTTGGCCACCCAACCTACTCCTGAAAGGATTAGCCCTAGAGTGATTAATCCTGTTTCATCAGATGAAACTGCAAATGAATGCCCTGAAGCAAATGGCTTGGAAGATATTTCAATTCTTTTCATGACTTACCCCCCCCCCCCCCATTTCTTCCAGACTTACAGCTAGACTAAAGTCCCAACAGGCTTCTAAAGGTGAGGTACAAAGTATCACACATGAGTAGGTATGTTATACTCCAAAAGAACTGTGTGAGTTTTCCAATTTATATTGATGGAAATCAGGGGAATATGTGTGGCAATGAATGTTAAGGGTGTGGGATAATGGTGGGAGGAATATAAGGCTGGGTAAGGCTGAATTTCTTGATATAGACCCACTAGGCAGAGATTCTGCATTCAATGTTATTGCTTGGGGGGTTAGAAAAGGTATTAACAGTTTGTTTAGATGGTTGGTTGAAACATGGATCAAAAAGTGGCCGATATTACCTGAGGTTGAAATGTCAGAACTACCCTGGATAATGTAGATGAGGGGATCCAGAGGCTTAGAGAGACTAGAATGTTAAAGTGGATTTATCACACAAAGCCTGCTTTTATACCCCAGAACAGCCAGAGGATGCACCTTTTACCAGAACAGTGAGAAATAAATTTGTGAGACTAGTGTCATCATTCCTGAAGAGCTCTGTAGTTGCATTTCTCTGTAGGTCAGATATTACTGTGAGAACTGCTGTCAATGAGCTGGAATCCTTAAACACAATGGGGATGATGGGATCCCGAGGTGGCAGAAGCCAAGTGACAGCTCTTAATCACCAAAGACAGGGTCGACGTGGCTATTATAATAGACAGTAAACTCGAAGTGGGAGTCAAAATTATATGACTTGCAGAGATTTGTGGCTTTGGCTAGTAAATCATGGGGTACCTAGAAATACAATAGAAGGGCAGTCTACTAAATTCTTATTTGAGCTGTATAAACAAAACAGTTCTAGGTCAAGTGAACAGAAGTCTAACCTGAAATACAAAAAGATAGAGTCACAGCCCCTTAATCAATTTCCAGACTTGAGACAGTGTACAGACCCAGAGCCCCTTGAATAAAGGGGAGGCCAGGTTCCTTTAGGGGCAAACCCCGTTACACTGCCACACATTTAAACTGTTAATCCTCCTCCAAGTCTTCCCCAAAGAGACTGCTGTCCTTTTGCCAGGGTAACTGTGCATTGGGAAAAGGAAATGATCAGATATTTTGGGGATTATTAGACACTGGTTTAGAAGTGACATTAATTCCAGGGGACCAAAACATCACTGTGGTCCACGAGTCAGAGTGGGGGCTTATGGAGGGCAGGTGATCAATGGAGTGTTAGCTCAGGTCCATCTCCCAGTGAGTCCAGTGAGCCTCCGGACCCATTCTGTAGTTATTTCCCCAGTTTCAGAATGTATAAGTGGTATAGACATACTGAGCAACTGGCAGAATCCCCACATTTGCTCTCTAACTTGTGTGGTGAGGACTATTATGGTGGGAAAGGCCAAGTGGAAGCCACTAGAACTGCCTCTACCTAGCAAAATAGTAAATCAGAAGCAATACAAGATTCCTGGAGGGATTGCAGAGATTACTGCCACTCTTAAGGACTTGAAGAATGCAGGGGTGGTGATTCCCACCATATCCCCATTCAACTCTCCTATTTGGCCTGTGCAGAAAACAGATGGGACTTGGAGGATGGCAGTGAATTATTTATCATAAGCTCAACCAGCTGGTAATTCCAATTGCAGCTGCTGTTCCAGATGTGGTATCATTGCTTGAGCAAATCAATACATCCCCTGGTAACTGGTATGCAGCTATTGATCTGGCAAATGCTTTTTTTCTCAATATCTATTCATAAGGACCACCAGAAACAGTTTGCTTTCAGCTGGCAAAGTCAGCAATATACTTTCACTGTCCTACCTCAGGGGTATATCAACTCTCCAGCCCTATGTCATAATCTTGTCCGCAGGGATCTTGATCGTTTCTCCCTCCCAAAAGACATTACACTGGTCCATTATACTGATGATATCATGTTGATTGGGCTTACTGGTAAGGCATTTGTGTGTCATAGGATGGGAGTAAATCCAACAAAAATACAGGGTCTTCCACCTCAGTGAAATTTCTAGGTGTCCAATGGTGTGGGGCATGTCGATATATCCCTTCTAAGGTGAAGGATAATTTGCTGCATCTGGCCCCTTCTATGACCAAAAAAGAGGCACCAAGCCTCGTTGGTCTCTTTGGAGTTTGTTGACAACATATTCCTCATTTGAGTATGCTCTCTGGCCCATTTATTGAGTGACCAGAAAAGTGGCTAAGTTTGAGTTGGGACCTGAACAAGAGGAGGCTCTGTGACAGGTCCAGGCTGCTGCACAAGCTGCTCTGCCACTTGGACCATATGATTCAGCAGATCCAATGGTGCTGGAAGTGTCAGTGGCAATTAGAGATACTGTTTGGAGCCTTTGGCAGCCCCCTGCAGGAGAATCACAATGCAAAATCCTTAGGATTTGGGAGCAAAGCCTTACCATCTGCTGCAGATAACTACTCTCCTTTTGAGAAACAGCTTTTGGCCTACTACTGGGCCTTAGTAGAGACTGAATGCTTAACCTTAGGCCACCAAGTTACTATGAGACCTGAATTGCCTATCATGAGCTGGGGTTGTCTGACCCATCAAGCCATAAAGTTGGGCATGCACAGCAGCACTCTATTTTAAAATGGGAATGGTATATACAAGATAGGGCCAGAGCAGGTTCTGAAGGCACAAGTAAGTTACATGAGGAAATGGCCCAAATGTCATGGTCTCCACTCCTGCCACATTGTCTTCTCTTTCCCAGTCCATAGGTATGTCTTCTTGGGGAGTTCCTTACAGTGAATTGACTGAGGAAGAGAAAACTTTGGTTTACTGATGGTTCAGGATGATATGCAGGTACCAACCAAAAGTGGACAGCTGTAGCACTACAACCCCTTCCTGGGGTGTCCTTGAAGGAGAGTGATTTGGGGAAATCCTCCTAGTGTGCAGAACTTCAAGCAGTGTACATTTTGCTTGGAAGGAGAACTGGCCAGAGGTGCATTTGTATACTGACTCATGGGCTGTTGCTAATGGTTTGGCTAGATGGTCAGGGACTTGGAAAGATCATGTTTGGAAAATTGGTGACAAAGAGGTCTAGGGAAGAAGTATGAGGCTAGACCTTTCTGAGTGGACTAAAAGCATGAACGTATTTGTGTTCCATGTGAATATGCACCAGAGGGTGACTTCAGCAGAGGAAGGTTTTAATAATCAAGTGGATAAGATGACCTGTTCTGTGGATATTAGTCAGCTCCTCTCCCCAGCAACTCCTGTCATTGCCCAATGGGCTCATGAACAAAGTGGTCATGGTGGTAGGGATGGAGGTTATGCATGGGCTCAGCAACATGGACTTCCACTCACCAAGGCAGACCTGGCTACAGCCACTGCAGAGTGCCCAATCTACCAGCAACAGAGACCCACACTCAGCCCCCAATATGGCACCATTCCCCAAGGTGACCAGCCAGCTACATGGTAGCAGGTTGATCACATTGTACCACTCCCTTCATGGAAGGGGCAGTGATTTGTTCTAACTGGAATAGACACATACTCTGGATATGGGTTTGCTTTCCTTGCATGCAATGCTTCTGCCAAAGCTACCATCCATAGGCTTACAGAATGCCTTATCCATTGTCATGGTATTCCGCCCAGTATTGCTTCTGATCAAGGAACACATTTCACAGCAAATAAAGTGTTGTAATGGGCACATGCTCATGGAATTCTCTGGTCTTGCCATGTGCTGCATCATGCAGAGCAGCTCTGTTGATAGAACGGTGGAATGGCCTTTTGGAAATTCACTTACAGTACCCACTAGGTGGCAATACCTTGATCTGGGGTAATGTTCTCCAGGAAGCTGTGTATACTCTGAATCAGCATCTGCTGTATGGTGCTGTTTCTCCCATATCCAGGATCCATGGGTCCAGGAACCAAGGGGTAGAAATGGGAGTGGCACTGCTCACTATTACCCCTAGTGATCCACTAGAAAATTTTTGCTTCCTGTCCCTGTGACCCTGTGCTCTACTGGTCTACAGATTTTAGTTCCAAAAGGGGGAGTGCTTCCAATTAGGAGAAACAACAATTATTCCATTGAACTGGAATCTACGACTGCCACCTGGTCACTTTGGGCTACTTACGTCCCTGGATCAACAAGCCAAGAAGGGGATTACATTATTGCATGGGGTGATTGACCCTGACTATCAGGGGGAAGTAGGACTGCAACTACACAATGGAGGTAAAGAAGAATTTTCCGGAGAGACTTCTGGGTCAAGATGGCGGCTTAACAATGTACGTGTTTTAGTTCATCCTCCAGAACAACTACTAAATAACCAGAATCAGTACAGAACAGCTCTTGGGGCCACATCAGTGACCAGACACACAGTGTACCCCAGTCTGGACCAGCTGGACCAGCTGTGAACACCCCCCAAAACCTTGAGTTCCCAAAGCTGTGGCAGCCAGCACCCCTCCCCCACAGGCCGCTTCCTAGAGGGGAAAGGAAAGGACTTTACCAGCAGCAGGGATTGGGCACAATCAAATGCCAATTGTGGAACTAATTAACAAATTCTGACTACTAAAAACAGGCCCCCAGCTTAGGTGAACCTGATCAAAGTGGAGGTTGCTCATTTTTGCCCCGGCGCTAAGGAGGCAGGACTGACAGAAAAAGGGGGAAAAAAAAGAAGGAAAGAGAGGTTTTTGTGGCTGTGCATCTACAAAGGCTTGACTGCCTCTGATGCAGTAGCAGGACTTTTCAGGCTGCAACTGCCCCAGGCATAGGCAGAAGTGAGCTCTTTTGGGGGCTTGTCTGGAGCCTGTGCCTTCCCCAGGTGAGGGGTGAAGCCCAACTCAGGTGGAATCCCTCCGTCAACGAATTCAGACCCCAGGGTTTGGTAATTTGAAGCCATTAAAACCAGCCTACAACCTCTCCTCTGTCTCCACCATGCCCCAGCAGGGAGAGTCTGCCAAAGGTAAAGATACTGCATCATCTTATGCTGGTGGGACCTGCAGTCAGACAAGCGCCACACACAGGGCAGGATAAGAAAAACAGAGTCCAGAGACTTCACAGGAAAGTCTTTCAACCTGCTGGGTCTCACTCTCAGGGGAAACCGACGCAGGTGACTCTTTCCTCCTGATAGGAGGCCAGTTTGGTCTGGGAAAATCTGGCTGGGGTCTATAATATCTAAGTAGACCCTCCTAAGTGTGTTGGGGGGAAGGCACCACACAAGCAGGGAAAGAAACAAGAAAACAAGAACTGAAAAATTCTCCTCTGTTAAATAAAACTTAAGCTAAAGGTCCAGATAAAGCTGAACGGAATGTCAAAGAACAGATAGACAACAAATTCATCCAGCAAGAAAACCCTAGATAAAAGAAGTGAAAGCAATCTCCAGAATAAACTAATTAAGGTAATTAAATGCCTAGACGCCAGCAAAAAATAACAAATCACACTAGGAAAATTGAAAATATGGCCCAGTCAAAGGAACAAACCAACAATTCAAATGACATACAGGAGCTGAAACAGTTAATTCAGAATGTACGAACAGACATGGAAAACCTCATCAAAAACCAAATCAATGAATTGAGGGAGGATATAAAGAAGGCAAGGAAAGAACAAAAAGAAGAAACTGAAAGTCTGAAAAAACAAATCACAGAACTTATGGGAATGAAAGACACAGTAGAAGAGATGAAAAAAACAATGGAAACCTACAATGGTAGATTTCGAGAGACAGAACATAGGATTTCTGAACTGGAGGACGGAACATCTGAAATCTGACAAGAAACAGAAACTGTAGGAAAAAAAATGGAAAAATATGAGCAAGGACTCAGGTAATTGAAAGACAATATGAAGCACACGAATATACGTGTTGTGGGTGTCCCAGAAGGAGAAGAGAAGGGAAAAGGAGGAGAAAAACTAATGGAGGAAATTATCACTGAAAATTTCCCAACTCTTATGAAAGACTTAAAATTACAGATCCCAGAAGTGCAGCGTACCCCAAAGAGAATAGATCCAAATAGACAGACTCCAAGACATTTAATAATCAGAATGTCAGAGGTCAAAGAGAAAGAGAGAATCTTGAAAGCAGCAAGAGAAAAGCAATCCATCACATACAAGGGAAGCCCAATAAGACTATGCACAGATCTCTCAGCAGAAACCATGGAGGCGAGAAGACAGTGTGATGATATATTTAAATTATTAAAAGAGAAAAACTGCCAACCAAGAATTCTATATCCAGCAAAACTGTCCTTCAAAAAAGAGGGAGAAATTAAAACATTTTCAGACAAAAAATCACTGAGAGAATTTGTGACCAAGAGACCAGCTCTGCAAGAAATACTAAAGGGAAGACTAGAGACAGATACGAAGACAGAAGAGAGAGGTGTGGAGAAGAGTGTAGAAAGGAAGACTATAAGTAAAGGTAAAAAGAAGGAAAATTAGATATGACATATAAAATCCAGAAGGCAAAATAGTAGAGAAAGTACTATCCATGCAGTAATAACACTGAATGTTAATGGATTAAACTCTCCAATCAAAAGACATAGTCTGGTAGAATGGATTAAAAAACAGGACCCATCTATATGCTGTCTCTACTCAAAGGATACAAGTCCAAGGACACAAATGGACACTTGCACACCAATGTTTATAGCAGCATTATTAACAATTACCAAGAGATGGAAACAGCCAAAATGTCCATCAACAGACAGTTGGCTAAACAAACTGTGACATTTACATAAGATGGAATATTATGCAGCTGTAAGACAGAATAAAGTTATGAAGTATGTAACAACATGAATGGACCTTAAGGACATTATGCTGAGTGTGATTAGCCAGAAACAAAAGGACAAATACTGTATGGTCTCACAGATATGAACTGACATTAGTGAATAAACTTGGAATATTTCCTTGGTAACAGAGACCATCAGGAGATAGAAATAGGGTGAGATATTGGGTAATTGGAGCTTAAAGGATACAGATTGTGCAACAGGACTGAATATAAAAACTCAGAAATGGACAGCACAATACTGCCTAACTGTAATACAATTATGTTAAAACACCGAATGAACCTGCATGTGAGAATGATAGAGGGAGGAGGACTGGGGACATAAATGAAATCAGAAAGAAAGATAGATGGTAAAGATCGAGATGGTATAATCTAGGAATGCCTAGAGTGTATAATAATAGTGAAATGTACAATGTACAAATTTAAGAAATGTTTTTGCCTGAGGAAGAACAAAGGAATGTCATTATTGCAGGGTGTTGAAAATAGATGATAATTAATACTTTAAAATGTCACCTTATGTGTGAGACTAAAGCAAAAAATGTTTATTTGTGACAAAATTTATATTTTGACTAGAGCATTTCCTAATATAACTCATGTAGATAGTTTGATTGAATGTCATAAGTACTTGGAATCTCAGGTAGCACATGAGATTTTGTTGGTTTGTCCAGAGTGATGCCCCGATGAATCCCAGAGTGATTTGATCAGTGACTGGAAAAGTATTTGCAAGCCCCCTTCGGGGAATGGTGAGAGTGGGGAGAAATTCAACTTCCCCAAGTTGAATTCTTGATATTCTCACAAGCAGTGTGGACAACCAAAGCTATAGGCTGAGCCCCCAGGCTTGGGATTTGGTCACATGAAACTTAACCCCACAAAGGATAGGTCAAGTCTACTTAAAATTTAGGCCTAAGAGTCACCCCCAGGAGAGCCTCTTTTGTTGCTCAGATGTGGCCTCTCTCTCCAGCCAAGACAGCGAGTAGTCTCACCACCCTCCCCCTCTCTGCGTGGGACATGACTCCCAGGGGTATGGACCTTCCTGGCAACGTGGGACGGGGATCCTGGAATAAGCTGAGACTCAGCGTCAAGGGACTGAGAAAAACTCTAGAATGAGCTGAGAATTAACATCAGGGGATTGAGAGAACCTTCTCGACCAAAGGGGGAAGAGTGAAATGAGACTAAGTGTCAATGGCTGAGAGATTCCAAACAGAGTTGAGAGGTTATCCTGGAGGTTATCCTTATGCATTAAGTAGATAGCACCTTGTTGTTCAAGATGTAGCGGAGAGGCTGGAGGGAATTGCCTGAAAATGTGGAGCTGTGTTCCAGTAGCCATGTTTCTTGATGATGATTGAACAATGATATAGCTTTCACAATGAGGCTCTGTGAATGTGAAAACCTTGTGTCTGATGCTCCTTTTAGCTACTATATCAACAGAAGAGTAGAACATATAGAATAAAAATAAATAATAGGGGGAACAAATGTTAAAATAAATTTAATTTGAAATGCTAGCGGTAAATGAAAGCGAGGGGTAAGGGGTATGGTATGTATAATCTTTTTTTTTCTCTGTTATTGTTTTATTTCTTTTTCTGTTGTCTTTATATTTCTTTTTCTAAATCAATGCAAATGTTTTAAGAAATGATGAATATGCAACTATGTGATGATATTAAGAATTACTGATTGTATATGTAGAATGGAATGATATCTTGTTTTGTTTGTTAATTTTTTTTAATTAATAAAAAAAGTAAAAAAAAAAAAAAGAATTTTCCTGGAATATAGGAGATCTCCTGGGGCATCTCTTAGTACTACCATGGCCTGTAATTAATATCAATGGAAAACTGCAACAACCCAATCCAGGCAGGACTACCAATGACTCTGAAACTTCAGGAATGAAGGTTTGGGTCACCCCACCTGGCAAAGAACCACGGCAGCTGAAGTGCTTGCTGAGGGTAAAGGGAACACGAAATGGGTAGTGGAAGAAGGTAGTGATAAATAACTATGACCACATGACCAGGTACAGAAATGAGGACTGTAATGCTGTTTTGTCCATTTTATGCTCCCATAAAAATATTATTAAATATTAGGAGAACAATGTGTTTGAAACTGCTTATTTAATTTTAGACACTTCGGTTAAATACTTTGTGATAGGATAATTTAAAAGTTTGATTCTAAGTTTAGTTTATTTTTGAATACGATTTTATTGATATATTATATATTCACATACCATATAATAATCCAAAGTGTATAATCACCGGTTCAGAGTATGATCATATAGCTGTGGGTTCAACACCATAACTGATTTTTGAACATTTTTATTACTCCAAGAATAAAAAAATGAAATTAAAAATGAAAGTAAAAGAGAACACACAAAACATCCCATCCCGCCCCCCCATTCCCCCTTGTTCTAGTTTGCTAGCTGCTGGAATGCAGCACAGCAGAGACAGATTGGCTTTTAATAAAAGCAGATTTATTTAGTTAATGTATAGTTCTTCAGAGGAAAGGCGGCTAACTTTCAATTGAGGTTCTTTCTTAGTGGGAAGGCACAAGGTGGTCTCTGCTGGCCTTCTCTCCAGGCCTCTGGGTTCCAACATCTTTCCCCGGGGTGATTCCTTTCTGCATCTCCAAAGGCCTGGACTGAGCTGTGAGTGCCGAGATGAGGTATGCTGAGCTGCCTGAGCTGTGCTATGTAGAGCTCTCTCATTTAAGCAACAGCCAATTAAATTAAACATCATTCATTGCAGCAGGCATGCCTCCTAGCTGACTGCAGATGTAATGAGCAACAGATGAGGTTCACGTACCATTGGCTCATGTCCACAGTAACAGAACTAGGCACCTTCACCTGGCCAAGTTGACACCCGAACCTAACTACCACACCCCTATCATTTATTTATTTTTGTCTTTATTTTCTTACTCATTTATCCATTCACTGGATAAAGAGAGTGTCAGTCACAAGGTTTTCACAATCACATGGTCACACTTTAAAAACTATATAGTTATACAATCATCTTCAAGAATCAAGGCTATTGGATTACAGTTCAATAATATCAGGTATTTCCCTCTAGCTACTCCAATACACCAAAAAACTGCAAAGGGATATCTTAATATTTCATAGAATAATCTCCAGAACGACCTCTCGACTCTATTTGAAATCTTTCAGCCTCTGAAACTGTATTTTGTTTCATTTCTTTTCCCCCTTTTGGTCAAAAAGGCTTTCTCAATCCCATATTGCCAGAGCCAGGCTCATTTCTGGGAGTCACATCCCACATTGCCAGGGAGAATTACACCCCTAGGAGTCACATCCCGTGTGTGTGTGCGTGTGTATGTGAGCCGTGAGTTCGCCTGAAGAGTTCACTTAGAGAGGCCACATCTGAGCAACAAGAGAGGTTCCCTGGGGGTGACTTTTAGGCATAGTCGTAAGTAGGCTTAGCTTCTGTTTTGTAGGCATAATTTTCATAAGGACAATCCATAAGATTGAGGGCCTGCCCATCAACTTGACAAGTTCCTATTGCTTGGGAGAACATGAGGTTTTCCCCAAGTGGTGAAGTTTAATACTTCTACTTTTTTCCCAGTCCCTCAAGGGGACTTTGCAATACTTTTTTGTTTTTTTTTTAATCTTCTGCCCTAATAACTTTGGTGCATATTGGAGCATCACTCTAACATGTATGTATTAATAAGAATATCGCTCCCTATTCAAGGTTCTATGTAATGATGGTATTCAAATAAGCTGACCATACAAGTTAAATTAGATATTGTGCTAACAAAATATAATTTTTGCCCCAAATAAACATCCCTTCCTTTGGTTTCACACAGAAGTTGAAGTTTTAATATACAGTCAATGTTATCCTTTACCGTCTAGTCTGACCTACCTCAGTCCTAACCAGATGAGCTTCATTCATATCTCTAATTGAAGTCTGATCCCTTTTTTTTTTTTTGGTACATGGTTTGGGAATCGAACCCGGGTCTCCTGCATGGAAGGCGGGCATTCTAACCACTAAACTACCCATGCACCCTGATTCCTTTTTTCAGTGTTTTTAATATTTGTTGTATAGAGTAATGCTTACTCTCACAGCTGCAATACTCTAGCTCTGAGTCTTAGGTGCCAAACAGATAACCTGAAGTTCAATAAACAACCAGGTTAAACGCAAAGAGCTTAGCATCACAAAATTTAGTAATAACAGTTACCAGTTTGAAATAGATGTGCCTTCTGTAAGACCTTACAGTCTAGGAACCTTTACCATAGGCCTTCGCCTGATAACCTACGCTTTCAAATTCAATTTTCAGAGTTTGCAAATTATAGTTATTCCATATTAGTGAGGTATTATAATATTTATCTTTTTGTTTCTGGCTTGTTTTACTCAACATACTGTTTTCAATATGCTGCATTCCTGACAACTTCATTCCTCCTTGTAGCTGCTCAATATTCCTTTGTATGTATACCCTACAGTTCCTTAGTTGTTGTACCCTTAGGCCACCTCCATCTATTGCTAATCGTGAACACTACTGCCATAAACACAAAGTACAAACAAATGTCCATCGCGTCCTCACTTCCGTTCATCCGAATATATACACCTAACAACAAGTTTGCAAGATTATACGGTAACCCCACGTCTAGTCTCCTGTGGGGCCATCACCCTGCCCTCCAGAGGCGCTGCACCACTCTGCTTCCCTACCAACTAAATAGGTACATCTCTCTCTCCACATTTTCTCCAGTATCTGTATCTCTTTGTTCATTTTTAAACAGTTTTATTCACACACCATACAATCCAACCTAAGTAAAAAAAATCAGTGGTTCCCGGTATAATCACATAATCACATAGCCATGCCTTCATTACCACAATCTAGATGAGAACATTTCCATTTCTTCAACAACAAATCCCATACCCCTCCTCCTACCCCCACCCCCTTATTGACATTTAGCTTTGTCACATTGCCTTTGTTACAGTCAATGGAAGCATGTTACAATGTTACTGTTAACTATAGACCCTAGTTTATTTTTTCCATATAGCATCCCATTTTCAACACCTTCAATGTAACATTCATTTGTTCTCCCTCATGCAAAAACATTCTTATATTTGTACATTTAATCACCATCATTGCCCACTCTCGGCTTCACTAAGTTATACCATCTCAGTCCTTATCCTATGTTTTTCCTTCTGGTGTCATACATGTCCTCAGCTCTCCTTCCTCAACCATACTCTCCCACTCAGCTTCGTTTAGTGCACTTACAAAATTGTACTACCATCAGTATCATGCTATTCATTTCTGGATCTTTGCAATCAATCCTGTTGAACATTCAGTACTCCTTCAGCATCAAATGCCCAATCTCTATCCTCTTTCTATCTCCTGATAATTTGTGTTCTCAACTTTAACTCTCAAAGTTTGCTCATTAATGTTAGTCCATATTAGTGAGACCATATGTAGTTGTCCTTTTGTTTCTGGCTAATTTCACTCAGCATAATGCCTTTAGTGTTCATCCACATTGTTGCATGCATCATGACTTTATTCTGTCTAGCAGCTGTGTAATATTCCATCATATGCATATACCATAGTTTGTTTAGTCACTCGGTCATTGAAGGACGTTTGGGCTGTTTCCATCTCTTGGCAATTGTGAATAATGCTGCTATAAACATCAATGTGAAAATGTCTATTTGTGTCCTTACCTTTAGTTGCTTTGAATCTATACCTAGTAATGGGATTGCTGGATCATATGGCCATTCTATACGTTGATTCCTGAGGAACCACAAATAGCCTTCAGGGTGATTGCACTGTTCTACATTCCCACCAACAGTGAATAAAGGTACCTCTTTCTCCACATCCTCACCAGCACTTGTAGACTCTATTTTTTTAATTTTTAATTTTTATAATGGCCATTCTAGTAGGTGTAAGATGATATCTCATTGTTTTGATTTTCATTTCCCTAATAGCCAGTGGGGTGGGAGTATCTTTTCATACGTTTTTTGAGCCATTTATATTTGCTCTTCCAAAAAGTGTCTGTCCATGTCTTTTGCCCATATTTTAATTGAATTGTTTCTCTTTCGTTATTGAGTTGTAGAATCTCTTTATATATTCTGGATATTAAATCCTTTATCTGATACGTGGTTTCCAAATATTGTCTTCCATGTGTAGGTTGCATTTTCACTTTCCTGACAAAGTCCTTTGATGCACAAAAGTGTTTGATTTTTGAGGAGATACCATTTATCTATTTCTTTTTTCATTGCTCATGCTTTGGGTGTAAGGACTGTGGAACAACCTCCTATTACAAGATCTGTAAGATATTTCCTTACACTTTCTTCTAGAAGTTTTATGGTCTTATCTCTAATGTTTAGGTCTTTAATCATTTGCAGTTAATTTTTGTATGAGTTGTAAGATAGAAGTCCCCTTTCATTCTTTTAGATATGGATACCCAGTTCTCCAGGCACCATTTATTGAAGAGGCTGTTCTGTCCCAATAGAGTTGACTCCTCTGCTTTATCAAAGATCAGTTGTCTGTAGATGTGAGTCTATTTCTGAATACTCAATTTGATTCCATTGGTCAGTATATCTATCTTTATGCCATGCTGTTTTGACCACTGTAGGCTTTAAAGGTAGGTAGTGTGAAAACTCCCACTTCATTTTTCTTTCTTAAGATATTTTAATTATATGGGGCACCCTGCCCTTCCAAATAAAATTGGTGGCTAAATTTACTCCTAAATATTTGATTCTTTTGTTGCTACTATAAATGGAATTTTTTTCTTGATTTCCTTCTCAGATTGCTCATTACTAGTATATAGAAACACTACTTATTTTTGGTTTTTAGTTTATTTTGATTCGTGGTTTTAATTACAACAAAATGTTTCACACAGAGATAGAGTTCCAATTGAAACGTTTTTTTGGCAGAACTAACTAAATCGTGGTGTTTGTGTTTTTCATTCTCAAACACCATGCTCAGATTTTTCTTGACATTTAATGAATAAATCCATTTTTTTCCTGATGTCAGGAAAAATCACCAAAAAGCAACTTTATTTTTGTCCCCCACCTTCTTTTAAACATTTTTATTTTATTGTGGTGACACAGACACAGCATAAAATGCCTCATTTTAACCATTTTCAAGCATACAATTTCGTGGCATTAATTACATTCACATTGTGGTACCATCACCTCCATCTGTTACAAAAACTCTTCCATAACCCCAAACAAAAACCCTGTACCCATTGAGCATTAACTCCCTATTGCCCTTCCTCCTAACTCCTGCTAACTGTAATATACTTTCTGTCTCTATTAGTTTGCTTATTCTGGTTACTTCATATAAGTGATACAGTATAATATCTGTCCTTTTTTGTCTGTATTATTTCACTCAACATGATGTCCATGTTGTAGCACATATCAGAACCTTTTTTTTTTTTTTTTTTACAGCCGAATGCTATTTCATTGTTTGGTTATACCACATTTTGTTTATCCATACATCTGTTGATGGCCTCAATCAGTGATTCTTGCACTCTTTGGTTGGTGTTGCATTTTTATTTTTCTAGCAATTGGTTCAAACCCATAGATTGACTTTATCGTGAAGGCTAGAAAATTCTGTTTCTAATTATTTTTTAAATGTGCAGAGAGGAGATTTTTTGATGTGACATATTCACTTTATTTTTAGCCATCAACTCATCAATAATGGGGAAACATTTTCCCAACTGTATTAGTTATCTTTTGCTGTACAACAAATTATACCCAAAATTAGTGGCTGAAAATAACAGACATTTATTATTCTATAATTTCTGTGGTTCAGAAATCCGGAAGTGGTTTAGATGTGTTCTTTTGGCTCCTGGGTTTCTCACAAGGCTGCAATTAAAGTGTTGGGTGGGCCTGTAGGCATCTCAGAGTTGAACTGAGGACGGACTGCTTCCAAGTTCACTCGCAAGCCTGTTGGCAGGCCTAGGTCCTTACTGGCTATTGGCCAGGGACAAGAGTTCCTTGCCAGTGGGCTTTTCCAGAGAGAGAATGAGAGAAAGAGAGCAAGGTGGAAGTCACTGTTTTTTTGTAGCATAATCTTGGAAGTGCCTTTTGCCATATTCTATCCATTACAGAGTCCCTAGTTTCAGCCCACACTGAAGGAAGGGGACTAACAAAAAGCTGAACACCACGAAGAGGGTATCTTTACTATTCAGAGGCTGCCTACAATACCCATTTTCAAAACAGCAGGTTAAATTACAAAGGCAGCCACTTACATCCTCATTCACTATTAAATTTTCATCTTTACCTTGAAGAGACATAATAAGCTTATTTATTTTTCTGGAAGTGTCTCCATAATACTGACAGCTGATAATCATCACAGGAAAAGTCAAACAACTTGGGAGTCTGTCTTTTGTTAACGAAAAATGTGTATGTCACCTTTAAGTTGGGCAACTCTTTTGTGTAGCTTGACATAAAAATAATCAGCAAACTGTTAGGAGGTATACAATTTTTCATCTAATTTGAAAGAATTGCAAGGAATCTCCTTTATTGAGGACTTTATTTTATAAAATTAACCGTAGTGATGACATCTTATCGTACGAAGAGTGCAATTCATTCCAATATACTAAAAGTGAAGAAATGAGTGAGGACACCAACATCAGTCCTCCTTTGTGGAATTCCTGTTCTTTCTCTAGGAAACTTAGGTACCAGTATCATTCCATACATTAAAGAACATTTTAAATACTCTCTCATTATGTTATTTTTAGTTTTGTTAACGACTTGAAAGTATGTCAAAACAGAAGTGCTAATATCGTTTTTCTGTGCCACCATGCACCATCGGGTGCACCTCTGGAGAGTGCATGCTCACTCCTTTGGAGACCTCTCTTCTAGGCCAAGGGTTTTTAACTCTGAACTAGATTACTTATGGCTGATTCTCTTTCATGGAGTGAAAAAGAAGTGTTCAATGCTCTAATCAGATTTCAAAAGAAACCCTTAGGAACCACTGCTCTAGGTAATGGGCAGTCACAGAAAGATTTTAGAAGGAGACGCACAATTTAGAATGCCACTGGGTGGAGGGCGGCTTAGAGACAGCAGGGTAGGGAGTAGGAAGAGCAGTAGCAGCAGGTGAGCTCCCTCAACAAGGTGATTAGTCATGAAGTCTTGAACCAAGTTCATGGGGTGGGGTAGGAAGGGGAGGCTGTGGGTGCATGAAAACTGCACGTGGGGGCCGGGGGTAGTGTCACTAAGCCATTGAGCAATTTAGAAAGAAATCATGTCCTCAAAGAAAATGAAGATTCAGACCTAAAGGTATTTCAGGTCCTCTGCCTTTAAAAAAAAATAATTATTAATTGCCCTTTCCTTCATTTTTGTTTATTTTTTCAGGGGATTTGACCTGGGGGAATGGCAAGGATGGAGTGAGATAGAGAGTGAGAGAGATTTAGAAAGATGACTTTTCAATACTTTTAGAATTCTAGTAATACAATAATAGAAGGGATGGGCATCACAATTGAAGTCATGTGGGGAACGAAGGGTGGGAGCCCCCTTTCAACAAGGCCCTCTTTCAGTTCTTGCTTGGCCTCATGTTTCCCGAGGCCCAGACTTGCTAACTGGTCCAGAAACAACAGTGTGAGCACACTGGCCTTTCCCTACTACCTCTGATGGTTGAAGTTATTGCTATGCCACAGCTATTGCACAATCTTGAGGCGCACGGAGCCAGTGTACTGTGGGAGCTGAGGCTGGTGTTGAAGTTGGCCAGCTGTTCTCTACCCACAGTGGCTTCCCATTGGAAGTGGAGCCTGGGCTGCAGAGTGAACAGGGAGGTGGCCTGTACAGATCCATCTTTCTGAGTGACATGCGTCTGCAGTGCTGTGCAGATTGTTCCCTCTAAGATTATGGTGACTAGTAAACTTTATTTTGGCTGCCAGTGGCAATGAAGCAAGACCTCAAGCTGTAATTATTTTCAACCTAGCTTGTTTTAAACCTTGACATAGAACTCCTGGCACATGAATGGAGGTGTTTGGGGAATCTGAAGAAACTGGACTTTCATTAAATTGCTACTTCTAGGGAAATGGAGGAAAAGGACTCTTAGCTGCCTTAAGAGGCTGACTCTAATCTTGTATAGTGACTGACTATAGGGACTTATTTACTGGGCATTTAATATGATTTTCCATGAAAGTAACTAAGACATTTGAACAACTATTATGGAGGACCACAAGGGCAGTTATTTTTCTTTTATTTGTAAAAATTGAGGCTCAAGCTTAAGTGATTCTTCATGTAATTCTGGCTGATTCTTCAGCAAGATCCCCACAACCACATTTTGGGAGTTTGGGGTTGGTTAGAGCTGAAATGTACTCTTTCTTTCAGTGACTTATCAACTCTGTGATGTGGGAAATTGCTTCACTTCTCTAAGGCTCTGTCTCTTCATCTGTAACAGTATCTGCTTTATCACAGAGTGGGGTTCCTTACTCATCAGAAAGTTGGGAATGACACGTGAAGCACTAGAATTCACCTGTTAAATGAGAATTTTTATTTTATTCTGTAAATTGCCATCCACATGGCCTGCAGATGACTTTGTGGAGGAGGGAATCAAGATTTCTCAAAAGGAATATGTGTATGAGTCTTATGACCTGAGTAAGGAGCACAACCAGCTTAGTCAGCAAGATTTTATAAAATTATCCACTGAGAACATGGCATTGTTGTATTGACATGGTTGCATACATTTTAAAGCAAACCCCCCACAACTTTCCAGTCATTAAAAGCTTGCAAACATGTGGCAAGACATGGTACCCCCTAAAACAAAACTAGAAAAAATTATTTTTTAAAACTGTAGATAGCTCTGTAGTTCTCCAGCTCTTCTTCTTATCCTTTTTAATAGTAAACAAAAGTTCTGACAATCTCTCCCTTCCCCGCAAATATCCCTGTCTTTCAGTGATCTATATAAAGTTAATAATTCACTTCTGGGCTTTTGAAGTCATTTGTTTGGTTTTGAGTTTGGGGCATTCACATTGCCATTTGTGATAAATGCAAGTAGAAAACTGATTAATGAACTGATTAAGACAGGTTAACCCTCATGGTGGGGGGAAGTGCAGCATGATTTATGTCTGCCTCCTAGTCACATTAGGTCAGTTCTCTGGTTAGCTTTGACTGTGCTGGTACCGCAGTGTTCTGTAGGAGTTTGCAAATCTTCTGCCTTTTGCTGTCTGCTCCCAAGCAGTCATCTTTTCATCTATCTCCTCAGTTTTACTCTCTTGTAAACTCTGCAGTCATTTCTGCGCTATCATCCTACTGTCCTTCAGAGCTCTTTTCTTTGAAGCCTTTCTAAACAGGTGCTATCTTGCTTCACTCCCGAGGGTTATTCTGCTAATTCCCAGGTCTTATAGATGTTCTCCTTCCTGAACGCTGACGTGTCTGTCTTTATATAGCCCTATGTGCCTTTGTTTGTACTTCCATGCTTGCCAATTGGTATTTATCAGTATTTATCCTACCCTCTTCCCTCCAGTAAATGGGGAGTTGGTGGGGACAGGGAGCCTGTGGTGGCTTTCCATGTAATACCTAATATTGTTATGGATGAAATGATTTGGAGTCAATGAATAAGGTATATACTTAAGGTGTGCAGAGTACATGTCATTTTGCTTTTTAGTTTGGCAATTCTCATCTCAGTCTGATAGCTTACTATTAACCAAAAACTTATTAGGCGAGTTTCTGAATTTTATCTTTCAGGAATGTGTACAAGTTAGGACTGATGGATGACTCATTGACTCTAAGGAATTCAAAAGTGGTGGTTTGCTAAGAAAGTCAGCCTTAGAAAGAGTGTGGTTGTGTGGTTTTGTGTGTGTGTGTGTGTGTGTGTGTGTGTAGGGTTAGAAAATCCTGCAGACAGAACTTATTAAGTGAGGCATTCCAAGCCCTCTAGTAACTCATCAATAACTTCCCCATTGGTGTAGTACAGATGGCTGGAGGTGTTAGCATCTGATATTAGAGAATGAAGAAAAAGGGACAGAGGATACTTTTTGCTTCTTATACACACCCTACATTCCCATTAGTACTTCCATTCTGAGCTCAATTCAGTAATATGGTACTAGCAACCATTTATTGATCCTCTTACTATGTCCAGACACTGTGCTATTTTTTTTAAAAAAACATAAATACTGTCTCATTTAATCCTCACAAACATCCACTGGGAAATTATCATAAATTTACAGAAGAAGATCCAGAAGCTCAAGGTCACATAGTAAAGGGCAGAGTCAGGCTTATCCTCACTTATTTACCTGCTATTTTTGAATTATGATCCTTTCTCAAGAGGGCAGGGAGGAGAGCTAGCATTTTTCTTAGCAGAGGAGAATTTGCTTTATACCCAGGGCTTAGCATACTAGGTGGGTACTCAGCAGATGTTTGCTGAATGAATGAGTCGGACAAATCCAGTTGCTTTGTGATTAGACATGAAACTGTGAAGTCCAGGGTTGAGGAAGTAGGAAGGACTCCTGGGTCCTTGTTTTCTCTCTTTCTAGGGATGTGACCTTTGACAAGTTGCTGAAGCTCTTTGGGTCTCAGAGTATTGCCTGTAAAATGTAAGGGGGCCGAGAGATGAACGATGTGATCTTTCCCACGTCCAGTTCTTGTGAGGGGTGGTTCTCTTTCGGCATGTGTGTCACAGGAAAAGAGGAATGACCAGGTCATCCATCCTTGCCTAGGATTCAGGAATTCTGCTCCTTAATTTTAACTCAGAAACCCATATTTGTGATTTATGGTAAACTCTTCAGTTTCCCATGCCATTTCCCCTATTGGCCAAGGAAATATTTCAACACTTGTATCTTTCCTCGCTTAACATTTGTCATGATCCTCAAATTTCCACAAAGACAAGAATTTAGTATTACTATGATGAGACATAATGATCACTTTAAAAGTTCATAAATATCATCTAATGAAAACCCGATATGACATTTACTTCAACCAGGGAAATGTTGACTTGTGATGTCATTTAATGGTCTGGTTTAACTACAGATGTTTTCATAGCATGAAAATATCAGTGTTTGAAGCAAACCATGAAGAAAATCACAGATTATTCAAACAGACTGATTTGCTATATGATTTCTCCCATTCTATATTATAATTGAATTCACTGAAAATTTATAAATTGAAATAGTCTTTGACCACCAATTATTCTTGTTTTGTAAAGTGAATTCTTTCAGTAAAAGGACTAGATTTCATAGAAAGAGGAGTATTATTAACAAAATATAAGTAGTTACAGAGGGCAACTTCAAACAAATTGTGAGTTGACCATGATACCCTTGCCGTCTTTTTCTGGTATTGTGATGATCATATTATACATTCAAAAAACAAAAGTGTCCTTACGGAGTGACAAAACCGTTAGAATGAGTGATCAGTGGAACCCATTGATTATCAATTCCTCCCAGGTGTGGGGGAAGGAAGGCTGTATTTCAAGTACTTTATGCCTTGTTATTGAGAACATACCAAGAGGGAGACAGTAGCATATTTCATGAAGGGAGAACACTGAGGCAGAGAGCAGGTGAATCACTAACATAAGTCTGCACAGATAGCAAGTAGAAAAGGCAAAATAACCCCCAGGTTCTTTCAGCTTCTCTTTAAGTGCTTTTTACTCTATTACACTCCTAACACTGTTCCCTGTTTTCTGAGCACTGGCAACCGTTTCTTGGGTTTGCAAGGCTAAGATTGAGGACAACTAATGGCACTCTTTCTACTGTTTAAATAGTTATTAATTAAACAGAGTCCTCACTTCATCTACTTGTGGGATATGTTAAGAAAGGAGTAATGCTTTTGAGAAGACGAGTGGGGTGAAAGGTGTGCTGTGAGAAATTGATTTCTGGTATTACATTCAGGGATATAGCAATGAATTTACAAAACGGGGTGATGGTGGGGTGTGCCTGGAGGGCAGAGATGCGGTGACTTGAGCAAAATGTCTTTCAAGATGGCAGAAAAGGATTTTTGTCTCCTTCTTTCTCTAAGGTGGTTCATTTGGTGGAAATCTTTTTCAACCTAGAGAATTCTAATGCTAGAAAGGCCCATGATGGATCTTGCTTCCAGGTACATACTTTAGAGATCTATTTAATATATTCTTAAGAGCTTCCTAAAGTATAAAATTCTTTCTTCTTGCTTATTAGCCCTAATATGTCCAGAAGTTCTTCAGTATATCTGATCTGCATCTTTTCAGTTGTAATTTAAGCTTACTCTCTCTACTGCTACTGTTTAAACTGATACCTCACACCACGCTGATTAATTCCAAGAAAGATCTTAGAGAAAGTTTCCTACTGGAACACCCTTTCCCCACCTAGTTGTCTTCAGAATCTCTTTTGCAGGGGACTGATGATCTTTGTCTCACCCGCAATTAGTTTGGAAGACTGCTCAGCTGCCCCTGTCGCTCAGCTCTTAAGAGTCACTTTTGTCATCAACCAAATATTGAAACAGGTGGAACCTACTACCAGTAATGTGACCCACAGTGGAAAGAAAGTGACTCAGTCTTGGCAGCCCAAGTCTGGTTTGAGAGCGTTGACCCTGGGAATTCAAATGCCTTCTGATGGCTTTGGCAGTGACAGTCCTTGGAATGGCTTAATTCCTGAAGAATGTGCAGTTCCAGAGCCATAAATGGGACAAGTTCAGGACAACTGGACATACATACCTGACACATTTCCGCAGTCTCTTTACATAAAGTCACCTTCCCAGAGGCGACTACTGGAGAATGCACCTACAAGCGCAGTTCCCATATCCCAAGGGAAAGCTCAGATTGGGGGTTTGCTAAAAGACTCAGATATAAAACTCCAGGCCAGAACAGGAATTTCAATTAAAATCAAATGAGGAAAGAAGTTTATTGTGAAACACTAATATTTCTCACCTTTTCTTACATGATTGCCTTTGGAGATCTGTTGACAGTAATTTATGTGTCATGCACTGAATATAAAAAACAACATGTAATGTTCCCTCAGCCTGGCCTCCCTTTCTGCCAAATCTTGGAGCCCCTGCTGGGTTAGTTTAACCCAACCTTGGAGTTTGCCTAGGTAGTTAGTCCTTTCTGCCCTGCTGCCCACTGTGAGTTAAATTTATGAAAAGAAGAATAATCTAGTGGGCAGAAAATCCTACTGTGCTAAGAGAAGACATGAATTCTAAGCAAAGTATCATAATTTAATAGTTATGAGACTTTGGGAAAGTTGTTTCATCTCCTAGTACCTCCAGTTTTAATTTTGTATAATGAAGATAAGATGCTAGTCACATACCTATGAGCAAAGAAGCTATGAAAATGAATAAACTGATGCATCCAAGCTCCAGGAATTCCTTTGAAACAAATCCTATGTAAAGTCAGCAAATTGAGATTTTTGTTAAAATGGTGTAAGTGGATGTAAATGCTCACCAAATCTTAAGTACATAAACATAAGGAAGTGGAATTGAGGTGTGTTTTTGTGCTAAAAATAATAAATGGCCAACAACCTCTCTCTTTTTTTCGTATTTTCAGGGTGTGTGTACATTAATTCTTTTTAATTCTCCAGTTCCTTTATGTGAAGGTTTTGCTAAAACGAGTAAGTTTAGACTCTGGTGAAAAACCATATCCTCTTGTTATTGATGTTTTAAAACATTTAGGTATTTTGACCTAAATGCTAAAGAACAAAGTCGATTGTTTAACTGAAAAGGCAGAATGTAAATATTTAGTTTAGGTATTTAGGTATTTGAAACATCTATTTTCACAATCACAATGCTTCCTTGCAAATGTTTGAGAAAGAGTTATAATATGGCTCTTTGAAAATTGTGGGAAATTAAGGATGAAATAAAAAACTGACCACAGACTTCCTTCCTCAATTTTGAATGAGATCTCAATGAGGTTCTCTTATAGTTGGATGTGGATTTATTAATAGCTTTCTACGTGACTGCTTCATAGTACTTATTTTTGAAAAAATATTAATTACATGTTAATAGATTCATGGTTTATAGGCACTTAAGTGAAATAGTGAGTTAAATCCTTTAAAAATAGGAGTCCTTTCCTTTTTATTCCTCTTTGGATTTATTTATGTTCAGGTTCTGCAGTTCAATTTAAATTTCTTAATTTGGTTTGCTAATTATTCACTTTCCTGTTTGTATTTTTGCTCATTTATTCCTTTATTTGTCCACCATTCATTTATTTATACATCTATCATTTAATATTTAATAATCTTATAATATGTGCCAGTCACTATTGCAGACACCTTTATATTTAAACAGTCATAGATCTTCATTTAGGCATATTTTTTTTCTCTATTTTGGCAAATCAATTTGTTTTAAAGCACATCCCAGACACTGGAGACAAATATGAATATGCATGAGAATGGTGATTAGCAAATGGTTCTATAGTTTAGGATTTTGGCCACGTAGAGGAAGGCAGGCCAGGTATGGCAGCCCTGATGGTCATAGCTTACACTGACAAAGGCTTGCCATGTGCTGGGTACTTTTCAGAGTGCTCTGCGTACATAAACGTATTGAATCCTCACAATAACTACTCACATTCTCCTTTCAGAGAGGAGGAAACAGAGGCAGAAGGGCCTCAGTTTAGGTAGTACTCTAAAAGTTACAGAACTTAATAAATGCTGGAGTCAGAACAACACATCTCAATTTCAAAGTATTTTGGTGAAGATTAAAGTAGAAAATCTTTACTTATATTTCAGTCACACAGGAAAAAAAAAACCCAAAAAACAGACCAGTGAATAATAGCTTTTGTATTTGCACCAAGTAACATTTTAAAATGAGGCCTATTAGTCGCGTGACCTTGAGCAAGTTGTTAAATGTCTCTGTGCCTCAGTTTCCACATCTGTAAACTGAGGAGAGCTATAATAAGATTAAATGAAATAATAAAAAATATGTATATCAGCATGTGACTGGCACATGATTAGCTATTATTATTATTTTACTGTCACTGTATTTTTATGACATAGGGAAGGCTGATAAAACAATAAATTAAATTAAGATAAAGTCTCTGACTAAAACAAAGTCAGCAACCTGAACATCATGCAACTAAAACATCATATTTTATGAAATAAATAAAATTGCACATCTTAAATTATTGTAGAGCCTGAATTATATAATTATATAAGAAGCAATCTATCATGGACAAATAAAACAGACAGCGGTGAACTGATTCTTTGCATTTTTTTTTTATTTATTGGGCATCTTCTGTGTGAAACCAGCACAGTGCTAGTCATTGTGAGTGTGAGGTCAGGAGCTCAGGAAAGGGAGCAGGTACATAGTGCTTCCACCCAGAGGGTTCTAATCTTGTGAACAAAACAAGTCACATACATAAGAACGGCTAAATAGTAGGACAATACGGGATGTGTCAAGTCAGGTAATGATTGCCTTAGGAAAGCTAGGGAAAGTTTAGCTTCCAGAAAACTCTATGCAGATGGGACCACTTTCAGGGGCAAAGAAGAGAGGGGTGCATCAGAGTCTGGGAATGGAGCTTCAGTCAGAGTTTAGGCAATTTAGGAGATAGGTTTGATGGGGCAGTTTGAGGTCGTTGAGATTATTTCAGTTCTTTGATATGTTTGAGCACAGATTCTAATTTTTGAGTTATATGGCCTAGAAAAAATAAGCATGGACTCTGGATACAGACAGGATTCACATCTCAGACCTTTACTTTTAAGCCATGTGACAAAAAATGGAGGCTTCCTGAGCCTCCATTTTCTCATGTGTAAAATAAGCATAATTCTTGCTCTACCCTAGTTTACTAGTTGTTGTGAGGCACCAGTGAGATAAAGGACATGATAGCGCCTCACAGGCTATGAAGAACTCTGTGAGTTTAGGGGCTTTTGCAGAAGTCCTGTTTTTAAAGGTCCTACCCCCTTTTCAGACCCCCCATTTGAAGAACATGTATCACCTAAATGGTATACAGAGCAAGCTTTTCTCCATACAGTAATTTTTCCCCATTAAATACTTCTGGGCTCTTGGTAATTCTCTTGTAAATCACTTCCTTTTGTTGAAATCTTTAACTAGCCTTGATGTAAAACCTGGCTGTTGAGATGATGAGTGGATAAGTCTGAGTTTATTAAAATCATCACCTGTTCACTGGAGAATGGTGTTCTTTTCTGATTTAGTCATGGATCACAACTCGCTCCTGCTCTGCCGCCTCCCCCCCACCTCCCGCCCCACTCCCATCATAGAAACACATCCTTAAATAATCTTAATTGAACGCATCTTGTTCTGTAATTCTAGCTTGCAAAATAAGCGCTCCTAAATATATCACATGATGACTACTCCAGCTTGCTATGCTCTCAATTCCTTACATCTTGGGTTATTTGAACACATTTATATTGACCTAATCCCCCAAACAGCCCCAGGGGAAAGCATTTTGCCACCAGGCCCAATGCATGCTGTCTGCACTTGTTTGCCAGAAGAGACGAGATTCACTTCCCTTTGATTGTCACATAAGTTACTACATTTTTTGACTCAGCCATGCATCCCTACTTTTGTTTTACTCTTATTTGAATCACTGCCACTATTGTAATCAAATGCCCGATTAGTTTTATTTGCTTCTATGTTTTTTGCTTCTTTTTAGTCATTGGGAAGTACAAACCTTGGCCCCTTCCTGCCCCCAAGAAAAAGTAAAAACTGATATAAAACCATTCTATTGCTGTGGGTTTAATTAGTAGCATTAGTAGTATTCCACATAGTGGGGAATGGAAGAGGGAGGAGAGAAGCTGTTATTATAAAATTGTATGGGTTTAAAAACATTAATGATTTTCATCTTTATTCTATTCGTTGAAGCAATATATCTTGCACTTTAGGGCTAAAATGTACCTTCCTCTCCTAAAATCCTGAATACAAATCCTTGCTCCCTATTTCTCTTTTCTTTCCAGCATACTTTTCAGCCAAAAGCAGAAATTGGTTTGTGAAAGGTTTAGGAGGCAAAAGTGTGAAAAAGAAGAAAAGTAGACCAGAAAATTTAAAGTGAGCGAGTTTATTTCTGTGCTCCCGGATAGAGCTCACTGCATCCAAGATGGATAGAGGTGAGTCTGCCCGTGGGCTTCAGTGCAGGCAGCTTTTAAGGATGGGGGTCAGGTAACATCCGGAAGGGGCGGTTCATTAGTTCGGGGAAGTCAGGTTGGGAAGGGTGACACAGCCTCTGCAGCTCCAGTTGCAGTGCCTTTCCCGGTTCCCCCGACCTAACAGTTTGACCAGCATAGGTTAGGCAATGTTGTTGAAGGAAGACGATGGAATAATTTAAGCTTTAATGGTGCTGTGATATCTGATCCATTACTCTTTTTCCCCTCCCCTCCCCACCCTTCTACTCCCCTCCTCCTGTCTGCTCCCCTCTCTGTCGTCCTTCTCCTTAGTCCCCCTTGTGGTTTGCAAAGCTCTGAAACAGTGTCCCACCAGGGGTCCCTGGCCTCTGGGATCTAGAACACCAGCATGGAGGCCTTGCAGCGCCTTCTGTAGTGCCCGCATTTAACCTTAGCTGGTGGAGTCTGGGGCTAGAGGTCTCCCTCTAAGCAATTGAGCTGCTGTGAGCAGGCTGTTTTGGTGCTTACACCAGCTTCCTATTGCAAAGTTTGGGAAGTGAATCTGAAAACTGCCTGAACTGAAACACTTCCCCTTATTCTTTGCCTCAAAGAGAAGTTGTCTAAAGTTAGTGTCAGCTTTTAGGGGCAATAAAAAGCACTGTGTTTTAAGGAAACCAGAATAAAAAGAGAAAGAATCTTGGCTTCACCAGCTGGGGGGGCCTGATTACATAATTTCTCTTAGCTACAATTTCTTTCTTCATAAGAAGAGGTGATACTATCTCCCCTTCATGGTTGCCCTGAGAAGGCAATGAGGTCATTTAAATGAAGTGCCAGGTCCCCGGGGTGGGGGATGGGGGTGCTCAGCAATGGTAGCCCTTTCTCTTACACAGAGTATATCTTGTTTTTGTTTATATGTTTTGTTTACATGTTGCGAACTATTTCTCCTGAAGTTTTTATTTTGAGTTGCAGTCGTTTGATTCATATTTCTAGTGTAGCTCTTATACTTTGGTGGGGTATTTATATCCATCTTCCCCAGCGGAGTAGAAGCTCCTGGAAGGAGGTAGGCATGGTGTGCTTATCCTGTTCAGTAGGATCCTAGGGCAGGGCTTCATAGGTCAGATCTTGGATCTGGGCTGTCTGGGTTCAAATGCTATTCCTTAATTACAAGCTGTGTGACGCTGGGCAAATTACTCAGCCTCTCTGTGCCTCAGAAAAAATTCACATATCTGTAAAAAGCGAAGGATAGTAACTGGCTTGGGGTTTTCCGTTACTAGTCACAAGACTCATCAGCTGCCCACCATGTGGTCAATGCCCCTGAAATGTGAGCTTGCTGATGAAGCAGACAGTAGAGCCTCCTTCTGCCCTGGGACTCTATGGGAGACCCAAGTGGGGGTGGGGGTAATTTTAAAAGTAAAAAGAGAAACTGAGTATTGAGTAGAATTTAGATTCCTGTTTATGAGGGAACATTCCCTGAAGGAGGGACAGTGACTGGGAATCGGCTTTCAGTGTCTAGGTGCCCCAAGGCATTTACTGTTGACATAATTGATATTTTGGGGAAGACTGTCACATGCAAATAGTCTCTGCAGGCCCCTGGACTCTGCCTTCAGGCCACGCTCAAAGCCTCAGTCCCTTCCTAGATGCTCAGGCTGGGCCTCTCTGGTTTCCTCTGCAAGGAATGTTCTTTTATGGTTCTTTTTCCTTCTCCACATACTTCTCCCCACTAGCATGCTCCCCATTCAGTGAGCTAATTTCTCCTAGTCCTTCAAGTCTCTGGGAAGACTCTACTGTCCTCCCTTGAGCTTCCACAAAACCATCTATATCCCTCCCCTTTGCTACCCGCTGGGATACTTACCTGTATCCATTTCGGTGGTCAGCTCTGTGGGGAAGAGTACCATGTGTAGCTTGTTTTATGTTACGTCTTTCATTCCTACTCTCTGGCCTAACAAATTCTAAAGACATGCTTAACCAAGGATACGCGGAATACTAGAACATGCAACTGGACATAATCAGTTTCAAAGACTTTATCTTTGCATGCTACAAGTCACCTTCAGCAGGGCTGAAGGCTGGGGGCTGGGAGAATATATGAAAACATGGCTTTAGTGTGAACATATCCGCTAAATTTACAAGTACAGATCAAATACCTGATTTAAAAAAATAGTCTTATTTTATATGTTGTGAACTCCAAACCTCAGTGTTCGTTTAGGGTAGAGTTTGGGAAAAGAAATTGAATGGGAGATTCAGCACATAGAAACCACAAAATAAAGACAGATTAAATATTGTATATTTTTCTCAAAGTAAATTTTCTAATAGCTGTTTCTTGCCTATTAACTGATGAGTTACTGTCTAAAGGAGACAAGCCCAGGAAGACTAGCTCCTCATATTTTTAGAAGTACTTAATTGAACTCTAACAACTCCTTGAGAGTTATGGCAAGGTTCAGGACGTTTTGTATCTTCGTCAGGCATATGATGTATCACTGCCTTCCTGGCCCAGTGTCTTTTAAGGAATTCCACAGACCAAATGCCTGACCATGGCAGGGGACTTGTTATAAAACAATCATCAGACAAGTTGAAACAACATCAAAAATATTTCTTCTGCATTTGGTGGAGCATTGTTCATGATGCCCAACCCCAGAATTATTTTCTTTTGCATCTCAGAGTTGATAGTGAACAGCATGTCGGGCTGAGTGACCTACCTGTAATTCTTTCTACTTTAACAGTAAATAAAAAAAGGAAATCCTTGTTGCCCTTTGGTTATTTACTTATAAAACCTTATTTATGCTCCCAAAGAATTTATATCTTCCAGATAAAATGTGAAGTGTGGTACAAACGAAGATGTATATATTAAATATGAAAACATGCTGGGACTTTGGAGCAATTCGTAGGACATTATATGAACTGTACATAGTTTTATAATTTTAACAAATGGCATGAAATTTCATCCTTTTAAATGAGACTCCTGATTCTTATTTTTCTTTCTAAACTGAAGGAAAATAGAAAAAAAAGAAACTCTTTTGGTTTCAGGATTGGACTTATTTTAGGCTTATTTGTTGATTTTTGGACTTGTTACAAGCCCCTGTGGGGAAAGTCCTGGAGTCAGGAAGACCAGGCTTTCAACCCTCCCTCTGGCACCAAACTGTCACACATACTTGGGCAGTTGACTTAACTTTGTCGGTCAGTTTTCTTATCTGTAAAGCAGGGATAGCATATCTGTTTCACATGGTTGATGTTAGTATCCAGCACAAACTGAGTTTCAGGCTTTTTTTTTCTTCTTTCTTTTCTTTTTTTATATTCATAGCTAGAGACAACAAACTGGGCTTGAGTCGGGGAAAAAAAAAGAGTCCTGATTTTGCTACTTCTTGGTTTTGTGACTTTGAACAAGGTAACTCAGAAGGAGAAATTTAGACCTGAAAGGATTGGAGGGATCATCCACTCTAGCCTCCTTGACTTACGTATGACAAAATTGGGGTCCAGAAAAATGAAGGAATTTTCCCAAGGCCATATTATTTTTAGTAGGGCCAATTGATCCAAATAATACAAGATTGGGGAAAGTGAAAAATAAGATCCTTTCACCAATTGCTTTCTTTTCAGCTTATTTTTTTTTTTAAACATTTTTTTTTGTTTTATGGTATTTTCAGGGAAAAAATATAAATTTTGTAAATGAATAATCCAAATAAATAGAAACTCTTGATAAAGATTCTGGTTGATTCTGCCTTATCTTGGTAGTTTCCTTGTCTCTCTAATTCCTGACATACGATAGTATTTAATAAATGATAATAGTTAAAATAAATGAATAAATGAAAGATTAAGTTAAAACAAGATGACAAAGACATCACAGCTTTCTTTTTCTCTGGAGAAAATGAATTCACAGAATAAGGAACAGTAAATAAAAGGGTTAACATTCTTTATAGATATTGGAAGACAGTTTTGGAAGTAGTTTTGCCTTTTAGATCTGGAGTTAGGCAGTTGCTTAATCTCTACTCTTCAAATTCTCATGGTGGCAGAAACTGCTCATTATTCCCTAGGATTCCTTTTGCCCTTCTTCTTTCAGTAATGGAATTCCTGTGTATTAGCAAGGCACATAGTACCCAGCTTGGGACAATATTTCACAACCTTCTTTGCAGCTACAAGATTAGGTTCTTTCCAGTGGGATGTGACCAGAAGTGATGATACCTTTTGGAACTTTTCTTTAAAAAACTGTTGTCTGGGAAATGATAATAATAGAACACCTAGAGGGAACCCAGAGATAGAAGTCACATATTGGTAGCAGAGTCTCTGTCCTCACCTCTGTACTGTCAGGTGAGAAAGATGCAAGTTTCTATGCTAATAAGACCCAGTGTTTTTTTTTTTTTTCTTTTTTCTACATGGGCAGGCATCGGGAATCGAACCCGGGTCCTCTGGCATGGCAGGTGAGCATTCTTGCCTGCTGAGCCACCATGGCCTGCCCAGACCCAGTGTTTTTAGGGGGATAATTTTTTAAAGAAGGACCTTGGTATACACCCTAATTAAAACAGAAATTGGTATCAGAAGTGGGGTGTTAACCATGACAAAAACCTACATTTTATGGCATTGGATAGCAACAGGCAAAAGGCGTAATATTTTAAACAGAAACATTAGTAACACTGTTACTCTGTGGCAAATCATTTGCTAAAACAATTACCTATCATAATTTGAAGGACAGTCGACCACGTGCTTTACTGACCTTCAGTTCAGGGAGAAAATCTCAGCATATAGGTTTATGTTGACTCATTAGTTTTAACAATTTGTTACAAGAGAAAGGTGAAATCACGTAGTAATCAGCCAGTAAGAAGATAGAGAAAGAAATATAGCTCTAAGGGAAGTTCTTTTTACCTATGGTTTACAATATGACTTGATGTGAAACTTAAAAGTCTGGGCAGTGCAGAATTGGAAAATCTGTTTGTATCACTGAATAGCAGTAGATAAGGTTGATGATGGACGTATTTCTCATGAGCCTTCTGTTAAGTGGTCTCCTTGGCCAGGCAATAGAAGTCAATCCTGAGCAAAGATTATATTGAAGATGTTGCCTTCTCAACTGTTTCAAATGGCTGCCACTAAAAATAGCTAACATTCAATTGAAAGAGAGTGATAGGCTGAGCACAGAGATCGGTAAATGAAGTCTTTGGTTACTGTTACATTCACGGGAAGCCATTGGGTTATAGATCCTATTTGTAGGTGATGAGTGTGACTATTTACAGGAAGAAGAGTATGTGTATGCACGGGTACTGGGCACAGAGGTTGATGTGACAGAGGCTACCAATTTACCTTAGTAGTCATTCTCTCATTCTTTTTTCTTCTAATGAAATATCTCCAGCCCTACCACTCCCTCTGCCCTGAGTTTTAGCAGGATGTGTGGTTGTCTAACCTGAAACTATATTTCCTCAACCTTCTTCGTGGCTAGTGTTACCATATCACTCAGTTCTAGCCAGTGGTATGTGAATTGAAGTTCTGTATGTGTTTGAAAATCATTTACTCATCCCTTCTACCCATACTGCTGTGCACTGGTTGGGAAATCGCAACAACTAGAACAGCTGCCTTGGGCCAATGAGAAAAGCTTCATATTGATGACAATAGAGATACCCCACCTTCTTATACTACCCACTTTTGGATGTTACATGAGATGAAAAGAAACTTCATTGTATCTCATTTAAACCATTGTATTTTTTGGTGTCTTTGTTTCAGCTGCTTAACTTTTAGTCTAATGAGTACATAGATTTTCATATATTATCAAGTTCAATATAAGAAAAGAGAAGGAGCATTAAGTATTTTTGGTAGGAAGGGATTTAATACAGGGAATTGGTTACTCAAAAAATTATTAAAGGGATCAAAGAAGGAGGTTCTAGGTTGTTCCATAGTTATTTAGGAATGTCCTCAAAATTTAACGTAACTGATCCACCAGGGGAGCTACTACTTCTGAGGCCACTAGTGGATCCAGGATCAAGAACCACTACTGCTGCTGCTGCTGCAGCCTCTGGACTCCAAGGTGTGTATAGAAATGGACCCCGAAACTTGGTTCTAGGAGACTTACAGGTCTAAGACCCTTATTTCCAGAAGAAATAGTCAAAAAAGGATAAGAAGTGGGTCTCTGCCCCACTTTTGCCTTCTGTATCTCCATGCCTCACTTGTGTGGTTCTGCTTTTGGGAACTTAATTTGCTTCCAGAATCCTAGGTGCAAGGGAATCTGGGAAAAGTTGTTTTTGGCCTTGCAACCTCTCCAAAGTATCCAGCACTTCGTCATCTCATCTCTGAGATGGAGATGGTGTGTGTTTTAGTTTCCTAGGCTGCTAAAAGCAATTCCATTAAATGGGTTGGTTTAAGCAATGGGAATTTACTAGTTTACTGCTTGAGTCTGAAAAAATGTCCAAATCAAGGCATCATCGAGGTGATGCTTTCTTTGATGATCCTTGACTCCTTTTCCACATGGCCAGGCACATGAAAGTGTCTGCTGGTCTCCCTTCTCTTCTGGGTTTTGCTGTGTTCAGCTTCTTGCTTCTGTGGCATTTCCTCTCTCTCTCTCTCACACACACACTCTCTCTCTCTATTGTATTTATAAAAGACTCCAGTAATAGCATTAAGTCCTATCCTAAATGAGGTGGGTCACATCTTAACTGAAGTAACCTCGTTAAAAGGTACAATGGATTTATAACCACAGGAATGGATTACATTTAAAAACATGTTTTTCTGGACTTAATACAACTTCAAACCACACCTCAAAGGGCTATCGGGACAGTTAATACATACATGTGTCTGGTACATATTAATGACTCAGAAATTATTGCTATTATAATATTATTGAGTGACTTAAATATAATGTTTCTTTTTGCCATATTCTCATCTCTTCACAAAAATAATTGATTGCTTAAGGACTGATAAGCTTGATAATGGTAGCTACTTTTACATATAAGTAACATAAATGTAGAAACCTCTCTATTAATACAAAAGCTAACTACCACCTGAACATAAATTTTCATTAGTGAATGCCCAGGAAAGTGATAATACTCCATACACAGTTTGTTAATAAATTGAGTAATAATAGTTAGCATTCTATTTTAGAGAATTGGGAATCTATTGAAGGATTTTAAGTTGGGGAGTGGCATTATTATACTTGCCTTTTAGAAATTCTCTTTGGTGGAATGGAGAATGCATTAAAGGAGGGTTAGAGGAGGGGTAGTTGCAATGATTTAGGTGAGTGATGATAGCTCCTTGGCTCACTAGCATAGGGGCACTGGGAAGGGAGACAAGCAGTTTGGGAGGTGTCAGTGGCAGGACTTGGCAATTCTTAGCCTAGAATCCTGTCAAGGGAATTCTGAAATAATAGAATGAAATTTTATTTCTCAGTAATATGCCTAAAATGTTTGTGGGTACCTTTGGATACTTATTACCTGATGTGAATTAAAAGCTTGTTTCTGATTCATATCAGTAAATAAGAGGAAAGGAAGATGACGTCATCTTTTGTTGGTTTACAACCATGAAGGAAGCAAGTATTGTATAATGTATTCTATGAACTTGTTCCAGATATATCTGATAGGTATACAATGGCTGAGCGTGAAAGACTTTTAAATCATAGCTATGCTGCACTGTTATATATTAGAGGCCAAAGTGTTGGTATCTTGCTTTATGTCTGATGACCAGATGTTTTAATGGTTTAGACACTTTACTTGGGCTATCCTGGAATGGCCTTCACACAGGGAACCTTGTGTTGACACACAGAGAATGGCTTAGGTGCATGCGCTGACTATCATCTTGCTAGATTCCCAATTTGTTTGGATATTCATTCAGTCAAGAATGACAAAATGACTATGGAATACTACTGTTGGTTTAAAAGTCGATTATAAATACAAAGCAAAGTATGCCCTATTTTAAAATAAGTTATGCCTGAAGTAATTATAGAACCATTGCTAAACTGCAGGCATAGCTATCAGGGCAAATGAGAAGCCGATTAGTTCGCAAGCAAAGAGTTCCTGTCAGCTCTGTACCCATGTCACTGGTGGTGAATGTCAGTGTTGCTGGTATCATTACGGGTAAAAGGTCAGTCACATTCCAACTTCCTTAGTCTTAACTATTTCCTGTGCAGTCTAAAAATACACTGAATGAAAGTAGGCTAAGTTCAGAGGATAGGAGCAGTCTATTTTGTTCTGAGGAATATTAAAAGCAATTAAGTCATTTAAACAACCCCCAAACTATTTGATTCAATTCAAAAAGTAATTACTGGATTTGGTGCTCCTTAAGATGTTCCTGGTTCTTTTTCTTCCACTCTGATAACCTAAGAGGTAGTTTCTACTCTCCCAATTCGTCTTGAATCCATTGAAAAGGTACAATTCAGAAAAAAAACGTGTCTCTGTAAATGAGTATCTTTAAACCTTTATAACTTTAGATTGTAGAAGTATAATTCCTAAAGATGTCATATGTCTGTGAGGTTGGCCAATAATTTTTGCCAGTTTGATTTCTTAAACACGTATTTATTGAATGTCTGTGATATGTGGGGTTCTCTTCCGCAGTCAGCATTTCTTTACCACCTACTCTAGAAGGACAAATTTCCTGAGTCCTCACAGTCCCTGTGTTACAGATATGGAAACTGACTGCTCCTCAGCCAGGAAAAATGAGTTGCCTGTGATGGCAGAAGGCATCACTTGACTGGAGTTCTAAAGAAGAGCCAGATGAGTTGTTCCCATTTCTACCTTTTCCATTAGTCTTTCTCATGCCATGCTTACAGGAAACTATTAGTAAACTAGCTACAATACATCAACATAGTATTTTAAACAGGTATTCTTAGACAACATGACAATATTCTTATGTTTTACACATTGCCTATAAAGATGCAAATTTATGTTAGCTTCTTTGAAGACCGTACACATAAAATGGGATACAATGAATAAAGTAAGGCAAGATTATTTCTAACGATTTTCAAACATATCCAATTTTAATCTTTTGTTAAGCTTATTAAGGAATCTATTTCCAACTTTAAAATCATACAAAGAAGATAACATGAGAAAGCAAATAGGAAAATTTAAGAGTCTGATAGAGTTTCCTAAACTACAGGTTTAGAAGGCAACATTTGTACTCTTAACCTTGATATTCACAATAAATTTCCTTAAATTTTAGTGCTTTAGTTCAATTTTTTCTTTTCAAACTTATACTTTATTTTTATTTTCAATTACAAAAGAATGAATGGTGAGTCTCATAATATTAAAAACTCATAATATATAGTATGTAGATTAGAAAATGCTGGATTAATGCCCCTCCCCTCCACCTCTTTACACCAGTTCTACCTGGGAATTAACAACTGTTCATGATTTAATGGGTACCTTTCCAGAAGTCTTTCTCTATATGTACAAAGTAACTCTATTTCTAAAATATAACTTCAGTTTGGAAAGAAATACTGCAATTGCTCACCTTACATTAGTGAGAAAGACCTTGCAGATGGAAAAAAAGTAGAGGTAAAAGTGAATTTGTATTGGATTAAACACAATCTCCTCAGAAAACCTTTCTTTCCAGGATTAGGTTAGAGTTTTCTCAAAATCCAGTAAATTCAAAATTGTTTCTCCCCAACAGCAGTACATTTAAACTCTTCCTCGGGAACCTTCATGAGCCCTGACCCTCCCCCATGAACAGGTAGGGTAGGAAAGTGATCAACACAAGTTGAGCACAGATCTGATGGAGGTGCATTGTGTGTGAAAAGAGAAAGGAGAAGGTGGACTCAAAGGGAGTACACCAAGAACAAGAAGCAAGTATAAGGGGAATAGACATTGTAAGAACAGGGGTGTTTAAAGAAATTAGGAAATATCTTGAGATGAATGAAAATTAAAACGACACACAAAACTTAGGGACTTTAGCAAAGGACATCCTCAGAGGGAAATTTATAGCCGTAAGTGCTTACATTACAAAAAGAAAGATAAAAATAAATAACCTAACCTCATATCAGAAGGTACTAGAAAAAGAAGAGCAAATTAAACCCAAAATAAGGGAAAGGAAGGAAATAATAAAGACAAGAGTGGAGATAAATGAAGTTGAGTATAGAAAAATAATAAAAAGACTCAACAAAACCAAAAGTTGGTTCTTTGAAAAAAATCAATAAAAGTGACAAATCTTTGGCTAGACTGACAAGCGAAAAAAGAGAGAATGTTGCAAATAACTAAAATCAGAATTGGAAGGAGGGTATTACTACTGATCCCACAGAAATAAAATGTATCATAACAGGATACCATGAACAACTGAACACCAATATATTAGATAACCTAGAAGAAATGGGAAAATTCTTAGAAACACACAAATTACCTTAATTGACTCAAGAAGAAATAGGACCTCAACAAATGAATAGCAAGTAAAGAGACTGAAAGAAGTTTCAAAAACATCCTGACAAAGAAATGTACAAACTAGATGTCTTCTGTGGTGAATTTTACCAAACATTCAAAGAAAAACTCAAACCAATCTTGTTCAAGCTCTTCCAAAAAAACTGAAGAGGATGGAAACACTTCCTAATTCATTCTATGATTGCCTTCATACCAATGCCAGATGAAGATATCATAAAAAAAATTAAACACCAATACCCCTTATGAATATGATGCAAAAATCCTCAATTAAATACTAGAAAATTAAATCCAATAGCGCACTAAAAGGTTTATACACCATGACCTCGTGGTGGGATTTTTTCCCTTCTTTTTTACTTTTTGTTTTTATTGATATATGTTTTATACTCACATACCATGTAATCATCCATAGTGTACAATGATTCACAATATCAGCATATAACTGTGCATTTATCCTCACAATCGACTTTTTTTTCTTTTTTGTGAAAAATAACCTATATACAAAAAAAACATAAAACATTTCAAAGCACATTGCAGCAATTAGTTGTAAAACAGATTTCAGAGTTTGGTATGGGTTGCAATTCCACAATATTATGCTTTTACTTCTAGCTGCTCTAAGATATAGGAGACTAAAATAAATAACAGTATAATGATTCAGCAATCATACTCATTTGTTAAACCCTGCCTTCTCTGAATAACTCTACCGTGTTAGATGGTGTTTTTTCCACTCTTTAGAGGTATCTGGGCTATGCCCATTCTAACTTTTTCACGTTGGAAGGGACCTGTTGATAATATGGGATGGGGGATAGAATTAGCTGATGTTCTGAAGAGGCTGGCCCCTTTGAATTTCTTGACTTAACCAGTCTAGGGACCCATCTGGAGGTTGTAGTTTTCTAGAAAGTTACCCTAGTGCATGGAACCTTTGTAGATTCTTATGTAACACTCTAGGTGTTCTTTAGAATTGGCAGGAATTGTTTTGGTTGGGGTTTGGCAAACTATGATAGGTATCAATGTTTAACAGAAGCTTGTGTAAGAGTGACCTCCAGAGTAGCCTCTTGACTATTTGAACCCTCTCAGCCACAAAGTACAACAAATCTTATTTGTTACACTTCTTTTCTTCCTTTTGGTCAGATGGTATTGTTGATCTCACAATGCCAAGGCCAGGCTCATCCCTGGAAGTCATCTCCCATGCCACCAGGGAGATGTTTACCCCTGAATGTCATGTCCCACATTGGGGGGAGGGCAATGATTTCACTTCAGAGTTGCGCTTAGTGAGAGAGAGGCCACATCTGAGAAACAAAAGAGGTCCTCCGGAAGTAACTCTTAGGCATATCTATAGTTAAGCTAAGCTTCTCTACTACATACATAAGTTTCACAAGAGCAAACCTCAAGATCAAAGGCTTGGCCTATTGATTGGAGTGTCCCTAATGTTTGACACAGTATCAGTGGTTTTCCCAGTTGTAAAGTTTAATAGTTCCATATTTTTTCTCCCATCCCTCAAGGGACTTTGCCAGTACTTTTTGATTATCTGCTTAATATACTCGGAATTTATTCAGGCATTATATTAAGCTACACAGGATTAAAGGCCCTCATTCTTATTCTGGGTTCCCTGTGTTATGATTGTTTAAGTGATCAATCCAGAAAGGTTGAGTTAGATTATGTACTACAGAAAATTTAAATTCTGGGCATAATAAACCTTTCTTCCAGTGGTCTCAAAGAGTAGATAAAGTTCTAAAATATAATGTCTTCCTTATCCCTATATTCTGAATTAGTTTAATCCCTATGTGATCGACTTTGTTCTTATCTCTAAATGCCACATTATACATATATAAAATAGCCCCTCAAAATCCAGAAATATCAAGTAGTACTTTAGACTAAATGTGACTGCTGTAAGAACTTACTATCTAAGCCCCTGTTTTCTTATAAGTATTTTCTAAAAGAGACCATACAATATTTGCTCTTTTGTTTCTGGCTTATTTTGCCTCAAAGTGGTAAGGTTTATACCAAGTATGCAAGGGTGGTTTAAAATCAAATAATGTAGCATATCATATTAATAAAATGAAAGGGAAAAAAGCACGTGATCACCTCAATTATTTTAGAAAAGTCACCCTTCTTGATAAAACACCTTAAAAACTAGAAATAGAAGGAAACTTCCTTAACATGATAAAGGGCATATATAAAAAACCCACAACTAATAGCATACTTAACAGTGAAAGACTGAAAGCTTTCCTTCTGAGATCAAGAACAAGACATCATTGCCCACTGTCACCATTACTGTTCAATATTGTACTGGAAGTTCTATCCAGGGCAATTAGGTATGACAAAGAAAAAAAATACAACCAAATTGGAAAGGAAGAAGTAGAACTTTCCCTTTTCTCAGATGACATGATCCTATATATAAAAGAAAATGCCAAAGAATTTACAAGAAAGCTATTAGAGCTAATAAATGCTTTTAACAAATTCATGGGTTACAAGATTAACACTCAAAAATCAGTGGTCTTTTCAAACACCAGCAGTGAGCAATCTGAAAAGAAAATCAAGAAAATAATTCCATTTTATAATAGCAACTAAACGAATAAAATATCTAAGAATAGATTTAATCAAGGATGTAAAGGGCTTGTACATGGAAAACCACAAATCATGGCTGAAAGAAATTAAAGATCTAAATAAATGGAAAGACATTCCATGTTCATGGATTTATGAACATTCATGGGAGACTAAATATTGTTAAGATATCAATACTGCCCAAAGTGATTACAGATTCAATGCAATTCCAATAAAAATTCCAACTACTTTCTTCACAGAAATGGAAAAGCCAACTATCAAGTTTATATGGAATTGCAAAGGCCCAAAAATAGCTTTAAAAAACCTCAGAAAAGAGCAAAGCTGGGAATTCACACTTCCCTATTTCAAAACTTATTACAAAGCTACAGCAATCAAAACAGTGTGGCACTGGCATGAGGACAGACATATAGACCAATGATATCAAATTGAAAGTTCAGAAATAAACTCTTACCTCTATGGTGAATTGGTTTTTGACAAGGGTGCAAAGTTCACTCAATGGTAAAAGAATAGTCTCCTTAACAAATGGTGCTGGGGAAACTGGATATGCATGTGCAAAAGAATGAAAGTGGAGCTCTACCTCACACCATAAGCAAAAATTAACTCTAAATGGATCAAAGATCTAAATATAAGAACTAAAATTATAAAACTTCTGGAAGAAAGCATATGGAAATACCTTCAGGATATGTATGAGGTTTCTTAGACTTTGCACCCAAAGCATCAGCAACAAAAGAATCAAATAGATAAATTGGAACTCATCTAAATTAAAAATTTTTGTGTATTAAAGGACATTATCAATAAAGTGAAAAGACAGCCTACAGAATGGAAGAAAATATTTTTGTAAGCATATATCTGATATCCAAAACATAAACTCTATAACTCAACAACGAAAAGACAATTCAAAAAAGTGGTCCAAGAACTTGAATAGACATTTCTCCTAAGAAGATATGCAGATGGCCAATAAGCACATGAAACAGTGCTTAACATTATTAACCATTAGGGAAATGCAAATGTAAAACCTCAACGAGATGCCACTTCATACCCACTAGAATGGCTATTATTTTAAAAATGAAAGTAACAAGTGTTGGTGAGGATGTGGAGAAATAGGAACCCTTGTACATTGTTGGTGGAAATGTAAAATGGTGCAACCACTATGGAAAACAGTTTGGCAGATCCTCAGGGAGTTAAATGTAGAATTACCATATACCTGACAAACCAACTTCTAGAAAAATACCACAAAGAATTGACAGCAGGGAATCACACAGATATCTGTATACCAATGTTCGTAGCAGCATTTTATTCACAAGAGCCAAAAAGTGGAAACAATCCAAGTGTCCATCTGTGAATGAATGGATAAACAAAATGTGGGATATTATTCAGCCATAAAAAAGAATGAAGTTCTGATATATGGGACAACGTGGGTGAACTTTGAAGCCATTATCTTGAATGAAATAAACCAGACACAAAAAGACAAATATTATATGATATCACTTATAAAAAATAACTAGAATAAGCACATTTGTAGAGATAGAAAGTAGATTACAGGATACCAGGGGTAGGAGTAGGGTGGGAAATGGGGAGTTATGCTTAGTGGGTTCAGAGTTTCTGTTTGGGGTAATGCAAGTTTTGGGAATGGATGGTGGTGATGGTAGCAAACATTGTGAATGTAATTACCTGAGTTGGGTGCTTGAAAGTGGTTAAAATGGGAAATGTTCTGTTGTATATATGTAACCACAATAAAAATTAAAAAAAAAAACACACGAAAAATCTCCTACTTTAAGGAACTATTACTAAGATGACCTGAATCCTCTGTTAGATCTTCTCAATTTGTCATGGCAGAACCAGTGCATCTCTCCAGTATGAAATGGTCCCACTCAACTCTAATAATATCATAATATTAAAAAGAAAATATCAGTTCCCAAGACCTCTGCTTTATTAATCCCAGAATCCTATTCTCCAATGGAAAAGAGACTGAATCTTTCCAAAAGCCAATCACAAAATTAGAGTCTCCACCACAGCAAGGATATGGTGGGTGGAGCAGAATGAAACTTTTCTGGACAGTATGGATGGAATGAGATTTCAGAAGACTGGGAAAGCTTTATTTTTTTTTTTTTTGCTAATCTTTTGAGATGTTCCCATTTCAGGAAAAACATTAAAAAAATATTTCCATAGACATTACAATTCCACCTCTCAGTTTAAAAGTATTGATACAGAACAAAATTGACAACACATTATCATACCTTGTTTATTATGCAGAAACTCCAATTAATTTCCAGGTAAGACAAGTTTGTTTCTATGTTATTTTGGAGAAGAAAAATTATCATTTTAATGAAATTTATACATCAATTAGCATACTTATTTTGATAACTTCACTTTTGTTAAAAAAATTTTATATTTTATTGTTCAATTTTCATTTTATATGTAAGCTCATCTTTTTGCAAAATGTTTTTGTATATTTTAGCTTATTAAAAGTGTTTTATCTGTTCTAGAATTTTATTGTTTTCCAATTTTGTTAATATTATTTCTCTAACTTTTATTTACCTTTGGATGGGTTCTTTTTCTATTTCCCCACATGCAATTCAATGAATGCTTAGTTCTTGTCTCATTTTCATTTCCAGAAACAAAGACATTTCTTAAGAAAAACCTAACAAATAAAATGTCTCGTTTGGATATTGTTTTAACTCTTCTAAGTGTGTTCCTGTCTATTTTTCTCATTTGATCCCCAGATTACACTCTAAAGTTTGAGTTTATTATTTATTTCCACTTGTCAGATGAAGAAACAAAGAACTCAATAAGTTAATGAAATGACTTATTCAAGGAAAAATAATAAATTAGAGACAAAGTGAATCTTAAGACAAATTTCAAAGTTGAAATACTGTAATATAATGCAGAAAGCCAACATTGGAAAGGCTGGACAAAATTATAATGGAGATACTTTTTGGTCAACAGGTGCTGTCTTAAAGTTGCAGGGCTACACCATTCACATCCTAACAACTCTCACGTGTCCATCTCTGTCCTCACTTCTCTCCTGAGCACCACTCTTGCGTATCCAATTGCTTGCTTGACTCTCTTGTTGGAAATCTCATAGGCATCAAACTGTGATTTTCACCACTATCGTCAACAATTCATCCTGCAGTTATCCATGACAGTAAATGGCAAGTTCCTCAGGATAAAAATCTTGGAGTTATCATTACCTCCCTCCTTTGTCATACACACTTCATCATATCCAACACCAAATACTGATGACTCTTCCTCAAGACATAATAAGAATGTAACCAGTCTGTTTTGGGTTGGGGCTTCTGAGAAGCAACTCAAACAACTACTAGTGTATCAGTATTAGGGAGTTCTCTTGGGATGACCCGTCTGTGGATGGGAGGGGACAGGAGCAGCTACTGGGTAGGGGAAAAGTTGAGCTACAGTTTCCAGAGGGGTCTGATAGCTAAAGACTGTATACCTGTTGCACTCCCAGCAGCTGGGAAATAAGGCCTTCAGTCCTGGGAGGAGATCTGCCAGCTCTTCTTATTGTCCACTGCAACTTCTTTCCACCATTACCAATATCACTACCACCTTGGTTTAAGTCATCTTCATTCCTCACCAGGGCAGCTGGTCTCCATTTAGCCTTTCTATTGATTCCATTCTTGCCTCCCCGTTGTCTATTCTGAATACAGGAAAGGTCCTTCTTGAAGGAAAGTTAGATTGAGTTTATTCATCTGAGCAATCCTTCCAGTGGCTTCCCATCCCATTCAGAGCAAAATCCAAAGTCCTTATAATAGCTCACAGGATCCTCCTCCATGATTTGCCCTCCTCCTTCCTCTAATTTCATCTTCTACTACAATTTTCTCTGCTCATCCCACTCTAACTTCACTGGCCTTCTTTCTTGGTTAAGCACTTTGCTATGTGTGGACATTTGCACTTGATGTTCTCTCTGCTGTGTTATTTCTGGTTGTTGTCTGCTATGTCTTGTAGTAACTCATTTGGCTCCTTCTGTCACTTCTCTTCAGGAATCTGCTCAATTATCACTTAATAACGAGGTCTTCCCAGATCTCCCTATAAAAAAATCCTATCCTGTCATTCCCTGTCCCCGTTCCTTTAGTTTGCACCATCTAACTAATTATATATGCATTGCTTATTGCTCTACTTCCCATCTAGATGTAAGTTTCAAGAGGACAGGGCCATTGTTTTGTTCACTTCAATGTCCTGGTTAAAATACTGAGGATATATGAGAGGTACTCAGCAAATGCCTGTTGAATGAATGAACAGGGAAGTCAGGAAGGTATAATAGAAATCAGATAGACCTGGTTTCAAGTGCTAACTTTGCCACTAAATAATTTTGGCAAGTCTCTCTGAGCCTCAGTTTCCACACCTATAAAATGGAGACAAAAACCTTATAGCATCATTAATTCATTCAAAACATTTATTGATTGGCTGCCCTGTTCCAGTTAGTATTTTATGCTGGGGAGAATGTGATGAATAAACAGACACTGTTCTGGCTTCTACAGACATTTTAGTGAGGGCACACAGACAATATACAAGATAATACAAGTAAATAGGATAATGTTAAGAAATGATGGCTACTGTAGAGGAAATAATCAGGGTGATGTGATAGTTTGGAATGGGGAAGGTACTTTAGAAAGAACAGTCATGGAATGTTTTCTGGGGGGCTGACATTGAATTGAAACCTGGAAAGTAGAGTCTTGAGCAGGATCAAGCCCTTCTGAGAGAAGCAAAAGAATGTAGGGTAAGAATGCTTTTGGTATGTAGACCTGTCAGAATGAAAGGCAAAATGGCTGGAGGGTAGATCCACCATCTTATCCTTTCCTCTCTCCTCCTGCTCCGGCGGCTCTCCAACCACCACCGTGCCCTCTTCCGCCTTCACCGGCTCCTCCGCCACCGTCCTTGACAGCCTTGCCACCCTCACCTTTCCTCTTCCAGAACAGCTACTGGGGGAGTGGAGACGATACAGAGCAGCTCCCAGAGCCACGACAGAGATCAAAGGGACAGCGTACCCCATCTTGGAACGGCTGACTGTCTGGGAGAACCAGCTCCGGTGAGATTGCTGAGGGGCGCGGGCTTTCCCGGGCGGGATGGCAAGCGGCCGGAATCCCTCCCTTCCTCCTTCCCAGGGCAGCTGGCAGAATTGGGCAGGCGGTCCCCTTGGGCCGCGGTGGCTGGCGCCCCCACCACGCGAGGCCCCCCGGACCAACTGAGAGACTTGGGTCGGAAATCCCCAGACCGCGGAGAACGGTGACCAGGGGGGGTCCCTTCCAAACACGTGACTCCCCGGTCCGGCTGGGAACGGTGCACTCTCCCGGGCTGCGGCGGCTGGCGCCCTCCCGCCATGCTTGGCGTCCCGGGCCAACTAGGAAATTCGGTCGGGTGCTCTCCCGGGCTGTGGCGGCCGGCGACCCTACCCGTGGTCGGACCCCCGGGCTGGCTGGCACTCTTCCAAGCCGCTTCGGCTGGCGAGCCTCCCCCACGGCAAGAGTTTTCCAAAGTTAAAGGACTCACAGCACCTTTTACTGGTGGAACCCGCAGACAAACGTGTGCCACAAGTGCCACCTACTGGGCAGGATAAGAAAAACAGAACCCAGAGAGTTCACAGAAAAATCTTTCAACCTGTTGGGTCCAACACCCAGGCGCCAGCAGAAGATAACGGATCATGCTCAGAAAATTGAAAATATGGCCCAGTCAAAGGAACAAACCAATAGTTCAAATGAGATACAGGAACTGAAACAACAAATGCTGAATATGCGAACAGAAATGGAAAACCTCTTCAAAACCGAAATTGATAAATTGAGGGAGGACATGAAGAAGACATGGGCTGAACAAAAAGAAGAAATAGAAAAACTGAAAAAACAAATCACAGAACTTATGGAAGTGAAGGATAAAGTAGAAAAGATGGAAAAAACAATGGATACCTACAATGATAGATTTAAAGAGACAGAAGATAGAATTAGTGATTTGGAGGATGGAACATCTGAATTCCAAAAACAAACAGAAACTATCGGGAAAAGAATGGAAAAATTTGAACAGGGTATCAGGGAACTCAAGGACAACATGAAGCGCACAAATATACATGTTGTGGGTGTCCCAGAAGGAGAAGAGAAGGGAAAAGGAGGAGAAAAACGAATGGAAGAAATTTTCACTGAAAATTTCCCAACTCTTATGAAAGACCTAAAATTACAGATCCAAGAAGTGCAGCGCACCCCAAAGAGATTAGACCCAAATAGGCGTTCTCCAAGACACTTACTAGTTAGAATGTCAGAGGTCAAAGAGAAAGAGAGGATCTTGAAAGCAGCAAGAGAAAAACAATCCATCACATACAAGGGAAACCCAATAAGACTATGTGTAGATTTCTCAGCAGAAACCATGGAAGCTAGAAGACAGTGGGATGATATATTTAAATTACTAAAAGAGAAAAACTGCCAGCCAAGACTCCTATATCGAGCAAAATTTATCCTTCAAAAATGAGGGAGAAATTAAAACATTCTCAGACAAAAAGTCACTGAGAGAATTTGTGACCAAGAGACCAGCTCTGCAAGAAATACTAAAGGGAGCACTAGAGTCAGAACCGAAAAGACAGAAGAGAGAGGTATGGAGAAGAGTGTAGAAAGAAGGAAAGTCAGATATGATATATATAATACAAAAGGCAAAATGTTAGAGGAAAATATTATCCAAACAGTAATAAGACTAAATGTTAATGGACTGAATTCCCCAATCAAAAGACATAGACTGGCAGAATGGATTAAAAAACAGGATCCTTCTATATGCTGTCTACAGGAAACACATCTTAGACCCAAAGATAAACATAGGTTGAAAGTGAAAGGTTGGGAAAAGATATTTCATGCAAATAACAACCAGAAAAGAGCAGGAGTGGCTATACTAATATCCAACAAATTAGACTTCAAATATAAAACAGTTAAAAGAGACAAAGAAGGACACTATATACTAATAAAAGGAACAATTAAACAAGAAGACATAACAATCATAAATATTTACACACCGAACCAGAATGCCCCAAAATATGTGAGGAATACACTGCAAACACTGAAAAGGGAAATAGACACATATACCATAATAGTTGGAGACTTCAATTCACCACTCTCATCAATGGACAGAACATTTAGACAGAGGATCAGTAAAGAAATAAAGAATCTGAATATTACTATAAAGGAGCTAGACTTAACAGACATTTATAGGACATTACATCCCACAACAGCAGGATACATCTTTCTCTCAAGTGCTCACGGATCATTCTCAAAGATAGACCATATGCTGGGTCACAAAGCAAGTCTTAACAAATTTAAAAAGATTGAAATCATACACAACACTTTCTCAGATCATAAAGGAATGAAGTTGGAAATCAATAATACGTGGAGTGCCAGAAAATTCACAAATACATGGAGGCTCAACAACACACTCTTAAACAACGAGTGGGTCAAGGAAGAAATTACAAGAGAAATTAGTAAATACCTCAAGGCGAATGAAAATGAAAACACAACATATCAAACCTATGGGACGCAGCAAAGGCAGTGCTAAGAGGGAAATTTATTGCCCTAAATGTCTATATCAGAAAAGAAGAAAAGGCAAAAATGCAGGAATTAACTGTCCACTTGGAAGAACTGGAGAAAGAACAGCAAACTAATCCCAAAGCAAGCAAAAGGAAAGAAATAACAAAGATTAGAGTAGAAATAAATGAAATTGAAAACATGAAAACAATAGAGAAAATCAATAAGACAGGAAGTTGGTTCTATGAGAAAATCAATAAGATTGATGGGCCCTTAGCAAGATTGACAAAAAGAAGAAGAGAGAGGATGCAAATAAATAAGATCAGAAATGGAAGAGGAGACATAACTACTGACCTCACAGAAATAAAGGAGGTAATAACAGGATACTATGAACAACTTTACGCTAATAAATACAACAATTTAGAGGAAATGGACGGGTTCCTGGAAAGACATGAACAACCAACTTTGACTCAAGAAGAAATAGATGACCTCAACAAACCAATCACAAGTAAAGAAATTGAATTAGTCATTCAAAAGCTTCCTAAAAAGAAAAGTCCAGGACCAGACGGCTTCACATGTGAATTCTATCAAACATTCCAAAAAGAATTAGTACCAACTCTCCTCAAACTCTTCAAAAAAATCGAAGCGGAGGGAAAACTACCTAATTCATTCTATGAAGCCAACATCACCCTCATACCAAAACCAGGCAAAAATATTACAAAAAAAGAAAACTACAGACCAATCTCTCCAATGAATATAGATGCAAAAATCCTCAATAAAATTCTAGCAAATCGTATCCAACAACACATTAAAAGAATTATACATCATGACCAAGTAGGATTCATCCCAGGTATGCAAGGATGGTTCAACATAAGAAAATCAATTAATGTAATACACCATATCAACAAATCAAAGCAGAAAAATCACATGATCATCTCAATCGATGCAGAGAAGGCATTTGACAAGATTCAACATCCTTTCCTGTTGAAAACACTTCAAAAGATAGGAATACAAGGGAAATTCCTTAAAATGATAGAGGGAATATATGAAAAACCCACAGCTAATATCATCCTCAATGGGGAAAAATTGAAAACTTTCCCCCTAAGATCAGGAACAAGACAAGGATGTCCACTATCACCACTATTATTCAACATTGTGTTGGAGGTTCTAGCCAGAGCAATTAGACAAGAAAAAGAAATACAAGGCATCAAAATTGGAAAGGAAGAAGTAAAACTATCACTGTTTGCAGACGATATGATACTATACATTGAAAACCCGGAAAAATCCACAACAAAACTACTAGAGCTAATAAATGAGTACAGCAAAGTAGCAGGTTACAAGATCAACATTCAAAAATCTGTAGCATTTCTATACACTAGTAATGAACAAGCTGAGGGGGAAATCAAGAAACGAATCCCATTTACAATCGCAACTAAAAGAATAAAATACCTAGGAATAAATTTAACTAAAGAGACAAAAAAACCTATATAAAGAAAACTACAAAAAACTGCTAAAAGAAATCACAGAAGACCTAAATAGATGGAAGGGCATACCGTGTTCATGGATTGGAAGACTAAATATAATTAAGATGTCAATCCTACCTAAATGGATCTGCAGATTCAATGCAATACCAATCAAAATCCCAACAACTTATTTTTCAGAAATAGAAAAACCAATAAGCAAATTTATCTGGAAGGGCAGGGTTTTATCTGGAAAAAAAATAAAGCTGGAGGTCTCGCGCTGCCAGACTTTAAGGCATATTATGAAGCCACAGTGGTCAAAACAGCATGGTATTGGCATAAAGATAGATAATATCGACCAATGGAATCGAATAGAGTGCTCAGATATAGACCCTCTCATCTATGGACATTTGATCTTTGATAAGGCAGTCAAGCCAACTCACCTGGGACAGAACAGTCTCTTCAATAAATGGTGCCTAGAGAACTGGATATCCATATGCAAAAGAATGAAAGAAGACCCACCTCTCACACCCTATACAAAAGTTAACTCAAAATGGATCAAAGATCTTAACATTAGGTCTAAGACCATAAAACAGTTAAGGAAAATGTAGGGAGATATCTTATGAAACTTACAATTGGAGGCGGTTTTATGGACCTTAAACCTAAAGCAAGAGCACTGAAGAAGGAAATAAATAAATGGGAGCTTCTCAAAATTAAACACTTTTGTGCATCAAAGAACTTCATCAAGAAAGTAGAAAGACAGCCTACACAATGGGAGACAATATTTGGAAATGGCATATCAGATAAAGGTCTAGTATCCAGAATTTATAAAGAGATTGTTCAACTCAAAAACCAAAAGACAGCCAACCCAATTACAAAATGGGAAAAAGACTTGAACAGACACTTCTCAGAAGAGGAAATACAAATGGCCAAAAGGCACATGAAGAGATGCTCAATGTCCCTGGCCATTAGAGAAATGCAAATCAAAACCACAATGAGATATCATCTCACACCCACCAGAATGGCCATTATCAACAAAACAGAAAATGACAAGTGCTGGAGAGGATGAGGAGAAAGAGGCACACTTATCCACTGTTGGTGGGAATGTCAAATAGTGCAACCACTGTGGAAGGCAGTTTGGCGGTTCCTCAAAAAGCTGAATATAGAATTGCCATACAACCCAGCAATACCATTGCTGGGTATCTACTCAAAGGACTTAAGGGCAAAGACACAAACGGACATTTGCACACCAATGTTTATAGCAGCATTATTTACAATTGCAAAGAGATGGAAACAGCCAAAATGTCCATCAACAGAAGAATGGCTAAACAAACTGTGGCATATACATACGATGGAATATTATGCAGCTTTAAGACAGGATAAACTTATGAAGCATGTAATAACATGGATGGACCTAGAGAACATTATGCTGAGTGAGTCTAGCCAAAAACCAAAGGACAAATACTGTATGGTCCCACTGATGTGAATGGACATTCGAGAATAAACTTGGAATATGTCATTGGTAACAGAGTCCAGCAGGAGTTAGAAACAGGGTAAGATAATGGGTAATTGGAGCTGAAGGGATACAGACTGTGCAACAGGACTAGATACAAAAACTCAAAAAATGGACAGCACAATAATACCTAATTGTAAAGTAATCATGTTAAAACACTGAATGAAGCTGCATCTGAGCTATAGGTTTTTTTTGTTTGTTTGTTTGTTTTTTGACTATTATTATTACTTTTATTTCTTTTCTCTATATTAACATTCTATATCTTTTTCTGTTGTGTTGCTAGTTCTTCTAAACCGATGCAAATGTACTAAGAAATGATGATCATGCATCTATGTGATGATGTTAAGAATTACTGATTGCATATGTAGAATGGTATGATTTCTAAATGTTGGGTTAATTTCTTTTTTTCCGTTAATTAATAAAAAAAATGGCTGGAGGGTACTAATGGAGGGGGAGAGTGATAGGAGATAGAGAGGTAGATAAGGGCTCCATTGTGTAAGGCTGTGTAAAGGAGAATGGATTTTTTTCTGAACACAAAGGAAAGCCACAGGCTATTTGAGTTATGAAATGATCTAACTGCAGTTGAGAATGGCTTTGAGGAGGAGAGGAAGGGAAATGAAGTTTGGAAGCTATTGCAGTGGTCCAGGAGAGAGATGATTTTTGGCTCAGACTAGAATGGTCACCAAGGAACTAGGAGAGGTGGGAAAAACATAGGATATATTTTGAGTAGAGTTCTTTGGACTTGCTGGTGGATTGGGTGGGGGAATAGAGAGTAAGCACGGAACCAAGGAGACCAATCTATAATTTGGGTTTGAGCAACAGAAGGAGGAGTGATTTGAAGGAAGGATTAGAAATTGTGTGTGTTAAGTGATTATATACTATAGCTAATATCTATTTTAATAAAGATAATTATTAGTGGATAGTTTTTGAAGTTCCACATATTAATATTGCTTCTGGAACTCTAAAAATCTGTGGACATTAGTTTACATTGGATTTATTTCTCCAGATATGAAGACCAATTAAAATAGAATCTAGCTAACTGTTTATGTTTAGATTTCATATACAGTAATTGTATGACTTTCTTGCTTTGTCTTGGGTCAAGTTCACACTTCTAGATGAATGGAAAAACTCTATGGAAAATTTGTTTAAACAATATGGATTAGCCATTTTAAACATTTCAGATATATTTACATTCAAAGACTTGCATTTATCACCAAACTTTGCCCTCTTAAAAGGGTGTAGGGAGTGAATATATATATATATATATTTAAGTTAGATTCTGAGAATTGTGTGATTCATTGTGCCCTTTGAAGAAAGGGGTTAACTATATTTGCTATCTTACAAGAAAGATCTGAAGAAAGGAACAGAAATTGACATAAGCCACTAAAGAAAATCCAGAAAGACCTATAGAAAAATACCCTTGCTGTGGCATTTTCAGGAACTCCTCTGACCTACCATTGGATATAGTCGCCACAGTTCATCGATGTGGAAAGGTCATTGCTTATTGAAATGTGCTTCTGAGAGACTGTGGGTTGGGTCTTAAGCTTGTCCAAAGAGCTGACTTAATAACGCCTTGGTGATGAATGTTTCTGCAATGCTTGTGTCAAGAGGTTGACTGAAAGTCATGAAGACCAAAACTTTCTCTGTGGAGAGCTCTCCAGAATGAGTGACGGCTCCAGAAGGCCCTCAATATTTAGGCATTTGAGGGCATGTAATCAACCATGTTATCTGGATCTTTGGCTCCTTTGCTGAATTCTAAAATAAATTTGTAATATACATTAACAATGGAAGGGTGATCTAATGAGGAGGGCTATTATATGAGGGTTTGTGTTGCCAAGGTAAACTACTCAATCCATTTTCCTGATAGTTTTGGCATAATCTGTTCTGGCACCTCAGAGATGGGCAATGCTATGCTATATCTCCTCATGTGATTTGGTTATAAATTAGGGTGATTGAGTAGACAAAATAAAACATGGAGAGCAATATTAGTACATGGGGTGAAGTATAAATCACATCCCAACTTCCTATGCACAGTGATTCACCAAGGGAAATATTTTGGTCCTAAAAGCAAACTAGTCAAAATTCAGTCTCATGAAGATTTCCATCCATCAGTAAAACATTTATTAATTTCTTGCTGATTATCCCAAATAAACTATCCTTATTTTTCTTGGGTCATTTTTCAAATAGAACACCGTGAAATACATTCAGTTTCTCTACTTGAACCAATTTCCATCAAAATCTAATGAAAGTGAGTATAAATTGCTTTCATGAGACTCATATAATATTTGTTTGGGTCTGGGTGTAATCTTTTATTACACTGCCTATTTTGGAGGAAGCCGTTATTTCTTCTTATTATTTTTACATACTCAATGTCTAATTTTGAAGTCTCTTTTACCTGTTACATTAGTCAGGGTTCTCTAGAGAAACAGAACCAACAGGAGAGATCTGTAAGTATGCGATTAATAAAGGTGTCTTACCCAATGGAAGAGTCTAAAATCTGTAGGGCTGATTGTGAAGCTGGAGGCTCCAATGAAGGGTCTGGACAAACTACACAGGAGAGACTCGCTGGCTGAAGAAGCAGTGGAAAGTCTCTTCTTCCTTCAAAGCCTTCAACTAATTGGATCATCTTGTTGTGGAAGATGTGCCTCAGTGATTACAGATGTAATCAGCCACAGATGCAATCAACTGACTGATAATTTAATACATCAGCCAGCCATGAAATATTCTTGCAGTAATGGTCAGGCAAGCACTGGCCTCCAAGTTTACATCAAAATCTAACCATCACAGTCTACCCCTTCTCAACTTGTCAGCTATACACATCACCTTGAAACACACTTAATCTCCAAGTAGAACACAATAACAGACATATGTTTTGCTTAGCAATACTCAACGGTCCTACATGCAACCAGAAATGTGCTACACCTATCCAGAATAGGGTGCAAGTACTTAGGTAACATTCACTCTTAAATTTCATATCCTGTGACTTAAATACTATAACATGAACAACACAATTTATGTCATATGATAAGGGGAAAACAAGATATATACTTATGTACAAATGCAAACATACTCATAACAAAACAGGGAGGAACTATTCATACAATCACAGTCCTTGTTTCTGTAACTGGTTACATGGTTGTAGTTCATATTTCTCACTACCTTCTTCTACTACCCATTTCATGTTTCCTTTACCCTCAGCAAGCAGTTCAGCTGGCCAGGTGGGTGACCCAAACCTTCATTCCTGAAGTTTCTGGGCTATTGGTAGTCTTGCCTGGATTGGGTATTTGCAGTTTTTGATTGACTTTAATTATAGGGCATGGTAGTAGTAAGAGACACCCTAGGGGATTGTTCTAACTTGCTGGTTGCTGGTATGCAAAATACCATAAATGGAATGGCTTTTTAGAAGAGGAATTTAATAAGTTACAAGTATACAGTTCTAAGGCCATTAAAATGTCCCAATTAAAGCAAATCTATAGAAATGTCCAATCTAAGGCATCCAGGTAAAGATACCTTGGTTCAAGAAGGCTGATGACGTTTAGGGTTTCTCTCAAGTGGAAAGGCACATGGTGAACACAGAGGCATCTGTTGGCTTTCTCTTTAGGCCACTTGTTTCATGAATCTCCCCAAAGGCATTTCCCTTCTTCATTTTCAAAGGTCACTGACTGGTGGGCTCTCTGCTTCTTGTGGCTATGTCATTCTGAAGCTTTCACCAAAATACTTCTTCTTTTATAGGATTCCAGTAAACTAATCAAGTCCCAGGTAGAATGTTTTGGTTGAGTCACATCTCCATGGAGATAAGCTAATTAAAGTTTCTAACATATAGTACTGAATAGGAACTAGAGGAAACCATTGCTCCCACAAGTCCAACCAGGCTCCAAACATGGTTTTTCTAAGGTACACAAATTCTTCCCAAACTGGCACAGGGATCTCCTGTATTCCAGGAAAACTCTTCTTTACCTCCATTGTATAGTTGTACACCTATTTCCCCTCGATAGTCAGGATCAATTACCCCAGACAGAGCAGTAATCCTCTTTCATGCCTGTTGATTCAGTGGCATGAGTAGTCCAAAGTGGCCAGGTGGCAGTTTTACCTTCCAGTTCAATGGAATCATTGTTGTGTCTCTTGGTAGGAGCATTCCTGCTTTTGGAACCAGACCTGCAGACCACCAGAGCTTAAGGTTTCAGGAAAGGAAGCAAATATTTTCCTAGTGGATTACTAAGGGTAATAGTGAGGGGTGCCACTCACATTTCCACCCCTTTAGTCCTGGGCCCATGAATCCTGGCTATGGGAGAAACAGCACCATAGAGTGGATGCTGATCCAGAGCTTACATAGCCTCCTGGAGAACACTGCCCCAACCCTGCAAGGAAATGCCACCTAGTTGTCACTGTAATTGGGTCTTCAAAAGACCATTCCACCATTCTATCAAGCCAGCTGCCTCTGGATGATGGGGACCATGGTAAGATCAGAGAATTCCATGACCATGTGCCCATTCCCAAACTTCATTTGATGTGAAGTGGGTTTCTTGATCAGAAGCAATCCTGTATGGAATAGTGTGATGGTGGATAAGGCATTCTATAAGTCCACATATGGTAATTGCATGCAGGAATGTAAACCCATACCTGGAGTATGTGCCTTTTCCAGCTATAACAAATCACTGCCCCTTCCATAATGGAAGTGGCCCAATGTAATCAACCTGTCACTAGGTAGCAGGCTGATCACCTCAGGGAATGGTGCCATATTGAGGACTGAGTGTGGGTCACTGCTGCTGCCAGATTAGGCACTCAACAGTGGCATAACCTGGTTGGCTTTGGTGAGTAGAAGTCCATGCTGCTGAGCCCAAGCATAACTTCCATCCCTACCATCATGCCCAATTTGTTCATGAGGCCCCTGGGCAATGGCAGGAGTGCCTGAGGAAAGAGGATTACTTGTATCCACAGGACAGGTTATCTTATGCACTTGATTATTGAAATCTTTCTCTGCTGAAGTCACCCTCTGGTGAGAGTCACATGGGACAGAAATATCTTCATTTTTTTGCCCACTTAGAAAAGTCTATCCACATACCTCTTTCCCAGATGCTTTTGTCACCAATTTTCCAATCATGCTCTTTCTAAGTCCCTGACCATTATCAATAACCCACGAGTCAGTATACAAATGAACTTCTGGCCAATTCTCTTTACAAGCAAAATGAACAACCATGTGCACTGTTTGAAGTTCTACCCACTGTGAGGATTTCCCCTCACCAGTGTCCTTTAAGGACATTCCAGAATGGGGTTGTAGTGCTGCAGCTGTCCTCTTCTGGTGGTCCCTGCATATCATGTAGAACCATCTGTAAACCAGGCCTGAGTTTTCTCTTCCTCAGGCAACTGATTGTAAGGAAATCCCCAAGAGGCCATAGCTCTGGTTTGGGAAAGAAAAGGTAATGTTGCAAGAGTGGGGGCCATGGGCATTTGGGCCACCTCCTCATGTAGTTTACTTGTGCCTTCAGGACTGCCAGAGCCCTATCTCTAATATATCATTTCCATTTTATGATGGAGTGCTGCTGTGCATACCCAATTTTATGGCTCAGTGGGTCAGACAACACCCAGCTCATGATAGGCAACTAGAGGTCTCATGGTAACTTGCCATCCCATGGTTAAGAGTTTAGTCTCTACTAAGGTCCAGTAGCAGGACTAAAGCTGTTTCTCAAAAGGAGAGTAGTTATCTGCAGTGGATGGTAAGACCTTGCTCCAAAATCCTAAGGTCTGCATGTGATTCTCCTGTAAGGGCCTGTTAAAGGCTCCAAATAGCATCCCTATTTGCCACTAACACTTCCCACACCATTGGATCTACAGGATCATATGGCCCAAGTGGCACAGAAGTTTGTCTAGCAGCCTGGACATGTCACAGACCTTCCTCTTGTCCTGGTCCCTACTCAAAACTAGCAACTTTTCTGGTCACTTGGTAAATAGGTCTGAGTAGCACGCCAAAATGAGAAAAAATGTTGTCTCCAAAATCCAAAGAGGCCAACTAGGCAATGTGCCTCTTTTTTGATCTTAGGAGGGGCCAGATACAATAGCTTATCCTTCACCTTAGAAGGAATATCTCAACATGCCCCACACCACTGGACACCTAGAAATTTCACTGAGATTGAAGGCCCCTGTATTTTTGTTGGATTTATCTCCCATTCCCTCACATGCAAATGCCTTACCGATAAATCTAGAGTAGTTGCTACTTTTTGCTCACTAGGTTCAATCAGCCTGATATCATCAATAAAATGGACCAGTGTGATGTCTTGTGGGAGGAAAAAATGATCAAGGTCCCTGTGGACAAGATTGTGACATAGGGCTGGAGAGTTGATATACCCCTGAGGCAGGACAGTGAAGTATACTGCTGGCCTTACCTGATGAATGCACACTGTTTCTGGTGGTCCTTACTGACAGCCATTGAGAAAAGAGCATTTGCCAGATCAATAGCTGCATACCAGGTACCAGGTGATGTGTTGATTTGCTCAAGTAATGATACCACATCTGAAACAGCAGCTTCAATTGGAGTCAACACCTGATTAAGTTTATGATAATCCACTGTCATCCTCCAAGTCCCATCTGTTTTCTACATAGGCCAAATAGAAGAGTTGAATGGGGATGTGGTGAGAATCACCAGCCCTGCATCCTTCAAGTCCTTAAGAGTGGCACTAATCTCGGCAATCCCTCCAAGAATACAGTATTGCTTTTGATTCACTATTTTTCTAGGTAGGGGCAGTTCTAGAGGCTTCCACTTGGCCTTTCCTACCATAATAACCCTCACTCCACAAATCAGAGAACCAATGTGGGGATTCTACCAGTTGCTGAGTAAGTTGTTTCCAACTATGCATTCTGGAACAGTGGAAATGACTATAGACTGGGTCCTGTGAGATGGACCTGAACTAAAACTCTATCACCTGACCTCCATAAGTCTCTACTCTGACTGGTGGACCGGAGTGACATTTTAAGTTTCCTGGAATTATTGTCGATTCTGAGCCAGTGTCTATAATCCCAGAAATATCTGATCATTTCCTTTTCCCCGTGCACAATCACTCTAGCAAAAGTCTGTAGGTCTCCTTGTGGAAGGCTGGGAGAAAGGTTAACAGTGTAAATTTTGGGCACTATAAAATGGTCCTTCCCTAAAGGTACTAGGCCCTCCCCTCATTTGAGGGACTCTATGTCTGTAAACTGTCTCAAGTCTGGGAATTGGTTAAGGGGTCATCACTCTCTGTTTTTGTAATTCAAATTAGACTTCTGTTCACTTGATGTAGAACTCTGCTTATACAGCTCGAACAAGAATTTAGTAGACAGCCCATCTATTTTACTAGTAGGTACCCCATGTTCTACTGGCCAATGCCACAAGTCTCTGCAAATCAGGTTATTTTGACTGCTGCTTTGAGTCTGCTATCTGTTATGGTGGCTGTGCCCACCTTGTCTATAGTGATTAACTGTTGCCACATGGCTTCTGCCAAATCAGGATCTGATCATCCCCATTGTGTTTAAGCATTCTAGCTTAGTGACAGCAGTTTTGCACAGTAATATCTGACCTACAGAGAAGAGCAACTACACAGCTCTTCAGGGATGATGGAGTTAGTCTTACAAATTTATTTCTCAAGGTTCTGGTGAAAGATGTGTCCTCTGGACATTCCTGTGAGCAGGTCTTCCATGATAAACCCACTCTAACGTTCCTACTTCTCTAAACCTCTGGATCTCCTCATCTACATTATACCGGGGCTGTTCTGGCATTTTGACCTCAGGTAATATCACCCACTTTTGGATCCATGTTTCAGCCCACCATCCAAACAAAGTGTTAATGCCCTTTCTAACCCCCTTGAGCTACAACTTTGAATGCAGAATCTCTGCTTAGTGGGCCCATATCAATAAATTCAGCTTGATCCAACTTTATATTCCTTCCACCCTTACTATCCATTCCTACCCTTACTATCCATTCCTACACATATTTCCTTGATTTCTTTCTATATAGATTGGAAAACTCATGCAGTTTTTTTGGAGTATAGTGTACCTTCTTATGGGTCACACTTTGTACCTTACCTTTTAGGGCCTGTTGAGACTTTAATCTAGTGATAGTTCTTGAAGAAAAGAAGGGTGGTGGTGGGTCATGAAAATAAATAGAAATGTCTTTCAAGCCAATTACCTCAGGGCATTGTGGTTTCATCTGGTGAAACAGGATTAGTAGCTCTAGACAGAGGATTGAAGGCTGTTTCCCTAGGGGAGGTTGTTACAGGGTTAGCAGGCAGTGAAGGGTTAATCTCAACAGGTGGAGGTTGGATGGCAGACTCCTCTGGGGAGAGTAGAGGCTGGGGAGCTCTTTCCTCCCTGCAGTACATTACTGGTCTATCTTTCAAAGGCTCAGCAGATTCCAGAGATCCTGTCTCCCCATCACCATCATTATCAATCCAAATATCACAATCCCATGTTTCAGGATTCTTTCTTTTCTAATCAAAGCCCTTACTTTAACAGCAGATACACTGTAATGTTGAGATTTTAGTTTATGTTGTAAATCTGCTATTCGCACAATGAGGCTTTGTGTCTGATTTTCAGAGCTCTCAAGTCTGCAATCACAGGAAATAAGATTTTATTTCAGGGAACACAGGGAAACTTTTGCATTATACGTATGGTGCTTAATGTGCAAATTTGAAGCTCATCCCTTTCTATCATCACTATATCCAGCATATCTAATAACAACCAGCCAACATCATTATCCTCTTAATTCCACAAAACTCCATAAAGTTGTCAAAAACATTCTCACTCAGAGCCTTGCTTTCTGTAAGTGTATAATTAGCAGAATCTAATAGTGATATTTTGAGTCTCTTTTGCGAACTCACCCCATGGACTGCTAGTGCCATTTTGATTATTGGAAATAGAGTCATTAGTGCCTCTGAGTCTAGTCAGAGTATTAAACCAATTGTAGAAACCCATTTTTAAGATTCTGCTTCTCAAGAACCACTCCCTGTACCAAGATGTGTTAGCCAGGGTTCTCTAGAGAAACAGAATCAACAGGAGAGATCTGTAAATATGAGATTAATAAAGGTGTCTTACCCAATGGAAGAGTCCAAAATCTGTAGGGCTGATTGTGAAGCTGGAGGCTCCAATGAAGGGTCTGGACAAACTTCACAGGAAAGGGTTGCTGGCTAAAGAGGCAGTGAAAGAGTCCCTCTTCTTCCTTGAATGCCTTCAGTTGATTGGATTATGTAGTTATGGAAGTCATGCCTCAGTTGATTGGAGATGTAATCAGCCACAGATGCAATCAACTAATGATGTAGTACACCCCCTTCCAGTTTATCAACCCATGAAATATCCTTGCAGCAGTGCTTGCCTGACCAGGCAACTGGGCATAATCACTTAACAACAGAATCTAGTCTCCACACCTGTGAATTCAGGGCATTAAGTGGACTCATGGGAGGATCTGGGTTCTGACTTTCTGGCCCCTTTGCAGCCTTCATTCATCTCTTAGTTTCTTGTTCCCATTTATTCACTTGAGTGACAAAATACCAGGGACAAAGATAGGCATTTCTCCATTTCAAAAAGCCATTTAACCAATCAATAAACATTTATTGAGTGCCCACCATGCTGTAAATTAGGCCTTGGAGATCCTGATGCAAATAATCTTGATTGTGTGGAACCAATTGCTGCTTATATGATGTTATCTATATGGAGGCAAAGAAGACAGAATGAGAGGAGTCAGAGGCTTTGCATATAATTGAGATTTTCTGCCAGAATTTTTTTTATTTATTTGAGTTTTGGTATCTTGCATCCCAATCTAGAATAAGGGGAAAGGCTGGCATTTGCCTGCTTTATTAAAATCATTGATAGAATGTTAACACAGGTTCCTATGGGAGGAGATGACTGTTGTGAGTGGAAGTGGAGGAGCAGTAGAAGGAGAAGTCAGGTGTACTGGTTTGAAAGGATGTATGGACCCTAGAAAAGTCAAGTTTTAATCAAAATCCAATTTTGTAAAGGCAGAATAATCCTTATTCAATACTGTATGTTTGAATCTGTTATTAGATCATCTCCCTGGAGATGTAACCCAATTAAGAGTGGTTGTTAAACTGGATTAGGGGAGATGTGTCTCCACCCATTTGGGTGGGTCTTGATTGATTTGCTGGAGCCCTATAAAAGAGGAAACATTTTGGAGAATGAGAGATTCAGAGAGAGCAGAGAAGAATGACATAGCCATGAGGAGCAGAGTCCACCAGCCAGTGACCTTTGGAGATGAAGAAAGAAAACCCTTCCTGGGGAGCTTCATGAAACTGGAAGCCAGGAGAGAAAGCTAGCAGATGATGCCATGCTCGCCATGTGCCCTTCCAGCTGAGAGAGAAGCTGTGACTGTGTTCACCATGTGCCGTCTCACTTGAGGGAGAAACCCTAAACTTCTTCAGCCTTCTTGAACCAAAGTATCTTTTCCTGGATGCCTTCACTTGGACTTGTTGTAATTGGGATGTTTTCCTGGCCTTAGAACTATAAACTAGCAACTTATGAAATTACCCCTTTTAAGAGTCATTCCGTTTCTGGCATATTGCATTTCAGCAGCTAGCAAACTAGAACATCAGGCAAAACAGAAAAAGAAAAAAAAATCTACCAGAGCATGTATGTGCCCACGTTTCTATAAAATTGTGTATATGTAGGGCAGGTATGTTTAAGAAAAGGTTAATGATTTTTAGAGAGAGAAATGACTTTAGAGATCATGACAAGTAGAGGTTTTCTAACTTTGGCATACATCAGAATCTCTTGGGGAGTTTGTAAAAAAGTATAGGTGCATAGACCCTGCCCCAATACCAAGAAATCTGCTCCCTAGGTGATTGTAAAACACACTACCACTTAGCTGTCCTGTTTTATTATTTACATCAGAGGAAACTGATGACCAGAGTGGTTAATATATTTGCCCAAGGTCATGTCAATTTTTTCCCAATTTAATGTCTTAGTCTATACATCCAGGCAAGAAAAAAAGCATCCACTTTGGGAAATTTCAAGAGATTTTTTTTTCTGTTTTATGATAGGAAAGAAAGGAAATAAATAAGCAAATTAGGGGAATAATTGCTAAATGTGTATTTGTGAGTATAGCCAAATAGATCTTCTTAATTTTTTTATTTTAATGCAATTTTATTGATATATTATATATTCACATACCAGGTTAACATCCAAAGCATACATGCAATGGTTCATGATATCATCATATAGCTATGCATTTATCATCAGAATTGACTGTTTTTTTCTTTTTTGTGAAAAATAACATATACAAAAAAGCAGTACATTTCAAAGCACACCACAACTCTTAGTTGGAGAACAGATTTCAGAGTTTGGTATGGGTTACAATTTCACAATTTTAGGCTTTTACTTCTAGCTGCCCCAAGACACTGGAGACAAAAAGAAATATCAATATAATGATTCAGCAATCTTATTCATTTGTTAAACCCTACCTTCTCTGAATAATCCCTTTGATCTTTCTCCCACTCTTTAGGGTTATTTGGGTTATGCCCATTCTAACTTTTTCATGTTGAAACGGACTGTTGATAATATGAGATGGAGGGCTGGAACTAGCTGAAGTTCTAGAAAGGTGACCCCTCTGCATTTCAGGAGGTATTTGGCCTAGGAACCCATTTGGAGGTTGTAGGTTTTTGGAAAGTAATCCCTGTGCATGGAACCTTTGTAGAATCTCATATAAAGCCTTAGGTGTTCTTTAGGGTTGTCAGTAATGGTTTTGGTTGGGGTTGGGCAAACTATGATAGGTAACAATGTTTAGCTGAAATTTTCATAAGAGTAGCCTCCAGAGTAGTCTCTTTACTCTATTTGAACTCTCTCAGTCACTGATCCCTTCTTTGTTACACTTCTTTTCTCCTTTTTGGTCAGGATGACATTATTGATCCCAAGGTGCCAGGGCCAGGCTCATCCCTTGGGGTCATATCCCATGTTGCCAGGGAGACTTTCACCCTTGGAGTCATGTCCCATGTAGGAGGCAGGGTAATGATTTCATTTGCAAAGTTGAGCTTAGAGAGAGAGAGGCCACATCTGAGCAACAGAAGTGGTCCTCTGGAAGTAACTCTTAGGCATAACTATAGGTAGGCTAAGCTTCTCCACTACATAAATAAGCTTCACAAGAGCAAGTCTCAAGATCAAGGGCTTTGGCCTACTTACTTGGGAGACCCTAATGATTGACACGGCATCAGTTTCCCCAGCAATAAATTTTAATAGTTCCTTATTTTTTCTCCCATCCCTCAAGGGACTTTGCCTATACTTTTTGATTATCTGCTTAACATACTCTGGGATATATCTGGGCATTACATTATAGATAGATCTTTTATAGCTATAAAATTTTGTGATAAATGAAACTAAATTTTCTACTTTTGCGTTTTTTTGCTTGAAGTTTTAAAAGTATATTTATTTCATGAGCTATTAATACCAAGACTTGTATGGTGTTAGGCATAGTAAACTGAAGTTCACCAAACCTTGATATGGGTAGGCCAAACTTATTATTTTTAGACAAGGAAAGAGGGAGAAGTGTTATATCTAGCACAATAAAATGAATTACTAGATTTATAATGGAAAGGGAAAGTTTCTGACACTCAAGTTTGTACTGGTTGCTAGACCTATAGCCTCATTTTCCATATACCAACTTTTTTTTAAATTTTATTTTTTTAAATACCAAAAAGCACCAAACACAAACATTCCTATTTTGATCATTCTGTTCTACATATATATTCAGTAATTCAGAATATCATCACATAGTTGCATTTTTCATCATCATGATCATTTCTTGGAACATTTGCATCTATTCAGAAAAAGAAATAAAATGAAAACAGAAAAAAAAATTTATACATATCATACCCTTTACCCCTCCCTTTCATTGATCACTAGCATTTCAAACTAAATTTATTTTAATATTTGTTCCCCTTATTATTTATTTTTATTCCATATGTTCTACTTGTCTGTTGACAAGGTAGATAAAAGGAGCATCAGACACATGGTTTTCACAATCACACAGTCACATTGTGAACGCTATATCATTATACAATCATCCTCAAGAAACATGGCTACTGGAACACAGCTCTACATTCTCAGGCAGTTCCCTCCAGCCTCTCCATTACATCTTGAATAACAAGGTGATATCTACTTAATGCGTAAGAATAACCTCCAGGATAGCCTCTCGACTCTGGAATCTCTCAGCCACTGACCCTTTGTCTCATTTCACTCTTCCCCCTTTTGGTTGAGAAGGTTTTCTCAATCCCTTGATGCTGAGTCTCAGCTCATTCTAGGATTTCTGTCTCACGTTGCCAGGGAGGTCCACACCCCTGGGAGTCATGTCCCACATAGACAGGGGTAGGGTGGTGAGTTTGTTTGTTGTGTTGGCTGAAGAGAGAGGCCGCATCCGAGCAACAAAAGAGGTTCTCTTTGGGGTGACTCTTAGGCCTAATTTTAAGTAGGTTTGATCTATCCCCTGTGGGGTTAAGTTTCATGTGAACAAACCCCAAGACTGGAGGCTCAGCCTATAGCTTTGGTTGTCCACACTGCTTGTGAGAATATCAAGAATTCAACTTGGGGAAGTTGAATTTTCCCCTGTTCTCACCATTCCCTGAAGGGGACTTTGCAAAGACTTTTTTATTCACTTCCACATACCAACTTTTGTCAAAAGTATGTTTGGAATTAAATGCATCAGCCTACCTATATTCAACTCTTGCCTTTCTGGCAACGTTTGATACCAGAAACATACTATGTTGAAATATAGTATATTAAGCCTAACTCTGCAATTGAAATCATTGCCCTCCCCACTACATGCAACATGACATCCAGGGCTGAAAGTTTCCCTGGCAACTTGGGAGATGACTCCCAGGGATGAATCCAGACCTGCCACCATGGGATTAACAAATTCCATCCTGACAAAAAGGGGGAAAAGAAGTGTAATTAATAAAGTATCAGTGGCAGAGAGAGTTCAAATAGAGTCGAGAGGCTACTCTGGAGGTTGCTTTTACTCAAGCTTCAGGTAGACCTTCCTACCTGTCATAATCTGCCAACCCCAACCAGGACCATTCCAGCCAATCCTAAAGAGTACCTAGGGCAATATATAAGATTCCACAAGGGTTCCAGGCACCAGAGTAACTTTCCAGAAACCTACAACCTCCAAAATGGGTCCTTGGTCCTGATAAGCCCTGAAACTTAGCTCAGCCTCTCCAGAACATCAGATAGTTCCATCTACCTACCCCATATTAGTGAAGACTCTTCCAGCAGGAAAAATTTAGATTCACCATAGCCAAACACCCCTAAAGAGAGGGATGGAAAGATCAAAGTTGATGGTGGAGTTATACAGAGAAGATAGGATTTATCAAATGAATATGAATGCTGAATCATTAAATTGATATCTCTTTTAGTTTCCAGTATTTTAGAGCAGCTAGAAGTAAAAACTTAAAATTGTGAAATTGTAACGCATGTCAAAGTCTGAAATATGTTCTACAACTAATTGTAATGCTGTGCTTTGAAATTTATTGCTTTTTTTTGTGTATACGTTATTTTTCACAAAAAAAGAAGGAAAACAAGTCGATTGTGGTGATAAAAAAAAATTTAAGCCCTCTAGCCTCCTATATTCTGGAGCAGCTAGAAGGAAAAATATGAGAGGATAGCATGGTAGCCCATGACAAACTCTGGAATCTATCCTATAACTACTTGTTGAAGAGTACTTTGAAAACTATTACCTTTTTATTTCTTTGCTTTGTAAATATGTTATACTATACAATTAAAAAAAGTTTAAAAATATAGTATAAGTTAAAAACTCTTTTATGAGACTTTTTTATGATCTTTTTTTTATAATGAGCCAGCTCTCTGGGTGTTTGTAACATAGAATTTCCTCCCTGGTGATAGAGATATGTGACAGAGCTGCCAGAGTAAACAGCTCCTTCCTAATGTAACTGCTCAGCAGTACTAGAGAAAAAAATGTCAGAAAAGAAATTGCTTCCCTGTTTTATAAACAGTCAATTGTGTTTTACAACAGTATACCAGTGCTCCAAATCATTCATCAACTGAGTAACTATGGTTGAGTTTCACTGTTAGGTTTATTTGGAAATCATTGATTCTTCTCTTCTATGTAATGTGCCAGATTTTCTTGGTTGCAAGCAGTCCACAATGGGATCTACATAGAGTCTTGGAATCAAGGTTTTAATTAGATTCAAATTTAATTCAGAGGCCATATTGGCTCCTCCTTGAGGGGGCCAGAGGAAACACTCCTCCAGGTTGACTCAGGAAAATTTGGAAGTTTTTCCTTTTTAAAAGGTATATCATTATAAATTATTAAAATTTTAACTTTCACTTAAGATTGCAACTAGGCCAGTGTCACCTGGGCATAACCCCAAAGCTTCATTGTTTCATACATCGGCGGATTGAATGGTTCTATTCCACTCACCAAGAGCAACGAGTGGGATTGAACCATGTGTTTTTCTTCTGTTTAAAAGAATATTAAAGTCTAACGTTCAGCCAGAATTTATATTCAAAGACAGACGTCAGTTTTTCATATTTTAGTCTCTAAACTTTCAGAAGAGATTCCACAGATCATTGACCAAACTTCCTATAATTTTATACAGTGTTAAGCAAGCTTTATGTTTATATGAGTGGCAGTATCCTTGTTTAGTTTGCTGGACATTGGTATTTATACCTAGATGCTGACATTTTCAACTAATCAGCATCTTTTAAAATTTCAAAAGGTCTACATAGTATACATTGAAAAGCAAATCTTCCTTCTCTTATCTTCAGCCTTCTAATCCCTCTCTCAATAACTGTTACGAGTTTCTTATATATATATTATAGAGATTTGTCACACATTTACAAGTTATATACATGTATATACATGTATAGATATGTTTTCTTTTTCATACAGATGGTAGCACATTCTATACGTGGTTCTGAATCATATTTTTCCCTCTTGAGCAATATCTTGAAGATCTGCACAGCACAAAATGTATAACACAGTCTGAGTCCTCCATTGAGGAGCTTTTAGGTTGCATCCAATCTTTCGATATTACAAAGATGCATTTCCACTTGAGGGAATATTTTTGTGGGATAAATACCCAGGAGTCATTGCTGCTTCCAAGAAGATGTTACTTTCAACTTCAGTGATCATTGTCAAACTGCTTTCCAAGTGATTATGCTAATTGATATTCCCACCAGCAATGCAGTTTTTTTAAATATCAGTCAATAATTTTTATTTTTTTTCCATTTTTAAACTTTTAAATTGTAAAATGTAACATATATATGAAAAAAAGCAATAATTTTCAAAGTACATTTTAACAAGTAGTTACAGAACAGGTTTCAAAGTTTGATATGGGTTATTGTTCCACATTTTCAGGTTTTTCCTTCCAGCTGCTCAAAAACACTGGATGCTAAAAGAAATATATTACAGTGATTCAGCAGTCATACTCATTTCTTAAATCTTAATCCTATCTTCTCTGTATAACTCCTTCTTCTCCTTTGATCCTATTTCCAATCTATAGGTGTTTTGATGTTATGTCCATTCTAACTTTTTCATGTTGAAAGGGTGTCAACAATATAGGATAACAGGATGGAATTAGTTGCCATTCTTGGAATGGCTGGCCCCTTTGGGTTTCAAGACTTATCTGGCCTAGGACCCCTCTGGAGGTTATAGGCTTCAGGAAAGTAAACTTTGTACATAACACTTTTGTAGAATCTCAGTTAGAGCCCTAAATGTTCTTTAAGGTTCACAGGAGTGATGTTATTTGGAGTATGGCAAACCATGGCAATTAGCAATATCTAGCTGAAGCTTGCATAAAAGTAGCCTCCAGAATAGCCTGTCAACTCCATCTGAACTCTCTTCATCACTGACACCTTATTTTACTACATTTCTTTCCCTGCTTTTAGTCTGGAAGGCATTGTAGATTTCACCGTGCCAGGGCCAGGCTCACTCTGGAAGTCATGTCCCCCATTGTCAGGGAGACTTTCACCCTTGAATGTCATGTTCTACATAGTAGAGCAGGTAGTGATTTTCTTTGCAGAATTAGATGTAGGGAGAGAAAGGCTACATCTGAGCAATAAAAGAAGCTTCCTGGAAGCAATTTTAAGCCATAATTATAGGTAGTGTTAGCTTCTCCACTATAGAAATAAGTTGCATAAGGGCAAGCCTTAAAAGTAAGGGTATGGATGTCTCTAATATTTTAGAGAGTACCATGTGTTCCCAGATGGGCAAATTCAATATTTCCATATTTTTTCCTCCAGCCCCTCAAGGGACTCTACCAATACTTTATTTTTAATTTTTTTTCTACTAATACTATACCCACCATAGTCTGAGATGTCTCCAGGTATTACATTAAGCTATTCAGAATTTCAAAACCTCATTCCTGCTCTGGGCTCCATGTGTCTAGTTTGTTTAATTTAGAATTAGATTGTGTGTGATAGAAAATTTAGGTTCTAGACACAATAGCTCTACCTTTGGTCTCATACAGTACATGCACTATCATCGTTTGCCCTGTATTCTGATTTACCTTAGCTCCAACTTGATCGGCTTCATTTTTATTTCTAATTGATACCTGATCTCTTTTTTGAGTCCTTTAACTGTTATTGTATGTAGCAATGCTGACTTTCAGAGCTGCAGAACTCTGAGTCTTAGGTGTCACAGAGGTACTCAAAGTTCCAGGGAAATATCAGTTTATACACATATAGCTCAGTGTCTTAGAATCTAGAAATACAGTTCAAACTTTGGACCAAGTATGGTTGCTATAAGAGCTTACAATCTAGGCTCCGATTTTCTTATAAATATTTTCTGGAAGAGATGATAGCATATTTGTTCTTTTGTTTTTGGCTTATTTTGCACAACACATTGTTCCCAAGGTTCATTCAGTTCTTTGAATGCCTCATGACACTATTCCTTTTTGTAGCCACATCGTATTCCACTCCATATAAACATATATATGATGGAGTATATATGTATATAACACTGTTCACCTTTCTGCTTCTCAGTCATTGTACCCTTTGGCCCCCTCAATCCATTGGACATCATGGATAATGTCTAAAATAAACAGACCATGCTTACAATGTCCTCACTTGTTTGTACAATCAGCAGCACTCTTAATTGTAGACTCTTAGCATTCTTAATTTCATTGGTCCTAAGAGGCAAGGACAGATAAACATAGCCTCACCAAATATCAAATCAAAACCTTCCCTAATCTTTTGTCCCTTCCCCCTCAGTTATTTATGCCTGGTATTACTGTGGTACTGTTGTGGCCTCCTGTTAGCAATAGGCCACAGCATACAATATGTTTTCTCCCTATACCCTTCTTCTCTCTATTTGTACAAGATCAAACCTTGAGAGGATTTCATGCGAGAATCTATTTAAGATTGTAGAGTTAATCGATGGAATTCATGGCACTATTCATACCTTTTCAATCAATATGGCAACGTTACTTATAACCCCACTAATTAGCTACCATTGTATTCTGAAATATTTTGATTTTTGCTGAAATGATTGTTGAAAGATGGTTCTCTTTGCATCTCTTTTATTATGAATATGATGCCTGTTTTCATATATCTATATCTTTGTTTTTCCTTTGTCACAGACTGTTTATTCTTGTCCTTTATCTTTAAAAATTTTTCCACTTATTGATTTATAAGAGCTCTTTATTCATGGAGGAAATTAACCTTTGGTCTGTGATATAAAATATAATTTATTTTAATCTTGTCCATTTTGTTTTGGATTATAGTGGCAGTAAGTGCTAAATGGAGGTAATGACGTTGGAAGTGGTGGTGGTGGTGACAAGAAAAGATTCAGGCCTGATTGCAGGATATTCCCATCCAAGAACCTCATAGACATTTCAAATCCAGCTTGTTTTATACTAAACATCCAAAACTGTTCCTCCCACATGCTTCCTATCTCTGTGGGTGGCACCACTATTTAACCTGGCCTCATATTCCTCCCTTCCCTCTCCCTTCTAATCAATCACCAAGTCCTGTCATTGTCTCTTCTGAGCATCTGTAGAATACGTCTACCTCTTTAATCCTTGTACAACATTTCCTTAATTCATAGACTCATAATAGTTTCCTTGCTTAATCGTAAACCTTATCCAGAATAATCATTCTAAAACACAAATAAAACTATGCCACTCCTTTGCTTAAAATTGTACTGTAAGCTCAATGGTGCTCAGATTTAAAGTACAAACTCTTTAACAAGGGCTCACAAGGGTCCTTTTTCCTCCCCTGGCTTGCATGCTTTGCTCAAATCTGTTTCTAGGAACTTGAAAATACTTTGCTCTCTATTCTTTGGACGTCTGCAAACAGTGTTTCTTCTGCAAAGGCTATTCTTTGCTTTGTCCTCACAGAATCTTTGGAAGGCAGCCTTAAGTTTAAGCATCACTTCCTCCAGGAAGCTTTCCCTGATTCTCTGGTTCATGTTTAATGTCTGCAGTGTACTCTGAACTCCCCCCATTGTAGCACTTATTATGCCACATTGTAATTGCCTTTGTAATTGACTTTGAAGTCTAGCTAAGTAAGTAGGCATGTTTACTAGGGAGCATGTTTACTATATTCATCATTGGAGCCTCAGCATCTAGCACAATACCTGGCAACAGGTAGATCTCAATACTTATTTGCTGAATGAATGAAAAAGAAATAACTTGGGTTCAGATATTATCATTGACAGTTATTATTAGCTATTGATTAGTATTATAGCTAAGGTTTATTGAGCTTTCTTAGTATTTTACATTCTCTTCTTTATTTTACAATAATCTATTAAAAGTAGATGTTATTATCTTCATTTTACATATGAAAAACCCAGGCCTAGAGAGATTAGAATAACTTGCCCAAAACCAAGTAAAACCCTGGGGCAGCCTAACTAAAAAATGTATTCTCCTAATCCATACCAAATCAATGATGAGCTTTCTGGTTTTTCTTGCCCTAATAGAGAATTTACCACACATGGTGGGTATGTAACTACCTGAGGGATGCTATTTCCATCAGAGTCATTCTGAGCTGAGTCATTGTTCCTACCTGTGCAAAGCCAGTATCCATTTGCTGAACCTGAACCAAAACTCAAGCCTAAGCTGTTTTCTTCAATTTGGTTAAATATATCTCAAAAAGCTTTTCTGAGAAGCTTCCTGGAAGATGCTAACTGAATGCTCCTGTAGTAGTCTCCTGTGTAATGAAAGGGATATTGATTGATGGTGTCCACAGAAAAAGGGAAGCCAGGAACTGGGAGCCGAAGTGGGTCATGCTCTGGCAGAAAGCGTTTTGCACTCTTTGTGATCACAAATCCATTAGGGACAGGCCCTTGTTTTTCATAATATTTCAGGAAATACCACACCTGAATTGTGATCCTGGGATTTACATTATCCCAGTAGCTTGGTGGAAATTCTGATAGACTATTGTTTCAGAGCTATTTGGGAGTTCATAGTCCAGTAATTTGATGTGACTTTAGGGATTTTTATTATGCCATTTTGGCTGGTGCCTATCATCTTTACAGTGGGCTGAAAAGTTGAGTAGAGTGTCTTCTTCTGCAAAACTTCAGGCACCCGCCAGATTTTATCTCACTTATTCTTTACTGCATCCAACTTCAGTGTGTGGCAATTGTGTTGGCTTTTTTATATCGAGAAGAACAATGGAGGCCAGAGAGGTTAATTGGTTTACCTCAGTGAAACATCCAGGTTAGAGAAACTCTGCATCGCAAGATTATGTTTCTGAGTCTATCCACCTTAATGGGGAAGAATTGCATCTCTTATACCTAAGAATCCACAATGCATTCATGTATATGCATACATTTATTCATTCATTTAGCAACTTCTATGTGCTAGCCACTGGAAATACAGTGGAGGAACAAGACAGACAAGCCGTCAAGAAATTGACATTCTCACAGGGGTGGGGGAATAGACAAAAACCAAGTCAATATTTATAGGAGATTTTAATTTCAAATAGTGATATTCTATGAGTAAAAATAAAAACATACATAATAACCTGATAGATAGTGCCTGGGGTGAAGGAAGAAAGGATCATCCAAAGGTTACCTTGAGATGGTTTCATTTGAGTTGACAGTACAAGGATGAAAAGGAACCAGTCTTGAGAAATCTGGGGGAGAGCACTCCAGGGAAGAGACAGTTGGAACAGCAAATGCAAAGGTCCTGAGGTTCGAACATGATTGGCATGCTCAAGGACTAGCAAAGACCCAAGTCTTTATAGACTGTGGTTCAGAAGGATACCTGGGAGGGTTTTAAGCAGCAGAATAATGAGATCTCATCCAGCTGCCTTGAAGAGGTAGGCTGAGAGAGGAAAAGAATGAAACAAGGAGAAAAAGGAGTGATTAACACAGTGGTCCAAAAGAAGAGGTAGTTTTCTGAGTTTTCCTGGGTCACACACTATAAGGGCTTTGCATACAAGTTTCTTGTTTAATCCTTACCACTCTAAAACATAATTACTATCTTCACCTTACAAATGAACAAACTTAGGCTCAGAAGTTTAAATATCTTATCCAAGGCTACTCAACCTAAAGGGTAGAACTGGAATTTAATTTCAAAGTCTGTGTTTCTTAAATGCTCATTTCTAGCCTCGGTAGAGCTTCATGGCGTGTTGGGATGTTCCCCATGGACGTCTGATATTTACAACTTGTATATCCCAAACCAAACTCATCTCCTCTGCTAACCCACCTTTCTCTCTTGGTTTCTCACTTCTGTTAATGGCATCACTATTGACTCAATAACCCCGGCTATGAATTTCATTTTCTTAAAGATTGTCATTTCTTTCATTAATCTGCATCAAATCTGTTGCATCATGCTCTTGATATAAATTCTAGTTTAAGTTGGTTCAGGTCAATTTGACTATTCCACAAGCCTCCTATTAGTTTTCTCACTTCAGCCAATCTCTACCCTCTCCAGTCCACATTCATCCTGCCTCCAGGTTTAAATCTCATCCTAAACCTGGATTGCATGGTCTCTTCTCCAAAATCATTTTGTGGTCCCCATTTATCCACAGAATGCATTTCATTGACCTTAGCATGATGATCTGTTTACCAGTTGTTTTGGTTTGATAAAGCTGCCAGAATGCAACATACCAGAAATGGATTGGCTTTTATAAAAGGGATTTATTAGATTACAATTGTAAAGTTCTAAGGCCATGAAAATGTCTAAACTAAGGCACCAACAAGAGGATACCTTCTCAGGGGAAAGGCAGCATTCATGTTCCCCGTCTTAAGGAAAGGCACATGGTGATGTCTGCTGGCCCTCCTAGGTAGGTTTTGAAATGGCTCTTTCAGCCTCTGTGATTTCTGGTTTCTGCCAGGGGCTTGCCTCTTGGTTTCTGCTCTCTGCATCAGCTCTTTTAAGGACTCCAGCAAACTAATTAAGACCCATCTTGGATGGGTGGGGCCACATCTCCAAGGAAACAACCTAATCAAAAGGTCCACACAAACAATAGGTTTGCCCCCAAAAAGATTGAATTAGAATTAAAAGAGCATGGCTTTTCTGGGGTACATAACAGTTTCAAAACCGCACACCAGTGTTGGATAGGTCGTTTTTTGCTTAGAAGATTGCTTGTTATTACAGCATCAGAACTATTTGTTTTTGTAGCTGATAACTCTTAGCACATATAACCAGTCATGTAAGAGGAAGGTAAAGAACAGGCAGTCCAGCTGATCCCTGATTGAACTGTTTAGAAATTCAGCATGAGGTGTGCTCATCAGTAGATGAGATACAGTATTCAAGGGCCAATAAAGGTGTTTCCATTGCCTCCTGGTAGAGCTTGTTGATCCAACAGCTCTGGGGAAACACTCAGCCGGATACATTTTTGTTGGATGGAATCGAAGATACACAAAGAATGGTGTGAGGTCTAAGGCAAATAAAATTCAAAGTAGCCATAGACCCTTTTAACCCTTTAATGACACTCTGGAGGTAAAGGTAGCCAATTCTTATTGATAGAAATAGTTTAATTTAAAAAGTCAATGGACATTTCTGGAAAGATGGGAAATGTCCAATAAGTGTGAGATTTATCTTAACCGTACACTCAGTACTGTTTATGGGCAACAGGTCCCTGTGGGGTAAAGCACTGAATAAACAGAGGGCTAAGAAACAGGGGAATGTGTAGTTATTTTCTGAGTAGAATTTACAGATTTATAATTCAGTGATTTAAATCTGGCTGCTAGCACCCAGCCAGTGTTCTGTCTTTAAGCACTTGTAGTAACAAGAGAAAAACGTTCTGAAGCATTTTTTGGCCTAGACCTACTGAGGATTCCTCAAATTTATGGTATTTGCTTTCAGAGAGTTTCTCTGGTCTACTAGATAATCAGAAAGAAAATTTAACAAAAATTTATTTTGTTCTCTTTTTATTAAGGAAAATAACAGTGCTTGAGACTGTTGTCAGAGTTGCTAAAGGAGGCAAATGAAATTCATTTCTGCCAATTTTAAGATCTCTGCTAGAAATTGTTCCTTGTTTTATTTTGTAAAATAATAAGTAATAGTTTTAAAAGACAAGGAAGAATAACTCCATACTTTCTATATTCCATTTGAAAGTTGGGAATAATTTTTAATGTCTATACAGTGAATGAGTTGTGATTTTCTGTAATATTTTAAGCATAAGGTTTAGTTGACAATATTGTATTGTACAAACAACTCTATAATTACAAGAACAGAAATCAAGCAAGGAATAAAAAAGGAAAGAAAAAATTTCAAATCTTACTATTCTAAAAACCAACTGTTTTAATGTGTTTTTCTAGTTGCTGTCAATAGTTATCAGATTTTTATATAGTTACAATCTTAGCATAGAGATAACTTTACAATCAGTTTTTTTACAGTCAGTTTTTTTGCTTTTAATGTTACATAAGCCTTTTTTCCCCAGCCACTTTGAATGTTTAAATTCTAATGTGCTTTTATAATAGAATTGCTAAGCTATAATGGATTTCTTCAAAAAGGTTCATTAACAGTTCTAAAAGTGAAAGGTTTTCATTACTATTCTCAACATCCCAATATTGCGGTTAATCTTAGGTTTACTCTTTCAACTAAGACAACAGTCTGCTAAGGCTCAAATGGAGCGTCTAAAAGAAACAAACCAGGGATGCCAAGGGACATACATGATCAATGAATGCTAAGACTTCAATGTCCCGTACCTGTTCTAGATGCAGTACAAAACTCAGTAGATTTTACCCTCAAGACATTCAACCTACTGACAAGCAAAGGGGATGCACCTAGGACCTTGTGGTTTGTTGCCTTTTATAGGTCCTCTATAAAAGAGAGCCCATTGATAATGTTAGTATAAATTCAAGCAATAATCCAGAACGTTATGTTCCCACACAATCATTCCAAAATTTCCACCAAGGGACAGGACAATTTGTTATTAGAGGCAATGGGAAGTAATAATCAAGGAGATCACATGTTGTAATAAAGGAGATCTATTAGGAGTTACAGGGATCTTTATCTGCTTTTCCTCATTATTTTTAAGGATTGCATAGGAATTTCCCATAAATTTAGTGTTTATACATTAGCAGACATCAAGAGAATTTTTCAGAAAACATTCCCTAGAATAAAATATAAACAGACTCAGTGGTCTTTGCTGGAAGAGACTTAGAGGGAGTGTGATATGGCAGAAAGGGAGCAGAAAGAACCATGTAGCCTCACAAACCATATACATCGCCCTCCATCATCAGAAGACTGTGAAAGTTCACATCCAAGCAAGGGTCCAGTTAGACACCACACCTGTGTATGTACCTACAACACAGAAAATTAAGAGGGGCTAAAGGGAGCTAGGGAGATGGTTCTCTCTCAGAGTTTCTCACTGGGCACATTAAATGATGTTCAAGAACTTCTATTCTGTACTTTCTACTTAGTAGACCAATCATTCTGGGGTTTAATGAGCTAATATTCATAAGCCTTGTTAATTACAATACTATCGTCATTGTCGTCAACATCTTCATCAACTTTAACCATGGGTAACCAGATGTCTTTGGTGAAGGAGGTTTGAATGAATATGAATTTTATCCCAGACTCATTTGGTTTCTAAAAAGTAAATGTTACTAATAACAATTTACTAACCTTCATGGATGAGATGACACACTGCTAATCTGGCACCCACTAAAGCAAGGATGAAATGGTTAGATAACAAAATCCTGAATTACTGCATACAGGGACAAACTCTATTTGCTTACCCTTACAAACTCTAACCACAGCTATGGGCAAATATTGGTTGAGTGTATACTCTGTGCTGGGCATTGTGTAAGGGTCTGGGCTACATGCATAAGCAACCCTGTTCTCAAGGAGCTTTCATCCAGTGAGGAAGACAGTTGCAATCTAAAAATCTTGGAAATACATGCAAAATTACATCTTGATAGGTGCAGGGAAGGATAGTGCAAGGGGGGTGAGAATGCAGGTGGTGGTGGTGGCGTGACTTGGTCAGGGGAAGTTTTTTCAGGAAGTGACGCATGAAACAAGGTTGGAAAGAAGAACAAAAATATACAATTGACATTTACTAAGTGGTTATTATATGCTGGGTCCAATTTTTACTTCTTTATATTAGTGATCTCTGTGAGATATGAATTCATGTTAACATATAGGCAAGAAAACTCAGGCTTGGAGACAGTAAATAACATGCTTGGGTCACCCATCCTCTGAATACAGGAAGGACATTGAAACTAGGTTAGGTTTCAAAGTCTAGGGTCCTAACTACTTTGCCATCCTACCTTCCATCCTACCCAAGGTTGAAATTAGCTAGGAGAAAAGGATAGTGGGCAGGGTACACTGGGCTGGTGGAACAGCATGTATAGAGTCCAGAGATGGAAGAGAACTGGAAATAAGTGAAGAAGTGAAGGGAGGGGAGGCTGGGGTATAGTTGGTGGGGAAAAAGAAGAAAATGTGGAATGAGACTGGGAGATGGGCAGTCTAGACAATGTAGGGTCTGGACAGTCATGTGAACCTCTACACCTGCTCAGAGGAAGCCACTGAAGGGTATGAAGCAGGAATGGACAACTCAGTCAGATGGGTTTTGATGGATGTGAAGAGAAAGGGACAAAGAAGGATTTGGGGTATGAATGGAAACCTGTTTTGTGTGTAGGATGATGGACATAGAGGTGTTTAACTCTCTGACTTTGACAATTCAATGGATAATGATACCATTTATTGAGCAGGAAACACTGGGAGTGGTGCCTTTCAGACATCCAGGTGGAGTTGTTTAGCAGATAGTTTTATATATAGATCAGGAGTTCAGGAAGCATATAGGCCAGGAGATTGAATTGTGAGTCATCCCAGAAGCAGTGGTAATTGTGCCCATAGGCGTGGGTGAGACGTCAACGAAAGAGTCTGTATTTTTCATCAGCCTTTCCCACGACTTTTTCTTTCCAACAAGTTTTTGAGGAGTATGTGTGTCTCTATTCCTTGTCATGTTATCCCTTTATCTGCAAACCTGATTCCTTTACCTCCTCTCTGACAATTCTTCCTTCCTGTATTTGTAAATTCATTCTTTATCATTCCACCAAACTTACACAGTCTTTTTCTTTGCTGTCCATCCTTCATTGTCTTAGGGGCTCACTCTTCTACTCACAGCCCCACTAAAGTTTCTTTTCAAAGGCAGCCAGGGACCTCCAAGTGCTAGATCCAGTAGCCTCATCTCTTCATCTCTGTGGCTTCTGACTGTGGATACTTCCTTCTTTAAACATTTGCTGTCTCTGGGTCTCATGGTATTGCACTACGTAACCCTAAACTCTCCTCATTTCTCCTCTTTACTTGTTCCTCTTTCTACTCTACTCTATAAATGTAAATATTTCCCAGGAATGTTTTCTTATTCCCTTTTCTATATCCACACTTGCTATCTCAGCTATTTTGTGCAATCCCATGGCCTTAACAGCCATTCTCATGTAGATAGTTGCAAAATATGTCTTTCTTGCCAGTACCTCTATCCTGAGCTCCATATTAACTAAAGCAGACATGAATGCTCCAGTCCTGAATGTCCAGTTGTTGTCTAAACACCTCCCTCTACATTGTACTTGCAACTCAAAGTCAGCATGGCCTACCTAAAACATTTTCTTTTCCTCTCAAAAAAGTCAATATCCTACATTTTCTATTTTAGTTAATAGTTCCCCTGCTTTTTTTCATTCTCTTTAATGCTACTGCGTTTCAGAGCCCCATTACGTCTTGCTTGGGACCTTTGCAGTAGTCTCCCAACCAGTCTTTCTTCAATTCTTTCTCTGAATGAATCCAATATACTTGCTCTAAATGAATCATTTATACAATCCAGATCACAGCACTCCTAAGCCCCAAATCTTTAATAATCCTCTATTGTCACTGAGTTAAGTATTAGCCTTTTGCCTAGTTTTAAGGACCCTCTTTAACATGGTCCCTGTGTAGCTTCCTACTTTTATCTCCTACTACCACCTGACACATAACTAAGAGCCAACCATGGCTGCCTCTCCTCCAAGCTGTGTGACCTTTGAAGGCAGAGATCCGCACCTCAAAATCTTTGTATCAGCTATATATCACACCTGGAACATAGCAGGTGCTCACTGGAGTTTTGTCATGTGCATGAAAAAATTATTTGCTAGTTTCTGCAGATGTCTTATGCTTCTAAGTCCTTGTCCTTGCTCATGGTGCACTTTCAACTAGAAGAACCTCCTCTTTTTGTTTTAAGAAAACAGATTATATATGTGAAAGTGCCATTTTAAATTATGATATATGTATATGTTGTTTTTGTCTTACCAGTTTATTATAATCCCACTCAATCTTTAGGACTTACTTCAAATGCTACTTTTTTCATGAAACCATTCCTTATTCCCTTATTTTAAGAACAATCTCTTCTCAGAAACTTCAATGTACTCTTTTTCCTTTTTTTGTTTTCTTTTACTTTTCTTTTAAATAGTTTTTGTAGCACAAGTGGAATGCAAGGAAATTTCAAGGGTTTTGTGGTTCCTAATCATATGCGTCCTATATATTCATGTCCTAAAGTGAAAGGTCCTAAAAGGACCTAAAGTTTATGTCCAGGGGGATAATTAGGAAGATTTCGGAATTATATGGTGTGTTTACATTAGGTGCACCTTTGCTATAAAAACCTTTCATTATAAATAGTAATCTGAAGACTTGTCATCTCCCCTTTTCCCAACCACCTCACCCTTTCCTAGTAATCACTCATGAGATTCAAGTTTTAGGGGACTGGGTCTGTGTCTCCTGCAGATTTATGAAGAACCTAACATGATGCTTTGTCCATAGTAGGCTTTTGATATGTGTGGACCTAAATTAGGTAAAATGATACACATTGCTGCCAATATCTTTCATCATAAGTGGTAAACGAGTCAGAGATTCAGAGATGAGTTTATTTTATATCAATAGCCAGAGGATAAATGAAATGCTTCTGTCATAGAACAGGCAAAAGGAGCAATGTAACCATATGTAGCACAATGAGTAACTGTCTCTGTCATCCAGTTTGGGGGATAAATGAAATGAAGTCATTATGAAAATGGCAAAGTAAATATTGTGTAAACACAGCCATGTTTCTTGTGGAGCTAACCTCTGGTGATCTTTTAGTTCCCAACATGCTGGCTTTGCTGGATTAGTTACCAACCAGGCCAGGGCAGGCATTTCAATGTCATGACCTTGTTTCTAGCATAGGGTCCAGTAAGTCAGTTACATAAAATTGTATTTTGCTCTCAGAATCCTGTATTTGTGATTCAAAGTTGGTCCCTTCCTCAGCCAGTTAACAGAGAAGGGTGTAATTCTGAAATCTTCCTAATTATCCCCCTGGACATAAACTTTAGGTCCTTTTAGGACCTTTCACTTTAGGACATGAACCCTCCCCGGTTTTTTAAATAAACCAGGCAATGGCCAAAATCTTCGGACGAAAAACTAGCCCTGATGAAAGCGTTTTGGATAGCTTTCCCAAAGTAGCCACTGAGTTACAGGAAAAACATTTATGGGGAGAAAATCACAGAGCATGGGAAGAAGGGTCTAATTCAGTCATCAATAAGTCCATTGTTTCATCTGGGAACGTTATTTTTCCATTGAAGTCCTTTAAAGGGGCTAAAGCCCTTTAAAGAGATGTACTTCAGATCTGTACCAGTTCCCAGCCAGTGACTTGGAGCTGTAAGTGGCAGGAGAGCTTTTCATTCTTGCCACAGTGCTGAGGCAAGCATTGCTAGTGGACTAATCTGGTTTTCCATGATGTGGCTGGCAGAAGGCAGGTGGTCAGTGTACTTATGGACTGCAGTCCTGAGGCACTTCTAGACTGCGTAGGGTGTCATCTGAGAGTCAGGAAAGCCAAATGTGAAGACCTTCAGCTCTAAGTGTGAAGCAAGTTAAATTATTTCTTTGCCCCCAGGACATTCATTTGTAAAATGCTTGCAAGAATTCCCAGGACTAGCTTATTGCACAAAGTTGTTAAGTTGATCAAATCAGAAATAAGAAAAAAAAATGTTTTTCTCAAACCATTTTGAGGTGGGGAAAACTTTACAGAAGTATACCATGAGCTTATGCTTTCATTTTTCTTAAGAGACAATGTCTATTTACATGTAAGTACCCCCCAAAATGAGAGATGTTCAAATGTTCTGAGCACGCAGATGCAGAGTAAGTATGAACATGTGAACTTACAGCCTGCCCTCTGCAAATTTTGGAATGGTGGTGAAAAGAAGCTAACACCCCCAGCTCAATTCCATGACATTCTTCTTGGGTTTCTTGCTTGCCTAAACACAATCATATGATGTTTTAAGATTTGGTTTCAAGATTCTTGAATTGCTTATGAGACATTTTGTTCATTAATAATTTTCTGAAATCTACCAGGTTTTACTGAGTCATGGATTCATGCAAACATACGCATGGAATTTAGAATTATAGAATTAGAGGGGAGAGATCATCTAACATACCCTGCATTTAACAAGAAAGCAAACTGGGTGCCAGGGAGTCTAAATGTCCTGTTTAAAGCCATGCAGTGTGTCCGTGGGAAAGCTGGGGCTAGAATCCAAGCCTCCAATTCCCCGTTCTGTGTTCTTTCTTTTGAACACATTTTTGATGAATATACTAATTACATATTCTATTTCCACAGTCAATGCAAAATCCTTAGAAGAAAGCAAGAATGACTTTTTAAATGACTTTAAAATAGGAGAAAAGTTTTATAATTGTAATATACTGGATTTTTAAGAACATACAGTGCTCTATAAAAGTCATAGCTTATAAAATGCTCTGAAGTACATTTAATCTTCATATTAATTCAGGTGGAGAAGGTTGTTAATACCAGAGAAGTAATCTCTGAGAGGAAGAAGCTAAGTCAGTGTTACTCGAAAATCAGAACTGAGACTAAAGAAAGGCTGGGTTTTCAACTCCATTTTTGGAGTTTTTTATGTAACACCAAAATTGCTACCTACGTCTTTTTGAAAATGAGTGACTATTAATCATGGTGCTCCCCACCCTGACTCGTGTTTGGCTCTGGGCTGAACCTAAGTTTGATCCCAGTGCATCCTCAATTAATTTTCAGTGGACTGAGCTGCCAATTCATCAATCAAACCTCACTTACTTGAGAAGGGCCCATCTAAATTCTCAATAGTAGTGGTAATGCTAATAAAAATAATAATAAAGAGGTGACTAGTTGCTTTTCTAACTGATTTGATTCCCCTAGAAAGCCTATGAAGCAGGCACCATTGTTATCTCAGTTTTGCAGACAATGAAACAGACACGAGCTGCTAAGTAATTTGCTCAAGGTCAAATAGCTAGCAAATATCTAAGAAGTAAGATTGACACTTTTCTTTTTCTTATTAAAAATGTTTACAATACTTATTTTCATATTGTAGCCCTAATTAACTGCTAAATTCTCTGTTTTTGGTCAAAGATCCCCCCATCTTCGAACTTAGTTTCTCAGCACTGAAACAATTGATCCAGTTGATCTGGATGGTCTGCTCTGGTTCTAGACATCTAGTGTGTCCTTTCTTGTCGTATCTGATGCTGTATGGGTTTAACCTGCCCTATCACACCCTATTCTAAACAAAGTCACTGTCATTAGCATTTTTACTTATAAATAAACTTTAGATGTGCTAACCCTTCAAAACATTTTAATTTACTTGGGGAAAACAGAAAAACTAAATAACTGCACCTTTTCTCCCCACTCCTTCTTCCCCCTTTACTGCTTTTTTTTCCCCCATAGATTCCTTTTTTGTTTTTCACTCATAGTTCCAATTTTGAGTCTAAAAGACAGTTGTTTTCCCTAGGTAATTTTAAAACATTTTTTATTGTTTTAACATATAGATAACATAAATTTTTCATTTTAACCACTTTCAAGTATACAATTTAGTGGTATTAATTACATTTGCAATGTCATGCTACCATTGCCACTGTCCATTATTAAAACTTTTTCAATACCCTGAACAGTAACTCTGTACCCATAAAGCAGTAACTACTCATGCCTCCTTAATGTTTTACAATTTTTTTTTTAGCAAACCCTCTCCTCAAAGGTAATAATGCAAAATCCTAAAGTATATGAGGTCCAAAATCCCACAGTTTTTTCCTTTGCCCCAGCATGTTTGTACAGACAAAACCAGGTAAATTGAACATGAAGGCAACCTGAATTGGAGAAATAAGGAGGTGACATCAAAGCTTTTGCACCAGCATTTGCAGAACAGGTCAGGCTCAGCTCGTGTGATGCTATTAGAAAGTGTTATAGGTACATATATGTATTTTCAGGTACGTTGGCCAGTGCAAGGCCATCCTCCTTACCGCCCTGGAGGTGTGAGGTCCCAGAAATTCTTTCAATTTATCATGTGAGATGCCTAACTGGGAATTCAATGGCACACTTTGGTGCAGATCAGAACAGAGTCTCACAAATTATAAATTATTTGACTCAAAATCAATGAATTTTTACAAACACCTAAAGATGTTGAAGTTCACATCTTTTGTTTGTGTGAAAGAGTTTTATTTGTTGCATTTACCAATTCTTGAAACAAAGCCAAATATTAGGGGAAAAGAAAAGGTAACACCATACAGAGTGAATTGATGCTGAAAGTAATAAAAATATTGTTTACACATGTACTTGACATTCCAACCAGAGAGGGTTAAATCACTGCTGGAGTTGATGCATTTTCTTCCTTATGAATTAAGCACTCAAGTATGTCCACTTCATCATTTCCCTCACACACCTAGCTCTTCCTTTATTATGCCTTGTCTCCACTTGCCTGCAGACAAATCTCTCTATATTTTGCTTCTGACTCTAAATAACCATGATCACTCATGATGAGAGAACATTGGTTAATGAGATGGCTGTGAGATGTTGAGAAAGTTCGTTTTCGCTTATAAAATCATGCCTGTCTTTTTTACAATATAACTTTTATCTTCCAACAGAGAAGCTGATCATAGTCTACATTTTCTGCTCAGAATTAGGCTGAACATGTGCACATAGAGGTTGGGGGTAGGTGGGAGTTTCTCCCTGCTGCTCTAAAATGTCTCCCACAACCCTTGAACAGGAGGAATGGGGGAGGGGAAGGTGATCTGTCTCCTGGAGAAGAGAAAGGCTTATCCTTATATCATATAATTAACATTGTGGCAGAGACACAAAGTTGACACACACCTCAGAGCCAAAGCTGATACACGTTTCAGTACCAATGCTGACATCATTTCCTTCCTTCTTTTTATATGGGATTTTTATGAATCAGAGCTGGAGTCTGTCAAAGAGAAAGATGTGTGTGTATGTTGAGCTTGGCACATACCATTTCTACTGGCAACCTAAGGGCCTGCTAAGTGAGAATCATGATGACCTTAAATTGAGTTCTCCTTCAGTCGGTAACCCAGAGGCAGAGGTAGATTACTTTATGCATAATCATCTCTTAGATGTTCTGTTCTACTGTATTTACAATTAGAGGAAAACAAATCTTGCATATGTGAATGCTTTCTATCAAGGATGTAGCACAAACAAACAGTGTTCTTTCAAGTCAATATTTGCTAGGTGAAGGACAGCGTGTTCTTGGTATCATTATGGAACATAAGACTTAGTAAACTACTATAAACATTGAACTTGATACATATTTATACACAAACACAACGAAGCATCACAGGAAAAAACAGTTCTCTCTCTCTCTCTCTCTCTCTCTCTCTCTCTCTCTCTCTATATATATATATATATATATATATATAATTTTTTTTTTGCATGGGCAGGCACAAGGCTTCGAACCTGGGTCTCTGGCATGGCAGGTGAGAATTCTGCCACTGAGCTACCATCTCACGACCCAACAGTTCTATATTTCTACAAAATGAAATTCACACATGCTCCAATAGGCAAAAAGTTTTGTACTTACATAGACCATGGAAGGAGTTTTCTGCATGGTATCTTGTAGGGGGAAAAACAGCTTTAAGTATTTTATTGAAAAATAAAATTGCTTCTTTATTGGATTTCCTTCAGATGAAACTGAATAGATGAATGATGTATATGTCTTACGTCAATTTTAAAAAAAAGCCCTGTGATTTGTACAGCTGTGACTGAGAGAAGTCAACTGACACTTAAAGGCAAAGATGATGGAAAATGAAAAAATAAATGGGTGGAAAATTCCACAACTCAAAATTCCAGTCCTCTTAAGGACAAGATGGTTACTTGAGAAGGCTCTGTTGAATTTTTGGCATACTTGTGTTATCTTGCTTTGAAGATGGAATGCAAACCATGGTTTTCAGCCAGTGTCATTGTGCTCTGAAGGAAATTCAGTTGGATTTGCTGGGACTTTGTGGTAACACTGATTTCCCTAAACGTAATATTTCAAAGGCCTTGTGCAAGAAGCGTATCCCTCAACGGAAATAGTAGCTTAATGCTTGTGAAGGCTACAGCAAATTTCCTTTGCATGGGACTCCTAATGCTAACCCAAGAAAGAGTCCCACTCAGGTCTACAGAGTCTTTGATGAGAATTTTTACCACTTTTATATTTTACTGTTAATCCATTGGAGGATTGGTAAAAGTTTATTTGCTACAGAACTCATCAGGATGCCAATGAGTACGCTTTGGTAGAGGCTGCACGCACATGTAGGTGTGCTGCCGCCGAACATATGCTCCTCTCGTCTTTCACTGTGCGTGTTCAACAGTTTCATGGAAAAGTTGAGTGCCACTAATAGCATGTGAGACCTGCAAGTTCACATTTAGTTATATTATTTTCTGCTGCCTGGTAAAAAATTGTTTTCCCAGTAAAATTTGATTATTTTCTCGGGGCCTGAAGCATTTTTGAATGAAAATGAAAGGAATCATTTAATACAATTTAGTCTCTTCTTACCTGCTGTGCTGATTTGAAAGTCAGAAAAGCCATGTTTTAGTCCTGATCTAATCTCTTGGGAGCAGCCATTTCTATTTCTTTTAATTTTGATTCAATAATGTAGGTTGGAAGCTTTTGATTAGATTATATCCACACAGATGTAACACCACCTACTTGTGGAGTGACCTTTTCATTATATGGAGATGTGACTCCACCCATTCCAGGTGAGTCTTCATTGGTTTCCTGGAATCTTTTGAAAGAGAAAAAGACAGAAATGACAGCAGCTTCAGAACCAACAGAAACTTCACAGCAGTGCTGACACAGATGCAGAAATGTGGAATATAGAGGCAAGGATGTTTGGAGATGCTTGGAGTGCAGCAGATGTTGCCATGAGCTGTTAAGCAAACCAGAACCTGGAGAGACCCAAGGGAAGCCAAGAGATGAAAGCCAGCCCCAGAGAGGCAAAGGGAGGAACCTCCACATGGTCAGAGACTGAAGGCAAAGGAGCCCAGGAACAAGGGACCAGCAGGTACCAGCCACCTGACTACCCAGCTGACAGAGCTGTTCTAGACAGTATCAGCCTTTCTTGAGTGAAGATACCACTTTCACTTCCTTAGAACTGTAAACTTGTAACTTATTAAATTCCCCTTTATAAATACTGTCCCCGTTCTGGTACATTGCATTCCAGCAGCTTGCAGACTAACATGACTGCATAGTTGCTAAAAAGAAATAAAGGATCTTATCGTTTTTAAAATAAGATATTTATTCAAAGAATTTGAATTTCTGTCCTTGTGCATGTATCAATAGACACCAGATACTGAAGGCTATGCATAACATTGATTGTTATTTTAACTTATTAGGGATTTTGCATATCATGTTAACAGGTCAGTTTTAAGGAGACTTCAAAAGATTTTTTAGCATTAGAGTATAAATAGTAGCAAAAGGAGAAAAATAGTAATTTAATAGAGATTTATATGCTTCTTTAGAAATTTTAGATTTAGAAATATTCTTACTGGCTTACCACTGTGATTTTTGATGCCAATTTTAAGTTATAAAAATGAGTAGTCTTCCATGTTCTCTAATACAGAAAGGATTCTGACGAAAAGATCATATTTAAAATATGCCTGGCTTTTGCTGAAAGAACCTGATGAACCTCAGCATAATCTTCTTACTTAGGACTAGATTATAGGTTAAGGATGCTATTTAAAGGGTTACTCCACTGGCATGAGTTTGGTCTACAGGATCTTTCAGCCACTTTCTTCTTTCAGTGTTTTATTGGGTCCCGCAGCATGGACCCTGAGCAGAACGCTAAAGGGGGGATTCCACGGTGTTTTCTATTTTCCCTAAACAAAAGTTAAGGAGGAAAAAAAAAAGGTTAAGGAGGATTTAAAAATATATACACAGAGTTGTTTCTTCTTGAATTTAGACATTGAACAAGAATGCAATAAAATTATTTCCCTTTTATCTTATAAGGCATTTTCTAACTCATGAGATGAAGTGCCCTTAATAACATGGAATGTGGCCATTGAAGAATTTGAACAAATAAGGGTAATATGATTGTATTTGTTGTATGGCTACTGTAACAAATGACCACAAACCAGGCAGCTTAAAACAAAAGAAATTTATTCTCTCACACTTCTGGAGGTCATAAGTCTGAAATCAAGGTGTCGACAGGGTTGTACTCCCTCTGGAGGCTGTAGGAGAGAATCTGTCCTTTGCCTTTTCCAGTCTTTTGCTGTCAGCATTCCTTGACCAGTGGCCACATCTCTCCAGTCTCTGCTTCCATGGTCACATTGCCTCTTCCTCTTCTCTCTGTGGGTCTCCCTCTGCTTCCCTGTTATAAAGATATTTGTGATGGCATTTAGGGCCCACTCAAATAATCCTCACCTCAAGATTCTTAATTGAATCTTTTCCATCAATTATATCTGCAAATAAGGTAACATTTACAAGTTTCAGGAATTAGGACTTGATAGTTCTGAGTGACCATTCAATCTATTACAATAGCAGTGATAGTTTTCAGTAAAATGGTTGTTCTGTTAGGGAGTTTCTTTTGGTGAATAGTAACAGAAAGTGACATTAAAAGTCAGGAATTTGTTAAAATGATGCTGAAGACTCATGTACGATCTAAGAAAGAGTTAAATAGGTAAACCCTTGGCAGGGGAGGAACAATGGAAATTGAGGGATGATGTCAACTATGAGCCACATCAACATGATTTAGCCCAGGGACTCTGTTTTTTTTGGTTCTAGATTCCAAATTTTTGGGAGAGAGAGTTTTATGGCCCCATGTGGGCCAGTGTCCACCTTGGATCAAAGAGCTACAGTGAAAGGGACAGGATCACACAGTACAGACCAAGCTTCTAGGGCCCTACCACCACAATAGGCAGGGTCCTGAGAAAGAGAAGGCAAAGAAGGCATGTAATTTATCATATACAGCTGGGCTCCCTTGTGGGAGCTGCCATTTCTTTTAATCCCTAGTTAGCACTTTGATTGGAGACTTAATTAGATTATCTCCATGGAGATGTGACTCACCCAAATATTAATTAGAGGGAGATGGCATTTCACCATGATTAGTTCACTGGAATCCTTTAAAAGAGGAAGTATTTTAGAAAGAGTCCCTTTTTTAGAGCCATGAGAACCACGGGAGCCCAGAGATGAAGAAGGAAATGCCCCTGAAGGAGCTTCATGAAACCAGAAGCCTGGAGAGAAAGCTAGCAGACATCGCCATGTTTGCCATGCGCCTTTCCAGTTGGGAAAGAAACCCTGAACTTCACCAGCCTTCTTGAACCAAGGTGTCTTTCCCTGGATGCCTCAGATTAGATTTTTCTATAGCTTTGTTTTAATTGGGACATTTTCATAGTCTTCAAGCTATAACCTAACAACTTAATGAATTTCCCCTTTTAAAAGCCATTCTGTTTCTGGTATATTGCATTCCGGCAGCTAGCAAGCTAAACTATGCAATACACTGGAGACCAACAGAAATATCAATATCATGATTCAGCAGTCAGAGTCATTTGTTAAACTTAGCTTCTCTGTTATAGTCCTCCTTCTCTTTCAATAACATATATACATAAAAACAATAAATTTCAAAGTACATCACAACAATTAGTTGTAAAACAGATTTCAGAGTTTGGTATGGGTTATAATTTTGCAATTTTAGATTTTTATTTCTAGCTGTTCTAAGGTACTGGAGGTTAAAAGAAATGTCAGTATAACGATTCAGCACTCATATTCATTTGTTAAACCCAATCTTCTCTGTATAACTCCACCATCACCTTTGCTCTTTCTCCCACTCTGTAGGGGTATTTGGGCCATGCCTACTCTAACTTTTTCATGTTGGAAGAGTCTGTTGATAATATAATAATATAGGATAGGGGGATGGGACTAGTTAATGTTCTGGAAGGGCTGGCCCCTCTACATTTCAGAACTTATTTGGTCCAGAGACCCATCTGGAGGCTGTAGATTTTGGTCTGCTACCTAATCTTAGAGAAAGAAACAATGGATTATATTTTCTTTAATGAATCTGTTCTTTTCTAGATGGATTTTTATGTTTTTGCTCTAGGGAGTGGGCTTCTCTCTAGGTAGTCTACTAACTCTATGGTACATTCCTGTGCAATTTAATCCCACATCAGAGAAATTGCAGAATTATTTCTATTTAAAGTTATGTTGCATTAGGTTAATTACTTATATTTGTATAAAAATGTATAGCCTACAAAGTATTTTCAAATATATCAGATCATTTCAATTCTTTTGGGTATATACCTAGAAGTGGGATTGCTGGGTCATATCATAATTCTATTCTTAATTTTCTGAGAAACCACCAAACTGTATTCCACAGAGGGTAAACCATCTTACATTCTCATCGACATTCAACACCGAGTGTTCTATCTCTCCACATTCTCTTCAACATTTGTAATTTTCCATTTTTAAAATATTAGGTATTCTAAGTGGGTATGAAATGATATTTCAATTAGTTTTGATTCACATTTTCTTCATATCTTATGATATTGAGCATCTTTTTATGTGCGTTTTGGATATTTAGATATCTTCTTTGGAGAAAAGTTGATTCAAGTCTCTCACCCATTTTTTAATTGGGTGCTTTATCTTTTTGTTGTTGAGTTGTAGGATTTCTTTATATATTCTGGATATTAAACCCTTAGCAGATATGTAGTTTCCAAATACTTTCTCCCATGGTGTAGGTTGTTTTTTTCATTTTCATGATAAAGTCCTCTGAGGCACAAAAGTTTTTTTGATGACCTCCTATTTATCTATTTTTTCCTTTTGTTGCTTGCTTGTGCTTTGGTATAAAGGCAAAGAATACATTTGATAGTTACCATGTAGATTTTTCTCTTTAAATGATTGTTTAAAAATGGTTTAAAAATGCTAAAATAATTTATTTTGTTGGTTTCTTCTTTAAATACTCTTAAGACATTTTCTGTACCAGTCTATACAAAGCAGTTTGTAAATAAAATTCTCCTGGCTAAATTGGGGTTTAATTTTGAAGAAGACTTTTTAAGAAAAGTTTCTGTAGATACAAGGCATCTAGTTGAAGCATAGAAAGAGTTTTCTTCTCAAAAAGGAAAACTCTGTTTTCATTGCTCTTGGGTAAATATGTTTGTCTTATGGTAAGTGTATGTTTGAGCTGCCATTATTTTCCAAAGTAGCTGCATCCTTTTGTGTCCCCACCAACTATATACAAGTGTTCCAGTTACTTCACATCCTCACCAACACTTAGTATTGTCAATCTTTTAAATTTTATTCATTCTAGTTTACCCATTGTAGGGGTCAGTATTTTATTGCAGTTTGAAAAGCTATCCACATAAAGGCATTTACTCCAAGTAAATGAAAGTAACAAAATATCCTTAGTGCACCCTTTTCTTCCACATACTTTGATCCTTGATTTATTATCTAGACATACTCCTTCTCTTCTCAAGAACTGGAACAGGCATAGCTGGGATGCTGATCAGGCAGCCAGTATTGGGTTAGTGTCGTCTGCCACTGCATGAACTCACTGAAGTTAGACATTATATTTAATATTTATCTTTGAACACTCAATTTTCCTGACCAGTGCCTGGCAAATGGCAAGTGCTCAGTAAGAATTTATTGATTGGATTGAGGTTTTTTGATGGAAGAACACCTGTCCCCTTCTATGGATTCCTTCTTATATTGTCCAGTCCTTTTTATCTCAGAATGGAGTGCGAATGTCTAGTAGTGTGGATTGGAGGCAAGTCAGATCTTCTTAACACTTGTATTTCTTGAGAATGGAATATGTAGATGTTCTCTGGCAATTGGGAACCCAGAATTGTGGAAAAGACCCGCAAAATTCTATGAGCAAATCTTTATCCTCAATTTCTGTTTAATGTCTTCATTATGCTAAATTAATTTTAGAAATTATTAGTCAATGGTTACTTTCAGGAGATAAAATAGCATTAAGTCACTATAACAGTTAGGATTCTTTTGGTGACAAGTAGTAGAAGATGTAACCCAAGCTAGTTTAAGCAAAGCAAAAAAGGTCCATCTGGCTTCAGATGTGGCTTTAAACAGGGCTCAGTGATGTGGATGTGGAGAGTTCTTCTTGCCAATTTTGGTTCTACTTCATCTGGGTGGATTTTGTTCTCATGCAGGCTCTTATCTCATGGTTGCAAGATAGTTACCAGGGACTATAAAATCCTTCCAAGCTAAAATCCCGCAGAAAATAAAGTGAGAGTTTAGTCTTTGTTGTGGCTTCCTCAATGAAAGTCTCATTGGCTCTGATTAGGCCATGTGATCATCTGTAAACCAATCATTATGACCAAGGGAAGGGAAGTATGATTAGTTCAGGCCTGACTTATCCTCTACCTTGATCCCAAAACAAATAGGTTCACTTGGAGGAGGGGTTGCTTTTCCAGGGGCTATGGGAATGCCCTTAGCAGGGAAAGAGTGAGTGAATGCAAGAGGCAGAACCATCAATGGGATATGAGCCACTGTCTTCCCTGTCTGTACTGAAGGCAGATGATCAATCAAAGTATTTTCCTTGCCGTACATCAGCATGGCCTTAGCACCCCTTCAATGCGGTGCTCTTTTCAGCCACTAACCATCCATCAGTGTTGATAAGTTAAATGAACACTTTATACCATCATGTGCCTAGATGCTGAAAAAAAAACTGGAAATGATTAGAGAAAGCTACACTTTTCATCACCAGTAAATCAAGGCAGAAGCAGACTAACAAAATTCTATAGTAAGGTTAAAATTGATCATTGATGGGCATTTTTAGTTGCTTTTGCTTAGTTTGTTTCCGCACGTGAGTTTAGTTTATTAATAGGAAATATTTGTTTATAGGTTCTGAGAAACTGAGGTTGTGGAATAGTAGTAAATTTGTTCTTTTCAGGGTAGTCATGTGAAAAGCTTTGGAAAACACTCAATGATTTCAGCGGGCATGATGTGGCCAAAAAACATATTTTCCTATAAGAAAAATGCAAAACATGAACAAAGGAAATCAGACTCAAAACAGATAGATTTCCCTCTGGGACCCCGTGGTCAGCATTTCAAGAACACTAGGACTGAATTCTGACTCTGAACCACAGGCACTTAGAACGGGTATGGAGGTGACCACCCAGCAGCTGTGGAGTCCTGGGAGGCCCCTGCCACCTGTGCCATCCTCCTGAACATCACTGGCTCACATTTCTCAATTAAACATTCAGTTTTGTGACTTTAAAGCTTTGCTTCCTCGGTCTCCTCTAAAAAGACTTTTAGATGAGCCTTTGGGAAGAAGAAACCATTAAGTTCTACTAGCTTTTTGTAACTTTAAAGCAGGAGTGCTGGATTGTCCTTTGAAAGCAGGTTTTATTACACGAGAAATGGGAAAAGAGTCGGGAGAAGAGGGGTATGCCAACAAGGGGTAAAGTATCCAGAAAGTGGAGACAGAGAAAGCCCAAACCAAATGTTATTACTTCTCACTTTGTTATGGGTCCTTAGTTGCTGTCTTGGGGATGTTATTTGAGGGCTTACAAATTTCGAAGGATTTATTTTGTCTATCTGTCCCAGATTAATTTAGTAAACATTTATTGAGCACCTATTATGTCCAAGGCACTAGGGAAGTACCAAGATGTACTTTCTGACTGAGGAATCTTAATTACCTAATCATATATAAGATGTTTTGCCCTGTTTTGCATAGTTCTTCAAAGTTGCCTAGTTTATAGTCCTAAAATAACTCTATGATTATTTGTACCCTCTAATCTAGAATAGTATATCTTCTCAATTACAAAATGTACTTCCTTAATATTCTTTAGGGGTAGGGGTTTAGCAAATAAGTCAGCATGGTAATGCTGAAAACATTTCAATTTGTTAATTCTCCAGTATATTTACACAGTTGTTGTGAGAAATCTCTCTCCTCCGCTCTATTATCTCATTTCTCTTCCTTCTTCTTTATAACTCTCATCTCCTTCACTTTTCCCCTATAACTTCCCATCTCTTCTTTTCCTTCTCTCCCTCTCTTCAATCCTACTTCCTCTTTCTGCTTCTCTCTCTTTCTCCCTCTCCCTTTCTGCCTTTCTGTCACCCACTCTCTCTTCATCCCTCTTTATCTTTCTTTTCTTTTCTCCCTCCAACAGTTTTCTTTCATTTGGGGTTGGACCTCATTTGCTGTCACTGCATACAGACTTCCAAGTGGTAAGGAAAAGGAGCTTGATGGCTCCATATTTATACCACCCCAAGCTTGACCACAGAGGAAGAAGAGAACTTTGATTTTCTGTTATCCATCCATGAATTACTTAAATTAGCCCAGCTCAGGTGTCTCTGCATCCTGGGTTGGGCTGGAGGGATGAGCACCGTGATTGTCATGGCCAGGGCAATAGCTGCTATGAGTAGCATCCCATAGAGTTCCATCAGGGCTAAGTGGAGGGAGTTTTTTTTTTTAACAAGTGGAAGTGTTATTAAATGAAATTGGGGGTGGGATAATGGGCAGGAAACAAACAAAAAAAATAACAGGCAATATCTCCCTCCCCTGCCATTACTTTTTTAGAGTATGTATTGTACGAAATGCCTTAAGGTCTTAAGTAACTTTTTCTGGATAAAGTTCACTAAAGACATGCTAAAGTCAATGAGTAATTTATTTTCATGCTGTCCTGATTAAATTGAAATTGAGTCCAGGTCATTATTTCCTAATAAGGGTGGTAGCTAACATGTTATTTAACAACCAGTTTCTAAATCATTTTCTCTGTTACAAAGAGCAGGATGCCACAGTATCATAAAACATCAGTTTGCGAGAGCTGTCATTATACATCTAGACAGTAACAGAATAATAGATTAAGGGATCAATTCATTACAAACAAATATTTACTGAGTATATATTTTGTGCCAGGGTCACCAAATTAAATTATAAATACCCCTGGAAGAAAAGAATAAAATGATTAACAAATAAACATTTGAAAAGACAGCCATGTGCTAACTTGAGCAAATATATTCAAACTGGGGTGGGAATACTGGGCTGTGGGGTGTGTCAGCCCACCAGAGTAGATGAGCTTTGCAAACCTCAGGGTCTAGAAGTGGTGGTGGTGCAGTTCCCTTGAGACTACAGTATATATGCTTCCTTCTAGCCTTTCAGATGTGGCCTTGTAACAATACCTTATGTTCTCTTATGGCTGTTCAGCCACTAAAATGCTTTCACATACATGATCTCACTTGATTCCCCATACTGCTATGTGAAATGGACAGCAAAATCAGCATGATCTCCAGGGAAAAAGGAGGAGATCCAGGGAGGGCAAGTGACCTGTCATGTCTCCCACAACTCACCAATGAGTGAAGACTCAAATTGTATTTTTCTGAGTGCAAAATAGAAATTTCCCCACTGCATCACCACAAAGTTGAAAGGGCGAAAAGCCAGAGACCTAGCTAACAACTCCTTCCTTGAAGGGAGTCTAAGTGTGCATCTCCATTTCTGCTGCAAACATCTGTTAGTATGTTGATTTGTGTTGGTTTTTTAATTGAGTTAGGTCTGTAGGTCACTAACTAGAATATGTCCTTATTAAGAGTCAGGCCTGTTTTATTTTTAAATAAAACCTTCCAGAAAGCAGCACATTAGCATTCTGATTAGATCACTTATTGAATTGGAGAACAAAATAACTGGGCACCTCTGGAATAAAAAGGATGATATAATCTTCAAAAAAATCCATAGTAGAAAGATAAATAGTATGTCTTTTGAAGAAACTTGATAAGTTGGCACAAAGAACAAATGATAAAGATGGGCTTTGTTTAAAATTTAAATAAGCTTCAAACTCTTTGGTCTGTTAGAATGCAAATATTTAATGTACTAGTGGAAACAAATTCGTGAGGTTTATATTTTGGAAGATCAGTAACTACAGACCAGTCATAGCTCCTAGATTTTGAAGATTTGATACACTAGGAGATACAGACTTACAGAGCTAACTTTCTGTTATTGGGACTGACCAGTCACTATACAGGGTCAATCCTCAGAGTTCTCCTTATTTCTATCATAGCTGCCACAGGACTGCCCCTAGATAATACTTCTGTAGTCCTCTCTCGCTCAGGAAATGAATTTAGGGGCTGGTTAGTGCTATCGGTAATACCTTGCTAGAAAAGGAGATCAGAATTGGAAAATCTGTGACTCCAGACAGAAATTCTGTCATCCACCCATGACATCTCCACTTTTAATCTCCCTGTCATTGTTTAGAAGGAACAGCTAAAGCAACCATTCCTGCTCATTTCATTTTGACTATGCAAAAGCTTTAAAATACATTTCTTGGGTGGCAGAATACTCTTGGTAAATAGAGAGAGCTATCCTTTAAAAAGCTGTTGTAAAGCACAAACAGCTGTCTTCCATTTTTGGTATAGAAAAGAAACAACGAAAATGACTAATCTCACCAAGTATTACAATAAAAGTGCTGACGAAACCTTAACTATATACTTCACGTCTTTAGTAGCCCTGTAATTACAGCTCTACTTTTAAAAAATAACAACAACCTCTAGAACACATTTAATTACTATCTGCCTTTGTCACTGCTATCCTTCTTATAGGAATGTTATGTTTATGCAGTGACCCCCAATATCAGTCATTTGGCTACTCTGAAAAGATAAATATGTTTTTAAAATAAAGCATCTTTATTTTAATGTCATTTCTGTCATGCTAAAAGATACTCTGATCAATAGTAGTTAAACAGAAGTAGGGATTGGACATTTTAGTAAATACGTTGCTGTCTGTACTTTACTAATGCATTAACCTGCATTTAAAAAATCTTTTCCTGCACAAATATACAGTTTTATGTGCTGTATATTAATACAAGCAGAAGCCTAAAAGTGAAAATCATTCCGAGGAAATTATTTTAGAAAATGCTCATTTTTAAGCTTAACATGTAAATTGGGGAAGGTTTTATTAAAAATTAAATTGTTCTTTTTTTTGTATTTGGAAGTTGTTCCTCAAGATATCTTCAGTGCTGTATGTAAGTTTGCCATTATGTAAGTTTGTCATTATAGCTGCCTTTCCTAATATGCTTGCAATTTCATATTTCCTTTCAAAAGCCAGCAATGAGCAGTGGGTAGGGAAGGGACTTTGAGATTGCCCTATGGACACCAGGTATTGGGACCGGTATACAATCAATGCCTCACAATATCATCACATAGTTGTGCATTCATCACCACGATCATTTTTAGAACATTTGCATCAGTCCAGAAAAAGAAATATAGAGAAAAAAAGAAAAGTCCCATAATCCCATACCCCTTACCCCCCCTCTCATTAACCACTAGGTTTGCAATCTACTCAATTTTTTTTTACCCCTTACCCTACAACCCCATTATTTTTTATTTTTTGGTCCTTATTTTTCACTCATCTGTCCATAGCATGGATGGGGCAGTGTCAGCCACTTTTTCACCTTTGTAAAACCAAGATTTTCCAAATCACACAGTCACATTATAAAAGCTATATAGTTATACGCTTGTCTTCAAGAATCGAGGCTACTGAGAACACAGCTCAGCAGTTTCAGGTACTTCCCTCTAGCCTCTCCAATATACCATAAACTAAAAAGGGATATCTATATAATGCATAAGAATAACCTCCAGTATAACCTCTCAACTCTAAAATCTCTCAGCCACTGAAACTTTGTCTCACTTCTCTCTTACCCCATTTGGTCAAAAGGCTTTCTCAAACCCATGATGCCAGATCCTGGCTGTGGTAGTTAGATTCAAGTGTCAACTTGGTCAGGTGAAGGTGCCTAGTTCTACTGCTGTGGACATGAGCCAATGGCATGTGAACCTCATCTGTTGCTAATTACATCTGCAGCCAGCTGGGAGACATGCCTACTGCAATGAATGATGTTTGATTTAATTGGCTGGTGCTTAAATGAGAGAACTCAACATAGCACAGCCCAAGCAGCTCAGCATACTTCATCTTAGCACTCACAGCTCAGTCCAGGCCTTTGGAGATGCAGAAAGGAATCACCCCTGGAAAAGTTGTTGGAACCTAGAGGCCTGGAGAGAAGGCCAGCAGAGATCGCCCTGTGCCTTCCCACGTAAGAAAGAACCTCAGTTGAAAGTTAGCTGCCTTTCCTCTGAAGAACTATATGTTAACTAAATAAATCCCCATTTATTGAAAGCCAATTCATCTCTGGTGTGTTGCATCTGGCAGCTAGCAAACTAGAACACTGGCTCATCCCTGGGAGTCATGTCCCATGTTGCCAGGGAGATTTACACCCCAGGGAGTCATGACCCATCTAAAGCGGAGGACAGTGAGTTCACCTGCCAAGTTGGCTTAGAAATTATCCATTGTATTGATTATATTATTTTGACTGGACCTTGTGAGCAAGATATAGCTACTATTCTAGACTTAATGGTAATGGATATGTATGTCAGATGATGGGAGATAAATCCAACAAAATACAGGGGTCTTCCACCTCAGTGAAATTTCTAGGTGTCCAGTGGTATGGGACATTTCAAGATATCCCTTCTAAGGTAAAGGATAAACTGCTGCATCTAGCCCCTCCTATGACCAGAAAAGAGGCAAAATGCCTAGTTGGACTCTGTGGATTTTGGAGACAACATAGTTCTCATTTGGGTGTGCTATTCAGGCCCAATTATTGAGTACCAGAAAAGTTGTTAGTCTTGAGTGGGGTTTGGAACAAGAGGAGGCTCTGTGACAGGTCCAGGTTATTGTGCAAGTTGCTTTGCAACTTGGGCCTTATGAACCAGAAGATCCAATGGTGCTAGAAGTATTGGTGGCAAACAGACATGCTGTTTGGAGCTTTTGGGAGGTCCCTATAGGAGAATCACAGTGTAGGCTCTTAGGACTTTGGAGTAAAGTCTTACCATCCTCTGCAAATAACTACTCTTTTGAGAAACAGCTTTGGGCCTGCTACTGGGCCTTAATAGAGAGTGAACACTTAGCCATGGGCCACCAAGTTACCATGGGAACTGAGTTGCCCAACATGAGCTGGATGTTGTCTGACTAAACAAGCCATAAAGTAGAGCATGCATATCAGCACTCCATCATAAAATGAAAATGGTATATAAAAGATAGGGCTCGAGCAGTTCCTAAAAGCACAAGTAAGTTACATGAGGAAGTGGCCCAAATGCCTATAGACCCCACTCCTGCCACATTACCTTTTCTTTCCCAGCCCCTGAGAAAACTCAGGTCTGGTTTACAGATGATTCTGCACAAAATTCGGGGATACCCAAAAGTGGACAGCTGCAACACTGCAGCCCCGTTCTGGGATGTCCCTGAAGGACAGTGGTAAGAGGAAATCCCCATTGGGCAAAACTCCAAGCAGTGCACCTGGTTGTTCATTTTGCTTTAGAAGGAGTGTTGACCAGAAGTGCATTTCTATACTGACTCATGGGCAGTTGCTAATGGTCAAGGACTTGGAAGCATCATGATTGGAAAATTGACTATAAAAAGATCTGGGGAAGAGGTATATGGATAGACCTTTCTGAGTGGCCAAAAAATATGAACATATTTGTGTTCCATGTGAATGCTCAGTAGAGGGTGACTTCAGCAGAGGAAGGTTTTAATGATCAAATGGATAAGATGACCCATTCTGTGGATACCAGTCAGCCTCTTTCCCCAAACACTCTTGTCATTTCCAGTGGACTCATGAGCAAAGTGGTCATGGTGGTAGGAATGAAGGTTCTGCATAGGGTCAGCAACATGGACTTCTATTCATTAAGGCCCACCTGGCTATGGCTAATGCTGAATGCCCAATCTGCCACCTGCAGAGACCCACACTCAGTCCCTAATATGGCACTATTCCTCAATCTGCTACCTGTTGGCAGGTTGATTACATTGGACTACTTCCATAATGGAAGGAGCAGCAATTTGTTATAACTGAAATAGATAAATACTTTGGATCTGGGTTTGCCTTTCTTGCATGGAATTCTTCTGCCAAAACTACAACATGGTCTTATGGAATGCCTTATCCACTGTCATGGTATACCATACAGCTGATGATCTGGTAACCCACTTCCTGACAAATGAAGTTCAGAAATGGGCACGTGCACATGGAATTCTCTGGTCTTACCCTGTACTCCATCATCCAGAGGCAGCTGGGTTGTTAGAATAATGGAATGGCCTTTTGAAGACTCAATTATGGCACCAACTAGGTGGCTATACCTTGCGGGGTTGGGGCAATGTTCTCCAGGAAGCTGTGTATGCTCCGAATCAGTGTCCACTATACAGTGCTGTTTCTCCCTTAGCCAGAACTCATGAGTCCAGGAATCAAGGGGTAGGAATGTGAGTGGCACCCTTTACCATCACCCCTAGTAATCCACTAGAAAACAATTTACTTCCTGTCCATGCAAACTTAAGCACTGCTGGTCTACAGGTCTTAGTCCCTAAAGGAGTAGTGTTCCTACCAGTATACACAACAATGATTCATTTTACTAGAAGTCACCTGGCCACTTTGGGCTTATCGTGCCTCTGAATCAACAGCAACAAAGGAATTACCGTACTGTCTGGGGTGATTGATACTGGCTTCAAGAGAAAATTGGACTACAACTACACAATGGAGGTAAAAACGTATTTTCCTGGAATACAGGAGATCCCCTAGGGTGTCTCTTACTACTACCATGCCCTGTGATAAAAGTCAATGAAAAACTGCAACAACCTAATCCAGGCAAGACTGTCAATGGCCCAGAAACTTCAGGAATGAAGGTTTGGGTCACCCTATCATGCAAAGAACCATAGCAGCTGAAGTGCTTGCTTAGGGTAAAGGGAACACGGAATGGGTAGTGAAAGAAGATAGTTATAAATATGAACTATGACCACGTAAGCAGTTACAGAAATGAGGACTGTGATTGTATGAATATTTCCTCCCTGTTTTGAGTATGTTAATATTTGTACATAAAGCAAATATCTTGTTTTCTTCCCATCATGACATAAGTTGTATTTTTCATGTTATAGTATTTAAGTTATAGGATATCAAATTTAAGAGTGAATGCTACCCAAGGATTTAAACCTTATTCTGGAGAGATTTAGTGCATTTCTGGTTCTACACAGGACTATTGAGTATTTTTAGGCGAAACATATGTCTACTATTGTGTTCTATTTAGAGATTAAGTATGGTTTAAGGTGAAATATACAGTTGCCAAGTTGACAAGTGGTAGACTGTGATGGTTAGGTTCATGTGTCAACTTGGCCAGGTGATAGTGCCCATTTGTCTGGTCAGGCAAGCACTGGCCTAACCCATACTACGAGGACATTTCATGACTTGTTGATAAAATCATCAGTCAGTTGATTGCATCTGTGGCTGATGAGAGATCCATTCAACTTGAATTAATCCAATCAGTTGAAGACTTTTAAGGGCAAAGAGAGAATTTGTTCTTTGCTTCCAGCCAGCCTTTCTTGGAGAATTCAGCAATGACCTCCATCAGAGTTGTCAGCTAGTTGACTTCCTTATAGAGTTTAGTCTCGGGTATTCCTCAGTTGCATGGGAGAGTTTTATAAAATCTCATATTTTCAGCTATATCCTGTTGGTTCTGTTTCTCTGGAGAATCTTGCCTAATACACATGGCTTCTTCCTCCTCTGTCAGATTATGCAAAAGACAATATCCTGTGGGTGATCAGGGGCACAGATTTGAAATCATATGGATTGGATTCAGGTTGTGGGTTTGCCACTTGGAAAGGGCATGACCTTGGGCAATTTTACTTTACCTAAACCTCAGTTTTCTTACTTGTAGAACAGGAACAATAGTACATCAGAGGGCTTGCTATTTGAGAAGAAATGAAATAATATGGGAAAAGCTCTTAGTACACTGCCTTGCACAAAGAAAATGTCCAGTAAGTGATAGCTATATTTATTATTATAGACAAGCTCACAAAAGACTCAGAATACAGGAAAGTATGTCTGGAAGAATTTTTAGAGATAGGAATCTATTTTGGGGAAACTATGCTTTAGTTATGATTCTTTTAGTTACCAAAAAAACCCAAAACCTTCTTCAAACTGGCTCCAATCAGAAGGGGCTTACTGAAAGTTTATAGAAGAATCTCATTGGACAAAGGATGGAACATAGTGGAGCTGGATGCTGGAAGCCAGAACTGGGGTATTCCCTTTTGTTTCTCAGTCTCCACTTGGTGTCCTGTCTGTTTCTTTCCACACCTTGACTCTCTCTCTCTCTCTCTCTCTCTCTCTGAGGTCTGGATTATAATTCATGAGAGAAAGTCTAATTGGCCCAGGCAGGACTCTCCTATTTCTCTGTGATTGGATCATCTATTAGCACCAGACCATGTGAGTCATAGGTCATTGGCCAGTCAATGGATTGGCTCCTCTCTGGTTAGCTGTCCATCCATTATCCAATCAGCTATAGTGCACATGGAAGGGAGAGCTGTCTCTTTCAGACCTAGAGGGTTTTCTAAAAGAGTAGAATGAGAAATACTACAGTCTATCTGAGGGAGTAGACAGCCCTACTTCCAGCTGTTTTGAGTCCTAATAGCGAGGGTGCTGACTCAGAGAAGTAGGAAAGTCCTGTGAAAACTAAGGGCCACTCCCTACCCTCAACCCAACCCAGTACACTGGGGTCAAGGCAATTGCTCAGTGAAGAAATACTCCCTACTTCTGCCTTTGTGGGCAGTAGGTTGGAATGAGACTGTCTACACCAGATTTTCCCATTCAGAATGGTGGCTTTTTTAAAGAGAAAAGTACAAGTAACAGAAACTGGATTAGGGTTAGGAGTGAAAGGTAGAGAGAGTGGCAAGTGTGTTGAATTACAGTGGCCCAGGTTGTTGAGGAACTTTGACTCAGAGAGGTCAGAGGAAAGCAGGCTGGGAGTCCTTTGGGGTAGGGAAACGGCTAACCTAAGAGGGAAGGTTTTCCTCTCTCTTGGCAAGGGAGATGGCACTTGTCTGATAGAGCCATTCAGTGCAGGCTGCAGCTGTACCTGATCCTCCTGTCGGGAATTGAGTTCTGTGGAGAACTGGACCAGGGCAGTCAGTAAGGACAAGAGTTCCAGGGTGTTATAATTTGCTAGCTGCCAGAATGCAATTTACCAGAACTAGAATAGCTTTTAAAAAGGGGAATTTAATATGTTGCTAGTTTACAGTTCTATGGCTGAGAAAATGTCCCAATTAAAGCAAGTCTATAAAAATTTCCAAATTAAGGCACCAACAAGAGGTAACCACCATTCAAGAGAGGCTGATGAAGTTCAGGGTTTCTCTCTCAACTTGAAAGTCATGTGGCAAACATGGTTACATCTACTAGCTTCTTCTCCAGGCCTCTTGCTTCATGGAGCTCCTGGGGGCATTCTCCTTCATCTCCAAAGGTCGCTGGCTGGTGGACTCTGGTTCTTTTGTAATTCTCGTCACTCTGCTTTGTTACTCTCCTGCCATTCTCAAGCTTTCTCCAAAGTACTTCTTCTTTTAAAGGATTCCAGTAAACTAATCAAGACCCACCTGGAACAGGTAGAGTCACATCTCCCTATAATGAAAGGTTAATACCCACAAGTGGGTGAATCACATCTCCATGGAGATAATCTAATCAAGCCACCAACATACAGTACTGAATAGGGATCAATATAAACAAGTGCTCCCACAGTATTGATTAGGATTAAAACATGGCTTTTCTAGGGTGCATAAATTCTTTCAAACCAGCACACAGGGTTAACAAATCCTGGCCAAACCAGGAGTTCTCCACGTTTTCCCCATGTAGGGTTAGTCTGGAAACGTCAGCTACAGCTAAAATAAGAGAGAATAAAGTCTGTTGCTGTGGAGATGTTGGTAAGAGGTCTAGTCCTTGAAGTAACTGATAAAGCACTTAAAGTCCTTAATCCCAGTTCTGCCAAAAGTCTCTGCATTTTCACATTTGGTCAGGGGAAGTGGTAACTTGATTATGTAAAAGTATCCCAGGCTCATTTAGTTGTAATTACCTTTTAGTAAATAATGGAACCCTTTGGGTCAAGTGGATGGGAAGGCAGATTTTCCTCCTCCCTGGGCAGTAACCAAATGACCTTGGCCAAGAAAGATAGCAATTCAGACTATGAATCAGTTTTCTCCTGCCCAGGACAGAGAAGGAAGAGGATAATGACTGGGAACATGGTAAGGTAAAAGTTCAGGAAAAGTAGTCCCCAGCAGATTGAAATAATAATACCAATTAAAGTAACAACAATAGTAATAGCTATCCTGTACTTAGCACCAACTAAGTATCAGGTTCTCTGCATAGAATTTTTCTAGCAGCCATGTTGGTATCTGACTCAGGTCTATCTGATGCCAACACCCGTGCAAATTTTATTACTTCTTTTATTTTTCAGATTGAGACAAGTCAGGGCTAGGGAGGTGGCTAAAAATAATAGGGAGGGTGGAAACAATAAGAAAGGAAAGAAGGAAGATGAGAAACCAAGTCAGCTAGCAAAGAAGAGGAAAACGCAGGGTGGGCGGCCATAGTCAAGGATTTGGACATCACATAGATGCCTTGAATGAAAAGTCCAGGTGTAAGTGGGTTGAATTGTGTCCCCTAGGAATATATGTTTAAGTCCCAACTCAGTGCCTATGAAGTTGACCTTATTTTGAAAGGGTTTTTTTGGAAATGCAGTCAGATTAAGATTAAATCATACTGGATTAGGATGGGCCCTGAATCTAATGACTAATGTTTTAATAAGAGAAAGGAGAGGGAGATTTGGATACAGAAACACAGAAAGAACACCATGTAAAGATGGAGACAGAGATTGGAGTGATGCTGCTATAAGCCAAGAACACCTGGGGCCATTAGAAGCTGGATGAGCCAAAGAAGAATCATTCCCTAGAGCTCTGAGTGTGAGTGTGACTGTGCCAACACTTTATTTTCCAACTTTTGGTCTCCAGAATTGTGAGAGAATAAATTATATTCTTTTAATTAATTATAAAAAATTATATTCTTTTAATAAATTATATTCTTTTAATAAATTATATTCTTTTAATAGTTTAATAGAATAAATTATATTGCTTTAAGCCACACAGTTTATGATACTTTGTTATTGCAATCCTAGGAAACCTAATATACCTGGTCATCTGTTTTAGTTGGGTAGATGGGTGAGAGATAGAGGGTTTAGGACCCCTCTGCTAGGAAAAGGAGTAAAATTTGGTTGGAGGGCAGCTAGAAGAGTAGGGAAAAAATCTATTCTTTCTAGGACTACTTATATTCCTGAATAGTTTAAATTAACCTTCTAAAGAGTCCAAAAGAAAAAAAACTAGCTGGAATCTCTTGGGTGTTTTTGCCAAAGCCAAGAAGAGATTTATTTGCCTTCACCAACATTCGAGTGACTGAAAGTATTCTGGTTGGAACTAAATTTCCTCAAAAAGCTCTGCACAGCACACAGGTGCAATGACACATGCAACAGCTGACAGATGACCTCCCACCCCTCCCTTACCCCACCTCCTGCTTTTTGCCTCCCTGGAGCAGCAATGCCAACAGCTGATCTACTGAGGCAGACAAATCTAATGTTACATATCAAGAGCTGATTGACACGGGGACTTCTGAAAAGTGAACTGTTCTCTTTGGGCATTTAACTTTTGGGGGGGGTGGGTGGGTGGGGTGCATGGTTCGGGAATCAAACCTGGGCCCCCTGCCTGGAAGGTGAGCATTCTACCACCGAACCACCATGCACTCCTGGACATTTAACTTTTTCATGGAAACATTGTCTTTTTCTTTTTAATAAATATTTTTATGTTAAACTTAAACAAACATACAAACATTCTTGACATACAATCATTCTATTCATGGTGTACAATCAAGGGCTCATAATATGACAAAGTTGTGTATTCATCACCATGAACATTTTTTTTAACATTTGCATCTCTCCAGCAAAAGAAATAAAAAAGAAAAAGACCATACATACCATACCCCTTAGCCTTCCCTCTCATTGACCACTAGTATTTCAATCTACTCAGTTTATTTTAACCCTTGTTATTCCTAATATTTATTTACTTTTTTAATCTATGGTTTTACTCATCTGTCCATACCCTAGATAAAAGGAGCATCAGATACAAAGTTTTCACAATCACACAGTCACACTGTAAGAGCCATATCATTATATGATCATCTTTAAGAAACATGGTGTAGTAGTTAGATTCAGGTGTCAACTTGGCTAGGTGAAGGTGCCTAGATTTATTGCTGTGGACATGAGCCAATGGCGTGTGAACCTCATCTGTTGCTAATTACATCTGAGTTGGCTAGGAGGCATGCCTGCTGCAATGAATGATGTTTGATTTAATTGGCTGGTGCTTAAATGAGACAGTTCAAAGTAGTACAGCTAAAGCAGCTCAGCATACCTCATCTTAGCACTTGCAGCTAAGCCCAGGCCTTTGGAGATGCAGAAAGAAATCATCCCGGGGAAAGTTGGAACCCAGAGGCCTGGAGAGAAGGCCAGCAGAGATCAGCCTGTGTCTTTCCAGGTAAGAACCTCAGTTGAAAGTTAGCTGCCTTTTCTCTGAAGAACTAATGAAATAAATCCCCTTTTATTAAAAGCCAGTCCATCTCTGGTGTGTTGCATTCTGGCAGCTAGCAAACTAGAACACATGGCTACTAGAACAGAGCTCTACAGTCTCAAGTACTTTCCTCTAGCCACTCCAACACACCATAAACTAAAAAAAGGATATCTGTGTAATGCTAAGAAAAATCTCCAGGATAATCTCTCTACTCTGTTGAAAATCTCTCAGCCACTGAAGCTTTATCTCATTTCTCTCTTCCACCTTTTGATCGAGAAGGTTTTCTCAATCCATTGATGCTGAGTCCCAGCTTATCCCAGGATTTCAGTCCCATGTTGCCAGGGAGATTTACACCCCTGCGAGTCATGTCCCACATAGAGGGGGAGGGCAGTGAGTTTGCTTGCCGTGTTAGCTTAGAGAGAGAGAGGCCACATCTGAGCAACAAAAGCGGTTCTCTGGGGTTGACTCTCAGGCCTAATTTTAAGTAGGCTTAGCCTATCCTTCACAGGGATAAGGGAAACATTATCTTGCATTCAGAAAAATTTCTAGATACATCTCTGTGCTCTACTGAGTGGGAAAGCCACAGTGCTCCTATCTGTCTATCTTCTCTACAAAGGCTTTCACAGTGAAGAAATCTTTCATGGGGAATACAATAAATGAAGAGAGCTTACAACTGAAGTTTTCATCATAATGAGTGATGTCTTATTTCAAAGAATATCAGAAAAATCAAAACTTTTTTTTGTTATTTTAAGACTGCATCTATAAATAGCCATAACCTCACCAGTAAAATAAATAATTCCAAATCTGCTGCATCCTAGAATCAGGTATGAGATTATTGAGACACGCAGCAGTACTGGATGGTTAGGTGCATCATTTCCTAAAACGTTCCAGAGAAACTATTTCCAAGGGAAGTTCCTGGAAAAGAGGATAACATGGTGTTCTAGTTTGTTAGCTGCCAGAATGTAATATACTAGAAATGGAATGACTTTTAAAAAGGGGAATTTATTAAGTTGCTAGTTTACAGTTCTAAGGCCATAATAATGTCCCAATTAAAGCAAGTCTATAAAAAATGTCCAAATTAAGGCACCAATAAGAGTTTACTTTCACTTAAGAAAGGCTGATGACATTCAGGGTTTCTCTCTCAGCTGGAAAAGCACGTGGCAAACATGACAACATCTGCTAGCTTCCTCTCCAGGCTTCTTGCTTCATGAAGCTCCCCCCAGGGGCATATTCCTTTTTCATCTCCAAAGGTCTCTGGCTGTGTGGGCTATGTGATTCTCGAGCTCTGTGTGCTCTAAAAAGGGATTTTCTCCAAAATACTCCCTCTTTTAAAGCATTCCAGTAAACTAGTCATGGCCCACCTGGAATGGCGGGGCCATACCTCCATGGAGATAATCCAATCAAAAAATCCCAACCCATGTTAGTGAATAGGGATTAAAAGAAACATTGCACCCATAAAATTGGTTCAGGATTAAAACATGGCTTTTCTAGGGTACATAATCCTTTCAAAGCAGCACACATAAATAAATTTGGGAAATGCTGCTTAGAAAAAGATCATCTCATAGAAGTTCATGGTACAAGTTAGCTTATCACGGGAAATCTGTTTAAGTTTGGTTAGCCCAGTATTTCCCATCTTATTAGACTAGGAAAACACCTAATGTTCAACATTGCTGGTGCTCTAATTGGTATTTTAGTTGTGCATCTCCCCAGGCTTTGTGAAGAAAACTCTTTTGGAAGCACTGATGTCATCTTCTAGAGCACAGATTCTGAAGTTAAAAAGGCATGGGGTCAAATCTTGACTTTGTTACTGTTTAACTTTCTTAGACTTCAGAAAATCTCAGTTTCTCCAAACATATTAATAGCTTATCTTTAAAAATGTTCTGTTTTAACCAATTATTACCTTATTGTTGGGCATTTATTCTTATATATATTCTTATAGGTAGGTTTTCTCCTTAGTTTTCAGTATTGCAGCAGTGTGAGGACAAGTCTGTAGGTAAATACATTTTGATTGGAAGTGATAATTTCATTTGACTAGATCCCTACAAGTGGAACAACTGGGTGAAAGTTTATAAACATTTTCAAGTCTCTTTATATATAATGCTCAGTTCCTTTTCAGAAATGTTATGTCAATTTATGTTCCGCATGTCACCCTATTCTTGCTGCATGGAGCATTGTTGTAAAAAAGCCTTTCTAATTTGATAGGTGAAAACAACGGTATCTCATTATTTTGGTCTGAATTTCTTTAACAGTGAAGTTGAATATTTCTTCCTATATTCATTGATCATCTGTATTATGTGACTATTGCTTGTTCATTTTTCTGCTGTTTTTCCTTATTCTTGAGAGAATTTGGTTTGGGGAAAAAAGTTTGACACTTATTCCAGTTTTGAAGATTAAGTCTCCATCTCCCATTCTAAATGTGACCCTTTTACCTATTACTGGTGTCTCAGCACTGCTCCTATAATTATACTATAGAGGTGTAGGGGGCAAGCTTCCCCAACTAACCATGAGAAAAAAAATACATTTTTGGAAATGTCAAAAATACATGAATTCCACAAATCCTGAAAAATGTCACAGGTCTGTGTGTTCTGTGACAATGTAAGAATAATCAATTTCATGGAGGTGTACTACTAGCTTATTGTAGAATTAAACATTTTAGCCACACTATTTATGATTGCTAATGTCTTTAAGGGAATCACCTAACTTCAAAATTTTCTACCATTCTTAGGATGAGTAGAGTACACATGACTCTGTTGTGAAAATTAAATGAGAAAAAATATTAAAACTCAGTGTAATGATGGCCCATAGGTAGACACTAATGTTAGTTCCTGTTTCCTTTTTAAAATTTTATTGGTCTAAGTATGTTCTTTTTAATATTGTTCCTAATGTAGAAATGATGGAGGACAATGAGCTGGGTTGTATTTCTACAGCTTTAACTGAAAATGATGGTTTGCCAAATAACTTTTTTTTTAGTCACCTGATAGCACAAAGTAAAATTATTTACATAGAATCAGTCAGTAATTAAGACATACCTGGATGAATGAATAGAGTTAATGTTTTAGGCTATGTGTTTATATTTCATCAAAATATTTTCTGATTTTGAAATTCAGGACGCAATTTTCTACCTTTTACATTAGAGAATGGACGAAGAAATACAAAATACATACATATGTTTAAGCAAAAGGCACATGTGTATAAAATGCTGACACTTGGAATAAATGTTTTCTTAATATTCAGGTAGGTACCAACGGTGCCAATTAATGAGCAGGAATAAATTCTTCCAGCACGAACCACAATACCTTTCTGCTTTGTTTCAATACTGTGATGATGTGAGACAATATATATTGCTCAGGCATTTGGGATGAAAATATAAATTAGATTCCTACATGAAAATTCCTATATGAAAAAAAGTTAATGAATGGTGTTTTTTTTAAAACTTTTGAAATTGCTTAGTACAACATATATACAAAGCAAAGAAATAAAAGAACAATAGTTTTCAAAGAACTCTTCAACAAGTAGTTATAGAACAGATCCCAGAGTTTGTCATGGGCTACAATACAATCCTCTCATATTTTTCCTTCTTGCTGCTCCAGAATATAGGAGGCTAGAGGGCTTAAAAATTTTTTTATCATCACAATCAACTTTTTTCCTTCTTTTTTGTGAAAAATAACATATATACAAAAAAGCTATACATTTCAAAGCACAGCACCAAAATTATTTGTAGAACATATTTCAGAGTTTGACATAGGCTACAATTTCACAATTTTAGGTTTTTACTTCTAGCTGCTCTAAAATACTGAAGACTGAAAGATTCAGCATTCATATTCATTTGTTAAATCCTATCTTCTCTGTATAACTCCACCATCAACTTTGATCTTTCCATCTCTCTCTTTAGGGCTGTTTGGGCTATGGAGATTCTGAATTTTTCATATTGGAAGGGTCTGTCACTAATATGGGGTAGGGAGATGGAGCTATCTGATGTCTGGAGAGGCTAGACTAGGTTTCAGGACTTATCTGAACCAGGAACCCATCTGGAGGTTGTAGGTTTCTGGGAAGTTATTCTAGTGCATGGAACCTTTGTGGAATCTTATATATTGCCCTCGGTGTTCTTTAGGGTTGGCTGTGATGGACCTGGTTGGGGGTTAGCAGGTTATGATAGGTAACAAGGTCTACTGAAACTTGTGCAAGAGCAACCTCCAGAGTAGCCTCTTGACTCTATTTGAACTCTCTCTGCCACTGATACTTTATTAATTACACTTCTTTCCTGCCTTTTGGTCAGGATGGAACTGTTGATCCCATGGTGCCAGGTCTCGATTCATCAATTGATTTTCTTGTGTTGAACCATCCTTGCATTCCTGGTATAAACCCCACTTGGTCAAGGTGTATAATTCTTTTAATGTACTGTTGGATTCAATTTGCTAATATTTTATTGAGAATTTTTGCATCTATGTTCATTAGGGAGATTGACCTGCAGTCTTCCTAAGAGCATTTTTACATGGTTTTGGTATTAACATGATAGCTTCATAAAATGAGTTAGGTGGAGTTCCTTTTCCTCAAACTTTTCGGAAGAGTTTGAGCAAGATTGGTGTTAGTTCTTTATGGAATGTTTCATAAAATTCTCCTGTGAAGCCATCTGGCCCTGGGATTTTCTTTGTAGGCAGACTTTTGATGACTAATTGAATCTTTTTACTTGTGATTGGTTTGTTGAGATCTTCTAGTTCTTCCTGAGTCAGGTAGCTTGTTTGTGTGTATCCACAGATTTGTCCATTTCATCTAAGTTGTCTAGTTTGTTGGTGTATAGGTTCATAGTGCCCTCTTATGATTTTTTAAATTTCTTCAGGGACTGTGGTAACGCACCCCTTCTCATTTCTGATTTTGTTTATTTGCATCCTCTCTCTTTTTTTTCTTTGTCAGTCTTGCTAGTGGCCCATCAATTTTATTGACTTTCTCAAAGGACCAACTTTTGGTTTTATTGATTCTTTCTATTGTTCTTTTTTTTTTTAAAAAAAGAACATTTATCCATTTATTTCTGCTTTAACCTTTGTTATTTCTCTTCTTCCATTTGCTTTGGGTTGATTTGCTGTTCTTTCTCAAGTTCCTCCAGGTGTGCTGTTAAGTTGCCAATTTTTGCTCTTTCTTTTTTTTTAATATCGGCATTTAGTGCAATAAATTTTCCTCTCAGCACAGCCTTTGCCACATCCCATAAGTTCTGATAAGTTGTATTCTAATTTTCATTCACTTCCAGATAGCTACACATTTCTCTTGCAATTTCTTCTTTGACCCACTGGATGTTTAAGAGTGTGTCATTTAATCTCCATATATTTGTGAATGTTCTCATTCTTTCGTGGTTATTGAGATCCAGCTTCATTCCATTGTGATCAGAGAAAGTGCTTTGAATAATTTTAATGTTTTTAAATTTATAAAGACCTGTTTTGTGCCTCAGCATATGATCTATCCTGGAGAATGCTCCATAAGCACTAAAGAACAATGTATATCCTTGTGCTTTGGGATGCAATGAGCTGTATATGTCTGTTAGGTCTAATTCATTTATCAAGTTATTTAACTTCTCTATTTCCCTATTGATCTTTTGTCTGGTTAGTTCTATCTATAGAGGAGAGTGGTGTATTGAAGCCTCCGACTATTATTGTTGAAATATATATCTCTCCCTTCAGTTTTACCAATGTCTGTCTCAGGTACTTTGGAGCGCCTTGATTGGGAGCATAAACACTTATGATTGTTATATCTTCTTTGTGCATTGACCCTTTAATTAGTATATAATGTCCTTCTTTGTCTCTTATGATGTCTTTACATTTAAAGTCTATTTTGTCTGATGTTAGTATAGCTACTCCTGCTTTCTTTTGGTTACAACTTGTGTGAAAAATCTTTTTCCATCCTTTCACTTTCAATCTATTTGTATCCTTGTATCTAAGATGAGTCTCTTGTCAGTAGCATATAGCTGGATTATGCTTCTTAATCCATTCTGCCAATCTGTATCTTTTAATTGGTAAGTTTAGTACATTAACATTCAAAATTATCACTGAAAGGGCATTTCTTTTTTTTTTTTTAACAATTAAAAAAATTAACAAAACGTTGATATCATTCCATTCTACATATACAATCAGTATTTCTTAATATCATCACATAGTTGCATATTCATCATTTCTTAGAACATTTGCATTGATTTAGAAAAAGAAATAAAAAGACAACAGAAAAAGAAATAAAACGATAATAGAGGAAAAAAAGATTATACATACCATACCCCTTACCCCTCGCTTTCATTTACCACTAGCATTTCAAACTAAATTTATTTTAACATTTGTTCCCCCCTATTATTTATTTTTATTCCATATGTTCTACTCTTCTGTTGATATAGTAGCTAAAAGGAGCATCAGACACAAGGTTTTCACATTTACAGAGTCTCATTGTGAAAGCTATATCATTGTCCAATCATCATCAAGAAACATGGCTACTGGAACACAGCTCTACATTTTCAGGCAGTTCCCTCCAGCCTCTCCACTACATCTTGAACAACAAGGTGATATCCACTTAATGTGTAAGAATAACCTCCAGGATAACCTCTCGACTGTGTTTGGAATCTCTCAGCCATTGACACTTAGTCTCATTTCACTCTTCCCCCTTTGGTCGAGAAGGTTCTCTCAATTCCTTGATGTTAATTCTCAGCTCATTCTAGGGTTTTTCTCAGTCCGAAAGGGTATTTCTTGATTCCACCATCTTATCTTTTTATTTTCTTTGTCAGATCTATATATTCTTTTCCCTCTTTCTCTTTGTATTATTAAATTACCCTTAGTGGTACTCTTCAATTCTGTGCCCTCCTCCAGACCTTCTTCTCCTGTCCTTTTTTTTCAGGCGGCAGAACTCCTTTTAGTATTTCTCATAGGGCCAGTCTCTTGTTGACAAATTCTTTCAAGACTTCTTTATTTGTGAAAATGTTAATTTCTTCCTCAATTTTGAAGGACAATTTGCCTGGGTACAGATTTCTTGGCTGGAAGTCTTTCTCTTTCAAGATCTTGAATATATCATACCACTGCCTTCTCACCTCCAGGGTGCTAGTTGAGTAGTTTGAACTCAATCTTATTTGGTTTCCCTTGTATGTAGTAGATTGTTTTTCTCTTGCTGCTTTCAGGATTTTCTGCTTCTCTTCAACATTGACAGGCTGGTTAGCATGTGCATCGGGGAAGGCCTATTTGGATTTATTGTGTTTGGGGTTCTTTGGGCTTCTTTAACTTGTATATTTATGCCCTTTATGAGAGTTGGGAAGTTTTCCCACATTATATCCTCAACTACTCTTCCTAACCCTTTACTCCTCTCTTCTCCTTCTGGGACACCAATGATTCTTATATTTGTGTGCTTTGTTTTGTCTCTCATTTCTCTGAGTTCCAATTCGATATTTTCCATTTTTTGCCATTTGCTGTTTTGAGTCTTCAAATTCAATTATCCTGTCCTCTATATCACTTATTCTTCCTTCTGTCTCTTCAAATCTGGCATTGTATTCCTCTAGTATGTTTTTTATTTGGTCAACAGAGTCTTCAATCTGTGATATCTGCTATTTTTCTATTTATTCTTTCAAATTCCTCTTTGTGCTCTTCTATTGTCTTCTTGATCTCCTTTATGTCATTTGCTATCCCACTTATTTTATTAAGTAGAATTGTATGAATATTTTTGATTAGTTGTTCCAATGTCTGTGTCTCCTCTGGTGTTTTAATTTGGTCTTTAGGAAGGGCTATATCTGTCTGCATTGTGATATGCTTAGTGATCTTCTGCTGTCTTCATTGCATGTAGATATCTTGATTGATGTGCTTTGGGGGTTGATTTCTTTCAATAGTCTGAGGCCTTGTGTTTGTGGGATGGTTGTACAGTAGGGAGCAGGGCACAGGGTGGGGCACTCAGTGGGTGATTTGTTTGAGGGCAGTTATAGGTGCAGGTTGGAGATGTTACACTGATGCTTGTGAACGTGGGTGCCAAGTGGCCTGGGAAGGTATAGCTGGGCAGGTGCAGCAGTCTGGGGGGCATAACCATGGTGTGCACTGCTCTAAGGCACAGGGCCCTTTGTGCACATGCGTAGAGCTGTGGCAGTAGGTCGGCATTATGCCTTCATGGATTGGGGACAGATATGACCTGGCTATGCAGGTTGGCACTTTCTCAGAGCTGGGAAGTGAGACTGGGGGTTGTGTGCATGCACAGTTCTAGGACTGCTGTAAAGTGTGATTCCCAGAGCTGAATGATGTGATTGTGGGCCTGTGCACATGCGTGGGCCCAGGAGTGCCGTAAATGGCTGTGCAGAGCTGGGGGGGGGCAGCAGGGTGAGGCTGTGTGACAATATGGGGAGGGGGGCAGGGGTAGCCTAGGTATGGAGGTTAGTGCCCATGGCCTTTATGCACTGGCAACAGCCTGTGGGGAACAGAGAGGGGGAGATCGTGCTCGCTAGGAGTGCTGGAGAGTAAGGTTGGGTTGCAGTTGGGTGGGGGTGTAGGGCAGGTACGTGCACTGGGGGCTGGTGGGGTGGGGGTACCTGGAGCATGGGGAATGGGTGCAGGTTACAAGGTTCGAGTATTTGGGATTTGGGGTGAGTCGCCGGTCATGGGGCTGCACTGGTGAGGGTAGCATGCCCAAGGAATGCAGCCTGGTTTACTTCCTAGTCTCTGGCTCCCACTCATGCACTTCCGTGGCTCTGCCGCTCCGCACCTCTGCAGCAGGCTCCAGTTTTCTGCCTCTCAGTCCTCGGCCTCTGCAACCAAGGCTGTCCCATGTGATGCAGAAGGCTCTCCCAGGTCAGCCACACTCCTGAATGGCTGCCTCAGTCCCCCTCCTATCCCTTCTCTAACTTTTCTATGGAGCAGGGCTAATCTCAAGCTACTCTATTGGCCATCTTCCCGGAAGTTATGAATGGTATTTAAAAATCAAATATTGTTTTACTGGTTTCTACTTCTAACCAAGATAGAGTAACAGGACTGGATTCATGTTCCTACTTGAAACACCAAAAAAATGAGGAAAGGAAATTTTACCAAGTCACTGGAATAAGGCAAGGAAGGATAATAACCTCTGAGAGAACAGAAACAAACAAGGTGAATCTAAAATGTCCCAGCTTGAGAAAGTTTCCAGGCAGCAGTGCAGGGAAGGTGGCAGAGTCTTGCAAACTCCCTGAGAAACTATGTACACCAGATTGATTAGACTCACTAGACTGGAGTACCCGAAAGGAGAGAGCTGAAGGAAAGAACTCTGGAGTTCTACGGAGGGTGGGGTATCCTTGAATATTCAGCTGAGCATTTATCTTGTCAAGCATTTGAGGAAAATACCCACATCCTGAGAAAAATACACCTCAAATATAGTACAATGATCTGGAGGGGAGAAATAAAAATGCAGTATTGTAAAGTTCATACATAATAATTGAAATAGTATAATATCACTTGGAGGGTGACTGTGATAAGTCAAAGATGTACACTAGGTAAAAGAAAAAAAGAAAATTAGAAATAATGAAATAGTAAATATTAAGTAGATATTAATGAAATAAAAGCAAAAAATCAGAAAGATGATAAATTTCAAAGCTGATTATTTGAAAGTAAAAGCAAAATAAATACCTTATGATTATGAAAAAGAAAAGAGAGAGAGATTATAATATACAAAATTAACCATAAGTACAAATGCTGAGCCATGAAATTTATATGAGAATACTATATAAAGCAAGGAAACAAATCTGAAAATCTAGAAAATTCTGAGTATGTTTTAATAAAAATGTAAAACTTTGATGCAATGTGAACATTTCCATTATGATAAGAGCAATAGAGAAAGTAAAAGAAAAAACAAAAGAACTCCATCTAATCCAGAATTCACATCACATTGATTCACTTCTATAAATACCATAGAAACTTGAAAGATAAAGTAATGTTATTTTAACTCTGAGCTAAGACAGAAAATAACTATTCACATCTGGCAATTAGTCTGCAAGCAAATATTTATTATTGCTAAAATACTGCAGAAAAGAAACATGATTTGATTAAACTTTTGCTTATACATGCCTCAGTTATCACAGCTTCACGTTGCTGTTTCCTTTTGCCATAGCTCCCGTAGTTCTCCCGTTTTCAAAGGTGGCATACTTGGAGGCTAAATAAAGTTATTATACTACAAATAAATTGGAGGGGGCTCAATTTCACAACATAAAGCCAATGCAAATTCAGTTCTTTCTAAAATTAAGAAATATTTTTTAAGCTAAAAGTACATACCATCTAGTTTAAGATGCCAAAGTTTACAAACATGGTTGGAGCTCCATGTTTTAGTTCTCCCCAGTCGCATTCAACTCCCAACTACCTTCTCATCCTTGTATCAGGGAGTCACCAGAGTGGCTTACCCTTATTTCAGGGAGTCAGTAGAAACAGAACCAATAAGATATATGTGATTGATTTTTAGGAGTTGATTCATATGATTAAGGGGATTGGCAGGTCCAAATTTTGTAGGGAAGTCTTTCAGGCGAGAAATTCCAGTAAAAGTTGATGTTAAAGTCTTAAGTATGAAATCTATAGGGAGACCAGCAGGCTGGAAACTAAAAGGGAAATAGAGGGTCAATATTTTTCTTCTAAAAAAATTAAAGTTTTATTTTCCCCATTAGAAATTCAAGCCATGTGAAATTGATTTTAATGAACAGATTCCACATTTTCTTCCCTTCTCCTCAGTAGTTTCAGCACATTTTATTGAACAGTACAGATTTCCTCTATTGATTTGTATCCCTTCTCTATCATATACAGATTTCATACTGGTTCGAACCACCATCTCCCTTTCCTGGATTATTGCAATAGCTCCTTAAGTTTCTCCCTGTTTCTGTCCTGTAACCGACAAACTATTTTTATCGTGATAGCCAGAGTGATCCTTTTCAAACCTAAGCAAAGTCATGTTTTTCCTCTGTTCACAATCCTCCAAGGCTTCTCACTGCACTTAGAGTGAAGGCCAAAGTCCTTTTTGTGACCCATAAGACCCTATATAAATCTGACATCCTCCTTCATTATCTCTCTACCGTCGTCTCCTGCTTTCTACCCTGCGGTTCACTTCTCTCCCATTGTGCCTGCCTTCACTAGTCCAGTACTGTTCTCACCACAGAGCCTTTGCACTTGCCATTTCTTCTGCCTGGAATGATCTTCCCCCAGTTATCTGCATGACTAGCTCCCTCACCTTCTCAAGTATTCACTCAAATGCTGCCCTCAGAGGGAGGCATTCCTTGGCTACCCTAAATACCTAATATTTTTGATTTCCTGTTGTTGATTTTCCTTAACACTTATAACTATTTAACATACTAAATATTTACTCCTTTTGTTTATTTCCTCCCACATTACATCAAAGTTTCATGAAATCAGGGATTTTTTTTTCAGTTTTTGTTTCTTCACAGCTTAGCTCCTTGTCCTAGAGCAGTACTTACCATATACGGTAGGTGTTCTAAACATATTTGATGAATGAATGAATAAATGTGAACATAAATACATTAACCTTGTACATATGTGAGGGTCTGTTTTTAGAGTCTCTCCTTTGTTTCGTTGTTCTAATTGTCTACCCCCCCCAGCGATATAATACTGTCTGATTGTTGTGGTTTGATAGAAAAAGTTTTTCTATCTAGTAGGGAAAGTTCCCTGCTCCCTCTCTACTCACTATTTAGCCCCACAAATATTGTTTACTTCTGAGTTTGAGTGGATAGATATGATTGTTTTTGTGTAACAACTAATTTTTTTCTTTAAGTTAATAATTGTGTTTTATTTTTATTTGCTTAATTTTGTTTACCTACACTAATTTGTGCTACAACAATCAACAGTCATTAATATGACTTTCTACATAGTCAGACCTATTAAATAATGTACTTTTCCATTTCCCACCTCCTCTCTCTGGAGTGTCCATCTATGGACTCCAATTTAAATTGGTTATTTTCTAGAACTGTTTTATGGCCATTCCTTTGCTGTCATCCTGGGAAATTTTTCAATCTCTCCTATATAGAATTCTCTTTTCTGGATCCAGTGATATGTTATAAATATAGAATTATATCCAAATATTTTTTTCTGACAATTTGAAGTTGCTGATCCATTTATCTTGGTTTTTAATGTTGCTGTTGAGAAGTCACATGGCATTCTGATTTCTACTGCTGCAAATGTAACCTGTTTTCTTTCTCTTTGGAAGTTCTTAGGATTTTTTCTTTTCTCTAATGACCTGAAATGTAATGATTCATGGGACATGATGTGATCTTTTTTCATCCATCAATCTGGACACTTGGTAATTCCTTTTACTGAAGATTCATATTTCTTAGTTCTGGGAAATTTTCTTGTATGATTTCTTTGATAATTTCCTTGGCTTGTTTTCTCTTATTTCTTTTCTGGCATTCCTACTAGTCAGATACAGGACTTCTTAGCTTAATTTTCTAATTTTGTTTTCTTTTTCCATTACCCATCATTTTTGTTTTTTTGTTTTGTCTTCTGGGAAATTTTCCCAACTTTATCATCCAACTTTCTATTAATTTTTTTACTGCTAGAATACTTAAAACTTTCCATGATATTGTTCCTGTTCTCTGATTATTTCCCCCACCCACCCCTAGGCCCCCACCATAGATTCTGCTTCTTTTTTCATGGTTTCATTATCTTCTTTGTTGTACATGCTGATGTTTAATACAGTTTTATTTTTTGTGTGTTTTAGCTCCTTTCCTGAAATGCAGGGTGTTTTAAGTTCTATTTTTTAATGTCTATTTGTTTTTCATGTTGGAAGCTTTCCTTTCTTTGCCTGGTATTTTTGTCTCTCCACTCACATTTTAAAAAAGAGGCATCATGAAGTTGATTGGAAACTAAGTTGATTGGGCATCACTATAGGATGATAGGGCAGCGAGTTAGCTTTACTGTTAATTGATTCATAAATATTCGTTTCAATGGCTTTTATAGCATCTGTTTTTTTTGTTGTTGTTTTGTTTCTCCATAAAAGGAAATTTCAGTTTCTTGCCTTGCATATATAAATCTAGCTACCAGTGTTTTGGGGGAATCTAAACATTTATTCACCCTCCCAGTTTTAATCTCTTGCATCACCTCTGGCTTCTATCCTGACTTTTACTGAGTTGAATAATCCCATGTCTAGGAGGCTTTCTTGCTCATTTTTTCCAGGGAATAATCCCCCTGTATTTTGGGGGTGAGAGGGGATAGAGACTTGGTGTGCTGCTTTGAAAGAATGTATGTACCCTAGAAAAGTCATGTTTTAATCCTAATCCCATTTTGTAAAGGCAACTGTTTCTTCTAATCCCTATTCAGTATTGTATATTTGAATCTGTAATTAGATCATCTCCTTGGAGATGAGATTTAATTGAGTGGTTGTTAAACTGGATTAGGTGGAGGTGTGTCTCCACCCATTTGGGTGGGTCTTGAATAGTTTACTGGAATCCTATAAAAGAGGAGACATTTTGGAGAATGAGGGAGATTCTGAGAGATTCAGAGAGAGCAGAGCAGAATGACGTAGCCACGAGAAGCAGAGCCCACCAGCCAGCGACCTGTGGAGATGAAGAAGGAAAATACCTCCCAGGGAGCTTCCTGAAACAGGAAGCCAGGAGAGAAAGATGACACCGTGTTTGCCATGTGCTCTTCCAGCTGAGAGAGAAGCCCTGACTATGTTCACCATGCGCCTTCTCCCGTGAGAGAGAAACCCTGAACTTCATCGGCCTTCTTGAACCAAGGTTTCTTTCCCTGGATGCCTTAGATTGGACATTTCTATAGACTTGCTTTAATTGGGACATTTTCTCGACCTTAGAAGTATAAACTAGCAATTTAGTAAATTCCCTTTTTAAAAGCCGTTCCATTTCTGGTATATTGCACTCCAGCAGCTAGCAAACTAGAACACTTGGCTATACATTGTGGGGCCTGTGTCAGACCTAATACAGGTTTGAAGACAGTCCTTCTGATCTCTGCCCCATGTCTTACCTCCGCTTGCTGTGGAACCCTTAGGGAGGATTCTAGGATGAATTTGTTTGTATCTTGATAAAATTCCCAGATGTAGGCCCTTAGTTTCACTTAGTTTTTCTGTTCTATAAAGGAGGTTACCATGCTTTTGTCTTACAAAGAATTGATGCTTCCTGTTCTCCAATTCTCTTTGTATTTTTTCCCATTTTTAGTGGGAGACTAAAAAGATAAACACACGAATTCAATCCACCATGTTTATTCCTGGATAATATGTTTTTGAATAATTTCTTCTTAATGTCAAGGGAAAAGGCTTAGAATGTGGAAAAAGGTGGGACACACAATTGTGGAAGGAAACATGCCAAAGTTTATCCCTAGGTTATAGAATTATTGGTGCTTATTATTATTTTCTTTGAAAAATCTTTCCCACATTTTTCAAAGTTTCTACAATAAACACACAATATTTTCACAATGAAATAATTTTAAAGAAATGATTAAAAATTTACACTGATGTTTACAATATCTCAATAAGGGCAATTTTGATTGCAGTGGACACTAGGGGCCTGGAGAAGGAAAAAGTGTTCATTTTCTCCATGCCAAATGTTAAAGTTCCAACAAAGAATGAAACATATGTAAGGGAGAAGGAACCTGCACTCTTTCTGGTAACAAGTTTGAATTTTCTTTTTAATGCTACTGTGGATTTAGTTTCTGTAGACAGCGATTAGCAAATATATTTTAAGATTACACAACTGGTAGTATTAAGAATCTGAAGAATAAACTGCGTACCCTAATCTTAAAAGTAGTCTTTAAATACCTATCTATAATCTAAAAATATTGCAAAATGGGTTTCTGTTTTATTAACTCCAATTGATTCTCCACAAAAAAATAAGTTTGCAAATCACTACATATTCTTTTGCCCCCTTGGAAAAACAATTCACATTAAGGATCTGAAGGTTTTGAAGATTACTGCAGTAAAAAAACTTGTTTGACTTAGTTGTTTTAGCTGCTGAAATCAGTTTTTTTCAAACTTTTTGAGCCATGGAACCCTTTTTGAACAATACTCTCCACATCAACCCGGCCATTGTTGTCATTGTTATTACTGTTACCTAAATTTAAATGCTTGGTGTTCCATTTCCTTTAGAGTATAGTGATGTTCTTTAGGGAGAAAGGTCAAGTAGCCAGACTTAGACTTAGTTTTTTGGTCTTGTAGAGTCAAACCAATCAGTTTACTTGATCACAGAGTAAAGTAGAAATAAGTGTGTTCTCCATTGCTTTAGGAGAGAAATATTTTACTGTTGGGTTGAATGAGAGAATAATTTTCATGTTTTGTTTTGTTTTATTTTTGAATAAGGCTCAGGAGGTCACTGGTTCCCAGCTGTTTGCCAGTGACTATGGTGTTTTGTAAGCCCTGGAGCATCCTGTGGGAGTATATTTGCTAAGATATATCTGAAATATGAAGGTTTATTACCTAATTTCCAAGTAAACACAATTTTAATGAAAGTAATCATTCAGGGATTTTCTTTACCACATTTGCTTATTTTATGTCTGCATTCCTTTTAGAAAAGGAAAAGGAAAAATAATCTGAGAATCTAAAATAAATCAGACTTTATTGGTTGATATTCTTAAACTGAACTATCTGATCATATAAATGGTGGAATTTACAAAACAATAAATTGTTTGGAAATAACTGGCTCTTCTAAAACAATTTTTAAAAGCCTTATACCCTAGATAATTCTTCCGCAAGTAGGAGGCCATTAGGCTTATTGGAAAGATTGAGGATTGCGACATGGGTTCTAATCCCAGTCCTGTTCTGAGATATTAATATTAGTACTAATAATAGCCACTTTTGTTGAAGACTTACTATGTGCTAGTTACTGTGCCACAGGTTTAATATGCATGAACTCTTTTACTACACCCCATTCAAGTGCTGGATTAGATGACTCCCAGTTCCTTTCTAGCCTTAAATGATCCTGGGAGACATGTCTCCACTGCCCATACATTTGTTCCACTCTGGGGAAATTAAGGAAAGGAAGGAATCTTATCCTTAATAAAAGATGTATGTGTATGTGTCTGTGTGTGATAAACTCCTAGGAACCTGAATTCGAACTCAAAAGAAAATTTAATTAGAACTAATATATAGTCTATTATAATACATATAATAAACAGATGTCTTGATTAGGATTTTATGGTAGCCCAAGCATCTAATATACGCATGTATAGCATTGTTTTCTTGGATCACAGCCTGTTTAAATTGGGGAGGGGGAGAAGATGATTTGTATTTTCTTCCTTGTCCATCACAGGGGCCCTCTGATTGACAATGTAGCCCATCAACTCTCCAAGCTATCGCTTCTCAAAATAGTCAAGCAGCACTCTGCGTTCCATCACAGTAATGTCACCAATTTATATTTATCAAGGGTTTTGAAGTGTTAATTAAATGTATCATCTCACCCATGATCTTATTTGATTTCTTGTCCTCAATACTGTATCATGTTGTAACATGTCTAGAAGACAAGAACTTCCAGTATATTATTTTTACCATCTGAATGCAGTGCTGTGTCACCAACCAGTGGATCAGGGAGGGAAGCTAAAATCTAGTGGATTTATTCTCCACTTTCTGTGACTTAGATTGAACAACTATCATTGTCTGATGGCCACTTCTAATCAGACTCTCTACTTTAGCAGAATGGTTTTGGTCCAAGGTTAGCAGAATCCTATTTATCTGTTTTAACACAAGTTATCACACCATTAAAAATAAAGAAATTGGGGAGTGTGTACCACTTGAATTAGACGTATGAATTAGACCTTCTTTCAAAGCATAGGTTATTTTCGAACTTATTTTCCAAAAAAGGTCTGTCATGAAACACTCCCAGGGAACTCTCAGAATTCCTAGGAAACCAAACTGGGTGTTTACTGAACTCTGTTACTTTTCTGAGCTCATCTTTCTTATGGTTTATACTTTAACTTGCTATCTGCTGAGAGACTATTGGAATAAAGTTCTCTGCCCAGTTCTTAAAAGGGTTTGTAATGATGTTATTCCTTTCCCACATTAGAGAATAACTGTGTATTAAATAGTTCACCAAATGAGAAAGATAAAATTAGTGTTTAAATCAGAGCAGCTGAATTTAAATCTTTTAGTAGGTAAAGCTAAATCCTCTCTTATCTTTTAATTGTGGAGACTTACAAAATGCCAAAGATTTATTTTTTCAAACAGCCTCAATGTTTTAGCAGTTTCTGGAAAAATTGTTGGACCATTCAATTTCAGGCAGACTGGTTTCTTTTGGCTCCAGTTTAGAGAGATTCTGGAGCCTCTAACAATCAGTGGAAAGAGTCCTCACACAAAATGCCACTGTGTGGGTACAGGGACTGTGAGAGAGTTTCTTTCTGGGCTAAAATTCACCATTTAGAGATTTATTACTCTAGCTCAAGGTTTTTCCAATTGGTAAGTTATAAAAACCTTGTTGAGGGTTGACCTGTTTGTCTTGTGACCTTATCAAAACCTTCTTTGAGAGAAGTTTTTGCTTTTGATGGTTGGGATAAACCTGAATAGCTAGAAGTGGAAATACCTCAAGTGTCCATCAATGAATGAAAGGCTAAATAAAATGTGGTATTTATACAAAATGGAATATTATTCAGTCATAAAAAGGAATAAAGTTTGGGTACATGCTACAACATGGATGAAACTTGAAAATATCATGCAAAGTGAAAGAATCCAGACACAAAAGGACAAATATTGTGTGATTCCACTTATATGAGATATCTAGAATAGGAGTTCATAGAGACAGAAAATAGACTGGAGGTTACCAGGAACAGGAAGGAGAAGGGAATGAGGAAGCTGTTACTTAACAGGCACAGAGTTTCTGTTTGGGGTGATGAAAAAGTTTTGGAAATGGTTGGTGGGGACAGTACACAACATTGTGGATATAATTAATGCTACTGAATTGCATATCTAAAAATGGCTAGGGCGGGCCACGGTGGCTCAGCAGGCAGACTTCTTGCCTACCATACTGGAGACCTGGGTTCGATTCTGGTGCCTGTCCATGTAAAAAAAAAAAAAGGCTAAAATGTCAAATTTTATGTTATACATATTTTACCAGAATTAAAAAACAACACACCTGGATATCTAGAGTTGGAAAGAAGCAATTGTAGTGAACAAAAACAATAAAATGGGAGGGAGTGAAGGGAAGTCTGAGAAAGGACAGTTCATGGAGGTGGGGGGGAGCAAGGAGGACGCTAAAGATGATGTCACCTATCTCATTCTTTTATTTATTCAACAAATATTCACTGAGAATCTGCTGTGTTTGAAGAACTGGGGAAGAAAGAGTTGCGGTCTGGGGAGTCAGGACTGCAGCGGAGAAGCGGCGGCAGACGTAAGCGGGAGGCCGAGCTGTGGGATTCCCGAGAGGGAACGTGGGTGGGCGGCGGTGACAGGCACCTGGGGAGGGAGATGTTCAAATTTGGTCTCCAAAGACAAACAGGAACGTTTCACCGAGGACGATAGTGACGTGTAACCTCAGCAAACGGTACAGAGGGAAAGAAAAGCTCGTGTGAGGTTGAGGAGTCGCGACAACTTCTGGTAGGCGGGAAGGTGGGAGGGGCCTGCGCCACGGTTGAAAGGTTGAAACACGGTGACCCCGTCTTCAGCCTTAATCTGGAATCTGGATTTGGTTCTATAAGTGACGGGAAGATTCTGTTGGAGGAAGGGACCTGACCGGATTTGCATTTTTGAGAGCTTTCTCTGGCACCCTTGAAGTGGTTGGATTGGGGCCTGGGGTGGATAGAATCGGAGGTCGCAGTTTTGACTATAATCGCGTGCTCCTGGCACGTCCCACTTACTGTCCAAAGGTACCCTAGGTAGGGGAATGAGACAGCGTTAAAGCTTTGTGCAGCCTGCAAGTATATGCATATCTCAGGCAGGCGTGTTTGTTTCTGAGTTTGTTTTAGGCTACAACTTAAAGCCTCACATGACTAGGAAGAACTCATAGTGCAAAGGAAAGTAATGCTTTGAATCTTGGACGAGTTATATAGGTTTATGCACAGGTGTTATTATTTGTATATTCATTCCGAACATTTTCAGGTTAATATCAGCCTATTTGAAGAGTCCATCAACACAAGAACTAATAAGAAGGTGAAATTTTATTAAACCCAAGTCAAAAGTAAATGCAGTATTAAGACGGAGACTTAAATGTGGTTGTTTTTGAAGGACACTTTCACATGTGTCAAATGAAAGGCTTTAACTTTTAGCAAAAGCTTGGTGTTGATATAAAACTTTGCTTTTCACTTGCGGTTTCACAGAATGATATGACGTCTGAACTCAAAAGACCCTCATTTGAGGAAGAAAATCCTGCTGAACCTAGGAGCTCTTTTTCCTTCATTTCCTGTCCTCTTTCGGAATGTTTCTGCAGCTCAGACTCAGTATAAGCATGAACACAAGGAACAGGGCTCCTTGGCAGTGACACCATTTCATGGGCAAAAGGCAGATAATGAGAAAATAAATGTTTAAAAGGAACCACCTTTGAAAAACAGAGAGAGAAAAAAAGAGATTAAAAGAGAGACAAGGCAGATCCTCTTATTTGATTGTGAGATAAAGTCGCAACAGGTGCTAGGACTTAGGTCAAAATTATTAATAGAATGGCAATTCTAATGAGAATAGCAGAGTAAAGTTGGGAGCTAAAAATTAAGGGTTATGGACGGAGGTGCATATCATCTCTGGTGGCATATTCTTTAACAGGGCCTTTCCTGATTCCCCCAGCTGGACTTTCTTACTTTGAACGAAATATGCTTGAGGCAATGATTATAATTTGCCTCATACCATATCTATGTATTTGGTTTAGTCTGGTTATTCTGTTGAATCTACTCGTGTGTTTACTTATCCTGTCATGTTTGAGAAGGGATTTAAGTTGGAGTTACAGGGTGAATCCTTTGAGGATGGGAGTTGCAGGTTACTTGTATGGCTTCCCCTGTAGCCTATGGCTTCTGCATTGGAAGTGCTCTGTAGAGAAATGTTGAACAGGGCTTTGGCTCTGATAGGTTTGATTCCCTGCTCTCTGTTCAGAGCAGTGTGACCTGAGGCAAGGAGTTTAATCCCCCTAAATCTCAGATTTCTTCTGGAAATAATATTACCTACCTCACTGGGTTCTTCTATTCAATGAAATAATGTATATTTTAACCCCCTTGGCACTAGTTAGCACATAGCTAAGCTTAATAATTGCCGACTATTATCATAATGTCCATAGCCTCAAGATTACAATGAATGGTTAAAACAATTTTATTCCATTGTAACATGCCTATAAATATAGTGTTACCTCGTTTTACAAAATGGGACCAAAATAAGCTGTCACAGAATTAGCAACACACTAGGTATAGGATGTGAGAAAATAAAAAGTCATGGTTATACAACCCACAGAAGTGACAATTTTTGTAAGACTACACAGTTCATATTGTAGAAGCTGAGACTTGAGCCCAGATTGTCTTGCTCCTAAAGCTATCCTCTTAACTGCAATGCTGCACTGCCTCCCCTAACACATGAGTGTGCCCATCACCAGCTGCAGGATATTGGGGAGCCATTAAATCTCCCAGAGCTTTGGGTTTCTCATTTATAACATCTGAGATCATATCTGTCTTCTAGGGTTGTTGTGAGAATAAATTTAGAGGACATTTACACCTGAGTGTTTGGGTCTATCAACAGGCAGCTATTGAAAGGAGAGGTCTGAGTGGGCATTTCGAAAGGAAGCAAACTGTTCAATGTTCTTACGGCGCCAATGATCACAAAACACCAGGTGACTGTGCACCAGTAGAGAGCAAATTTGCATATAACATCTAGCCCAGTGTTTGGCACAGAATGCGTATTGAGTAGATGTTGATTGAATTGCTTCAATATCTTTGTTAATTGCTTATGATGCACCAAGGTACACAGTTCTTCACCTCAGGAAACTCAGTTTTAAACATAAAGAGACAGACAAGTGCACATAAAATAAAATAGTATAATATGTGAGTGAGGGGTCAGGAAGACTTCCTGGAAAAGAACTCTGGAAGCTGAGTCTTATTGTATAAAAGGAAGTCAATCGGACCGTGCAACGGTGGCTCAGGGGCAGAATTCTCACCTGCGATGCTGGAGACTCGGGTTCGATTCCTGAAGCCTCCCCATGCAAAAAAAAAAAAAAAAAAGGAGTCAGTCATGTGAAGAACGAACATGGGAATAGCATGTGCAAAAGCGTGCACACATGAGGGCTTAAGAAGTAGAAACTGTTCTGGACGGAAGGAGCATATGGTGAGCAGAAAGATATGGTCCTAGAATTTGTCTTCTGTGCTGAGGACTTGAGATCGCACCCAGAGGTAATGTGTAGAGCCACAGAAATACCTTAATTAGGGGAGTGTCATGTGCAGATTCATATTTTAGAAACTTCACACTGTTGGGAAATGTGGACAATGTTTGGAATAGGAGGAGACTGAATATACAAGTAGAGTTGAAAGTTATAATGGTGGTTCAGGCAGGAAAAGATAAAGGCCGGAATTACTACAGCAGAGATTGAGAGGAAGAAATGGATTCAACTGTATGTAGGAGGCAGAATTAATTGGATTTAGGGACAGGTTGGCTATGAAAAGAAAAAAGGAGGATTGATGTTTAGAGTGGACGACTGGGCTCGAGTAATTAGATATTGGTGGTTCCATTAATAATATTAGCTGTCATTTATTGAGTGTTTATTATTTTCTTGGCACATTGCTAAGTTTTATATGCATTATTCCATTTTATCCTCATATCAGTCTGCAAACTGGTTATCTCCATTTTATAAATGAGGAAGAAGGAGTGTAGAACTTACTCAGTATCTTATATGGAATAAGCGGTCAAGTTGGGATTCGACACCAGTACCCAGTCACAGTACCATCAGTCACTGTGGCGCACACAGGTACTTCCTGTGCCAGGAACCACAAGAGGAGACAGGTTGGAGAGGGAAGGGAGATGGTGATCCTATGGTACAAGTGTGTTCCCACACAGATTGCATCAAGCAATTAGTAAAATCATTTTTGCTTGGATGAGAATAACAATGCTTTTATTTGGGGGTGCTGGTGGTTTGGGGGTGGACGAGGGAATGAAGAAGGTGCCTCCCGCAAATATCCTGCTGAGACATGGTGCTTTCTCCTGCCTCTTCCCGAGTAGCTGCTTATAAAGGAGAGCATAAGGAGCAAGATTCTTCAATCAGTGTTTCCAGTTTTAGTGGGAATGTCAATAGAGAAGAGGTCCCGGTATCTGAAGCTGCAGGCAAGGGAGGTCAGGCTAGGGAGATAGACAGGCTGTTTACATTTCAATGTTAAGAACATTATCCCTGCAGGCTTCCTTTAAATACTGAACTCACAACTAAACACTCTTTCAACAACCAGTAAATACATATTGGTTGAACCGATGCAAATGAAATATGTGATGAATTCTGGTTAATTCTCCTGGCAAGTGGCACCTGAGCCAAGCATGGAATGGGTATCAATCATTTGGTAAGGCAGGCGTGATTTCAGAGACTTCAAGCAGACCCTCCTCCCTGAATTCTACTTTCTTACCTTCTCTTTGATGCCTTAAATGCTACAATTATAATTCCATTCCTCCTTTTCAAAATGCAGCTGTTTCTTCTATAGAAAGGTCCATTGAAAGCCTCAGTAGTTGTTTCTCCCTGAAGAAGAATCAGTCTGTTGGGATCTGTTTTGCAAACATGTTTTGAAGATAGAGCAGAGAAAGTTCTTTGTAGTGCTTGTCAGCAGGGACAAGAAGGAAGCCTGACTTGGATATGCAGGAAAAATACAAACTAACCAATTAGGGTTAACCATTATGCCATTTTTATGCAAGTCAGTAGAGTCTGCTCCGTAAATTATGGGCAAACAGAAGTTTAATTCATGAATTTGTTCTTTTAAAATTTTATTTAATCATTATAATTTTTTTGTGAATTTGTTCTTCATTCTTTGCCATGACTTAGACCAGCCAGAGAAAAAGTAAGAACACTTTACTTGTCATAGTCCTGGTCTTCACATTCTACACAGTTACTGCTTTGTGAAAATATAGGTAATTTATAGATTTACCATTGAGATTCCAACATCTTTGAAGACACATTACTGTTAAATAGATATTACTATTTCTATCTCACCTTTTGGCATGTGCAGATGTGTGGAGGGATGTCGGACCTGAAGGGAAATGGGAGATTAATCAAGAATTAATGGGCATTACTCAAAAAGATGAATCAATGGACTGTTTAATAACCCTTATCTAACAAAGTAGAAAATATCCGTGGAGCAGAAATTATTACTGTGCATCTTGTAACAACCCTGCCCAGTAAGTGCCAGGGGCTTCTGTTTCAAGAAGAAAGAAAAACGAAGGACTCCCCCTGTTGCTTTACTCCTCCTCCCCCACCCCCCTGCTCTAGGCAAGTCACCTCTCTGCAGTGAGAAATCTGGGAAAATGACTGACAGTTTAGGTTGGTATTTCCAGGAATGAGCCAATTAGAGCATCTTACAAGTAAGATTTGTCTCTTCTCCCTCTCCTTCAATCCTTTTTAATTGGGAAAAGTGTTTGTTTTAAAATCTAGCAAATATAAAATAAAAATTAGACATCTAACAACAACATCTTTTAAAAGAATCATAAGTTTTCTTTTAAAGTTTAAGTAGTCATTTCCTTTGAACTAGGTAGTGGTAATTCAAGACCAAGACAACAGCAGCAGCTGCGGTATTAAAGGCTGAGCAGCCTTCCACTGCTCTCGCTTATGTTTTTACCATCAGTTGAGTTTTCCATTTCCTCAAAGGCCTGTAGAAATGGTTGGGAATTTTCAATAATCAAATCAAAGCCCCTTGTTGAAACTGTTGTTTCTTTGGTGTAATGCAGGACATGCTACAAGTATTTGGTCCTTTCCATAATAAGCGCAAGACCCCATTTCCTGGAGTATGTGCTTCCTATGGTCTGAAGCCACGCAAAAGGGGACACACGAAGCCTTTAGATCATGTAGCAGCTATTTTTTTTTTGTCTAAAATCATTTATTTATTTACGTATTTACTTACTTATCTCCAGCAGCTTTTCTACAAACCCTGTCAGACATATTTATGGCTTTGCTCTAAGTTTGGCTCATCTGTTGAAAATTGATGAAATGCAAGTTAGAGCAATTCATTCAAAGGTATTATTTTCTGTTTGGTGTATCATGGAGACCCATTTACAGGAGACCTATAGAACCCTTTCTAGGTTCCTCAGTGGCAGTGAAAAGCAACACTTAAATACACTGTATTTTTTCTAGTCATATTTATTTACGTACCTTTTTACATGCGATCTCCTTGGTGCAATGTGGTATTCGCTGCATGGAATCCCTGAGCCTGTAGGTCTCCTATCCTCATTCTGAAGGAAGGAGGAACATATGCAATGGGTGTATTCATCTGAGACTCTTGTGGGTAGGTTAGGTAATGCCCATCTCTCGCTCTCAGGAGAGACTGTGAAAGCTCACATCACATCCAAACATATCTTCCACATTCCACTGGCTTCTCTTGGTCTCCCTGACCTGGTCTCTCTTTCCTCTCAACTGTCCTGCACACAACGGTTAGATCAAAATTCCTTATTACTTTATTGTGTCTCTCCTTGTTTCTATCTTTTAAAATTCAGACAGCTAACCTTACTTTTCTCGAAGTTCTGATAATTGCTCATGCATTCAGCCCCTCTAAATAAATACCTTTGAACCAGTTGAATTCACAGTCCTCTCACTGTTCTGGCAACTTCTTTCTTTTCTCAACCTACTCAAGTCTTTTTTGTCTTCTAAAATCATAATGAAAATTCTCCTTTTCCAGGCAGTCTTCCCTGATTGACTTCACCTGACTCTAAACATCCTTCTTAGTGCATAAACATTTAAACATTTGAAAAGCATTTACCTAATTTTGCAATATAAGGAGAAATTTTCAAGATTCCTCCTAATCCTACCATCCTAAAACACTTTTTAAAATTTCTTCGTGTTTCCTTCTAATTCTTTCTTACCTGCTTCTAAACTTTTACATGTGATACATATGATTTGTATTTTTTTCACTCAACATTATTTTGTGACTGTTTTTCCATGTATGGTGCTGCCTTCTCTTTTAACAATGGTAGTAGTATAGTATTCCACACAGCCTGCGGGTGGTAGAGAGAAAGAAGAATCTGTAGTTGACCTGTGTGTAACCTTAGGCAGGGTGCATATACTCTTGTGAGACTCAGTGTCTGTATCTGTGGGTACAAAGTATATATAAAGCATATTGTATGGTGCCTGACATCCAACAAAACACTGGCTGTTGAGTGACTTCCTGGAAGATGGCGGCTTAGTAAGACGCGCGGATCTTAGTTTCTTCTCCAGGACACCTACTAGGGGAGTAGAAACGATACAGAAAGCGCCCAAAGCCACAACAGAGATAAAAAAGACAGCGTACCCCATCCTGGAACGGCTGGCTGGCTGAGAGAAGCAGCTCGGGTGAGATCGCCGAGGCGCGCGGGCCTTACCGGGCGGGGTGGCAAGCGGCCGGAGTTACTCCCTTCCCCCTTCCCGGGCCGGCTGGGAGAATTGGAGAGGCGGTCCCCTGAAACAAAGACGGCTGGCGCCCACACCACGCGCAGCCCCCGGACCAACTGAGAGAATTTGATCGGAAACCCCCAGGCCGCGGAGAACGGTGACGGGTGGGGGAGGCCCCTTCCAAACCCGTGACTCCCGGGGAACGTGCACTCTCCCGGGCGGGCTGCTGCCGCTGGCGCCCTCCCGCCACGCTTGTTGCCCAGGGCCGACTAGGAAATTCGGACGGGCTCTTTCCCTGGCTGCGGCGACCAGCAACCCTCCCTGCGTTCGGACCCCGGCCGGCTCAAGCCGCTTCGGCTAGCGAACCCCCAGGACGGTGAGAGTTTTCCAAAGTTTAAGGTCCCACAGCACCTTTTACTGGTGGGACCCGCAGACAAACGTGTGCCACGAGCGCCACCTACTGGGCAGGATAAGAAAAACAGAACCCAGAGATTTCACAGAAAAATATTACAACCTTGCTGGGTCCAACACCAAGAGAAATCTGAATAAATGCCCAGACGCCAGCAGCAGAAGATAACCGTCCACACTCAAAAGATTGAGAATATGGCTCAGTCAAAGGAACAAACCAATAGCTCAAATGAGACACAAGAGCTGAGACAACTAATGCTGAATATACGAACAGAAATGGAAAACCTCTTCAAAAATGAAATCGATAAATTGAGGGAGGACATGAAGAGGACATGGGCTGAACATAAAGAAGAAATAGAAAAACTGAAAAAACAAATCGCAGAACTTATGGAAGTGAAGGATAAAGTAGCAAACATAGAAAAAATAATGGATAGCTACAATGATAGATTTAAAGAGACAGAAGATAGAATTAGTGATTTGGAGGATGGAACATCTGAATTCCAAAAAGAAACAGAAACTATAGGGAAAAGAATGGAAAAATTTGAACAGGGTATCAGGGAACTCAAGGACAATATGAACCACACAAATATACGTGTTGTGGGTGTCCCAGAAGGAGAAGAGAAGGGAAAAGGAGGAGAAAAACTAATGGAAGAAATTATCACTGAAAATTTCCCAACTCTTATGAAAGACCTAAAATTACAGATCCAAGAAGTGCAGCACACCCCAAAGAGATTAGACCCAAATAGGCGTTCTCCAAGACACTTACTAGTTAGAATGTCAGAGGTCAAAGAGAAAGAGAAGATCTTGAAAGCAGCAAGAGAAAAACAATCCATTACATACAAGGGAAACCCAATAAGACTTTGTGTAGATTTCTCAGCAGAAACCATGGAAGCTAGAAGACAGTGGGATGATATATTTAAAATACTAAAAGAGAAAAACTGCCAACCAAGACTCCTATATCCAGCAAAATTATCCTTCAAAAATGAGGGAGAAATTAAAACATTCTCAGACAAAAAGTCACTGAAAGAATTTGTGACCAAGAGACCAGCTCTGCAAGAAATACTAAAGGGAGCACTAGAGTCAGATACAAAAAGACAGAAGAGAGAGATATGGAAAAGAGTGTAGAAAGAAGGAAAATCAGATATGATATATATAATACAAAAGGCAAAATGTTAGAGGAAAATATTATCCAAACAGTAATAACACTAAATGTCAATGGACTGAATTCCCCAATCAAAAGACATAGATTGGCAGAATGGATTAAAAAACAGGATCCTTCTATATGCTGTCTACAGGAAACACATCTTAGACCCAAAGATAAACATAGGTTGAAAGTGAAAGGTTGGGAAAAGATATTTCATGCAAATAACAACCAGAAAAGAACAGGAGTGGCTATACTAATATCCAACAAATTAGACTTCAAATGTAAAACAGTTAAAAGAGACAAAGAAGGACACTATATACTAATAAAAGGAACAATTAAACAAGAAGACATAACAATCATAAATATTTACGCACCAAATCAGAATGCCCCAAAATACGTGAGGAATATACTGCAAACACTGAAAAGGGAAATAGACTCATATACCATAATAGTTGGAGACTTCAACTCACCACTCTCATCAAGGGACAGAACATCTAGACAGAGGATCAACAAAGAAATAGAGAATCTGAATATTACTATAAATGAACTAGACTTAATAGACATTTATAGGACATTACATCCCACAACAGCAGGATACACCTTTTTCTCAAGTGCTCATGGATCATTCTCAAAGATAGACCATATGCTGGGTCACAAAGCAAGTCTTAACAAATTTAAAAAGATTGAAATCTTACACAACACTTTCTCGGACCATAAAGGAATGATGTTGGAAATCAATAATAGGCAGAGTGCCAGAAAATTCACAAATACGTGGAGGCTCAACAACACACTCCTAAACAACGACTGGGTCAAAGAAGAAATTGCAAGAGAAATTAGTAAATACCTCGAGGCGAATGAAAATGAAAACACAACATATCAAAACTTATGGGACGCAGCAAAGGCAGTGCTAAGAGGGAAATTTATTGCTCTAAATGCCTATATCAGAAAAGAAGAAAAGGCAAAAATTCAGGAATTAACTATCCATTTGGAAGAACTGGAGAAAGAACAGCAAGCTAACCCCAAAGCAAGCAAAAGGAAAGAAATAACAAAGATTAGAGCACAAATAAATGAAATTGAAAACATGAAAACAATAGAGAAAATCAATAATGCCAGAAGTTGGTTCTATGAGAAAATCAATAAGATTGATGGGCCCTTAGCAAGATTGACAAAAAGAAGAAGAGAGAGGATGCAAATAAATAAGATCAGAAATGGAAGAGGAGACATAACTACTGACCTCACAGAAATAAAGGAGGTAATAACAGGATACTATGAACAACTTTACGCTAATAAATACAACAATTTAGAGGAAATGGACGGGTTCCTGGAAAGACATGAACAACCAGCTTTGACTCAAGAAGACATAGATGACCTCAACAAACCAATCACAAGTAAAGAAATTGAATTAGTCATTCAAAAGCTTCCTAAAAAGAAAAGTCCAGGACCAGATGGCTTCACATGTGAATTCTACCAAACGTTCCAGAAAGAATTAGTACCAATTCTCTTCAAACTCTTCAAAAAAATCGAAGTGGAGGGAAAACTACCTAATTCATTCTATGAAGCCAACATCACCCTCATACCAAAACCAGGCAAAGATATTACAAAAAAAGAAAACTACAGACCAATCTCTCTAATGAATACAGATGCAAAAATCCTCAATAAAATTCTAGCAAATCGTATCCAACAACACATTAAAAGAATTATACATCATGACCAAGTAGGATTCATCCCAGGTATGCAAGGATGGTTCAACATAAGAAAATCAATTAATGTAATACACCATATCAACAAATCAAAGCAGAAAAATCACATGATCATCTCAATTGATGCAGAGAAGGCATTCGACAAGATTCAACATCCTTTCCTGTTGAAAACACTTCAAAAGATAGGAATACAAGGGAACTTCCTTAAAATGATAGAGGGAATATATGAAAAACCCACAGCTAATATCATCCTCAATGGGGAAAAATTGAAAACTTTCCCCCTAAGATCAGGAACAAGACAAGGATGTCCACTATCACCACTATTATTCAACATTGTGTTGGAGGTTCTAGCCAGAGCAATTAGGCAAGAAAAAGAAATACAAGGCATCAAAATTGGAAAGGAAGAAGTAAAACTATCACTGTTTGCAGACGATATGATACTATACGTCGAAAACCCGGAAAAATCCACAACAAAACTACTAGAGCTAATAAATGAGTACAGCAAAGTAGCAGGTTACAAGATCAACATTCAAAAATCTGTAGCATTTCTATACACTAGTAATGAACAAGCTGAGGGGGAAATCAAGAAACGAATCCCATTTACAACTGCAACTAAAAGAATAAAATACCTAGGAATAAATTTAACTAAAGAGACAAAAAACCTATATAAAGAAAACTACAAAAAACTGCTAAAAGAAATCACAGAAGACCTAAACAGATGGAAGGGCATACCGTGTTCATGGATTGGAAGACTAAATATAGTTAAGATGTCAATCCTACCTAAATTGATTTACAGATTCAATGCAATACCAATCAAAATCCCAACAACTTATTTTTCAGAAATAGAAAAACCAATAAGCAAATTTATCTGGAAGGGCAGGGTGCCCCGAATTGCTAAAAACATCTTGAGGAAAAAAAACGAAGCTGGAGGTCTCGCGCTGCCTGACTTTAAGGCATATTATGAAGCCACAGTGGTCAAAACAGCATGGTATTGGCATAAAGATAGATATATCGACCAATGGAATCGAATAGAGTGCTCAGATATAGACCCTCTCATCTATGGACATTTGATCTTTGATAAGGCAGTCAAGCCAACTCACCTGGGACAGAGCAGTCTCTTCAATAAATGGTGCCTAGAGAACTGGATATCCATATGCAAAAGAATGAAAGAAGACCCATCTCTCACACCCTATACAAAAGTTAACTCAAAATGGATCAAAGATCTAAACATTAGGTCTAAGACCATAAAACAGTTAGAGGAAAATGTTGGGAGATATCTTATGGATCTTACAACTGGAGGCGGTTTTATGGACCTTAAACCTAAAGCAAGAGCACTGAAGAAGGAAATAAATAAATGGGAACTCCTCAAAATTAAACACTTTTGTGCATCAAAGAACTTCATCAAGAAAGTAGAAAGACAGCCTTCACAATGGGAGACAATATTTGGAAATGATATATCAGATAAAGGTCTAGTATCCAGAATTTATAAAGAGATTGTTCATCTCAACAACAAAAAGACAGCCAACCCAATTACAAAATGGGAAAAAGACTTGAACAGACACCTCTCAGAAGAGGAAATACGGATGGCCAAGAGGCACATGAAGAGATGCTCAATGTCCCTGGCCATTAGAGAAATGCAAATCAAAACCACAATGAGATATCATCTCACACCCACCAGAATGGCCATTATCAACAAAACAGAAAATGACAAGTGCTGGAGAGGATGCGGAGAAAGAGGCACACTTATCCACTGTTGGTGGGAATGTCAAAGGGTGCAACCACTGTGGAAGGCAGTTTGGCGGTTCCTCAAAAAGCTGAATATAGAATTGCCATACGACCCAGCAATACCATTGCTAGGTATCTACTCAAAGGACTTAAGGGCAAAGACACAAACGGACATTTGCACACCAATGTTTATAGCAGCATTATTTACAATTGCAAAGAGATGGAAACAGCCAAAATCTCCATCAACAGAAGAGTGGCTAAACAAACTGTGGTATATACATACGATGAAATATTATGCAGCTTTAAGACAAGATAAACTTATGAACCATGTAATAACATGGATGGACCTAGAGAATATTATGCTGAGTGAATCCAGCCAAAAACTAAAGGACAAATACTGTATGGTCCCACTGATGTGAACGGTCATTCGAGAATAAACTTGAAATATGTCATTGGTAACAGAGTTCAGCAGGAGTTAGAAACAGGGTAAGACAATGGGTAATTGAAGCTGAAGGGATACAGACTGTGCAACAGGACTAGATACAAAAACTCAAAAATGGACAGCACAATAATACCTAATTGTAAAGTAATCATGTTAAAACACTGAATGAAGCTGCATCTGAGCTATAGGTTTTTGTTTTGTTTTGTTTTGATTTTACTATTATTACTTTTATTTTTTTCTCTATATTAACATTCTATATCTTTTTCGGTTATGTTGCTAGTTCTTCTAAACCAATGCAAATGTACTAAGAAATGATGATCATGCATCTATGTGATGATGTTAAGAATTAATGATTGCATGTGTAGAATGGTATGATCTCTAAATGTTGGGTTAATTTCTTTTTTTCCATTAATTAAAAAAAAAAAGAAAAAAGAGAAGGGATAATTGGAGATGAAGGGATACAGACTGTACAACGGGACTGGATATAAAAACTCAGAAATGGACAGCACAGTACTACCCAATTGTAATGCAATTATGTTAAAACACTGAATGAAGCTGCATGTGAGGTATAGGTTTTTTGTTTTTGTTTTTTTTTCTTTCTATTATTGTTTTAATTCTTATTCTGTTGTCTTTTTATTTCTTTTTCTAAATTGATGCAAATGTACTAAGAAATGATGAATATGCAACTATGTGATGTTATTAAGAATTACTGATTGTACATGTAGATTGGAATGATTTCTAATTGTTTTGTTAATTCTTTTTTTAATTAATAAAAAAAAAAAAACAAAAAAAAAACAAAACACTGGCTGTTATTTATGACCCAGTTTGAGCCAGATGAGTTCACTTTTGAAAGTTCTTGTGATTGTTTCATGAGCAGTTCCCAGACAGCTCTTAAACTCCTCTAGTGTGAAGACAGGAACTTTTATTTACTTTGTATCACCTCCTAAGATTTTTTTGAAAGACAGAGATCTACCCCAGTGGCCTGGCAATCACAGCTCAGTGGCTTACTGCATTTTATTCTAAAAATTTTGTTCTTCGAATTGAAATTTAGCCACTAGGTTTCTATGTTGTAGTCCATTAAGCATGGTTATATCACCAAAAGAAAAAGAAGCATTGACAAGACCTCTTTATTGCCTAATTCTTTCCTACCCCACTTTCCAACAGTGAAATCCAGGTTCAGTCAGTGCTTTAGGGTTGCTGGGCACCTTATCTCTGAAATCTTGGTGGCCTTCATCTGAAAGGGTTGTGTCCACTGCTTGATGTATTTTACTCTAGATATTCCAAATTATTTATGGGACTAAAGACTGAGTTGTAGGGTGTGGAAGATGCTCTTATTATCACTTGAAGTCCAGAGGTGGAGGTTTTAACTCTGACCTGTTTGATGGCAGTTATTTCTAATGGGGAGCAGAGAGCTAGTTTCTCCTTTTATCTTCCTCATTTACAATGATTTCCTGACAACCAATCACCAGTTATTTAGCCTGTGCCCTCCCCTTCCTAAGAGAGGCATATCTGCTTAAAGCTAACATTTTATGACGTGTTTAGAAGTTGGAGTTCTACTTAAGGAAATGAATGTGTCCCCACATATACTGGCATGTTCTTTTTGAAAATTGCAAGTATCAACTTGTCATTTTAGAGGAAAAGTTTTTCATCCCATTTACAAAACCAGGAATAGTCAGTGCTCTCCATATATTTTGTGGATGTAGCAGATCTCTGTAAAAAAGAAAAATATTTTTAAAAATTCAGCTGTTCACATATCTTAACTATATACAGTTTTTCATATACTCGATTTTCTGTCTGGTTGTAAAACTCTTGTTCTTCAACATACTGTGATAGCAGTTGCCCAATAAGACTCTTGCTTTGCTCTGTAAGAGGTAGTAAGCTTATCAGTGGTTTATAGTTAGTGTAATTTTTTATTACTGTATGGGCTTCTGGTATTTTATATCTTATAAATATAAATATGGGCTTCTGATGTTTATTGTCACTTTGAAAGTTCTTGTGGTTGGCTTCATGAGCCCTTCCCAGACAGCTCTGAAACGCCTTTAGCAAATTTTATTTACTTAGTAGCACTTCCTAAGTTTTTATTAAAAGACAGAGATCTACCCCAATGAACAGGCAAAATATCTGAAATTTTAAGTTAAAAAAAAATAGTCTTTGTGCTACTTCTCCAGTCAAATGAGAAGGTTCATTTCTGAGCCTTTTTTTTTTTTTTTGAGCCATCCAAAATACAATCTTTCCACCATAAAAAAATGCCAAAAGGCATTCTCTACACAACTTGCCTGAACACATAACCTTTGCCTTTTTTTTTTCTTCTGCTCTTGAAATTTTCTGCTATGACTGGAGGCTGGGAAGCAGCATATTTGAGATAAAAAGTTAGTAGTCACCAACACACCTTCTGTAGATACATTTTTAGTCTCAAAATGAGGTGGAGATAGAATGTGGCCAGTTCAGGTCTGGTTACTTAACATTATGTCGCATCAAATTTTAGGGGAATCATTTCCTTCAGGATAGAATTTTTCTCAAATCTATGTGCAGCTTACTCTGTAACTATAATGGGAGTAGGCATTTTGCTAAAGCATGAGGAACCGAGCCCCTTGTTTACAAAAAGTAATTTTGAACCCACCTCTCTTTTTATTCCAGTAGATAAAATTTCTGATTGAAAGGAATTAAGAATTTTGTTTTGCTTTGTTTTGAATCTGACACTCCTATGAGAACTTACCAAGTGGAATTTATTCTTTGAATGTGAAAAGGATACAATCACTAGAAGAACATAGAAGGGGCAAAGATATGTTTTGCACTTGTTGTCTAAACTATTGAATCCCAAATCCACAATTTTCAATATGTTACAGCAGACGGACATGTGCAAATGAGAGCACTAAAGCATGGTGGGTAACAGCATAAATTGGGTTGGCTTCCACTTACTGGAAATATAACATCAAGCAAGTTATTATAATACCTCTGTGACTCAGTTTCCTCATCTGTAGAGTGGGAATACTACTACCACCACCACCACCTACCTCAGAGGGTGATGATGATGAATAAATAAATTAGAGCAATACCTTGTAATAGTAACTGCTGTGCAAGTATCAGCTATTACTGTCACCACAGATATAGGATCTTGTTATTACAAAGACTGAAAAATGGCTTTTCTGTAAGTATGCCCCTTCTCCTTCCAAGAAAGGTCCTTTAGGTCTCCACTTCCTATCTTCAAGTTTTAATTTTATACCAATGTTAATTATGTTTCACTAAATGGAGACTCAGTTCTTGTGGAAATCTCGATTCTAATCATTATATAAGTGCCTGATTGACAAATAACACTCTATCTTGGGAGGGTAATTTTCAAGAATCATTTGATGATTCAAGTTACCTGATACACAAATTAGAAACAAACAGTAGAATTCAATAGTGAAAATACAGTATTTGCTGGATCATGATATGTGTTGTAATTCTGTATGTATCAGTTTGTAATTCTCTATTTGTATAATTATTTGGACAATCCTTGTTTCCCTTATTAGACTTAATAACACCATGGTAATAGCGATTGTGTTTTACTCTCCATTAAATACCAGTATCCTGCCTGGTATCTGATACTTATCAGGCACTAAAAATTAGTTGTTAAATAAATAAATGAATGAATAGCTTGGTAATAAAAATAATACCTTGAAAGATATGTTTATGTAATAGTCTTTTGAGTTCACATGCAGTTAATATGGTTATTCATAATATTTTTATGAGAAAAGTAGAAGGTTGACAGAGAAACTGAGATACAGAGAGATTTATTAACTTATCAAAATGGCATTCTTGAAGACAAGCTCCCAGTCTTCTGAGTCCCAGTCTGGGTCTGTTCCCAGTAAGATAGAAAAAGATGTGGGAATCAAGAAATTTCAGCTTATTTCCCTCTCTAATACTTTCCTTTCTTCTCTACTGTAGTTCTGTGGCTTGCATCCTACAGTCGCAGAAAGAAGAAAAGGAGTGAGTCTTTGTACCTTAAGTCAGTACTACCCTTCTGGAAGGCAAATGAATATGAGCGCACAGGACTGCTACATATCGATGACTCAAAGCCTTGTTTCCCAGAACCAGGTTTTGTTGACAGTTTCCAGAGTTCTGATAAAATCAAAATGAGCTGCTAGCCCCCTAACACAGGTGCCTTGAACATCAAAGGGTTAGTGTCAACAATGACAATTTAAAATGAATGTAGCATCTTGCCAAAAAATTGCCATGTAAGCAAATAGATGACTTTTATTTTGCACCTGAAAATATCATACATAGAAAGACATTTCTAACCATCTGGAAACTATTTGAGGGAAGTAAAATTTTAGCTTAACAATGATTCGCTTTTGCCTTTATTACTATTTTTTTTTTTTTTTTTAAAGGAAAGACAGAGAGAAGGAAGGAAGGAAGGAAGAAAGGGAAACATCTTTAAACATTTTCTTGTTTTATTGTATTCTGTTTCTCCGTTTTTGTTACATGGGCTGGGGCCGGGAATCGAACCGAGGTCCTCCGGCATAGCAGGCAAGCACTTTGCCCGCTGAGCCACCGCGGCCCGCCCTTTATTACTATTTTTATTCTTTCCTTGTGGTCTTGCCCTCTGTCTGTATCTGCAAATCAGATTTAAAGCTTGTTTCCTATGAAACAGCTCCCAACAAATTTGTAAGCCAGGCTCTTTGCCCTCTGTCCTCTTTGACTTTCAGACAGTCACCTCTGATTTAGCTCTAAGTTACATGTACATATCACAGGCAGAAATGTTCTCACTTTTCAGCTAGCCTTAGCACATGTGGATATGATTTAGTCCTGAAAGAGCATTCTTTGAATACCTATTTTTAGCGAACTCAAATCCCATGGAATAAGAGAGAGGTTTTTCTATCTCCTTAAAGGATAAACCAGAAGCATCTTCAAATAAATTAAAAAAAAAATAGAAATAAGCCATTGATAATTTATTGTATCATTGGGATGATAATTTAATAATAATTTATTGTCATTATTCTTAGGACAAGCATACTATATTGAGTTTTGTTATGTCAAGGTAGAGATGTATTTATCTGTTGGAAATGTTGACTGTCTTGTTTCATTTTAGTTTCCATGCTGGATTAAGGGTCCATAAAACCAAGATTAACTGGAACCCTTGGGGAGTGAAGACTTGTGGTTTATTTAATTTTTTGATTAGCTGAAGTTTGGCTAGAACACTCTTGGCTTTAGTCCTTGTTGAAAAGCTTTCTAAAATTAGTTCATTTTCTTACATCAAAAGAAGAGCCCAATGGAAAAGTTGATCGTCAATAGTTGAGAACCTTATAAGTCCCTTGGGATCATTTTCTGACTATTATAAAATATTATCGATGGAGGGTTGAGAAGTTAAAATGGTGGTGTAAACTAATTAAAAACTAGACTCCCAATGTCAAACAACCAGTTGGTTACCTCTGTCATTTAAAAGCAGGCAATAAATCGATATTTATTGAGTACCTACTACTTGCCAGGCCTTTGACACTGCCCTATAGGAATCCACATTCTGGTGGGTGAAAGAGGTATGTGTTTATAAATAATGTACAAGGTACATTGTACAAAAAAGTACAGTGTAATAAGTGATTAAGAAGTTCTGCAGAAAATGCTGTTATAGCTCAGAAAAGGGAACTACTAACGGCTTGAAGAAGTCAGATAATTCATTCAGTGCTTGACACATACAGAGGAGTTCAGTGGAGAAGAGGAGGTAGGACATCCTTGGCAGAGGGAGCAGGCTTTGCAAATGCACAGATATGGGAATGAGTGCTATCTATCTAGGGATGCAGGTGGCTGTTAGGGCAGGGAGAGATGCTGGGAGATGAGGCTGTATCAACTGGCTGGGGCAGACTGCAAAGTGTCCTTTATACACGTGAAATGAGTTTAAGCGCTATTCTATCAGTAATGATCCAATTTATGCTTTAGAAATATTACTCTGGCAGTGGTGAGAAGGGAACAGTGAAAGAGGAAGAGATAATTTTGGTGAACTAACTAGTTAAGATTTCTAAAAATATTTTACTATTTTATTGTTTGTTCATTGTCTCCATTAATAGTTTTTAGTATTATTTTGCTGGTAAATAGAAAACATTTCAGTTCTCTTCTTTCACTTAGGTCTCATTATTTTGTATCTTTGCTTTAAAAATTGGGAAACTGAGGCATAAAGGACATGTAACTTCCTCAAAATTCTGAATCAAATCCATTGAGAAATTGACTCAATGCCAGGTCTCAAAGTTTCTTCCAGCAACTGCTAAACCACACTCCCCACTATTACAGCATATTTATGATATAATTAACTTTCAGAAAGCCGTATGGCTTTTGTTACAAAGACTAAAGGAATGTGCTTTTCATAACGAACGGCATATGGCTTCCAATAGTTCTCTGCTTGCATGTTTTAACAAAATGAACATGTACATAAATTAGATGCCTCAGGTCAGCTAGCAAACTGAAGTTGATTTTCTTCTCTCCATAATTGCAACTGCATTCTGACAAATATCAAGAGTCGGTTGTCAGTCTGTGGGTGTAAATATATATAGATTGGCCCAAATGATCCTTTTATCTTATGGCATCGCCTTTGAAAAAGTTGATATTTGTTTCATATTCACAAGGGAGTATGCAGTTTATAGAAACAGGGGCATTTCTGATGAAGCTGTACTCTTTTCAATGAAGGAAAAAACACAGGTAACTTAAGTGATATGATAGGCCAGAGGAAGAATTGAATGGGAACCACTGAGCTGAAAGTTGAGATTTGTCTTTGGTCATTTAACTGGTACAGGGAGGGCTAAGGGATACATGATAGATGCTCACATGCTGAACTGATTTAACAGAAGTTAAGCATGAGGGCTCACATTTAATCTCGCAGGGTTATTTAGAAGCTTTTCTATTTTAGGTAACATGCCTTAAAGTTTTGCTCTCTTAGTTCACATTGTGTTCGTCTCATCCTATTGTTGATTTAGTAAGTTTTGTGATAGAGTCTGAGAATGAGCTTTTTGCAACTTTCACATTATCATATTACAATATTCACCGCCAATTATTTCCTCCAGGTCAATGACATTATCTCATTGGAATTCCCAAGACTCTGAATTTATAAGATAGTCCAAAATGCTGTTGCCTTGGATGGAAAAACAGCACAGTTACTGTAAGCCAGTTGATTCACAGAGTATTTGAGTTTCAAATTTAGCTACTCATCATATTGGCAAATTGTCTGCTCTTTTATTTTTTTTAAATGCTTGTGTTTATATTACACTAATAATAATTATATTTTTAAATGGGGGTATATCAACTATAAAAGGAAGTTTAAAACAGGTAAGTGTCTGAAGTAACTAAGGTAAATATGCAAAAATACATTCTTCATTGATATTAAATATTTAAACCCCTCTAATAAAAAACTTAATTTCCTGGGAACAAAAATATATATTAGGGCATTTTATTCATTAAGAGTAAACCAAATGTTTTTAATAATAAATTAAACTTTTAGTCTCTCTTTTTCATATCTAAAGCGACTCACTCAAATTCTGTTCATACAAAAGGAAAGTGCTAACTTGTATTCTAATTCATTTTATATTTACTATAATGTATATTCCTTTTTTTGGGCAAGTCATAGCTTCTCCTTTCATAAAATAATATATTCCATTATGCTATAATTACAAAGTGTGGACTCATAGGATTGGTGACTCATAAGACTAGATGGGATAAACCTCAGCAATCATCCTTGTCTCCAGGGCATCTATAAAACCATGAGTTGAACAACAAGATGAGTAAGAGGCACCTTTAGCCAGAAATGCTGTTTTGACTAGATAAAGAAAAAAAAGGTAAACCTGGGGGCTCTTTTCCTCTTTAGCAAAACACTTTTTCCTTCCACTTTTTCAAAAGGAAAGTACCCCAAACTGACATTATTAAAATAATAACTCTGCGCCAAAACCTGTTGTGTGTGAAAGTGGATGATGTAAAATGTGAGATCAGCAGTGTTTGAGAATGAAAGATTCTGCCCTCACCAATAGAACCTTCATTTGTTACAACACTGCAAAATATAAAAACAATGATTTTGTAAACAAATTAATGCTGCATACATCTGAAGAAAGTCAAAAGCAATTTGGGAGGGAAAGTAATTTTAACACTTATGTACTAACACAAGTCATTAGTAGGTAAAATAAAATCTTATTTTCTCAACTGTTACAACTCACTCATTAAGTTAAAGCCATTCCTGTCTTGCTTACATGTACCGTAAGAGTTTTGGAGTTCATGATACTGGAGAATAAGCTGTAAGACACTGAACCAGTACGACTAACTGTGTGGTGAGGTTTGATCAAAATTTCAGGCTATCTGTGGCTACTTTCAGAAATGAAGAAACATGAACACAGAAAGAGAGACCTGGCTGACTAAAATTACCTTGAGTAATTTTTTTTTAAAGAGCTAAAATTGGGTAATTTATTATAAAGAAACTTTTTCAGAAATTTGTTTCATCAATATACACAATGACATTTTAGTGTAAACATAACTGAGTAGGAAAACTTTAAAAATTACTAGGATAAACAAGAGTGAGATTAATGTAACAACTTATGCTTCCATGCCCTAAAGAAATATGATTTACTTGATAAGATTGTTGATTAAACAGTTAACCTTGATAATTAGTTGGAACTCAAACTTTCATTTCTCTGAAAAAAGAAGGAAAAATTTAATATATTGAGTTTTAAAATTCTCCAAATTTCAAAATTTGGTTAATCAAGGTAAATTCTTTAATTCTATTTTCTACTCCTTAGTAACTACATAAAATTGTTGATCACCAATGAATAAAATAAAGGTGAAGCTCTAATTCCATTCCAATTAATTTTTATGCATAGTAATCTGAGAATCAAGTTCTTTTCCTAGCTAAGTAAATGAGACTGTCTTTTAAAGAATAAATACATTCTTAACAGATTCTTGAACTCGACTTGCATGGTGGTTGTAATTCCTCCAGTATGGCCAGTGTGGCATTAATTTGAATTTTATATTTTAAAAGGGTCATGATACACAAGGACATAAACATTAAGAATTTGCTTCTCCAGATTTTCAAATCCTCTACCAAATTATTTTAACAAACAAATATGGTTATAATTAATTTAAATGATCTGTGTGTGTATGACTGAGACAAGCCACAACTGCCTTTAAAGGAAGGTGACTCCAGTTACATGGAAGATACCATTTGTTCTGCTGAGCACCGTGTTGGATAGAATTATTCTTTGGTGGTCTTAGTATGGATTTTGGAGGTTAAACCTGAAGAGACCTGAACTAAAAGGTGGGACGATTTTGGAAAGGAAAGGAAAGAGGAGGAGAAATGGACATGAAAGGAGAGAGGAAGAGAGTAGCCAGGTAGACGATGTGAAATTTGAGAAGCCACAGAGGGTAAAGGCAGGTAGCCAAAATCCCTGTGTAGGATTCTTAAGAGCAGAAGATTTACTATTTAATGAAGTTGTTTCTGTTTTTGCAGTTATTAACTGTTCCAACTCCTCAAACTTTAGTAAAGTGTATCACAAACATTCATGCTATGAAGGTTTTCTTTTGTTTTGGATTGAAAATTAAGGGAAAGGCTTCGTTCCCTGTCCCACACAAACAGGAAGAGCCATTAAGTGAGCAAATTAAGCAGACGCAGGCATTCAGAGCTGAGGAAGCCCTTCGAGCACACCTCCTTCCTTCTTCCTCTTTCCCCACAATGTTAATAACTTTAGGAGAGGGCTTTGGCCTTCCACAACCCATGGTATAGGTGTTTGAATCAAGGAGGGGCCAGATCCCAGTTGATATTTAGGTTACATTGATATGGTCTGAAAATATAATCATTTAATAAGTGGAAAAGTAGGAGTGGTAAGTTTTGGCTTCTAGGGCTCCACTTTCTATCACAGGGTTAATCATTTGCAGCACATGATGCTGTTTGCATTTCTTCTACAAACATACCGTTTACATAGCATTTTTGTTGATTTTTTAATCAAGTCTGAGCAAGTCAATTTTTTGTTGTATAAAACAAAAGATATTGTTGAAATCTGTGGAAATGATTTTGAAACTATTTCGTGCATTTGCATTTATTGGAAACGTAATTACAGGTTGCTTCTTTCTATAGCCTTCTTCATGGAGTTGCTTGGGAATTTGTTTGTATGTGGAAATCCTTAGAGGAAGTAGCATTGTTGTGTGAAGCTTGCGGACTGCTAGCTACATGTTTGAATATGCCTACATTATTTTGGCTTATCATCAGTTTATAAAAAATGGCCCTGGGCTATAGTGAAAAAAGTATCAATGACCCACTGCATGAACTTCTTTTTTAAAAGAGTAAATTCTACATATGTCTAAAATGGAGATGAATCTGAGGCTTGATTTGTTTGCTGTTAAGTTCGAGTTTTTATGCATATGCCTGCGTTGCATTCTTCTGTGTTGTTAGTAGCAAAATATGCACATAAATGGAAGAAAGAAAAATAGAGATAGAAAGAAGCAGAGATGTTTTAAATTATGGCATAGGCTTTATTTGGGAAAATAAATAATTTCTTTATTTGGAAAGTCTTTCACACTCTTGAACAGAGGTGCCTTGCACGGCCACATTTTGTTGCTTGTTTAGGCCCTCAAGAAAAAAAAAATTGATGGAACAGCTTCTACATAGTGTATCTTGACAATTAGGAACCTTCAGAAAACACTGCAGTGTGCAAACAGAAAAAGTGCCCTGACTGCTTATCTACATTTAGCTACTACTATGCTATTGTCACAGCTATGGGAAAGGCTGAGGGCCAAATACGTGTCTGGCTTGGAAACTAGTTGAGTCCTTACATGCTGTGAAGCTTTAGGGCAAGGTTTTAATTTTCCCAGGGCTCACAGAGCCTACTGTTTAGTGGCACAAAATTATATTTCTGTTTAAAAAAAAAAGATGACACAATCTAACTGATTTCATGGAAGTCTAAAATGGCAGCCAAATATTAGGCAATTTAAACCAGACAAACTGTAACCCATAAAAATTTGAAGATTGTCATTATATTTGAAAACACTGTACCTTCTGTTATTTTTCAAGGTGAGTCTGGGACCATTCAGACCTCATAAAGTCATCTTGTCCTTTGGTGTGGAGGCTATCGTATTGTGCAGCTTCTAGTGTCCTAAATATGTTTTAAGGTATCTGCTTCTGTCCCGTGTGTGTATGTGTTATTAACACTTGCCCTTACTGAACTTTATCTTCCCAAGTTAGGCTATTTTTCCAACTTATTAGAATTTGGGAGCATTCTCATTTCATACTCCACTCCCAACCCCTGCCAGATTCTCGCCATTCATAGATTAGTGAGTATTCATGTAATTCATTGAACCATTGATGAAAATGATGAAGAAGACATGGTAAAGAGAATCCTGTGGTGTGGCGCTGGTGCCCATCCTTCAGGGTGACATCACTCTCTTAATCATCACTTGTGGGTGCAAATGCTTAACCTGTTTAGAAAATATTTATTCAATAAACATTTGTTGCATGCTCCCTCTGTGCCAGACTTCATGCTGGGTGGTGGGAATGAAGAGTGATACTGTCCCTGACTTTAAGGACCTCAAGGGGAGAAAGGCATGAAAATGAAGAGTTGCTACGAAGTTTAATAATGCTAAACGTATATATTAGGCAAAGTATACTATGCCTGGTAGTTTCTGAAGGTCTAAACTGGGGAGAGTAAGAAATTTTTAAATGTATTCAAAATTTATTCTTGAGGATAAATTTTGGAGACATTTGATCACATTACCAAGAAAATCCTATTTAAATTTCTATTATAATTTAATTAAAACTTTTACTTTATAAATTCATAATTATTATCCAGAAGCATGATATGGTTTTATACATATATATATTTATACATATATATATATATATATATTTGTATGCTGTATGGCAGGGGTCACATTTCATTTTTTTTCCTTGTGAGTATCCCGTTATTGCAGCACCATTTGTTGAATTTTTGTTTGTTTGTTTTTTCTTTCTTTTGCTTGCTTGTTTGTTTTTTTGGGGGAAGTGCATGGGCCAGGAATCTTGCATGGCAGCTGAGAATTCTACCACTGAACCACCCTTACAACCCCTTAATTACCACATATTTTTGAAAGGTGATTTTTAGATGTTTTGATTTTTTGTTGTCTTAAGAATAGGATTATTTTTTTCTACCTTCTAGCTGGTTTTGTGTGTTTGCAAAAAAGACAAGGCTTTTATTTTTTGATATTTGTCTTGTTTTCAGCTACTTTTTTCGACTGATTATTTCTAAAGGCTTTGCAGGTGACTCAATTGAGTTTGCTAAATTGAAAATTACTCTCTATGGATAATGATGATTTAATTCCTTTCTTCTAAACTTCCTACTTGATTCTGTATTTCATCACGCTCTAGACCTTTCAGAATCTTTGACTCTAGTCATACCCATTTGAGTTTTCAAACATCTACAGTTCCAGCTTCCAAAGGACACCACCAGACTCAGATTTCAGCAGCGCAGGAAGCATTGCATCTGCTTAACACCCGTTGTTAGCAACTTTCTGTCTTTTTCCAAGATATATTCACTGTTTAGTGGTATCATGGATGTTGTAGCCATCTTATTGGGAGGTTCCAGTCTATTGTTTTTGAATATAAAAGGAATTTAACTGAAAATTGAAAATAATTACTGAAATTAGGAATGGAAATCAGAATGGGAACAACGATGGAGTGACTCTTCTGTGAGAACAATTTATGACAATGGTGAATCAGTTTATGAATGCTTCATCAGTAATAAATATGACTATTATAGTGTTATTTAATTGCTTATTGGAGGAGGTTCAACAGATATTGCATGAGGTGCAGCTCCTATTTTAAATTCCTCCCATCTATGTACCTTGTTTCCTGAGAATTTTTGTAATGGAAGGGCAGGCATTCTTGTTTTATGGTGGCACTATGTTTTTAGGCATGGGAGGGATAGGTATAGATTTACATTTTAGAACAATCACTCTGGCGACATTATGAAGGATGGATTAGAAGAAGACAAAGGTGGCACCGGAAAGACTAGTTAGGAATTAAAGTAATATTGCGAAGAATGGAGAAAGGGGTCACAGCTATGAGATGTGAAGAGATAGTTTTTCAAGAGCCCTTCCTCTATCAGGGCTGCATAGAGAAAGAAATCAAGGATGACCCAAGTTTCTGGATTGGGGGAGTAGGAGGATTGTGATGCCATTATCTGGCACAGGGATCAGAAGATAAGCAGATATGGGAGAGAAGATGATGAGTTAATTTGGATTTGAGGTACCTGTGCAAAATTGAGTCTAGATGGTCATTGATTTACAGATTTGAAACACAGGAAAGAAAGCAAATATACTGGGCTTTCTATCCAGATTCTATTTCTTCCTCTTGTGCACAAGAAAATGTAAAACACCTTGTAACAGCTACAACATAAACAGAGTACAATAAATGACTATCATGTATGTGCTCACTTGAAACTGTTCTAAGGATTTTAAATCCTAAAGAAGGGGGTCAAATCTGGCTATTTATAGAATTCTGATTTCCATTATTTGTAATTAATAACATTTTTTTTCCTTTAGAAAACAGTAGAGGAAGCATTGAATTTAAATGTGATTACGTGGAATTCACTTCAGGTACATTTGGCATATTTCTATATGTCTTTGCCTAGCCAGAAGCTTGAGATAATTTTCTACATAATGAATCAGTGTGTATTTCTATTTTGCCCACATTCACAACTATTTCTGTACCCTGCTAAAAGTTCTAAGAACTGATCTCAGACTCTTGACTTGCCTGCAAAAATAACAGATAAATATATACAAATGACAGCGTGGTTTTCCATTTTCAGGATATATTTGGCATTAAACTCAGGAAAAAAGAAGACACAAACTTTAGACTGTGGTTTGAGTCCTTCAACCATCGTGAAGGTGTTTGTTTTCCCTCAGTGCTTCACAAAGGTGCCATTGCCGTACATACATCTGAAACTTTATAATTCGAGAATAGAGGCAAAAAAGAATGTTGATTTCCCATTTTGTAACATTTTGTGGTGGCACAGATATTTTTATGAAATCCAGTCACAAAAATTCCTTTTTTTCTGAAAAGATAACACATGAGGAATTATTTTAAAAGAGTAAACCATTTAACTAACTTCCCTATGTACTCCCAATAAACCTGCACTCGATTGCTTGTGATTGGCTTAGCTGGCTGATTTGGGAGGCAGTAAAATTTTTCTTTTTTCGCATCTAGGCCCCTATGAGGCAGGAAATTTTAATAGATGTCTGTGATATTCAGTTATTTCAACATCAACAAAGGGAACTATATTGTTTTTAAATGTTCTAGGGTATAAAGTAGGGTTTGTAGAGACACTCAGTAAATTTTTGCTTTGTAAATATCCTGAAATTGTTTTCATGTTATCATTTATTTATTCCCAAGCATATTGTATGCAACTCAAAGAAGCTGTTTTAATCCCTTTTTATTGTGTAATATAATGCTCTGTGTACAGTGCTAGCTAAATAAATGTTGCTGGCTGATTGATCTGGCACTTGATGAAATGTTTTTATTTGCTATTAAAAATTTGTTTTAAATTTTGGGTGGAAGCAAAAGAAGTTTTAAAATTTACAGTATTTCTGCTAGATAACAAGTTTTAATATATTCTGAGGAATTTGAACATATTGGTTGAGTGTACTCATGTGTTCTATGTCCTAAACATTCAAAATTGCTGTTTGGCCTTGTCCTATTCAATTTCATTTACCATACAATTAATAAAATCAATATTTCTGTGGCAGACATGTCTTTTTAAAAATCCATTTGTCCCCATATGCTACACTTTGAAGCTTACCAGGAGGTTAACTCAATTTTGTCCATGCTGTGGCACTTGCTTAGAACTAGAAAAATCTTTGGTATAATGTTTGGAGATCTCTTATCTTATCTCTTATAAATTGGAGAGATCCAGCTTTTTATATACCAAAAAAAAAGAAATACATCTTTTTAATCTTGTAGAGCTGTACTTGCTGATGTGCTAGCCACTAGCCGAGAGTGTGGCTTTCTGAATTGAGATGTGCTTCAAGGGTAAAATACACAATGGATTTGAAGACTTAGTGAAAAAGAAGGAAAATATCTCATTAATATTTTATAATTATTGATTACATGTTGAATTGATAATATTTTGTACATATTGGGCTAAAGGAAGTATATTATTAAAATTAATTTCCCCTGTTCCTTTTTGCTTTTTTTTTTGGTTTGTTTGTTTTTGGCATGGGCAGGCACTGAGAATTAAACCTGGTTGCTGGCATGACAGGCAAGAATTCTGCCACTGAGCCACCATCACACCACCCCTTTTTGCTTTGTTTTAATATGACTGTTAGCAAATTTTTCACGTGTGGTTCACATTAAATTTCTACTGACAAGTGTTGCTATCTAGACCGTGTTTTCTCAACCTTGCCAATGTTGACATTTCAGGCCAGGTAACTCATGTTATAAGGGCTATCCTGTGTACTGTAGGATGTTTAACTACCTCTTTGTCATCTGCTCACTAAATGCTAGTAAAGCTGCTGTCCCCCTCCCCCAGACATGGCAACCAAAAATGTCTCCAGACATTACTGAATATCCCCTGAGAGGCAAAATCATCCCCCACTGAGAACTACTCTTCGTGAGTGTAAAAGAGTGCCTTGTAGAGGTATCCATTAGTATGTTGCTTTGTGCATGTCCTAAAGTCTTTTTCATAGGTTTAAAGATTATTTTGCCCAATAGATCACAAGCAATTTACAGGGTCTGTTTTCAACCTTGATTTGATGCATAATATAATATTCCCTGTACAGTAGGAGATAAATAGTTGCTCTTTATCTTTTCAACATTTTCAGTCCAAATTTTCACCACGCCCTAATTTTCTAGACAATTAGTTAACAAAGTAGAAGGGGCTGTTAGTCATGTATTAGTCTTTTCAAATCTTGGCATTTAGCATTCGCCCTGAATACTGTTTTTATATACACTAGCAATGCTATGAGTCAATTAATCACACCATACTTATTTCAGGGTCAGTCTGCATAACTGTCAGGGTATTAACTGTCTGGGGAGGTGCTGAAGAATATCTGTGACCTCTGCCCTGCAAAAGCCCAACCATACTATAATAGAAACCCACTAATTTTAGAAGAAATGATTTTCCTTTTGGTCACAGCTGTTCGCATTCCAAGAGGCTCTCATTCTGCCTGTTGAAATGAGGAGGTTTTTTTAGAGGTTTAGTCTGTCTGCGGATTTGGTGACATCATTTAGAGAATTACTAAGCTGTCAGTGATTCTGGTTTATGTATAGTTAATAACTGTTTAAAAATGGTTTATAAGAATAGGGATGGGATTCTAAAAGCTAACCCAGGGGTTGGTTCTTAAAGAAAAATGCCTCAGTTATGAGAGCATTTTCCTAAATTGAAGCAGGGGGTTACTTTTCTGGAGAACACCCAATGTCTCTGGCCACCCAAACATAGGAATCCATGCATCCCATAGGAAGATGTCCTGGCCTCTTCTTTTCCTCCTCAAATTTCAAACATTTAAGTAGCTTACCAACAATTTATGTAATAACAGTGGTGGCATTGTTTTTTGAATACCATGGTTGTGATATTGTTGGAACTTAAGAAAGTCCCTCTGTCCACTGCCACAAACTTAATTAGATCTCACAGCTCTGGCAGTTATGTCTCGTATTGAACAGTGGATTGAGGTCTAGCTCACATTCTGGCTTACCTCCAGAAATGTTCGGAAACCACTCTGAGTGAAGGCTCTGGTCATTGCTTATTTGTGTCCCATCATCAAGTCTATGGGTGACTCTGGTTGAACTCAGTTAAATTTAGCCCATTTTTGAAAAAAGAAACTTTCTTCTTCCCAAAACGCTAGATTCCTCAACTTGCTAGACATTTCTTTTAAAATCTGTGCTAGTTTCCTTTTTGCTCATTTGCAAGCTTGGTTTCTTAGACCAATATGCGTTACCATGACTTTAATTTTGGCTTCACTATTGACTTTTGAAGTACACTTTGTTATCTGTGGAGAAAAGCATTTTGGAGAAACTTTATCCAAAATACAGTTGTTTTCCTTTGTAATTTAGGAGTTGGAGAATTTCAAACTCAGGTCATACCTAGCAGTTGTTCTTAAATTATCAGTGAACCTGTTTCTGCCAATGTTGTAAGTGTACTAATGGAAGGAAACTATGTCTTAAAAGAACCTAGCATGCACAAAAATGTGTAAAGTAAAAATGTAATGTATCAGAAGGCATTAAGTTATTCAGAGTGTTGAAAAGGAGAACATTGTTGGAGGGAAACCAGACAGATTCAAACAATTCCACTTCCTAGACCTGTTGATAATAAACCAAATTGCCATTACTCAGCCAGGCTTTTAACAAGCATGGAGAGCACAATAGCAAGCCGCATCCAGTTTCCTCTGTCATTAGAGGTACTTGAACTTACCTTCTGACTTTGTATGTCTTTTGCTTTTCAAAATCAATCCTGAAAATAATGTTCTGTTTGTAGTAAAAAAATAAATCCACATACCTTCTCTATGCCCAGGAAACACTGCCATCATTGCATTTTGAGCTACATGAATAAAGTAGTTTGGAAACCATCATTGGAGAACAGTAGATTGGACAATTTTTTTTTTCATTTTGGAAAATTTTAATCCTTTTTTTTAGTCTATTTTTAAGCCAGGCTTCCCTTATCTTTACAGTAATCTGGTCACTGCTGCAAATCACTGGCCCCATGATCCTCTGCCTATTTTCTGGCTAGGGATGTTGGGACCAGCCTCCCTCACATGATAAAAAGCCAGGCTCGAGGTGTGGAGGAATGAGAGAATGAGAGAGGGCCAGTCAGGACAGGTGTACATGTCACACCTTGTCTGGGGCTTGGGGAGAGGCAGCAGGGAAGGCTTTCCTTCCAAGAACGTCTTCCTTCTCCTAAAATCCCATAGTTCTTCCAGCTGATCCCTTTTGCCTCTCTTCTCTGTGGCAGAAGATATCCCTGTTTCTTCTCATATGTACATCTCAGTTATTTTGTAAATTTTTGTAGATTGGGGAAGAAACAAGGAAGTCAATGAACCCTGCCCCTTCAGTGAGGTTGGTTTGGCCAGGGGTAGATGAGTCCTCCAAGGACCTGGGCCTTTGTTCTTGTTCCTTCTTAGGCTCTGCTTCTGTCTCCAGTCACTCCATCTGCTCAGGCACATGGTATTAAGTCCATCAGGGCAGCTTGGAGATACCACATGGTTTCTGAACATGTGCTGGGCCTAGTTGATTAATGCCAGTGGGTGGCACACTCTGTATTCTTGTGCAGCCTGCTTTTTCATTCATCAGTGTATTTTGGACAGGTCATTACCTCACACCAAGATCTATCTCACTCTTTGGAATGCTGCATCTCACCCTAGTGTGTCAGTATCCTACCATTGATGTGATGCTTCCTCTTAGGCTGGGCATATGGATTCCCCCCGTGCTCCAGCAAACATCCTTGTACTTTTCTTACTGTACTGGTGTCATTCCTGGGGTTATCTGTCTACTAGTTCCACTGGGCTGAGCATGGCCAAGACAAAGGCAGTCATGCTATCAATATCAAGCAACCAGCTTTTGTGTTTCCAGATGTGGTGTTTTTGCAAGATCAAAGCAACAGACCTTGGGCTCCAGCATATGTGGTCACTGCCATTCTATGCCATCGGCTGTGCTGCTCCTAGGATGCAGAGATGATCTGAGTATCCTTAAAGACTAAGTGCAGTTATGAGAAGTTCTCATATGCCTTATGAGAAACTAAGTAACTGTCTCTGAAAGTGTGTATAGATGATAGTGGCTGGTAGAGATGACCAAAGGTAGAACTTCATCTGCTACCAGCAGCTTTCTCAAAGGAAGTCTGTTCCCCCTCCCCCCCATCAACTGCAGGCAAGATGTGGACTCCTCTTCTGACATGAGAGGAGGAATGAGGGGTAGAGACAACAGGAATCATGCAAAAATGGGGGAAAATTGCCCTAGATGAAGTACCTCCACTGCTTCCCAGCTACTCCCACCCAGGGTCTGGATGATGAGGCTGGTAGCACAGCTTATGACATGCCCAAATGCACGAGGGACTCTGGTAGAGAACTTAATTGTAAAGCATTTGCAGAGAGAGGCCAAAGTGGTTACAGAAGGACAGCCACCATGGAGAGTTGCTGCTAGAAATTCTTCTTAGTTAACTCTTTTGGAGAAAACTGAAGAGGAGACTAAATGATTATTCAATGCAGGACTTAGGTGTCTTGAGAACTTCAGAGAGTAAAGTCAATGGAACTAGGTCCTCATGTATCAGGGGGGTCCTCTTTTTCCACTCACTGCTTCACTGTCCCCAACTCCCACAACATTCTTAGCCATTATGTGGACACTGGAGAATTTAATCAAATAAGTTTCGCATCAGGCGGTCTACAGATTGGCTACGGTCTAAACTTGGACATAACTCCAGCATATTTGGAAATCCCTTAACTACTCGGCTATGTAAAATACAATTTTATGTGATTTGAATGTTTTAACCAATATTAATCTGTAGCTACCGATAAGGGTTTAAATAATGTTGCAAAAAGTTTCAGGGGTGGCCATAAGTTGCTATTTTACTCTAAATTTCAGTAAATTATAGAGTATCCATCTTTGAGCAAGCAAGTAATATAAGCAATGATAGAAATAACCAACCTATTTTGACTATGTAGATTCTATCATTTTCTGCAGCCTTCTCAGCCACACAGAATTGTTTATCAAAAACTTGGCTTACCCAAAGAATGGCATTATTTATCAAATGTGCCTACTAAGTAGAAGACATATTCTGTTGTTTTGAACTCTGATTGCCTGTGCCAGTTGTTCTGTGTTAAATTCTTGTTTTGTACTGCTCTGATTTATATTGCAGTGATCCAGTTCATGTGTGTAAGTACTATTTTCACTCTTCCTCCATGGTTCAATAAGATTTTAAAGCACCAGGAAATTACTGCTTGGCAGCTTTCGTATAGTTTGTATTTCCTGTGATGCTAAGGCTGAGAGGATCGTTCTAAGCACACAGAAGACTCAATAATTACTGGTTATATATTGAATTGCCAATATTAATTCCATGAAAAGAGATTTTTGTTGGTTTTGTTCCTATCCTATCTTTGATGCCTACAATAGTGCCTGTCATATTTTTGTGTATTTAGTGAATATTTTTTTGAATGAGTGAAGTTAGTCGACACTGAAAATTTATACTACTTAAGCCTTTCTTAAAGATGCTGAGAATTTTTAAATCTGGCCCTTTGGGAAAATATTTCTAGAGTTTGAGAGTTATTCACTCCTTTTATGCATACCAACTTGGTTGGCTTTTATAGATCAATACTATGCAAATTACTCTAGAGACCCCCATTGCTTAATTATGCTTTATTGTGTATCTGGACTTAGAATTCACAATCTGAAGGGCATTGCAATCAAATCAAGAACAAGAAACATCCCACCACGGGAGACAGTCAACCAAGGAGCACCTTACCACCCAGGAGTTTGGGAAAAGGAAGCCAGGCACCAGCTATAAGAAAAGGAATCCCATCTTTCTTGATGTGAGAATGGAATGTAATTCCCTCCTTAAGCTCTATTGGTACAAGAAGGATCGTTTAGATATTCTTTCTATCTATCTAATTGAACCAAAATGAACTTGAATTTGCTGATTGTAAAGGCTGCCCTTTATCACACATAAGCACACACACACACACACACACACACACACACACACTAGAGCATTGCTTACGCCACTCGTTATTTGACTATAGCTAAATTTATTTTCTTCTGTACCAGACACTTTGCCTTACATGGAAAATCTCAGTTAACCTTTAAAACAATTCATGAGTCCGGTACTAATTGTTTATCACTTCTGTTTCATAGATGAGGAAACTTGAAGCTGAGAGCTGTCAATATAATTGCCAAATTTCCAGATGGCAAATAAAGACTGAGGTGAGATTTAGACCCAGGAGGTATAACTCCTCAGTGTGAATTTTTAATATTAGGGTATGCAGCCTAATGGCATTTACTGCTTTTAATTTTTTTTTTTTTTGGGTGCATGGTCTAGAAATCGAGCCTGGGTCTCCTGTATGGAAGGCTAACATTCTACCATGCACTTATTGTTTTATATTGTTGTTTATGTTGTTTTTCTCTCTCCTACTTGGCTGTGAAATTCTTGACGGCATGAACTGGAGTTTGTGTATCCTTATGTTCCTCACAATACCTTTCACAGATCAATACCTCGAATATAGTATGTACCCAGTAAATGTTTCAGATGGAAGGCAATGCTTTTGTAGTTAAAAACTTGGAAGTCAGTGTGTCACAGAAATTAACAAGTGACCCTGATGCCATGTGAATCTTACTGGTTCAAATGCATTTATGCATATATTTTACTTTTGAAAATTTAGAAAAATAGAGACATAAGAGGAGGAAAATGACTAGTATGCTCAGAAATTCTGATTCCATTTCAATCTGTCATCTTACTCTGTCTCCTACTTGTTTTGATATTTTCCTCTTAGTACAGGCTGTGAAACCAGCTTTGAGGAATGGTTGTCCAAGATGGGTGATTTGTTTGCTTTTGAATTGGAGAATAAAATCTGCTGCCAGTGATTAATTTGCGTGCTCTCCTGGAAGATGTGCTTTGACTTGAGGGTGCTGAAAGGGAAAATACAATGTGGCTGTTCTAAAGGCAGTGAAAATATCCTGCTAAAACTCTGGGTGAGCTAGACTTGAGAACATTTTCTCCTTGCCATCAGAATTGGCCAAGAAAGTTTGTGCTCAGTGGCCTTCTATAATTTGGGCCCCTGCCAGTATAGTCTTGAAATAGCCTTAAATTAAGTTCTTGTATTGATTTCAGATTTTCCATGTCTTGCACCGTAGTTATACTGTATGACTGAGTATCAGTAGCAGCATTTGTACAAGATGATCATTATCAGAGAAGGAGGTGCAAATCTGAATAGCTCTAGCCGAAGATAGTGACTATACGTTCTTCATTAGTGGGCAGGGTCACTTCTTCATACACTCTCCTAACATGCCTCTGCTGTATCATCTGTGTGTGAGTTAAGCCAATATCTTTTGTATAACTCAACTTCTATCTCCAAAGACATGCCTGAATGTGCTGGCTCTCAGATTTTCATTTGTAATGAGAGGTAGGATATCCTGTTTAGGCCTCCTATAGTAGATCACCCAAATTTAACTTATGCCTGAAAACCCTTTCTTGGCATATAAACCCTTGATCAGCTTTTAGTAGTGTGGGGTTCCTTGAGTGTATTTTCTTCAAGGAATTTGCAGGGAAGAGGAGTTAATAGAGCAGGATTTGGGTATTTTTGGATTTCTGGTTATCATACTATCTGAAGTGCATCAGTGTCATATTAACCTCTAACAATATTGTCAAAGCTTACAACATTATTCTGGCCACTCTAATATTAACAAAATATAGTTTCTATCTTAACACAAGTTGATAAGCAAGGTTTTGTAATCACTTAAGGATATTTAGGCAAGCATAGGCTATTAATAAGCTTTTAGCGGATGGATTTCTATCACAGAATTCATTTGTTGTATCGCCTAAAGGTGTTCCTCCTCCTAATGGAAATAGATGGTAAGGTTCCCAGTATAAAATATGTATTTAAGAATTAGAATTCTGAATTTATTCTGGACTATTGTGAGGTCGAAGGAGAACAGATCTGGCTGCCAAGAAACTTGGGTTTCTCTCATCAACTTATTTTGTGAATTAGGACAATGGACAACATTTTTGGGCTTCAGTATTTCCATCTGCAAAGTGAAAGAATCAGCTGTGATTTCTATATTTCTTTCCCCTTTCAGTACCTTATGTCCAGTGTGTCCCTGTTTGAAGGGGTCACATCTCAGATTGAAATATGCATGCCAAAAAATGATTGAGTTTCAGAAATGAAAATATTTTTTATTGCTCCTAACATTCCTTCCTCACTCCCTCCTGTTAGCTCTATATTTTTGTGAAATGTGAATGGCATAGTTAGAAAGTTAAAAATCAAGAGGGTAATGTCTTCCACTTCATTGAAATCATTCCTCTTTTTCTTCCCCTGGTCAGCTAAAGGTCAGGACCATTAACTTGATTATGACACACCCTCTCTTCCCCCTTAATTATGGTCTCTTAATAACAACCTTAGAAATGGCTCTGGGTTGGATATAACACTCTGTGAGGATGACAATGGCAGCTCTTGTTCCCCAGGGCCAAGCAGCCTTTAAATACAGGATGAGGTCCTAGTGTGAAGCTCAGTGACAACATGGACAGAAAAACATTGAGTTTTTTTCAGTGTGAGGCATGGTTCTTTCTCCAGAAATAAGTGCATTTGGCAGGCATTAGCTAGTTGTATACTTCTGAGGTCTGTGGAAAGCACCTAGGTAGAAATGCTGGACTCTTAAAGCATCTGAGCCCATGTATCCTGACTCCTTTGTCTCTCATTCTGCAAGTGAAAATCGTTTTGAGACATGGCAGTGATCTCAGTTAGTCCTTTTTGGTCCTCTCTCTCACTCTATGAGCGATTGTTTAATGTGCAGATTTTTTTAGTCTCTTGTCAACAGGGTACCTAATGAAGTTTTATTTTGAAACTACCATACAAACTTTACAGAAACATTTGTCCACATTGAAATCTCATCCAGCCTATCTCCACTCCCACAGCAAAGACCAAACCTCCACCTTATGTTAGTTAGTAGAAGAAAACTTCTGGTGTGTTTCTGACCATGTAACTTGCAAGTCCAATTAACATATCCAATTTCAGTGAACTTGGAATATCTGATTATTTCTCATTTTGAAACAAACTAACTATTCAGAACACGTGGATTATTTTTTCTTTGAGAGGAGAAAGTCTCGAAATGAGGCTATTTTCAGATCCCTAGAAAATAGACCATTTCATCTCTATAGCTTTTAAATATTGCTGAGAAATCCATTATGTTTTCCATTGAGTGGACTCTCCAAAGTCATGTGATTACTCCAGTTCATGTGTGAAGTTCCATGCAGGAACATAACTTAAGCTGATGATTCAGCAGTCCATCTGACTCCAATTTAAGGCATACAAATCTTCTGAAGTTTTGGGGTAACAGCAGGACCACTGTTGAAGTGCATGAAAGTGAGAAAGTTCTTTAAATTTCTAGACAGCCAAATATTTACCACATGCTTTTCTGAATATGATGTTGGACTTGTTGCAAAGTAAACATCTCAAGGCCAGGCTTGCAGTAACCTGAAAGAGTGGAACATTTTCCTGGTGACTCAGTTCACTTCAACAAGGATTTATTGAGCTATCCAACACTGCAATGGAAAATACAAAAGAAGTGCAGCGATTGAGAGCATGAACAACGCTCTTGGGCACATTTTGATCTACTTGGGAAGACAAAATTGATAAACTGGAAAGTGTAGTGCAGTATTTAATTAATCTTTAAGTGCAGATGCCTCCTAACTTTCCAACATTTTTTTCAAACCATGGTACACACAGAAAATAATAACAGATAGTATATGAATAAACTTGGAGTTAATAGATAGTATGTGAATCAACTTGGAAATAATTGGGAGTTATCTATATGGAATTTGGTAAAAAATCAGCATTTTTATATTGCATAATTAAGAAAAATGTAAACAGTATTAGAGACTATATTAAATATTGAATTTTAAAATGTTTTAATGAGAAATTTGAGATTGCTCTTATAGACATAACTTTAAAGAAAAGAAACTTGTTTGAAATGGCTGCATGCAGTTCCTGATCAAGACATTGTAATGATGATCTCTTCAAAGTCTTAATAATCACCATCAGTGAGAGACTTTGCTCACACATGTATGAACAGATTGTAAGACAAATTTTAACATGTCTGAAAAGTTTACAGTAGTTGAAATCATATTTAAAGACTCTAGCAGCTCTCTCTTTTCTTTTATTGACCAATGTAATGTGAGTTTCAAGTTTTTTAAATAATGGTGATGCTCTAATTTGTAGAATTTGCATGATGTTTTAAAATCCTTTGCTCTGTAGCTGGGATTTAAAATACCCATAATATGTGAAGACAGAAATTTGGGGCTATCGCTTGGCACTAAGCCTGACAAGAACCCCTGCTTGGCCTCTCCAATTTCCCATCTCCACCCTTAACCCTAGCCCCATTTGAGCTACTCTTCACAGTGCTGAGCCTTCAGAGCTTTCCTCTGTGATAGCTGGTGATTCCCCACAGATTGCTGCCCACACAGATGACTGACCAGGCAGTAGAGTATGTTCTTGACTGTGCTTAGCTTGTTGGATGGAGCAGCAAATGCTAGAAACATCTCATTATTCTTGTTTCTTTTGGGAACCAAGCAGCTCAGGTGTGGCAATTCATGATCAGAGGCAATTAGCCTAGGGCACTCTGACCACTCTAGTTCTATCAGGCCCTGCTTGCCTACCCCAAAGACTGAGGAGATCCATTATGACCAATATAAATTATTCTTAAACCACCAGTGCACCCGGCATCCTGGTTGGGAAGCTCTGGATTAGACAATAAATGCTGTAAAGGCTTTGTTTTGTTTTTAAGCTAAACATTTTCCACATGTGATCTTACTTTATGCATAAGCCCAAATACGTGAAAAAGAGCAGAGTTTGGATCCATACTCTTCTGACCCTAACACCCTCATTCTCCTCTTTGTTGTGCTGCTTCTGCTTTGGTGAGTAGAGAGATGTTGAAGACCAGGGTGATCAAGGGGGGCTTCCTGGAGGAGTGGGGAGGGGCTTACACTGAGCCTTAAATGCTGAACAGAATTTGGAAAAGTAGAGAGCAGGGAGAGCTCATTTTGTAAAAGGAGATCTGCAGATATTTTCAAAAGTACTAGTTTTGGTATTGAAGTAAATTTGAGGAAGAACATCAAAGTTGACTCCTCATCACATATAATCCTTCTCAATCCGAAGGGGTGGCTTTTGGCTAATGGTGGCATCTCATAGCATGCTGTTTCTCACTGATTTGCTATATCTGTTCTTTAAAGAAGAAAGTCTGAATAATTCCCTGAACAGAGTTAGAGAGCCAGATTCTTGGGTTGGCTGTGTGTTCTTGGGCAATTCATACAACCTGTGTATTGTGGCATCGTTTCCACACTCTCATATTCCATTCATCTGCTTCTCAGATGACAATCTTCAAGCACACCTCGAATCCTTTTTTTGATTGACTGCTGGGGCTATTCATTGTATTTGATCATTTAGTACTTTAGCCCTTGGTTATATAACGTATATTAAGCTAATCAAAACAACAGATGAAAGCAGCAGACGTTTCTACAATTCATTCCGTATTTTCAAAGTCCTTATAGATAATTATCCTCTTTCAAAGTAATCCATCGATTGTCAAAAATAATGTTTGTTCATATGGCAATTGAAGTGATTACAAGTAAAACCATTCTTGCTTGTTTAAAAATGCATCATTCTTACTCAGTTATTCAGGATATGGAATTTTCTCTCAAAATTCTGTAAATGTCTGACCTTTAAGTAGCATCTTGGTGAATTCCTCCTCAGCGAGAGTAGAGATTTTTCATGTGGGGCAGTTTAAGAAATGACTGCTCTGAGAATCCAACCTACTTTGTTGTTCTTGCCCTCTTGTCTCCAAAGAATGCACATTTCAACTGACCAAGAGGCTTTATTAGCAATGGTTAAAAGCACCCTAGTAAAAAGGCATGCAATTCCTGGCAGGACTAAGCTTTGGGAAAATTCCTGGCCATAGGGGGAAGCTCTGCTCCTTTTATTGCTTGTTTTAGGCACATTATTATGATCAGTGCAATGAATAGTTATGGTTGGAGTAGGAAGCCAGCATGAGTATGTTTAAATTAGAATCAAATGGCTAAAGGGTGAGTGAGTACAAACCTTTCACACACTTTCTCCAGTGAGATGGAGCAGATTATATGTATGGATTTAGGGAAATCAAAATAATTTTTGGAAATTGGTCAAAGCTCAATATTTGAACAGAATCACATAAAGATCGCTGTTTAGGTTTTAAAAATGGGGCTAATACTTGAGTCTCTCAGAAGTGAATATCAGGTTTCTGTGGATCCCTGCAGTTGGATTCTCCCTGTCATTCCCCTTGTGCTGACTTTCAGACACTTTTCCTACTTATTCCTTCTTCTAACCGAGAAGACTGGCAGCCAGGGCTGGGGGAGGGCAGGAAAAGTAACCCTTTATTAAATAATTTGTTTCTCACTCTCGGTCCTGATGAAGAGTTCTTGGTGAAGGAGATTGGTGCCATAGGTATAAAATGTGGTTTTGGGGTGATCCATAGATTTAATGTATCCCATAGATTTAATTTATCTATGCTTCCCTTCCTTTCTCCCCCTTCTTACCACATAAAATCAGGAATTGACTGTATAGCAATTTCCCGATTCTCTGGGAAGAAGCTGTTTGAGGCGGGAGGAGAGGGGGAAGAGGACTGCTTTCCTAGGTCTTGAGATGGATCCCACTTTTTACACATTCTCTCCAAGGAGCTGAGCTATTTTCAGAGGACCTGAAATTTCCCCGCTTTCATAATTATAATTAGAAACACCTTCAGGAAAAACCTCAGAGAGGCTTTTGCTCCTGAGCTTAGCTATAAAATGGTAGCTGTTGTAGGAGATGAAAACACTATTTGCAACATTGGCCTGTCGCTGAACTTTAGTTTCTGAGTTATGATGTTCCTGACCAGGGTTGTTTCTAATCTCATCCCTGCTATGGTATAGCCACTGAAAAAAAAAAGCAAGTCTTCGTTCTGTCAGTATCAACTCAACAGGTACACCCTGATAACCTGAGGGTTTGTAGGTAGGGTAGTCATTGAGTCACAACCATGTAGATTATATCTTTAAATGTAATGATAATAGTGATGGCAATGTGATAATGATGATAAAGATGAGTTAAATCTATGACCCCAACTAGCCTGTCTTTGAAGTCTCCCATTCAGTGGGCAATATTGAGCCTTAAGGTACAGAGCACTGTTGGAGGGCAGTGTGGTTTATGAGGTCAGACAGACAGACTCAGTTGGCCACTTTCCATCTTTATGACCTTGGGCAAGTTTTTTAACCTCTCAAAGTCTTGTGTACCTGATCTAAAAAATAGGGATAACAATAATGGGGATAATTAGAGTAGACATTTGCCTTTTTTTTTTGTTTTTGGTTGTCCAGTATGTGAGCCCTCCTTCCTACATTTAAGAAATGCTTTTACTGTGTAATGCCACCTGTTTGCTTTACCAGCCTCCCTTGCAATTGGGTGCAGACACCTCCCCTGTAATTGTGGGTCACAAAGGCTTCTAGTAGTATATGGCTGCAGAAGGATCAGGCTCCTGGGAAGTAGCAGCAGCAATGATGGTAGAGCCAATGGTGACATTCAGTGTCCGGTGTGAGGAGTGTCAGTGGTACAGGCTGTGCTTGCCACTTCCCAGAGCAGCAGTGGGTACCTAACCAAACCAGTTCAATGGTGTGGTTGTAGGTAGATTCCTACCTTCAGAACCTCAAAAGAGGTTCTGTGCCTCAATGACTTTGTGTCTGAAGTCTTTCACAAATCAGTCAAAATTTGTTTCCATAGCTTGCACTACTAACTGCCTGGTCTACATTTCAGAGATGAGACTTTTAAATGAGGTAATCCAAGGAAAACACTTGACACACAGTCGGGCACATAGTAGGTGTTCAATGAATTATTGTAGTAATAGAAATAGTAGTAGTATTACAGTAAGAGTAAATAGAAATTAGAATATGAAGACAGAATTTAGCTGTTGTATGCTCTCTAGGGTGAGATTTTTGAACATAAATTGCAGGGTAGAATCTATAAATGCAACTTTGTTGTGCCAGTTTGAAAATATTATGTATTCCAGAAAAGCTATGTTTTAACCCTGATCTAATCTTGTGGAGGCAGCTGTTTCTTTTAATCCTAATTCAATGCTGTAGGCTGGAAATTTTTGATTAGCTTATCTCCACGAGTTGTGACCACACCCAATTGTGGATATGACCTTTTGGTTAGATGAAGCTGTAACTCCACGCATTCTAGGTGGGTCTTAATTAGTTTACTGGAATCCTTTAAAAGAGGAAACATTTTGGGGAGAGTCAGAAATGACAGAGCTGACAGAAACTTCAGAGCAGAGCTGACACAGATGCTGACACTTGGAGAACAGAGACACAGATGTTCAGAGATGTTTGGAGCCCAGCAAATGTTGCCATGAGATGTAAAGCAAGCAGAACCTGGAGAGAGCCAAGGGAAGCCAAGAGATGAAAGCCAGCCTTGGAGAAGCAAAGTGAAGGGCCCCTGCAGGAACAGAGGCTGGAAACAACACAGCCCAGGAGCAAGGGACCAGCAAATGTCAATCATGTGATTACCCACCTGATAGAGTATTCCTGACCCATCAGCTTTTCTTGAATTAAAGCATTTTCCCCTGGATGCTTTAGTTTGGACAGTTCCATAGCCTTGGAACTGTAAATTTGCAACTTATTAAATTCCCCTTTTAAAAAGCTGTTCCAGTTCTAGTATACTCCATTCTGGCAGTTTGCAAACTAACATACTTGGTTATCATAGAATCTACTGGAAGGAACTAGACTCAGTCCAACTTGCTCATTTGCAGATGAGGAAGACCCAGGGAAGTAAAGTGAATTTCGCAGTGCCACTAGCTAGTGAATAGCAGAGCTGAGTTAGAAGTTAGGTTTTCACACTTCTTAGCCTTTTGTTTTTTGCCCCACACACTGCCTGATGCTATTTCAATTAAAAATTTAACAAACTTAGAAGTGTTGTGTGGGTTAGGGTCTGCAAGGGACTGTAAAGAACTATTTGTGGTTCCTTGTATGTTCAACGCTCTGTCTCTTACAGTTGAATCTGGTAAGTCAACATACACATGCCTGGAGCATTTAGAGGAGAGAGCAAAAGTCCCAGTAAATATAGAACTGTGTAGTAGGGCAGTGACTGTGGGAAGGTTTCCTGGTGAGGGTGAGTATTTAGGTGGGTGGAAGGCTTTCACCATCTCAATAAGGTGCAGGCTGTTAAAAAAAAGAAGTGTTAAGGTAAAGCCAAAGTTAGGCTTTTTTTTTTTTTTTAGAAAGAGGGAGGAAGGGAAGGAAAGACAGAGAGAAGGAAGGAAGGAAGGAAGAAAGGGAAACATCTTTAAACATTTTCTTGTTTTATTGTATTTTGTTTGTTTGTTTGTTTTTTACATGGGCTGGGGCCGGGAATCGAACCGAGGTCCTCCGGCATGGCAGGCAAGCACTTTGCCCGCTGAGCCACCGCGGCCCACCCCAAAGTTAGGCTTTTACTTGTGTATTTGTTTGTTTTGTGAGGACATTAGGATAAGATTTTTAAAAATACCATGGGAAATTATAACATATGAATTACAATGCCTACATTAAAAAAAAAGTTTATAAACCCCTGCTGACAACTCTGAGAGAGCTGTTCTATTGCTTGTCTTAAACATCTTTGGAAATGCATTCCCATTCATAATCTGAAAAATTTAATGCAAATAATCTCTAGTATTTGTTGTTTTCTAAAGCACATTTTGTATGTAGCCTTTGCTCACTATAACAGTCATGAACCGTCTTTTTTTTTTTTTTTGTATGCTGTATGGCGGGGTCACATTTCATTATTTTTCCATGTAAGTGTCCCATTATTGCAGCACTGTTTGTTGAATTTGTTTGTTTGTTGTTTTGTTTTGCTTGTTTGTGTTTTGGGAAAGGCATGGACCAGGAATAGAACCTGGGTTTTCCACATGGCTGGCGAGAATTCTACCATTGCACTACCCTTGCACCCCAGCATGAATTATCTTTAAATGGGGAAACTAGAGGTCTGAATGGATAAACAGTTTGTCCAGGTCACAAAACAAGCTGATTTGTTTATCAAAACTAAGTTCAGGTTTTTTTTACTTCTTGACTAAAGTTCTGTTTATTGAGAAAACCCCCCAAAACTCATATGTCAAAAACAACTTTGGGTAAAATGTATATTGTGGTAATAGCCTCTATTTTAGTTTGCTTGAATATATGCTTGTCTCTGCATTTCAAGGCTGCTTTTTTACCCCTGGGCCTAAAGGAATTTCTGCTCACATTGCCAGTTCTGGGTTGTCTAAATGATGGCTATGAAATTAATACATTAATTTACTTACTGTTAACTGGCTTGGGGTCTCCTGGCCATGGAGATGTCATGAACCAGGTCTTAAAAGGAGTCAAGATGCTCACTGAGCCTGACATTTCCTTCTGGAGTAAGTTGATGTCAGTGGTGAAAGTTTTTTTGTTTTTCAAACTAAATTTATTTTAACATTTGTTTTTTTTTTTTGTTTTTAAGATAGATAATCCCACATTTAGAATTCTTCTCAAGGGAGAGTACTGACGTAATCATAATCTGTCAAAAGGTGAGGAAAGTTAATTTCTGCCTTCCAGCCAAAGAAGATAATGAGAAAAGGAATCTGAAACGTGAAATCTCCAATCCAGTCCATAAATAGAGAATGCCAAGAATCACACCTCTACTTTGTTTATTTTCTGCCTTAAGAAGTTATCTCCTTTCCTTTCTTCCTCTCTCTGGCCACCTTCATTCGCTCCTTCCCTCCTTCATTTGATTTTTCAGCCGCATTTAACATTGTAGATAGTCCCCTACACCTCCCACCACCTCATCCCAGGCCTTCTTAAGACCCTGTTCTGGCTTCCATTCTTTTCTTGTTTACCTCCTAAGTTTTCAGTAATTCCCTTTTAAGGAGACTCATGCTTCTTTACATGGCCTTAAGTGTTAGAATTCCTAAAGACTGAGTCCTGGACCCTCTTCTTTTGTTGCTGTGTACTTATTCCTTAGGCTGGCTCCATGACCAGCCTTTAATTACCATCTATATGGCTTTGACTTAGAAATTTTTATCTCCAGCCCAGGTCTCTTTTTACATTTCAGATCAACTAAGTCCTCATGTATCCAGGAAGGTCCCCAAAACACCTTAAATTCAATATGAAGAAGAAAAATTCCTCACATTCCCCTTCACTGATCCTGACCCTCCATCTCTGTCTGCAGCAGCCTGGGCACCATTCTCTCCCTTAAAGCCCAAATCCAGTCCATAAATAACTGCAATATTCTCCACATCCATCCACTTCTCTTTTTTTCCTCTGCTACTGTGAGTAATGACCTCTGTCATGTTTCACCTGAATGATTGTAGGAGTTTCCTCACAGCTCTGCCCGCATCTTTCTGGCTTTGCTCAATTACTACAGATAAACAGTGCAGATCCAGTTGAGTTTACTGTGGCCATTGGGACACAGAATCCCCAATATATTCAAGGTCAGGCCCTAGTAAGCACATAGCAAATACTAGTTGGTTTGTGTATTCTCCTTGTAACATGGGATGCTTGAGCCTCGGCTCTGTACTAGAGCACCACCATCACAAACACTATCATTACCTCTAGCTTCACTTTCCATCTTCTCCTCCTTCAAACTTCAGAGAAATTATGTTTTTGTAACAAAAAAGGGACAAAATGAAACAGAAAGAAATAACTTTGAGAACAGGCTGAAATAACCAGTGATACATAGTTTCAATCTTAGCTCAAAAGATGAGGAGAGAAAAGCAATTTCAGTAACTTTTGTCTAAACTTACATACAAGTGCAGATAAACACACAGATATAGATGTAGTTATGCACAACAAGAACACACACACACACCCGGTTTACACACAGTTCCTAATTTAGGCCTGGTACATAGTAAATATGTCTTGAATTAATGAATGAAACAGAGACAACTCCTTTTCAGATTTTGACAAAATATTAGCTGCTTGCATAACTCATTTGTAGTTCATCAGAAAATGTACTCAGAACAAAGCAAATCTACTAGTTGAAGTATTTTTAAATAATTATTTTTCAAAATTATTCTTGAAAACATTTACCCCTCAAAATTCATAGTCTAATAGGCTATACTTTAATTTTCCTTTTCCATTCCATCACTGTCTAGCTCAAATCACGATTCTTAGAGGTAGGTGTCCTGTTTTTTCACTTTACAGATTAGGAAACTGAGGCACATCCAAGTTGTAGAGTTGAGACTTGAATCTAATCTTTGTAAAACTAACTTTAGAAGAGAGCAAGTAAGGCACAATAGGGAATTTTTTAAGACTGACGTAGTAATGCTCCCCCAAACTCAATGACATTGTAAGACATATAGAGCCAATACTCAGTATTGAGTTCAGTTTTCCCTAAATTAATCTGTAGATTTAGCACATTCTCAATCAAAATCTCTGTAGGCTATTTTGGTAGAAATTGACAAGCTGATTCTCAAATGTACATGAAAATGCAAATGTCATAGGATAACCAAAGAAATTTGGGGGAAAAAAATGGAGGTTTTATACCACCTGATTTCAAGACTTACTATAAAACTTTAGTAATTAAGACTGTGTGGTATTGGTGAAATGGTAGACAGAAGAGTCCAGAAATTGACTCATATATTTATGATGATTTGATTTTCAACAAAAGTTCCAAGGCAATTCAATGGGGGAAAATCAAGTCTTTTCAACAAATGATGGTGGAACAACTGGGTATTTGCATGAAAAAAAAAATGAGCCTTGACTCTTACCCAGCACCATGCACAGACATTTCTCAGAATGGATCATAATCCTAAATTTAAGAGCCCAAATCTAAAAATTCTAGAAGAAAACACAGGGAAAACCTTTAGTCCTTGTGGAAGGCAAAGGGTTCACTTTAGAAAAGTGGCAGTTTCTTGAAGTTATGAAACTCATGTATAAATATGCTCTGAAGGAGAGCGCTCTGCTCATTAGCACAGGTCAGTGTGCAAAGAGTGGGAAAAATATTTTCTCTTCTTTTTTCCCTTCGTACTCCTCTTCCTTGGCAATCACCTCTTCTACCACCGTGTCCTTCTCCTCTTCCTGCTCTTTATTGATTAGCTTCTGGCATTCAAGGAAAGCTCTCTGCCTTGACACTAGCTAGATATAAGCATAAGGAACATACAATGGAGTGCTACTCAGAAATACAAAGGAACAAACCACCAGTACACATAACAGCATGGATGAATCTCAAGATCACCATGGAAAGGAAAAGAATTCAAACACAAAAGAGTATATTTTGCGTGAAACTATTTGTATAAAATTCTAGAAAAAGCAAACTCATCAATAGTGACCAAAGCAGATTAGTTCTTGCCTTGAACTGGAGATGGAGCGAAGAACAGAGCGCAAAGGGCACAAGGAATCTTTTGGGGGTAATGGAAATGTTTTTTATCTTGATTGTAGGGGTGGTTTCAAGGGTGTATACAACTGTCAACATTCATTAATTTGTGTACTTTAAATGGATGCAGTTTTCTGCATATAAATTATATCTCAATAAAGTGGACTAAGAAAGGTGGGATGGGGAAAAGTAAAAAAAGCAATTATTTAGCATCTTTAAAATTGTCTAAAATTACTTTGTCTGAGAATGTTCACCATTTGCATAACTTGTAGATTGGCAAAACATTTAAATTATGTGATTTTATGTATTCTTGTCTAGGAAATGTGTATATTTGACAAAGGTTTAAGCAGATGGCGGGAGGGGGGAGGTTTTGCTGTGTTGGATTAGGCAATCTCTGAAGCTCCTTCCAGTTGTTGCATAATCTTGTCTTCTGTCCCTGAATGGACGTGAGCCTAAGCCTTGGAATTAGACAGACCTGGATTCAATTCTGACACTGCTATTTCTAGCAGTAAGTGTGACCCAGGGCCAGTTACTAAGCTTCAGTTCTCTCATAGGTAAAATAAGGATAATGTAACTACCTAATGAAATGAGTTGACATATAAAATATCTAAAACACAAAGAAGGTGACAGAGAAGGCATTTCAGTAAATATTCATTTTCTCTCTACCTCTTCAGTACTTCACATTCCAAAAAGACACAAGTCACTTCTTCAAAATAGAAAAATGCACTGTAGGTAATATATTAGATCATTGCTCTGTGTATATTCACATCATCATCATCATCATGATCACATTACTAGCAAGTATAATTTGGAAATTGGAAGTTATGAGATAGCTGATGAGTAGGGCTCTAACCCACATCATACAGTGAAACTTAAAGCACATACCCATTACTAGGTTCAAAATAAAGCAAGCTAAATAACAGTGTCATACTGTCCATTACTACCTCCATTGATATTTTTAGTATTTTTGACTAATTGGTGAATGCCTTTCCTGGTCTAAGCTAAATATATACAGTGTAATGTTTGTATTAAAAAGGTAAGTATTGGCTATTGGGTTTAGAGCGAAAAATGCAAGAAAAAATGCATTTAAAAATAGAAAGTATCTTCCTGTTTTGATTTTAAAGAGGGGGTCAAACGGGAAATGATTTTCTTGGGATATTTTATTCTTAAAATTGTTTTATTGCAGTTTGTTAAAAATTTCACTCAAGAATTTCAAATGTCAATTAGGAATGTTTTCTTGTCTCATCAATCAGAGAAAACAGCCAGAAGTTTGTTTTGCCAGTTGCTGCAACAGCTTATTTTAGGTTATATTAAGATACTTTTAAGCTGACTAAATAGAAGGAGTAAACATTCCTTAGAAACAAATTAAGCTTTCACCAAATAATTCAATTCAGCAAGGAATTACTGAATGCCTAGTTGGTGCAGTTTGTGGTTGAGCTGATGTCTCCCTGTTTCTGCTCCATTCATTACTTCTTTCCCATGCTCTTATTTAATAGCTTTTGTTCTACCTTTCATTTTTAGATTGCATGCTGATGGGGTTTGGGACTTACATTCCACAGCAGCACCTGTGAAGGCCCTAAACACAGTGGCGTTCGGTGTGGAATTGTAGCTGGCTAAAAGCCCAATTGCTTTTCATATAGATTATTTGGTGAAAATCATGCATCATGTCTTCTTATAGCTCTCCTTCCCATTTAGACAGAGATGAGGTGCTATCTAGATGGGAAGTAAGAGATGCTGGAAATGAATGCAGGTGGAGTTTAAGAACCTGCCTAGGGCACACAAACTGGTAGTGAATACGTATCATTCAAGACTCCAGATGCTTTGGATTTTCTCTACTGGTAAGGTACAACCATAGTGGTGAATGCCAACAAGTCAGTGGCCTCTTGTAGGGGGAAATTGCTTCTCTGCCTTTAAAGCAGAAGAACTTCTTATTCACAATAAACTATCTTTTTCCTTTCCAGCTTTTCCATTAGAGTAAATGGGAATTATGTCCTGGCCCAATCATCTGAAACACTGAGAGGGAACTTAGCAGTTCAGCTTTGTGAAGATGTAAATTCTGCCCCCTGGGTTTGGCAGTGGAGTGGACCAGGCTGTAAATTTGAGCTCTGTGAAGTTTGCCTCAGTCTCAAAGAAATATGCAGTGAACCTTGTGTAAATAGAAAGCTGAATAGCTTGTTTTGTCGGGGATAGCTGAAGAGTGGGGCTGCCTAGCAATGAGAGGAATGGGCCAGATGACTTCTCAGAATCTCTTAGGAACCTTTAAGTTATGAATTTTGGCAGGACATTCCAGGTTCTAACCCGTTGTCTCCAAACTACCCAAGTTCATGAACTTGGTTCCTGCATGTAAAATTTCTATTTCTGGCAATTTGATATTTTTGTAATAATCTGTTCTTCATCAACTTTCTTCCACCATACAATGAATCTATTTATTTGCCAGATATTTATTGAGAACATACTCTGTGCCAGGCACTGTTCTAGGTACTGGGAATCCAATAGTGAACAAAACAGACAAAATGCCCTGCTTTATGGAGTTGGCATTCTAGTGGAGGAAACAGACAATAAACCAAATAAGTAACTAAGATGTAAAGTATATTAGTGATAAATACTGAAGAAAACCCCCAAAGCAGAGAAAGATAATATGAAATTTTAGGGAGTGGTAAGGGTTGAAATTTTAGATAGGGTAGCCAGGAAAGTCTTACTAGGTAAAGACCCAAAGGAAGTTAGAGGCTCATCCAGATAGGTATGTAGAGGGAACATTTCAGGCAGAAGGAACAGTAAATGCAAAGGCACCGAAGTGGAAGCTTACAGTTTTGTCTGGGTCTTTATTCTCCATATGTTCCCTTCCAAAGTTGTACTTCTTCAGGATCTCTCTCTAGCTTTAATTTTTCTGCAAATCCTCACTATTCAGTGATCTCTTCCTTCTCCAGACTCTGGAGGCAGTTTGATTTGTACCAATTCTGTTAATGCTTAGGATGGGCAACCTTTTTAATTTAATTCCAGCTTTGAATGTATGCATGTATGTGTATATATAACCAGCTGTGGTAGATTGAATTATGGTCCCCATATAGGCAACATTCTTACTCTTGACCTGCATTCCTGTGGGTGTGAAACCTTTGTAAATAGGACCTCTTGAAGATGTTGTTTTTAGTTAAGGTGTGGCCCAACTGAATGAGGTTGGGTCTTACTTAATCCATATGACAGGAACCTTACCAAGAGAAGAAACTGGAAGTCAGAAGTTGGAGACCGCACAGATAGAAGACAGAAGTCAATAGAAACCAGAAGAGCCAACAAAAGGGACCAATGGAGAAGACATTGCCATATGATAGGAGACAGAAATATAAGCCAAGAAACCCCAAGGATTGCTGACAACTAGCACTGGAACACAGGCTCTGGGAGAACGCAAGCCTTGAATTTTGAACTTCTTCTAGCCTCAAATCCAAAAGCCAATGAATTCCTGCTGTTGAGCCAAAACCCATTGTTTGGTATTTGTGATAGCCTGGCAGACTGAAATATCAACCACAGGATAATCCCATGAAAGGCAGGAGCCATGTATCCTGAAAAAGATAACAGAGGGCAAGGACTCAATACATTTGGTACCATAAGAATATGGGGTTTCACCTTACATTTAGACTGAGGGTGTACTATATTTTAATAACTGGTCTCTTTTGGAGTTTACAGGAATGTGTACAAAGGTCCCAGTTCATTCCCTCAGGAATGCTTTTCTCTATTATCATCTGGAAAACTTTAAACGATGATTGGAAGCTAAAATCATTGTTAAAATCAGAATTTCGCCCCAGAAACAATTTTGAGCTGGCTGTAACTTCCCAAAGTAATCTTTCAAAAACAAAAATTGGGACACTTTTTAATATGGAAGGTTTTTATTAAAACAGTGTGCCATTGGGGTTTGTTTTTCCAGTTTAAATGCCATTTTACTCTTTCCTATTATATATATTATGATCAATTATGTTGGATTTCTAAAAATCAGTCAGTGGCAAACAGATTGACATTAGATAACCTTCAAGCAAGCACTGTTAAATGCACTATTAAACCATACACAAACTACTATAATGAAACTGTAAACATGTTTGATAGTTTTATTTTATTCTTAACAGAAGGATAATTCAGGTTTAGGAAAACGTTTTCTTTTAGCTTTCTACAACATAGCTGTTTGATGAATGAAGTCTTAAGTCTGAGATTTTCATGTCTTCAGATCAATTTCAGATTTTTTCTTTCCCTTCAGCTTTTGCCCCCATTTCTTCCTTCTGGTGGGCTTTGTCAGTGGTCATCTTTGAGATAGGTCTTTCCATCCCTGCAGCTATGATCTAAACCTCCATCAGGAGAATGCTTTCAATAGCTATGAAGAGAAAACCCCATTGGCATTTACAAAAATTTTTGTCATGGACAGTACCAAGAAATCTTTGGATGGGTAAAGACATTTTTCCACTAAATGATTCCTGGGACTGGATGCCCAGTTAAGATATCTCAATGAGGTGTTTAGGTCTGGGAGCATATCTCATACCAATTATTAACACTTGATTGCTGTTTCATCTCTCTCTTTCTAGTTACTCTTTATCTTTGTGTCTTGCCTTCTAAGGAATAAGGGCCCACTTTCATCTATTCACTCCATTTATTCATTTAACCAATATTTATTTTCACCCATTATGTGCACTGGGGCTACAGCAAAGATGAAATGAAAGCTTCATAGACTACAGAAGGGACAGGCAGAAAATTCCAATGCAATGTAACAACCACTGTAATAGAGGTTTGCCAATGCAATGTAACAACCACTGTAATAGAGGTTTGATCAGTGGAAACAGAAAGAAAAGGTGTCTTAAGCCTGTGCAGGGGACCCACAGAAGGTTTCCACAGAGGAAGCAGTATGTTAGCCAAAACTAAAAGTAAGTAGGACTTTTCTAAGTGGAAGAGGGTTAGATTCCAGCCAAGGAGGTATGAACTGTCTTAATTAAGGAGTAGTAACAGGTTTGGGATTGTTGTGGCTTAATGTACTGGGAAGAATAGTAGAAGATGAAGCAGGAAATGTAGACAGAAACTGCTTTGTAAATGATGTGGTAAATTTTACCTGGAAATCTATTATCATATAAGGAGAGAGAAAATGGAAGAATTTTGAACAGAGTAGCAACAAGAATATATTTGCATATGAGAAATAATTATTTTAGCATCAAGAGGATGGATTTCCAGGAAAGGATGAGACTCCAGACCAAGGGACCAGTTAATAGGTGGTTATTACCAGTAAGTGCAGAGCCAGGATTCAGATCCACCAGGCCTAGCTCCAGCACAGAGCGCATGAGTGGAGGCTCAGGATGCAGTCAACCTGGGTTCAAGACCCTGCTCTAATGCTTAGGAGCAGTGGGATTATTGGCATGTCATTTAATCTCTCTTTGCCTCAGTTTCCTCATCTGTAAAATGAGAACACAAACAATACTACCAGCCTCATGATTATGTATGTGTGTATGTGTAAAAATTAGGTGAATAAATATTTATGAAGTGCTAATAGCCGTACCATGCGTATATTAAGCATACATAAGTAATGGCCACATGATGGTGATGATGATGACGATGAGAACGGCAGCTCATCTACAGTTGACATTTTGCATCTGGCCATTTTTAATATATAATGGGTGTCTGTGAATTGTTGGAACTGAACAGTTACTGTCAGTCGGAGAATGGAACAGTTTCTCAAATTTTCCTGAGTATGACATTGATGGTGTACCAGCAGTGAGGTTTTCAGATCACTGGCCTTGCCCATATTCAGAGGCAAGTTGAACTGCGCTACAAGGCAAATACAAATAATTATCTGATTATCCTATAACAGTGATTCTCAAACCTTGGCATGCATCAAAATTATATGGAGATTGCCATTTCTGATTGAATAGATATGAAGTGGGGTCCAAGAATTTGTATTTTTAAAAAGTTCCTGGGTAATACTGATCCAGATACAGCTTTGCGAACAACTGCCCTGTCTGCTGCCCTGCATTAATTAAAGTGAAAAAGACAGAATTCCAGGCTATGACTGCCGCCCAGATCCTCCTGCCAAGGAACCCCGGATTCCATCACTGTTTCAGAGACACTGGCTCAGCTGCCTCCCAGGGTGTATGTGCTTCATGGATCTCATTTCCTTGTCTGTGGAACCAAGAGATTGGACTAAATTCCCAGACCTACTGCATCAGAATTCAGAATTTCTGTGTATAGAGCCAAGGAATTTGTACTTTAACAAAGCCTGGGGGCTTCTGATGCTTGTTGTGTCTGATGCTTGTTGTGTCCGAGAGCCACAAGACTCCTAAAACCCCTTGGGTTTTGACAATCCAAGATTCCAGACACTCTTTCCTCAGGTAGCTTTCAGGTTACCAGCGGGGCCAGGTGCCACCTCCTGTTGAGAGACAGAGTTCACCAGCAGAATGCTGTTCTGTTCTCACTTGGCTTTTATCTGTGGCTTAGACCTCTTCTGCTTAGGAGGCAGAAATCAGCTGACTTTGCTGGAGCTCACTTTTAGGCATCACTCTTGAAAATACCCTCCTTCACCCACATGTTCGAGGTCTCCTTCCTGCTTCTCCGCCTTTAGCCTCAACAGCTTGTCTCCCTGGCCTGCCTCTTCCTTGGCCTTGTATTCTTTTCTAACAGTTAATCCAGTGCTGAACACCTCTGCACCCAAAGTAGGCTAGCAAACCTCCTTTATAGAGGGACTCCTGCTGAGCTGGTAGTTTAGGGACACAGAGGGTTGCAGACGAGAATGGCTATGAAGCCAGCTAGTCAGTCAATTAGTAAGTTTTTATCATTCTCATACTATTTACTAGTACTATTCTGGGCACTGGGGATGAAGCCCTAAAAAGACACAGCATCCCCTGCCTTCAAGGAACTTACATTCTAGTGGGATGGAAGTCAGGCAATAAATATTGTAAATAACATGTAAAAAAGAGGATTCACATACTGCTCATAAGGAGAAAATTTTTGATTTCCTTGCTTTACAGATATTTTCTCATTTAGGCATCCCTGCAGCCCTTTGAAAGTGGTATGTATCTTTAGCCTTGTTTTACAGAAAAGGAATCTGAGCTGAAGCTCAGAGGTTGAATAACTTGTAGGAAATAAATAATTGCTGGCACAGACATATAATTCCCACAAGCAGGCTGTTAAATCTAAAGCACATTGTTAGGCAAATAGAGTAAATCACTAATGTACTATAAGGTTGATTGTGAATATCTCTGGGTAGGAGAATGGGATTGGCAGGAATAAAAGAGGACTAACCCTCTCTCTAAACTGTTCTGTATTGTTGAGTTGCTTAAAATGAGAATGTATCTATGTAATACTTATTTAACTAAGAAAATAAAGTTTTAAAGAAACATCCTTCTTGTTCACGTCCTCAAATAGCTGGTGTGCTGGAAAGGGATTTGAATTCAGATCTTGTGCTCTATTACTCCTAACGCCTTCTCCAATAGACTTGAAAGCACAGTCACCCTCAATCTTGGGCAAAGGAAGTGTGGAATGCCCTGGCTGGCGGGGGAGGAGAGGTCATTAGAGGCCCATTTGGACAGCCCTCTCACTCATTTCTCTCTTGCCCTCACTGAAATTCTTTGCTGGTGAAAGGCCCATGGCTCTGATCAGACTCAGTGTTGTGGTTTTATGTGTCATTCTCTGATTTCCAGAGTCTTACTCCTGTCGCTTGGTGCTCTATCTGCAATGCTGAGCTGCAGGAAGAATCCCTGGAGTGAAAGCATGATGAAAATGACTGGCAATCTTTAAGAAAAGATAGATGGAGAAATTTAAAACACTTCAGATTGGTGAGCAGCCTCTACAATTAAATACTTAACTTTCTGAGGTGGGGCAGGTAGGATTTGAACAGCCTATTATATAAGCACTCTTCAAAAGGACAGCATGTCCATTTCAGTGGTAGAAAAAGAAAATCACTCTGCTCTTCCATGGTTAATTATTATTAATAATTTCAATGCCACTTTATCATATTACATATTTCTGTTTACATCCAGTGACCTAAATAAGGAAATCCTTAGGGGCTTGGTTTTGGATTAAATAATTGTTAAGAAAAAAAAAAGCTCAAATTATATCACAACTCAAATAGTATTTTCATTGAGCTCTATAAGAATATATCTTCTTTCAAGGATTTCAAATATTTTCCAATAGTCATAATAAGCACTCATCTTAGCAGTGTACTGGTAATGGTGGTAGGCTAAATGTATTATTTCTACTCACTGTAACAAATACTTGTTGAGTTCTCACTAAGTCAGGGCATGGCACTAGGTACTGTAGAAGTAAAAAAAAATCTTGCCTTTTTACCATTCAATAGGGGCATTAAATAGTTACATAATTATAATGCAAATTGAAAATTTGAAAAATTGTGAGCAGTATAAAATCCTATGGTGACAAGCAGAGGGAGAGTTTTCATCTAGTTGTGGGAATTTGGAGGGGGTCTTACAGGAAGGAGAGGGAGGATAGAATTTCTAAAAGTGTGGCTGAGGGAGGAGCCACCTGTTCTGGAATCAGGGAAGGTGATGCTTTGGTCTGTATGAAGTCACTGCAGGCCGACTATGATGAGGTTAGTTCTCAATATATTTCTTTTCTTTCCTATCCAGAGGCTATCTGCTGACCCATCACAGACATGGTGTTACAGAGAAAATGTCATATCTCAAACTTTCCTTTATGTGAAATGATTTTGAGGCTACTACAATGGCCAGGCTTCAAGATGGCTTCAGTTCCTTCTTTCCCTTGTGTCCTACTCAAACCATTCTGAGTTGCAAAGCTGGTGTTTTGGGGGATTAGATGTATAATTTGGTGGCTTAAAGAAGACAACTTTGGCCCTTTCAACCTATCAACCATGCATCCTCTGCTAGGGTTGAAATAAACTTAGAAATGCTGGGTTTCTGCCATTGAAATGAGAATCAGGACAGATGGTGCTTGTGAATGTGCCTTGGAATGCTTTGTATTTAGGGTGGAGAAGGCTTTTGTCAGTGTCTTAGTTTCCCACCAGAACAAATACCACAAATGGGTTGGCTTAAATAGTAAAAATTTATTGGCTCTTGGTTTGGACACTAAGAGAAGTCCAAAATCAAGGTGTCAGCAAGGCAAAGCTTTCTCTCTGAAGACTGTGGCATTCTGGTGTTGGCTACTTTCTCTCTGAAAACTGTGGCAATCCTTGGTGCTTGGCTTTTCTAGCACATGGCAGTGTCTCCTCCTTTCTCTTTTGGGTACTGTTGACTTCCTGCTTCTTGCTTCTTCCATGGCTTCTCCTTCCATGTCCAATTTCCTTTGCTTATGAGGACTTCAACCATTGGATTCAGGCTTGCACTCATGCAATTTGGACACACCTTAACTGGTAACATCTTCAAAGGTCCTATTTACAAATGGATTCACAATTACAGGGCCAGGAGTTGGGACCTGAACATGCTTTTTGTGGCTGTCATGATTCAGTTCTCAACATTCATATAGTACAGGGATAATATTCTTGAAGGGAAGTGGGGTACAGGGAGGGTCAGGACTGGAGGTGAAATGTAAATGGTATTGCCCTCTAGAAGGGAGGTCAATCTGTGATAAGTACCCTTTCTATGACATATATCTTTGCTAAGCAAATTAAAGGTAGGAGGAGTTTCCTTGGTATGTGAGTGAGATCACTTCAGAAGTAATTCAGGAAATTGTGTTTCCCATAAAAGTCAGGACCAAGGTTGTTTCTGTCCATTTCCTTAGAAGGAAATGAGGTGGTTTACACAAGAAATGGTTCACAAGTTAATCGTCGACTCCCCTAAAAACTTGCTCTTTGTACCCATTTCACCAAGAAGACACTGAGCAGCATGTTTCTGCCCTTAAGCCAATTCCCAGTAGAGTTAGGAGGTCCAAATACTTCATGCTGAAGAGCACCTGGTCATTGTAATGCTGCCTCAAGAAAGGTGTTTAAACCTTTGCTCTGGGGTTGAAATGGGAGCAGGAGATGTGTGTGTTATTCAGAAAAGTTTTCAGGGCATCATCTGGGGAGGAAAGAAGTGTTACATGTCATGATTTACTACATCAGGGACTTGGACTTTTTTGTATTTATGTGATAAAGTCTTGTACCCATGTTGGCTCTTTATACCTCTTTTTTTTTCTTTTATAAACAATTTTTTAAGTTACAACTTTGCAGTTCTGTTGCCTTAAAATGTCCAAACTGAGGCACCCAGATAAAGACACCTTGACTCAAGAAAGGTCCAGTGATGTTCAGGGATTCTCTGTTAGCCAGGAAGGCACATGGAATGTCTGCTACCTTTCTCTCCCAGCTTCTCATTTTAAATGGCTTCCCAAGAGGCATTTTATTTCTGCATCTCCAAACATCTGTCTTTGTGTCAGCTCCGAAGCTTTTTCCAGAAAGCAATCCCACCGTCCATGGGTGGAGGCATATTTCCATGGAAATCACCTAATCAAAAGACTCCACCCACAATATTAGGTGGGTCACATCTCCATGGGAACAACGTAATTGACAAGATTCCACACACTGATAGTGTCTCAAACATTAGGGACTCTGTAGTCAATAGGCCAAGGCCTTGATCTTGAGGCTTGCTCCTGTGAAGCCTATCTATGTAGCAGAGAAGCTAATCCCACCCATAGTTATGCCCAAGAGTCTACCTGCACCCAGAACTTCCCGAGTTGCTTAGATGTCGTCTCTCTCTCTTCAAGCCCAACTCGGAAAGTAAAACCAGTACCATTTCCCTACATGGGACATGATATCAAAGAGTGAATGTCTCCCTGGCAACATGGAATATGAATCTCAGGGCTGAACATGGACCTGGCACCAGGGGATCGACAATACTCTCCAGAACAAATGAAGGAAAATTATTGTTAGAAGATAAGGTATCAGTGGCTGTGAAAGATCAGACAGTCGAGAGGCAATTCTGGAGGCCAATCTCACACAAGCTTCTTCCAGATATTGTTATTATTATTATTATTTTTTTAAATGCGGTATTCAAAAGCAAGTATTTTAAATAAGCAAGTATTTTAAAATGCTGTTTCCAAATTGTAATTTGTCTAATCTTGCTCTTAGGGTTTGCCTGTAGGTTTCTTCTTGGGAGAGGATGACTCAAACAAGGAAGGTGATAGGCATCAGTCTCTTCCTGTTAGGTCTTCTGATACCTCCCATCTTAAGTATAAATGACTCTTTAAGCTTTCGTTAATTTTCTGTGCAGACATCAAGTGTTGATGCTTCTTTTTCTGCCTCAATTAATTTATTTTTATTAATATCAGTAGGGCTTTAGAAATTATTTTCTATTTCTCTAAGCTGCAGGTTTAAAAAAATAAAATTTGTTTCACAAATTAGATAATGTTATGCAAATATTCTAGAAGAAAACGCATAACTCTTTCTGATGTTATTCCATTGTGATTTTGATTTTCCACCCCATAGTTAACTAGTTTAAAGGATCACAAACCAAAGTTTGTTACCATCACTAGTTAATCTGGATAATGGGTACAAAACTATTTTGACAACTGAATGATTCTGATAACTGCATAACCCCCAAAAGTACTTTGGGCAATGGCCAGGAGAAAGCCAACATGTGGAGAGTTTGGTGAAGTGGAAATGTTGAATAATTTATACCACTAAAGTTGTTGTTCTTTCATTAATTAAGTAAGCACTTGCCCTCATATTAGTTCTTTCTTTACATCTCCAAAATCATGATGTCTTGTGTTCTGCAGTCTATTCCAAGGGAAATATTAAATATTTAATCTTTTTTTTTTAATAGCGAAATCAGAATGTGGTCAGTTACCTTTATTTACCTGAATTTAACAGGCATTTGAGATTTAACCCCTATGGAGCTGCGCGCACAGCACAACCTTCTGATATTTATCATCTTGCTGAAAAGTGAGCAGGGGAATGGGTTTACTGCTGCCCTGTTATTTTAGGGATTATCTCTGGTCAACAACTGGCTTGGAACCTAATGCTTTTTTAGGCAGTTACATTTGTCTAGATGAAGTCCAGGATTAGAGATAGAGATAGCATCATTCTCATCTCGCCTGATTTAATTTGGCCTTGGATGATATCACAGACAGAATTGGAACCTTTCACTGTAGATTACATCAATTTAACCACCATTTCAAGATTTTATCTATTTGTTTGAATAGTTTTGCTCCAGAGATAACATCTTATAGACCTATGCTCCTTCTAAACAAAGATATGTTACTGTCATTTGGAGCTATTTTGATTTCTCGGCTATAGACAGTGGATTTTACTGAGTCATCCTTGGTCTGGTCTTTCCTGACCTACACTGGGTTATTGTGATAGAGCTGGGTTACCAGTGAAATCTATAATTCTTGGCCACTGATTTTATCTGTGCAAAGCAGACCAGAACAGACAGGGACGAACTATTTACAGAAACTCTTCACCACCATGTTGGGCAGCATAGGCTTAGACTGTATTGGGGTGAGTAATTTGTAGGGCAGAGATATTTGCTGGCGTTTAGTTTGATCTTGATTACGTTTTAGCATCAGCATTTTTTTGGATAGGGTAAAATCTCTGAACTGACATCCATGGAAGTAAACAACTGATTGATAAAACAGCCTTGGTTGGCCCTTTCAACTAGATCTCCAACTAACATTAAACAATAGGGGCTAGGTTAGGCCATACAACTTGGGATCCTGGTGAAAGGGTGCCAGCTTTGCATTCTTGAGATTGTGTCCATTCTCCACTTCTTATTTGGCAGGAGAGAACAATTCCCCAAGATCAGTAGAACCAGAGCATTTTGGAAGGTCAAAGTTTGGCATATTTGGAGGTAAGAAAAGCAATTTAGATAATTTAAGCAAAGGATTATTTTCTTTGAATATAGACTGTCGGTCCAAGAAAACTCAAATTCTGTATATGGCTATACTGTTTTGTTTTGGCTGGCCAACTTATAGGTTACGTTTTTTTCCCCCTTCCAAAGTAAAGTATTGACATAATGAGATGATGATGGAAGAGGGGAGGGTGGGATGATACACAGTAGATTCTGAGATTTTACAAACATCCACCACTGAGGGCAGCCAGTGGAACTCTCTTCCCTTGCTCCTTTCTTGGAAAGCTGTGGCTATTCCACTGCCAAGTCTGTACAAAGTGTCATCCATTTGCTCAGGTCCAGGCCAGCAGTGTATTCTGGTTTTCATGGTGGCTCATCTTCTCCATGATGTCCCCTGTTATAGGTTAAATTGTGACTCCCAAGACCTACCCCCAGCACCTCAGAATGTGACCTAATTTGGAAAAAGAGTTTTTGCAAATAGAATTAGTTAAGATGTGATTGTACTGGAGTAGAGTAGGTCCTTCATCTAATATGTCTGGTGTCCTGGTAAGAAGGGACGAAGACACATAGACACACAAGGGGAGAATGGCACGTGATGAGGGAAGCAGAGATTGAAGCGCTGTAGTTACAAGCCAAGGACTGTGAAAGATTGTGGGCAAAGCTACCAGAAGCCAGGAAGAGGCAAGGAAAGATTCTCCTCTAGTATTCCAGAGAAAGCGAGGCCCTACCAGCACCCTGATTTCAGACCTCCAGACTCTCAACTGTTAGACAATATATTTCTGTTGTTTTAAATCACCAAGTGGGTGGTAATTTGTTACTGCAGACCTAGGAAACGAGTATGCCTCCCAAGCTACCTGGTGCTTAGGTGTGCAACCTCTACCCCAAGATCTAGTAGACATGTCAGGCTGTCCTGGACCTCATGCAGCCTATTTCAATTCTAAATAAAAACTTTAAAAAGGGTGACCCTCTGTGTACCAGCAGACTATATTTTGGATAATAGGAATTAAGAAACCTGAGTCTTTAACCCAAATCTGATTTGGATTTGGGTTCTCCCATTTCAGAGTGCTGATTAATTATATATTTCATTACACAGTTTATTAAAAAGCTCTTATTTATCCTTACCAAAACCCTCCTACTTAATTAATTCAACAAGGGGAGGCAGAGGAAACCTTCCTTGTTTGGGCTTCATATTTCCAGGTGAAAAGGCCTCTGTTAGTATCAATCTCCAGGTGCTCTTTGTTTGATAATATTGAGGTAAGGGGCCAATTGGCAGGTGTGTATTGGCCCCTTCCTGTCTCTCTCCATGCATTGTGGTCTGCTTCTCCATGCCTTAAAGTTGACAGTGGAAGCCTGTGATTTTTCCGGCACTGTCCATGACTGGAAGCGTTAAGTATGTCTAATTCTGGGGTTCAACATCAGAACCATTGTTCCTCCATATTGAGTTGCCTCCTTCAAATCAGTTCTTCTCAGGAAGAATTTAAATCTATATCTGTCTTACCTTCATTTGGTTTAAAAGCTCATGAGTGGGAAAAGGAGGAATCCTTTTTTGGGCCTCTAAAACTGCTTGATGGGCAAAGATGATTAAAACACTGTCCCTTACTCTCAGGGAACTCACAGAGCAGTGCAGCCAGGAAGGGGACACGGTGGAAATAGAAGCAAAAAGTTGTGATTTAGTGCAACTGGGAGGCAATATAGAGTGAAGTTCAAGAGCTGCAGTTCTTGACTCATTGGACCTTGCCTGCAGTCCCAGATATGCTGCTTACTATATGCATGACTTTGAGCAAAGCTATTTTGCCTCTCCATGCCTCAGTTTTCTCATCTGTGAATTGGGGATAATAATACTAACCCTTATAGGGTTGTTGTAAAGATTCAATGAGACAGTACGATATAAATTGCTTAGCACAATGCCTAACACACAGATAACATCATACTTTGGGGCCACTATTATCGTTAGATGTATGATGCATATGCTAGGGTATCACAGGAGGGATCCCTGACATTTCATGTAATTACTATTATCCACAAAGAGCTAGCAAAGAAACCTGTCCACACCACAGAGCGTTGATAAGAAAGCACCTAATGTAATTAACTTGGAGCATCGCTCTGCAAATTCACATTTGCTTTTCATTGTATTAATTGAGTGGTAACTATTCTCTAGTCTGGCGTCAGGCACCAGGCAGAGGGAAGGGCAATCACTAGGTTAGTGTGTGCCAATGGTTATTTGTTTATTAAATCAGTTCCCTCCAAAGTGCAACAGAAGAATAGGAGAAGAAGTGGAAAGAGAAAGGAGAAAGGAAAGAAAAAGAAGGGAAGAAAAGAAATGTGTGATTCAGTTCCTTCTAATAAATATGGTTGTGTGCTATGTTATGTGAATACCACCAAATTAGTAAAATTAATTTATGGACTCAGAATATTAACTCAAAATTGATACAAAGAAATCACATTCTGGATAGAATGGACAGAATACAGGTGGAAAGAGAAATATGCATAAAAGATTCTCCTTTGTCTATTTCCACTAAAATATATGCAATTTTGCCTCCTCATCATATAAAGTTAATTTATACACTTTCTCACCCATACCATCTCTCCACAAAAGACTCAGCCTTCTGAGACAACTTCTCACATATTCATGTCTTGCTCTTATTTTCATGTTCTGGTGCATCTCTGAATTTGCAATGGGAAGGAGACCCTGTTAGCTTTCTCCTTATTAATCCCATATCCAACTACTGACTTATGACCTCACATCTCTTTTCCTCTCCAGCATCACCAACCTCCTTTTTGCTCCTCAGCCTCCTCAGTGTGTGAGGTTCCCTCTGTCTGGGCTGTTCATCCCTCAGACTTCCGCTCTGTTTGCATCTTCCTCCCTTTAGGTCTCTGCCAATATCACCGAGTTAGAGAAGCTTTCCTTGACTACTTTATCTGAAAAGGGAGTTCCACCCCCTTACACACCCTGCTTTATTGTTTCTGGAATCTTGATCACTATCTGACATGATAAATAAATATCTGCATGTTTATTTGCTTGTTGTCTTTCCTCCTGTGTTAGGTTGTGGTCCCTAAAAGCAGAGTCTGAGAGAAGGCTCCTCATGCATATTGAGGGAACGCTCTTCAGGAAAAATCTGTAAATGGGTGAATAGGGTAAGGAAAGCAGCCAAGAAAGGATGTGGTCTCAGGGAGTCTTGGGAAAGAATTTCTCTGGAGCATAAATTGTACCTGGAGGGCAAGAGAATGATCCTTCTGACTGTGGTGTGGGGTGGGGAGGGGGAGGACCTTTGTAACACCCTGGATGAGGCAGTATCTCCCAGTTGAGGGCAAGTCTCTGGAGAGTGGGGACAAATGTAGCCCCTTAGTAACCAACAGCACACAATTTGGTGGCGGCATATGCTGGCCAGGTAAAGGGGATGTGAGACAGGAACTGAATGGTATCTATCACACGTCCCCTATAATATAGTCTCTGTGAGGCTGGGACTAATCTTTTTTGTCCTCTGTGGTCTCCCTGATACATAGAAGAAAGCCTGGTATGTGGTAAGTCTTCAACAAATATTTGTTGAGTGAATTAATTTATTGAATAGGCACAGTGCTAGGTCTTGGTACAATGGTGAACAAGAAAGATGCAGTTAAAATAAAGTTTTCTAAGTGCTATCATAAGCAAAGCAGATGGACTAAGAGCACACAGTGGGGGCACTTAAAATCCAGAGTTTAAGAGCACACAGTAGGAGCATTTAAAATCCAGAGTTTTGGAGGAGCAGGCGTTACAAACTGTGTGATATGGTCAAGGGCTATGTTTTCCAGGGTAATGGAAATTGTCAAAGGAATGCACATTGATGAAATTAGGAAAATAGCTGTGAGATGGTCATGTTACTCTGAAGATTCCAAACCAATTTTGTTTCAACCAGGATTTGTGTCTCAAATAGAATGACAGAAAGGAGAACAACCTGAGCAGGACCTCCCATGTCTGTCTCTGGATCTGTTTCCTCCCCTGTAAAATGGGAGAACTGAACCATGGATTTCCTTTGGAAACTGATTTTTCTGGGTTTTGTGGAGAGTCATAGGCACTGGGTTCTCCCTCTTCCACAGTGGGAAGCTAGGGAATACCTGTCAGTCAGTTAGTTAATTAGTACTGCTAGGCTGTCAGTAGTTCCCTGGATTAAGAGATTTCCTTGGGCATTTGGGAGTTGGCATTCTTGTCTCTAAAGGCATTAGTGTGATATTTAGGTTTAGTGCTTAGCAGGTAGGTCTCTTTTGAAAAAGAGAACTCAAGTGCCCTGAAGAGAGCAGACAACTACCCTGATAATGCCTTGGCCCCAGCGTGGGTGTTCAGTAAACTGGTGATCAGTGAATTCACTTGTAGGGGCTGGTCTACCTGGAGGGTGCAACATAGTATGGACACAACTGCCTTCCCCAGTTTCTTCCAGTTTGATTTCCTTAGCTATGTGTAAGGTTTCATATATTTTGAGGAATGGGATGTGTGTGTGTCTGTGGGTGCATGTGCTTATGTGTAGTTGAGGAAAAGGTAGTGGGCATTTGCTTGGACTAATGTGTTCACTTACAACATGATTTTTCATGTTTGAAAGCCGTGCACCTTTAGATGCTTCCATAATTTACCTTGGAAAATGGGGAAAAAATAGGTGTTGGTGAAATATAAAAAAGGTTACTAAAATGTCACAGAACAGTTATGTAACTATGGATTATATAATGCCTGAGGGTAGGGGTAGGAGAGGGGACGTGTTCAGAAATCTGTAGTAATTTGAAGACATTCAAAACCAACAATGTTCTTTGTCATTATTGAGTTTGTTAATAACTTGCAGCAGAGTTATTTTGAGGATTTGACCACCACCACTTCTCCCCACCCCTGCCCCCTTAGATCAATCTCAGCACAAAGGTGGGTCTGTGGCTCTGAACATCTCACCTCTGCCCCCTTTCTGTGCTTATTTTTCACCCACAATAGGTACTGTTGATTGGCTGCACTCTTATCCACCCCATGGAACAGAGTTGCCTTTAGTCCCGTCATGTTAAATGGGGCCCATGCGTCTAACCTATTTTCCCAGCTTTGTGCTTGAATTTTTTCTAGATTTAGAGCTTTGATTGAAGGGATATTGCATGTCAGAAAACTAGGTGGTTTGTTTATCAAATAATATTTTTTTGCAAGATGATAGCTCTTCAGAAGGAGATATTCCGTGAATGCTAGTTAATTATTGAATATGCTTTTATGTAAGTTTGCTGAATTTTAGAATATTTGTAATAATAAAAGGTGGGTGCATATTGCTATGGTTCATTAATTGAATGTGGATTTAAATAATGGTGATATGATATAATAGGAGGAACCTTGGACTAATTCTTGCTTGGTTGTGACCTTGGGCAAGTTGCTTAACCTTTTTTGGCCTCAGTTTCTTCATTGGACTAGATGATCTTTAAGGAGCCTTCCAACTCTGTGAGCAAAGTTCTAGGTTTGCGTAGCTGGAAAGTATGCAAAATCAATAAGGATGTGTGTTTTCAATTAAGGTATCTCAATGAAAATTAATCTCCAAGAACTTTGTGTCAAATTTGGACATGGAAAGAGTGAAACCAAACAATGAAGGCTCCAGCTTATCAGACACCCTAACTTAATTTTGATCAAATGTTGGTTTATATGAAATAGATTACTATGATAATAATATGCTTGGGTGAAGGGTATTGGCTCTTACACAAAGGGATTTTTTTTTTTTACCTCTGCCAGTTCTTGTAAGGGAAAGCTGATATTTTCATCAAAACTGGGTTATGTTCTCCTTTAGGAAAGTCCAGTGCCATATAAGCCAACATATATTTGCCCTGGGGCTTAAAAGGAAATTCTATGCTGGAGACAATTAGAGATGTTCATATATTTCTTTTTTTCTAAACAAAAACTGGGGTTTACCAACAAATTCAGGAAGTTATCATACACTTGAGTTGTTTCCGTTTTGAGAAGAGGAGAGTGTGATATTGGCTAGGGGGAGAAATACTTTCTAGGAAGGGTTTTTTTTTTTTTTCAGGGAATAATCCATTTTTGTGGCAAAACCATCATGAACTGTCATTTATGCTATGGCCCATATATAGAAACTGTCCTTTTGCAGATAGACTTGCTTGTTAAATAACCATCTCTCTTGCCTGCTATCTCATTATAATAAGAGGTACTCATTAGGGATATTAGCTATTAGGCAGAATAAACAGAAAACTGACAGAAGAGGAGCAAGTAGGATTGTCAGTTTTTGCTTTTCTGAGCTTTAAAGGGTATTTCTGTAGGGGCTGAGTGATTAGAATAAGTTAGTTAGTTATTTGGGTTATTGTGTCAATCTTAGATCAGATTTACCTTAATACTATCATTGTTCAAGAGTACTGGGACATCCAGCTGTAGTGGGCAGGGCCTTGGGAAGCCAGTCACCAATCTTACGCATGTTTCCAAATGAGGACTTCAACTAGAAATAAAGATATTTCATACAATGTCAGGGTGGTTTTTTTTTTTTTTGACAATATGATAAATAGGATGAAAATATAACTAATTCAAGATATTGTAGTTTTTGGCATTGTAAAAAGTGAGCCTAACTGCTCTTTGAACCATTCCTTTGGACATGACTACTGTAAGATGATATTGGTAAGCTAAGAGTTAATGTACTACAAGAAAGGGAACAATTTTCTTTTCACCTCATAAGAAGGAAAAGACTCAGTAATGTATTTTACTTCTCTCTATTTATTAGATTTTTATGGGAAATTTAACATTATGTGTCCTTTGTATCAAATTACTGAATGAAGGTATTTCACTTTGAGGAAATCCTATATACTAAAAAAGAAATTTAGCAATTAGTAGGGTAAGATTTACATGAGCAAAAGTTTCATTACTTTACAAAAGGCTCTTTGAGTGAGCTACCTCAGTGTTTTAAAAAGAACATGTCAAGTGAGGAACATAAGCCTGTTTCCTGAGTAATGACTCAGGTAAATTGACATAAACATGGCAAATGTTCACTGTGCCTGGCAGGACCCAGGAGAAATTGGCTAATTATAATTATAATACCCATGTGCGCTGGTATCAAACCTTCCACCCTACTTGGAAGCAAAGTTGTACTTTAGTGCTCAGAAAGGGTTTTTTTTTTTTACTTAATCACCTCTGTGCCTTTAGACAAGAGGCTCTTGTGGGTAACATATTTTTATAAATGAGAAAAACATTTGCAAGTCTTTTATTTTTTTGTTTAACTTAGCTTTTGCCAGAAAGTAAGGGACCATAGACCACGTATTTGTGGAGACCAAATTAACTAATAGAGCTTAACTGTGGGTTGAGTGTTCTGGGAAGTTTGGGAACTGAACTTATAAACAGAAGTCCAGTGTTCAGGGTCCCTAGAGGAATAATGACAGGCCCTGCTCACTGAATACTTTGTACTGTGGAACAAGGTGAATGCAGTAGAACATGTAAAGAAAGCAACTCAGTTTGCGAAGAAGTCGAAGTGATATTCTGACCAACCTGATTGTTAGGTATTTATTTGAAACAATGATGCATGCAAATTGTTATTTAGAGTGAATGATGGAATCCTACTAAATACACCTGTGGATAATTGGGGTTGGTTAAGATGAATCCCGGGTTGGTTTTGAGAATACGTTGGAGATCGGTGGGCTTCTTCCAGAATGCTGGTTCCAGCTGCTTGCAACAGAGCTATCACCTAATTGAAGCTCTTTTATTTCTAAAGTTTTTTAAAAATTTTTATTCTTAAATTGTTGTTGTTAGAACCTTCTATTTTGAACAGGAAGGCTAGTAAGATATTCCAAGCTGTATCTTCCCTTGCTCAAAAAAGGGAAGATATAGCTTGGAAAACTGGAACACTCTTTATTTCCTTTAATATGGGAGCCTATTGTTTTTCTTTTATATTTTCCTGTTATACACATATATATGCCACCTACCATCTGACCAGAGAGGGGTGAACAGAGAAACATTTGGAGAGTCAGGATGATTTTTTAATAAAAATGTTCAGATTTTTGTTTATTATATATAGCTAGGAAGCAGAGAAACACAATGCCCCCATTATATCCTTTCTACTTCCTCATTTAGTCTGAATTTTAATATGTCATATTTAAGTGAGTTCATAACGCTCATTTCCTTTCAGGGGTGCTACATGATTCATAGGAAATTACCCAATTGATAGTGTACACTTATATGACTTTACATACATCTGTATCCTGGAACATGTGCTTCTTGTCTTTTTAAATATACATTCCTATTAAATAAGTAAAAGCAAGATTTTATTTTTTAGGAGATATTAATTGAATAATTGGGATGTTGTTCTTATTATTGCAAAAATAGGTAATAGCTGTTGTTTGGAATAGGAAACCAGAAAAAAAATTTTTGAATTGACAATAACATAAAAGCATTAAAAAACAGTTATAGAAAGAAGACAAGCATAGTTATGCAGTTTGGCTGGGAAGGGTTAGAGGAAGATGTCTCTGGAAGAAATGTTGCCAGAGAGACTGCTTCCTAAAGACAGTGCTCACAATAGTACAGAGAAAGAAAGAGACACTCCACCCATCTCCAGGGGGGCAGATATCAACTTGCCCTGAGAACCAGTGCAGTCTTGTTGGAACAAAATAATCACACATAGTTTTGCATGTAGAGAAATATTCTAGGGAGGGATTTTTTCAGGTAAAATATTAGATAACAAATGTCTCAATTAGGTAGTTTCTAAATAAAGTTAAGCACTAAGTGACCACAAGCTCATCAGTTTATGTCTGTTGACTGCCATAATTATTACTAACATCCCCTTTCATTCTCAAAAATGTCTCAGTTTGTGTAATAAAGTATAGGATTATGCTAATATTAGTGATCAGCCTTTGGGAATGGGGTCTTTATTGAATTAAGTATTAGATCATAGAATTCTATCTTTGCTGTTAAAAATTTTGCAATCTAAAAAAGAAATCTAGAAAATATATTGAGTGTGGAAAGAAGGTGAATGTTTCTGTCTTGAGTTAATATAAAATACAGGGGTAACCTCAAGTTCTCTTTTTCTGACTCCCTTTCCTGGTAGTGCCTGCCTGGATTTCTCTAAAATATTTCATCTTCTTTTTTTCACGAAGGTCAATAATGGAACAGGGTCCAGGCCTTTATATGGCATATGTACATAAATATCTTTTGCATGAGCAAGGCAAATCAACCTACTTTTATTTTCTTGCCAAACTTATCCAATGAGGCTGCCAGAAATTTCAACCTCAGGATATTAGTAAAAACACTGAGGCACATGCCCCATTATTGTGATTAAGCCCAGAACTGCCATCATTAGATAATTCAGAGTAGAGATTTTAATCTCTCTGTGGATGTTGCAGAGATGATGAAACACACATGTAAATACTAATGCTGCCACTTAACCACAACCACTGAAATAGAATTCTTTCCTTAAAGGATTCAGTAATCCTCAGAAAATTCCCGTTCTCTCAAAGTCTCCCCTACAGAGCAAAGTATAATGACAACTAATGCAATTCAACAATTCATCTAGTAGAGAGAAGGCTTTAGTAAGAATACTGGTATGTTAATCTCCTTCAGACTAGGCCTTTCAAATATTCCTGCTAGTTCAGTGTCCTCTAGTGGTAACTTGTCACATTAATGAAAAGCTGGTCACAGGAAATAGCTTGTTAAACTCATATAGATGATGATCTTCTTCACTAGTGTTATATAATGAATGCAAATTCAGGGGACTTAAAAAGTGTCAGATGGTATATCCTCTTAATAACACCCTGAGTAAGAAACTAATCACCATTAAATAAGAAGAAAACCGAAGTTCAGAGGACCTAAGTAGCATAGCCAAAGCTTGCTATAGTGTAAGAGTCAGAGCCAAGGTTTCAAACTAGAATTTCTAAACCCTAGGCCTAATGATTTTGTTTATTTGTTTTTGTTTTTGGACTTCAATCTACTGTTTCATGATTCCAAGATAAACATTTTCCAGATACAAGTGAGGCTTAGAAGCAATCCGGTAAGGAGCCTCAAGAAGACCAGGTCTCATTTCAGTTACCCGTGACCTCCTGAGTATGTGAGTGCTGGGACACCACAAAGTAGAGTAAAAAAGTGCAGGCTTTGGACCTGGTGTATCCGGGTTTGAATCCTAGCTCCACCACAGCACTGTTCATTCAATATTTGTCAGGTAATGGTAAGTGTTAAGAAAACGTAAGCAAGGTAAATGAATAGAGAAAAAGGGGAGTGCTCTTTTAGGTAGACTTTTTTCAGTGAAGGTTATGTTTGAGCAGAGCCCTAAATGAAGTGAGGGAGTGAACTATGTGGATATCCGGGAAAGAACATTCAGGCAGAGAGCTCAGCAAGTACAAAAGCCCTGAGGCAGACTCATGTTTGGAGGTTGACAAGGCTAGAATGCAGAGGTAGAGCAGAAGAGTAGCAGGAGGTTTGGTCTGAGAATAATGAAGAGTGGGGACAGATAATGTAGGGCACAGCGCTAAATGGTGAGGACTCTAGGGCGGACTAACCTGACTCTCTGTTTAAAAGGATGACTCACAAGCCAAGCTGAGACTGGAATCCAGATCTCTTTAACATAGAGCCCATAGTTACTTCTACTATACTATGGTATCTCATGCACTTAACCTAAAGAACAGATCCTAGAAAAATTTAGGAAAGCTCTGTTTTCAGTATTACCAAATTGATGCTTTCCTTCCTGAGTCTGGTAAACACAAAATGATAGAAATTATGTTTATACTTTCTTTTCCTTATCTCTCTGAAGGAGAAAAGACAACATTTAGGCCTTTTAATATATATTCACCTGGGATTTTATGATTTAAAAAATAACGCTTAGGAAAAATAAAGCAGTACAGTATGCATCTGGTGAGAAACCATGCTCCCTTTGCATGATTGAAATGGCTGGAAAAGAAACTCCTCTTGAGGCTATTCAGCCAGTTCTCTACCTAAGCCTTTTGGTTAGGCATCAGGGGCCAAGCTGTGCTTGTCTCCAGCTAAGGGAGACAGGTATTTAAGAACTTTTGAAATGTATAGAAATCAAGAAGGATCCTACACTAGTGAAGAGAGAAGTTTAATGCAGTTTCTTAACACTGAAATTATTATTTTCTTCTTTTCACTCCTTATTTGATTTGGACAGTGTTTTTCTTTTATTTAAGGCAGTAAACTTCATCAAGGTTGCTGAGTTCAGAATTCAATTATTGTAATTGAAATATTCTTTGATGATAATAATAATAATAGCAACTGTGAATTGAGACTCTTGTTGGGGCTACACTCATTGCATGCATTATCTATAATCCTTACACACACCTGTATGGCATGTGCTACTATCCTCATTTTATACAAAACAGAGGCTCAGAGAGATGGAGTGATTGTTCCACATTGACTCATTTAACAAGTGACAGAGTCAGTATTTGCACTGTCTGTCTTCATAGCTGGCTAGCTTTCCATCCACACCATAGCATGACCATGATTAATGGAGAATTTCATTAATTAGGGTGATTTAGTAGAGTTCAGACATTAAATGTTTTAAAATACTTGTTTTAGAATAAAGGAATGACAGAATTCAGGGTTAGAAGATACTTTAAAGTTTATGTTGTCCAAACTCCCTGTTGATTCCTATAAAAACATCGCCAAGTGATTTTTTTGCTCCCTGCTTATGTGTGAGCACCTCTGGTGATGTGCAACCCATAAGGTGACATTTCTATAGTTGGGCTGCGTTTTTTTTTTTTGTTTTTTTTTTAATTATGATCGCCTTCCATATACTGCATCAACATCAGTTTTTCTTTCAACCCTTGAAACCATGTGGAATAGAGCCTAAAACATATTATATGATGGTAATCATGCTCCCACTTGGATTTTTATAAGAGATTTCCTTGTTGACTTGATTTTTTCATGTAGTATATAGTTGGAAGCCAGGTTTCTATCCTAATTAATTTCTTCTGCACATATTCAAGTTTGTCTGTGTTCCTTTTCAGGAGGGGCATCCGGAACCTAAAACAATGTTCTAGGTGGAGTCATGTCATCTGCTATGGAATGTTAAGTTCCTATTATTGTTGACTCATGGTGAGGTTGCCACTGACTCAAGCCCTGTTCTCTATTTCATTCATGTTATTGCTAATAAAACCCATCATTCTTATCTTATGCTAGTTGAAAGGTTTAGGAGGCGAAAGGATCAGAAAGAAGGACGGTAGACTGGGAAATTCAACGAGCTGTGCCCTTCCCCGTTCCCCCGACCTAACACTAGTAAGATTTTAGAAGTACTTAGTAGCATATATCTTTATTAAATTAATTTTGTTAGATTCAGTCCATTGCTCAAGATTATCAGGATATTCTGGATGCTTTTTTTGTCCCTGAACATGTTTGCCCTCTCTCTCAATTCTGTGGTCATTCATATTTTTATTAAAAAAATATTGTAAATAACAGAACTAGGTGATACCTCATAATAAATCCTCATCTGAATTGACTTGGATGCATCAAGTAGCATCCTTTGGGTATATTTGTTCATTCAGTTGCTAACTTGTAACAGTGCCTGTTCCAAACCCATGTTTTCTCATCTTTAAACATATGAGACCCTGCCAAACGCCATTCCACAGTCCATACATGCTCTGTAACTTCAAGAAAGAAATAAATCAGTGTAATTTATCAGTTATCCATAGCTACATAATCACTATGCAAACCCCAAACTTAATGGCTTCAAACACTATTTTGTTTGCTCTTGCTTCTTTCAGCAGTTTTGGCTGAGCTCTTCTGGTCTGGGCCATCTTGGCTAATTTCTGTAGCAGCTGAGGCTGGGTAGTCATAGATGGCCTCATTCACTCACATGTCCTGCAGTTGACAGACTGTGTAGTCTAAGGAAATGGCTTTTTCCTGTTCCATGTTATCTTTGAAAGGGTTAATCTGAAGTTCTTCACATAGTGTCACCATGTTCCAGGAAGACAGGGGAGGAAGCTGCAAGGCCTCTGAGACATGGGTATGGAGATCTCATAACTTGTTTTCCATCTCATTCTGTGGGCCAAAGTAGGTCACATGTCCAGCCTAGATTCAAAGAGTGGAGAAAACAAACTCTATCTCTTGATGGGAGGGGTTGCAAAGAACGTACCTATTGCTACCTTGCCACACTTAATATGACTTATTTTAATGAACAACAAACTCATCTAAGGGACTTGCTGTTTCTTTGAAGGTACAGTGAATACTCTGATATATATACATATGTATGATATATATAATCATATCAGCTCAAATCTTTTCTGAAAGTGTAAAATTGAAAACTTTTGAGGATTAAGTATAAAAAGGAAGATTTAGTGAATGGTAGCAGTACTTAGAGTTATAATGTTAGGCTAAAGAAAGATTAATCCTGCAGGTTGAAGCCACTAAAAACTTGAAGTTAGTAAGTTAGGTCTCCAGTGTGAAATATTCTTGGAAAAAATCACAAACTAAAAGTTATCCTCAAGTTTATCTATATACATAATGGAGCTTTCCAGAAGTGACTCTTTTGAGAACTACAAAGGAACATGTATTTCTGCTGTTTTATTTCTATGCCAATATCACATTGTTTTTCTTATTATAACTTTGTAGTACAAGTTTGAGTGACGTATTGGTAATATAATTCCCCTCAATATTCTTTTATTTTAAAAATCTAGTCAATTTTTCCCATTGAGATTTGCAATTATTTTAATCAAATTATTTAAAAAATCCTTGTTAGGAAATTAAGTGGAATATCATTAAATATATAAATTTATCTGGAAGAAGTGACAACATCATATTATTATATTATGTCTTCCCAGCAGGTTAAAGTTGGTTTATTTACAATTGGTTTTAGTTTATTTCTTGTCCTTTAGTAAATTTTTGATGTTTGCTTCACAAAATCATTATATATTTCTGTCAGACTAATTACTATTTAAGTTAGGTCTTGTTTCAGTTATGAAAATCATTTTTTCCATTATGTTTTTCTGAGTTTTGATGGTATATAAAAAAACACTTTATTTTAAAAATGATCACCTTTATAAACTCTTATCATAATTATCTCTGTGAATTCTTTGGGATTTTCTTTGTAGAAAATCTACTGAAGATGGCAATTAAGTCTCCTTTTGATCATAATTCATAATCTCTTATCTAAAATGCACCATCTCTTATTTGAAATTCATTTCGAATGTGGCAAGTTTGTAAGTTTGACACCTAAATTGAACTTGAATAGATGTGAAGTTGTTTTCAGTGTTTATTTTTCTACTTTGTGTGGATATTCAGGCATTACTTTAGAAATAGTGTTGTTTACAGAATGCTGCACCAGTTTCTGCTATGTTCTGGAAAACAACTTTTCTCAAATGTGAAAACTTGTAAATTCTGAATTTGTCCAACCCCAGAATCATATAAGAATATGGGCTATATTTATATCTCCCTTTTCTTTCCTTTTTTTTTTTAAAAAGATGAGTTGGCTAGCATAAGTGATAATTTGTATTTTTAAATTGTTTTAAATTTTAATGAAAATATAATGATCTTCTGTGATAGACTTGAGTATGATCTTGACTAAAATCAATACTTTTTATCATGATAAAAGTGTCTTTCTAAAATCAGTTTTCTAAGACAGATGGATTTTTCCTATCTAACATATACTCTATATTTATTGAGAGATGAGATCATATTGCTTTTTTCCTTTGATCTGTGGTAGTTGGCATGGTTGGCTGCAAGTCCCTTTTCATGTAGCTTTATAGTTCCTCTCACTAAGAGGGGAGAGTATATTTCCCCATCCCTTGATTTTGGTTTTAGTCAATTTACTTGATTTAGCTAATAGAATGAAGCAGAAATTATAGTTTGCCAGTTCTGAACCTGTGCCATAAGAAGCTTTGCATGTTTCCATTTACTTTCTTGCACCCCTTGCCACCAGCATGAGGTGATGAGAGATATGTGGAGCAGAGCCTCAGCAGCGGAGGTTAGCCTAGATGAGACAGTCCCCAGCCAAAATGCGAAGGAAATAAATACTCATTGCTGTGTGCTGCTTAGATTTTGTGATTATCTGTTATACACCCTTATTATGGAAATGCTTGGTTGATACAAACATATTATTGGTCAATTATATTGATTGGATTTTCTGGTATGAAACTATTTTATTTTCTTGAAATAAACATAGGATTGGATTCTGTCTTCTTATTTGCTCAGAAAGTTTGTATCTGTATTTATTGGTCATACTTGCCTATTTCATCTATCCATCCTCCCGTCCAACCTCCCATGCTTCTGTCCCTCCATCCATCGATCCTTCCCTCCCTCCATCCCTCCCTCCCTCCAACATCCATCCTCCTACCCATCCATTCATCCATCTATCCAAACATCCATCCATCCATCCATCCATCTACCCATCCATCCATCCATCCATTCACCCTCCATCCATCCATCCATCTATCCATCCATCCATCCAACCATCCATCCATCCAACCATCCATCCATCTATCCATCCATTCATCCTTCCATCCATCCATCCATCCATCCATCCATCCATCCATCCATCCATTCATCCATCCATTTATCCAACCATCCATCCATCCATGATTACTATGTATGAGATACTTCCTAAGGTGATGGGAAATTTTAGATGAAAAGATAGATAGGGTTTTTTTCAAGGACAAAAGGTAGCCATTGAATGGTTTAAACAGGGGCTGTCAGGAGCAGTTTGCATTTTAGAGGAGTAATTTTAGCTGGAATTTGGAGAATTTGCAGTTGAGCAGATTAGAGGTTAGAACCAATTCTTCAGAACAATGGGTTACCTTCAAGTGCTCACTGCTTTTTAGGAGTGGCTGGGATTTGGCAGTGGTGCTCTTGTGGGAACCCTTTGTATTACATAAAGGCTTTCCCATGTCCCAGACATGGATTGTTGTCATGAAAATAAGAAACTATATCCTTAAATGAGAAAAATTGTTTTAGGAAAAATTTCTTATACTAGCCTCTAATAGAATCATTAGAAATTATCTTTCTAACTAGAGGCAAGTAATAACCATGAAGTCTTGAAACTTTTCAGAGTTACTTTAAACCACATCTTAGCATTAAATGATTTATTGCCTTTTTCTGTGACAATGAAATACTAATGTAACATTCATAGCTCTTTCCAGAATTCAGATTATGTTCTATAGTGAATACTTTGAAGTCCTGGAGGTAGCCTGCTTCTCTAAAGCATTTAGAGTTTCAACTAGATAATTTGAGACCACTAAAAAAAAAAACTTCGTGGCTATGAAGTAACAGAGCTAATTCCAATATGCCAGCCAGGAAAATTAATCTTATAAATTTAAGCCTATGTCATGTAATCTAATATATTTTTCAAGTCTCTTGGAAGATAATGCACATAGTCAAAGCTTGAACACCTGATGATATTTTGAGAGGAAGTTAGAAAAGGTGTATTTTTAAAATAGATATCCTGCAGGGGATACTGACTTGAGGAGAATTTTGGTATATAGATTTCTGAACGTAAACATCTTCTACCCTTGTGTTTATATCCCAACTCATCTCAAGTAAAGGAAGATGGCTATGTGCAGCACAAGGTTGACAAAATACCCAACGTGTCATAAAAGAGGACTTGGTGATTGGCAGAGCTGTGAGTCAGACTTTAACCATGAGTCTGGTATGGCAGTTTCAGGTCATAGATTATTAAAAAGAGCCTGTTTGAAAAAAGGTGCTATAAAAATGGAGGTCTTAGTCCCTGTTCTAGTTTGCAAGCTAACCAGAATGTGATATGCCAGAAACAGAATGACTTTTAAAATGGGGAATTTTATAATTGCAAGTTTACAGTTCTAAGGCTGTGAAAAATGTCCAAATAAAGTCTAAGGCATCCAGAGAAAGATACATTGGTTCAAGAAAGCTGATTAGGTTCAGTGTTTCTCTCTCACCTGGAAAGGTACATGGTGAGCATCGTGCTAGCTTTCTCTCTAGTCTTCTTGTTTCATGAAACTCCTCCAGGGGCATTTTCCTTCTTCATCTCCAAAGGTCTCTGGCTGTATGGGCTCTTGTAGTTTTTGTGGCTCTGAGGCTCTTTCCAAAATGTTTCCTTTTTTAAAGGATTCCAGTAAACTAATCAATACCCACCTGGAATAGGTGGAGTCACATCTCCCTCTAATCAAAGGCTAATACCCACAATTGGGTGTATCACATCTCCATGGAGATGATCTAAAGCTTCTAACCTACAGTTCTGAATAAGGGTTAAAAGATGGATCAGGATTAAAACATGGCTTTTCTATGGCACATAATCCTTTCAAACCAGCACATTCCACCCTCTGGACCCTGAAAAAGACATGTTTTTCCCATATACAAAATACATACATTCCATCACAATCTCACAAACACCTTAAACCATTTTAATAACAATACAAATACAATACAAGGTTAAAGGCAGTACAGCGTTTCATCAAAGTCTGTTACAGGCATGGTCTGTTCTAAGGCAAAATTCTCCTCTGGCTCTGGACCAGTAAAACTCAGAACAAGTTATCTGCTATCAACATACAAAGAAGGAACAGTCAGAGGATACATATTCCCATTCCAATAGGGAGGAAATGGAAGGAACACAGGGGCCTCCGGACCCATACAGTTTTGGAAACTGCAGGACAGACTCCATTACATTTCAAAGTCTGAGAGTCATTTATCTTTGGGGCTTTAGAATGCTGCAGTCCCACCCTTTCCAAGGCCCTACACAGTGGCCTGCCTCTCTCAGAGTGCAATCTTGCAGGGCATTGGAGAGACCACCTTTTTCTCAGCTCCACCCTCTCCACGCATCGGGGCCAGACTCTATGGATCTCTGGAGCACATGCTCAACCCCTCCATGTGGTGGCAGCCAGGCTCACCCTGACAGTGGAGGAGTGTGCTTCACTCCTTCCAAGGCCTGAGGTGGCACAACTCTTGCATTGCCATGAGATGGAAGGCCCACCCTCTGCCTTTGGGGCAAACTCACATTTTCCAAGTACTTGGGTGGTCCTCTTTCCTGGTCTGAGGCTTCTTGACTTCAGAACCCAGCTTCTGTGGTTCTACTTCTAGAGACAGTTTACATTCACTTTTTCCCTTTTCTGAGATTCCCCAGTCAGACTGGCCATGGTTCCATTTATACAGGTCCCACCGCATTCTTGTTGGCTTTCACTGTAGTAAGCAAGGATCATGCCCATTCAGACAGGAGGAGTTTCCACAAATTCTTCCTGGATAACTCCATCTCCAATCCTGACTTTTTCTGAAATGACTGACTGGTTCCACATTTGGTTAAATCCCAATGTGAAGCATGATTCTCTGGGGTCTCCCTTGCTTCTTTGTACCCAAGAGTTAATTTCTCTGCTTATCTCTTTCCTGTCACATTTTGCTATAAGCTGCAAGGAGAAGCCAGGTTGCGCTTTCGATGTTTAACTTGGAAATCTCTTCTGCTAAATATCCAAATTCATGGTTTTTAAAATCTGCCTTCCAGTTAAAGCCATTAGTCAATTTTGCCAGATTATTTGCCATTTTAAAACAAGGATCACCTTCCTTCCAGTTTGCAATAACACATGCCTCATTTCTGTCTAGAGCCTCCTCAGAGGTATCTTTAGAGTCCACATTTCTACCAACAGTCTCTTCAAAGCATGCTAGGCCTTTTCTATCAGGCTTCTCACAATTCTTCCAAAATCTTCTCCTTAACCATTTAAAAAGCCGTTCCAACATGTTTGGTGTTTGCAAACTGCTGCAGCACCCCACTTCTGGTACCAAAATCTGTTCTAGTTTGCAAGCTGCCAGAATGCAATATACCAGAAACAGAATGGCTTCTAAAAAGGGGAATTTAATAAGTTGCAAGTTTACAGTTCTAAGGCTATGAAAAATGTTCATATTAAAACAAGGCAATAAAAATGTCCAATCTAAGGCATCCAGGGAAAGATATTATGGTTTAAGTAGGCTAATGAGGTTCAGGATTTCTCTTTCAACTGAGAAAGCACATGGTGAACCTGGTGACATCTGCTAGCTTTCTCTCTCCAGACTTCTTGTTTCATGAAGCTCCCCCCGAGGGCATTTTCCTTCTTTATCTCTAAAGATCTCTGGCTATGTGGACTCTCATGGTTCTTGTAGCTCTGAGGCTCTTTCCAAAATGTTTCCTCTTTTAAAGAATTCCAGTAAACTAATCAAGACCCAGCTGGAATGGGTGGAGTCACATTTCCCTCTAATCAAAAGTTAAAACCCACAATTGAATGTGTCACATCTCCACAGAGATAATGTAATCAAGTTTCTAACCTACAGTGCTGTATAGAGATGAAAAGAAATGGCTGCCTTCACAAAATGGATTAGGATTAGAAAATGGCTTTTCTAGGGCATATAATCCTTGCAAGCTGGCACAGTTCCAGATCTTTTTTTTGTGTTTAGTATTTTCATTGAATTAACCATAGTGCCTTAAGGACTATAAACCCAAGCAATCCATCTACAGTTTGGTACTGGGGTTTTCTCTATTCACTGTTAAAGCATAAAATGTTGTAAGTTTTTCCCTCACGTTGAGACTGGGAAGGTGCACGGATACCTCTCTTGGAGGCAGAGTGATGATTGCAGAATGGGAAACAGAGATGTTGAGAAAGAAGAGAAAAAAGAAAATGCTGTGCTTAAATTAAAATATATAAAAAGCTGTTTGAGTTCCTTACATGAAATCTGTCAAGAAACATGAATTAATCATTAAATAATATTTACTTGAGCAGGTACAGTAATTGGAAAAGACAATTTAGCTATTAGTCTATTCCTATAAAATAGAGCTTAATATTCTTATCTTTTTCAAGGTTATGTAGTCAATAAGAATTATGTCAGAGATGAATTATTCAATGATTTTCAAGAGCTTATAAAGAAATTATGACATCAAGGTAACTGTACTGGTAAGTTATAGTGGAAGCAGAAGGAGAATTTTGGAATTCTCAAAACCATTTATAATGCTTCAGCAAGATTTTTTATTTATTTTAATCAGTGAATACCAATAATGTCCGGTAGAGGGGGATAGAGGGTCAACTCATTTGAAGCTTTTTTTAGAAGATCCAACTAAAAAACATTTAAAAATAATGAAAATCTAATCTCTTAGGGCAATATTTTAAAAATCTCTCCTTTGTATATTTACTACAACTAATTCTTTTATTTTATTTTTATTTTTTACATGGGCAGGCATCAGGAATCAAACCCGGGTCCTCTGGCACGGCAGGCAAGCATTCTTGCCTGCTGAGCCACCGTGGCCTGCCCTACAACTAATTCTTGCTTAACTACTTGATTTAACTTGATTTAATGGTATCGGTAGATAATGAAAGGAGAGGCAATTTCCAATTACATTATTGAGTGTATTGTTGATATTGGTGAAATTTGTCTCTAAGTCCAACCTCATAGGATGGATAGCCAAAATGCTTTTGTGAAAATGGAATACATTTAAAGAAAAGGTTATTTCTCTCAATCCTAAGACAGTGGTCCACTGGCAGCTTGATCTGAATAGTTTTTTTTTTTTTTTTTCACATGGGTAGGGACCAGGACTCAAACCCAGGTCTCTGGCATGGCAGGCAAGAACTCTACCACTGAGCCACTGTAGCCCGCCCTGAATAGTTTTTTTTAATAGAATCTGACCCTAAAGAAAACAGAGAGATATTCTTCCTCCGTTTTAAGAGTCTTTGAAACTGGTTACTTCTCTCTGGTAGGAGAGGGCAGCACCTGGTGAACACAGTGATGGCTAGAAGATGCACTGGGGGGAGATAGTGGAGGGGTAGGAGAATTCAGCAGGAGTGGATTTCTTAAAGCAAAGTGAGCTGCCTTCTGGAGATGTCCAGAAATACTTGTTGCAGTGGGGATTTTGTAGGAGTCTGGAAATCCAACATTAGCAGTTGAGGTCAAGAGTCTATGAAATACAAACTATAACTGTACTTAAACCCAGCAGAAAACTGGGGGAGATGGTTTTCAACTAGATGTTAAAGGAAAGTAATTTTGATTTCTTTTGACATCTTTGGCAAAAGCTGCCTGGATCATGCTTATTTGAATTTGGAGGCCATAGTGCAAGTGTTTCCTCAGGCAATATTTATTGACTGCCTTTTATATTTTCCGCACGTTGTTGGGTATTCTAGAGGATGCAAAAGAAATACAACACTATCCCTGTCCTGTAGACACTTATAGTCTGGTAGGAGAAATAACCTACATATACGAATAGCTTAAAAACAAAGTAAGGAACACACAGATATTTGGTCAGTTCTCTTGTCTAGAACTTGAAATTATGCCAGACTGATGTACCGGAGATGAGCAATTCCTCTAGACTAAGTTGAAGGGAAAAACAGCAGATGTGCAGTTCTCATTCACCCCATCTTCTAAACTCCTTTTCTCCTTTTATGCTTACCTCTCACCCTGCTGAATCACCATACAAGTGCAGGCTTGCACTGTGTGTAGTTAACATTGACTCAACTTCACATTTACATGGCCACTGCCCAGACATTTTTACATACCTTTGCCAGCTTTCTCATGTCACTGTATTCAAAACCCTTCTGATTGCAATTAAACGATGCCACAGTGCATTGTTATTACTTAGAATTTTAAGTTGATACTTATTAAATGAGTTCTTTGTCTTATTTATGTAAAGTGGTTCTACTCATAGTGTGCTCTATCGACACCTGAAAAAATATCCGTTTTCCAGTATGGCCATTCGGAGAGCATGTTATGGAAAGAATAGGTTTTAGAAGTTCGGAGTCGTTGGTGGTTGAAAATATTCCAAGTGAGAAAAAAAGGAAGGATTAGAGAAGACCCTCCCCTAGGGGGACATATTGCCTTTCTCTGCAAGTTGTAAATGAAATTGTGAAAGAAGTTTATTCAATGAATACCCTTTCAGTTATTCTGTATTTGTTTTTCTGAAGTAATCAGTGTGGATTGTGCAAGTGGAAAATATGTCTTTATTGCTCATGTGAATTTAAGGTGGTATAATGTCACATGTGCTCCTTAAAGTTAAGGGCCATATGCAAACTTTCTTTCTATCCCCTGTGTCTTCTACAAATCTGGAACATAGGAGGTATTTAATAAATGTATTTTGACTGTACTGTCTTCAATTGATGTTTATAGGTCTAACTATAAGTACAGAAGTAGGTCTCTTACTTGATATTACAGGCATCTATTGTTGGTCAGCTAACTGAAGTTATTTATTAAAGCAAGGTTACACAAAATCTTATGTATGCATACCTTGAATATTTCATTTTAATTTATAAGCATATATATTCATGACTGATCTTTTGATGCAGTGTTAAAGCCTTTTCCTAAGTGTGGGTCAGTTGATCTGTTTGTCTAATCTGTGTCAATACCATGCTCTCTTGATTACTATAGCTTTATGTAAGTTTTGATATCTGGCGTAAAAAGTTACTCTTGTCTTGGTCTTCAAAATTTACTTGGCCGGTTTTGGCTCTGTGACCTCCCACATAAATTTTAGTATCAGCTTTTCAAGTCCTTTCCTCCCCCCCCCCCCACAAATTTAGAATGTGAATTAGAATCTCATTAGCTGTTAAAATAACTTGTGACACCAACTACAATAACTTCTATGACTAACCATAATATGGTTTTGACTCTACCCAGCGTTAGGTCAGATCTCACAGGTTAAGGGTACAGTCCCCATAAGACGACCCTCACTTCAGACATCAGCCATAAGTTGTGGATTCCACATTCACTTCTGATCACCTGCCTATCAATTAATGGGTTTCCACTACTACCTCAGGTTCAATAATCCAACAGAAGGACTGGCAGAATTTCAGAAAGTACTATATTAGGATTACAGCTTTATTAAGGCAGAAAGGATACAAATCAGAAGGAGCCAAAAAAAGGAGACACAAGGGGTGAGGTCTGGGAGGGTTTCAAATGCTGTTTCCAGGTCTTTGAGGGGTGAGGATGTATCTCTCTCCCACACAATGACGCATGTGACGCTTTGGGGAAGCTCACCTGAGCTTCAGTGTCCGGAGTTCTTATTGGTGTTTCATTATATAGCCTGATTGATTGAATCAACACCCATATGGTTGAACTCAATCTCCAGCCCCACATCTGTCCCTGGAGGTTGGGCTGACATGACATGGCTCAAAGCCCCTAAACCTTCTAATCATATGGTTGACCTTTCTACTATGGCCACCCTCTACCTTAAGACTAGAGGTTTACCATGCCACTCTCAGTCACCTCCTTAGCATAACTGTCAGATATGGTTTAGAGGCCTTACCAAGAATAACCAAAACACTTCTATAACAAAAAATACCCAAAATTTTAAGTGTTTTAGTGCATTTTTCAGGAGCTGGGGACAAAGACCAGCCAGATTCTTTATTATGCAACATCAGATTACATTGGGAAAAAAAGCAAGATCTTTATGATATTTAGTTTTCTTATTTTGAAAACTGCTTCTTTTTCTTCATTCTTCTTGTAATGTTTGAAATCTCTCAATTAAGATTTAAGATTTTCTCCATAAAATTCTTGACATTTTGGTTAGATGGGTTCCTAGGAGCCTAATAAGTAAATGGCATCTTTTGAAGAATTAAATTTCTGAATTTTGTTGCTGGTTGTTCCAGTTTGCTAGCTGCCGGAATGCCATATACCAGAAATGGAATGGCTTTTTAAAAGGGGGATTTAATAGGTTGCTAGTTTACAGTTCAAAGGCTGAGAAAATGTCCAGTTAAGACACTTCTATAGAGATGTCCAATCCAAGGCATCCAGGGGCGATACCTTGGTTCAAGAAGGTTGATGAAGTTCAGGGTTTCTCTACCAAGTGAGAAGGCACATGGCAAACATGGTCAGGGTTACTCTCTCATCTGGAAAGGCAGGTGGTGAACATGATTTCATCTGCTAGCTTTCTCTCCTGGCTTCCTGTTTGATGAAGCTCCCCGGGAGGCATTTTCCTTCTTCATCTCCAAAGGCTGCTGGCTGGTGGACTCTGCTTCTCGTGGCTGTGTTGTTCTGCTCCCATAGAATCTCTCACTTTCTCCAAAATGTTTCTTCTTTTATAGGATTCCAGGAAACTAATCAAGACCCACCCAAATGAGTGGAGACTTGCTTCCACTTAATCCATTTTAACAACCACTCTTGATCAAATCACATCTCCAAAGAGATGATCTAATTACAGTTTCAAACATACAATACTGAATAGGGATTAGAAGAAACGACTGCCTTTACAAAATGGGATTAGGATTAAAACATGGCTTTTCTAGGGTACATCATTTCAAACCAGCACACTGGTGTTTACTAATGCAATTTTATTTAAATATAATATACATGCAAAGGAGTTCATAATGTATAAGTGCATACTTCAGTGGATTTTAACATACTGTTTTAACCAGAAGCTAGGTAAAAAAATCTGAATGTTAGTGAACCCCAGGGGCCCCATTGTGCTCCCTTACATTCCCTACTGTCGTCCCAAAAAGATAACAACTAACATGACTTTTAAAACATACACTACTTTTACCTACATTGTAACTTTATATAAATGATACTCTCTTGTGTCAGACTCTTTTCACTCAATTCTGTGTTAGTTCTAATTGTTGTATAGTATTCTACTGTATTTATATGCCACAATTTATTTATACCTTCTGTATTTTTGGATTCTTGTATTATTCCCAGTTTTATATTATTATGAATAGTGTGTGAACCTTCTTATACATATCTTTGGTAACATAGTGTACAATTTTCTGTTGTGGAATTCCTGGACCATAGGCTTTGCATAGGCTCAGGTTTAGTAGATTTTATGAAATGGTTTTCCAAAGTGGTTTGGAATTTGGTGATATTAATTTACACTTCTCTAGCAGTTTATGAATGCTCTAGGTGTTCTACAGCCTCACCAATGCTTGGTATTCACTGTAACTTTCTGGTGGTATTACACTGCGGCTTTCATTTGCATTGATGAATAATAAAAATCATTACCTTTTCATATTTTTTTTGTCCATTTGCATCTCTTCATTTGTGAAGTAGATATTTAAGTCATTGGCCTATTTTTCTATGAGTTATCAGCTTTTAAAAAAATTGAATTGTAGGAATTCTTTGCATATTCTGGATATAGTTCATCCTGAATATTCCATAGCTTTATAATATTTTTCTTATTACCTACATCTAGTCATATTTATTTTTGTCATCCAGCATTTTTGTTGCATCTTGTTTACATATAAATTAGTCATATTATTATAATTATTGTTTCATGTGGTTAATATTGTATATACTGTCTTATATATTTACAAGTGTCTGCTCATCCTTCTTCTCTGCATCTTATTCCTATAATCTGAGTCCAATATCCCTTGCTGAAGATCTCCTTTAGAAGTGAGGGTCTATTAGTGGTAAGGTTTTTGTTTATCCAGAAATGTCTTTATATTGCCCTTTTTCTTTTTCTTTCTTTTTTTTTTACATGGGCAGGCACCAGAAAACAAACCTGGGTCCTCTGGCATGGCAGGCAAGCATTCTTGCCTGCTGAGCCACCGTGGCCTGCCCTTGCCCTTTTTCTTGACTAATAATTTGGTGGAATACAAAGTTCTAAGTTGACAGTTTTTCTCAGTGTTGTGACGAAATTACTTCACACTCTTCTAGTTTCTGTTATTACTTTGGAGATCTGTTGTCAGTCTTTTGTTGCTTTGTGGATAATCTACTTTCTTCTCTTGTTTTTTATAATCTTTTGGCCTTTAATTTTATTCAATTTCCTAGGTTTTGATTTATCATATTTGTTATTGATTTGTTTTCTGAATGTGGCAATTTTTGTCTTTTATCAGTTCTGGAGAAATTTCACATTTCCTCTTCTCCAAACTCTATCTTTTCTTTCTAGAGCTTTTCTTAGATCTGCTTGTTTCTTCTTATTCTCACTTTCATTTCTCTGAATTTTTCTTTCAAATTTTCCAACTTTTCATCTCTCTCTGGTGATTTTTGTTTAATCATTTCAGATTTATATTCTATTTTACTATACCTCTCTTTAACCATATCTAATCTGTTCTTTAACCCATTCTCTGAGTAGTGTGTTATTTAATTTTTTATTTCTAGAAGTTCTATTTGAATTTTCACTAATATTTTTAATAAACTTTTTTTTTATTTTGGAATACTTTCAAACTTCCAGGACAGTTACAAAATTAATGCAATTCCCATGTGGAGAGCTTCAACTTAATCCTATCCTCCCAGATACCCAGATCCATCAATTTTAACATTTTTCTGCCTTCGCCATATCATCTCTCTCTCTGTCCATCTGTCAGTTGGTCTATCTATCCATCCATCCAACCATTTTCTGAACATTGGATTGTAGGTTGTATACATCATGCTCCTTGAACTCTTAATATTGCCATGTGAATTTTCCAAGAAGATATTCACTTATGCATCCACCTTAAGTGCAGTTATCAAGTTCAAGTAATTTGATATCAAGTGGAGCATTGTATATTCCAGGCTTTTCATATATCCCAATAATGTCCTTTTGAGCCTTTTCTCCTCTCTTTTTAGATCCCATCCAGGATTACATATTGCATTTAATTGTCAATATCTCTTTAGTTTCTTTCTTTTTCTTTCTTTCTCTCTCTCTCTCTCTCTCAACTGTGGGAACATATATAAACATAAATTTCCCATCTTCAACACTCCCAAACATGCCACTCAGTCTGATTAATCACATTCACAATGTTGAGATACCTGCATCACCTTTCATAACTAAAACTTTCCCATCTCCCCAAATAAAAATCCAATTCCCATAATGCATTAACTCTCTATTTCTCTTACCCAACCTTTGGCAACCTGTACTCTACTTCCTGTATTTATGAGCTTGCATATTCTCCAGTATTTTCTTTATAGTTACCATGGGGCTTGAATTTAACATCCTAAACATACCACAATCTTGTTTGCTTCATTACTGACTTAACTTCAATAGCATACACAGACTGTATTCCTATACTCCTCTATCCCACCACATTTATGTAGTTCTTGCCACAGACTATATGTTTATATATTTTGAATCCAAAACCACTGATTTATCATTATGTTTTATGCATTTGCCTTTTATATACTGTAGGAAGTAAAAAAAAAAAAGTGGATAAAATAGTACTGACATTCATATTTACCCATGTCATTACCTTTACAGGAGTTCTTTATTTCCTCATGTGGCTTCTGTCTATTGTCTATTATCCTTTCCTTTCCACCTGCAGGTTTCTCTTTAATCTCTAGTAGGGCTGTTCTAGTAGTGATAAAGTCCCCCATTTTGTTTATCTAGGAATGTCTTAATTTCTCCCTCATTTTTTGAAAGCCAGTTTGCTGGGCATATAATTCTTGATTGGCATTTTTTTCTCTTAGTACATTAAATATGCCATCACTGCCTTCTTGCTTCCATGGTTTCCAGTGAAAAATTGGAACTTTATCTTATTGAGGCTTCTTGTACATGACATGTTGCTTCTCTCTTGTGGCTATCAGACTTCTTTATTTGTCTTCGTCTTTTGACAGTTTGATTATACTATCTCATTGTGTAGCTGTATTTGGGTGTACCCTGTTTGGAATTTTTTGAGTGTCTTGGATGTGTGTATTCATGTCTTTATTAAATTTTGGAAGTTCTCAGCCATTATTTCTTTGAATATTCTTTCCCAGTCTTTGGAGATTGACCTTTGCAAGTCCTCTCCTTCAGAACTTTTCCATAGAATGAGTTCAGATGATATTTTGAGGCCAAGACATAGGGGCCTCTCTGATCCTTCTTGCACATGCATCTTGTCTTGGACATGTACAAGTAGCCCTAGAAATTCTCCCATATACACAAACACAAAGGTCCTCTTTCCATAGGAAAATTTTCTGACATCCCATGCACTGCACCATGTATCCCATAGCCAGCAATTCCTTGCTCCAGGTAGTCACAACTTGATGCTCTCCCACAATATTCTGTAGGAAAGTTCTGTGAGCTGCCTTCTATATGTAGAACAAGTTCTACAATGGAAAATCTGTAATGAGTGTCCTAGTTCAGTCCCTCAAGTCAACACCAGAGACTGGGTCAGACAAACATGCTCCCAAGAGTGTAGGCTGGCACTAAGGGTGTAGGCTAACTCTGTATCAAGCTGGTGAAGGGTCCATCCAGGACACTATAAGATACGACCATTTCTTTTTTCTTTTCTTTTCTTTTCTTTTTTACATGGGCAGGCACTGGGAATTGAACCCGAGTCTCTGGCATGGTAGGTGAGAACTCTGCCTGTTGAGCCACATGGCCTGCCCAGTATCACTTTTAAGTTATCTTTTTTCTTGATTTGGGAGAGCTCACTAATCTTTTTTTATGGTATCATGTACCATTTTTTATTTTGACTCATCTTTTAGTTCTTTTATCATTTAAATATACATAATTTATATTATTATATGCAACATTAAGCATACATATTTTATAGTCTTTAAGGATTATATTATCTGAATTTTCTTGAAATCTGTCTTGTTCCTTTTGATGGCTTTTATCCTTTAGGTTTTTAAAAGTTAGCTTGTGAGGGGGGCTGACATCATCAACATAGCAATGTAACCTGCTACTGAAAATCTCTCCTCAGAGATTCAGCACTAAAACAAAAACAACAGTGACTGGAGAAGGACCCTAAAAATCCTGAATTGAAGAAGTAGAAGAATATCAGGTAGGAAATTTCCATCCCAGACCAGCTAGTCCTCTCCCTTCCACCACACTCAGTCTCTCAGCAGGGGACAAGAGAAACAGCAGCAGGGACCCATCCCAACAGGAACACAGAACATGTATTCTCTCACAGCAGTGGACAGACCCTTACCTTTTGGAAACCTGGAAGACAGGGGAGAGCATTTCAAGGCCCAGGTCAGTGATAAACAGAGAGTCTGAGAAATCATGGATAGAAGCTGTATTTCCAACCCTGGGTCCTAAAGTTCTTCCTCCGTCCTGTGAGCAATGCAGTGAGAGACCTGATCCCTACCTGAGGGAGGCTAAAGACTGGAACAACTGGGGATTTTCTCTGCCACAAATAAGGTGGGGGACACAGACCAATATTGGGCCAAATTTTGGCTGGCAAAGAGAGAAAACAAGAAACTTGCTTTTAAAGCCATACTTGGAGAACTGTAACCACTGCTCTGAGAGGGAGTAAGTTATTGAATAGTGCCATCTGCTTAGCAGAACATAAAGTTCAAGAGAATTGAAGGGCTTTTTTGAACACTACCCAGAAAATTATTTTAGTTTGATTGGAGCAGGTCTAGACCCCCTGCATGGGAACTTGCCCCTGTTTTTGACTGAGAAACACATATGACCCAATGGTTAAAGCAGTGCCCTAAAACAAACCCAGGTTTTGCAGTAAGGTGATAAGCAGAACAACACATGGAGGCAGTAAACTTGTTTTATCAACAAACAGAGACATTGCTGTGCTGCTCAGTGCCTACTTCCATCCCTAAGGCAGGCCACTGTAGGTGCCTGGTTTAAGGGGAAACTGGGGGTAAAGAACACATCTGAAAACTGGCTGGTGAGCAAGATGAACAGGTGGAGAACAAATCCAACCAACAGGAAAACCATAGACAAAAGAGATGAAACTACCTCTAGAATAAATGAAGCAAAAAAATCAGATGCCTCAACCAGCAGAAAATCACAACTTATACCAGGAAGAACGAAGATATATGGCCCAACCAAAGAACAGATTAACACCTCAACTGAGATACAGTAATTGAAACAACTAATTAATGATGTTAAAACAGATCTTCTGGGTGCACGGGTAGTTCAGTAGTTAGAATGCCTGCCTTTCATGCGGGAGATCCGGGTTCAATTCCTGGACCATGTACCAAAAACAAACAAACAAACAAACAAAAAACCCCCCAGATCTTCTAAATTAATTCAACGAGTTGAAGGAAAATATGAAAAAAAAACATGAAGATATAAAGAGGACACAGCATGTCTATAGAGAAGAATTAAAAAGTTTGCAAAAACAAATGGCAAAACTTATGGGAATGAAAGGCACAATAGAAGTGATGAAAAACAAAATGGAGACATACAACAGCAGATTTGAAGAGGCAGAAGAAAGAATCAGTGGACTAGAAGTCAGGACATCTGAAATTTTACACATAAAAGAACAGGTAGGGAAAAAAATAGGAGAATTTGAGCAGGGTCTCAGAGAACTGAATGGCAACATGAAGCACATGAATATATATGTTATGGGTGTCCCAGAAAGAGAGGAAAAGGGAAAAGGAACAGAAAGAATAATGGAGGAAATAATCAATGAAAATTTCTTAACTCTTATGAAAGACATAAAACAGGTCTAAGAAGCACAGAGTACCCCAAACAGAATAGTACCAAATAGACCTATGCCAGGATATTTACTAGTCAAATTGCCTAATGTCAAAGACAGAGAGAAATCTGAAAGCAGCAAGAGAAAATGATCAACCACATATAAGGGAAACTCAATAAGACTAAGGGTGGATCTTTCAGCAGAAACCATGGAGGTAGGAGGCAGTGGGATGATATATTTAAGATACTAAAATAGAAAAACAGCCAACCAGGAGTTTTGTATCCAGCAAAACTGTCCTTCAAAAATAAGGGAGAGTGGGTGGTGTGGTGGCTCAGTGGCAGAATTCTCACCTGCCATGCCAGAGACTTGGGTTTGATTCCTGGTGCCTGTCCTTTATGAAAAAAAAAATGAGGGAGAGGCTAAAATATTTACAGGCAAACAGACACTGAGAGATTTCATGAACTGGAGACCTGATCTACGAGAAATTTTAAAGGGAGCATCACAGGCAAATAGGAAAATACAGGAGAGAGAGATTTGGAGAAAAGTGTAGAAATGAACATTAGTAAAGGTTACTGTATTAGTTAGGGTTCTCTAGAGAAACAGAATCAGCAAGAGACATCCATAACTATAAAATTTATAAAGGTGTCTCACGAAACTGTGGGGATGTAGAATTCCAGGTCTGTAGGGCAGGATGCAAGCTGGCAGCTCCAGTGAAGTTCCTCAGTGAACTCTCTGGAGAGGCTGGCTGGGAAATCATGAGATGTAAGAGTCCAAGATCTGTAGGGCAGGCCAGAAGCTGGCAGTTCTAATGAAGGTCCTCAGCAAACTCTCAAGAGAGGCTGGATGGCTGAAGCAGGAAGAGTGATTGTCTCTTTCAAATCCTCCTTAAAAGCCTTCTGGTGATTAGATTAAGCATCATTCATTGCAGAAGACACTGCCCTTAGCTGAAAGCAATCAGCTGTGATGCAGCCAATGTGATCATGATTTAAGTCCCTGAAATGTCCTCATAGCAACAAACCAGCCAGTGCTTGCCCAACCAGACAACTGGGTTCCACCACCTGGCTGAGTTGACACATGAACCTGATCATGACATAAAAGTAATGGAGTTAAAAGGGAAAAATAAAAGATACAACAGATAAAAATCTAAAAGGAAAAATGGTTGAAGAAATACAGCCTTTATGGTAATAACATTAAATATGAATGGATTAAACTCCCCAATCAAAAGATATAGGTTGGAAGAATGGATTTAAAAAAAACAGGATTCATCTATATGCTCTCTACAAAAGACTCAGTTAAGACCCAAGGACAAAAACAGGTTGAAAGTGAGAGGCTTGCAAAAGATATTCCATGAAAACAACAACCAGAAAAGAGCAGGGTAGTGATACTAATATCAGACATACTAGACTTCAAATGTAAAACAAGTAAAAGACACAAAGGCACTATTTTTTAATAAAAGGGACAATTCACCAGGAAGACAACAATCATAAATATCTACACACCAAGTCAGAATGCCTCAAAATACATGAGGCACACACTGACAACACTAAAGGGAGGAATAGATACTTCTACAGTAGTGCTTGGAGACTTCAATACACCACTCTCATCAATGGATAGAACATCTGGGCAGAGGATAAATAAGGAAACAGAGATCTTGAATAAAATGTTAAGTAAGCAGACATTTACAGAACATTGCACTGAACAACAGCAGGATCCACATTCTTTTCAAGTGTTCATGGATCATAGACCACATGTGGGGCACAAAGCAGGTCTCATTAAATTTAGGACTATTGAAATTATACAAAGCACTTTCTCAAATCATAAGGAATGAAGTTGTAAATCAATAACAGGTGGAAGCCTGGAAAATTCACAAATACATGGAGGCTGAACAACACACTTTAAATAACCTGTGGATCAAAGAAGAAATTAGAAGAGAAATCAGTAAATATTTTTGAGGCAAATAAAGATGAGAACAAAAGGTATAGAAACATATGAGGTGCACCAAAGGCAGTGCTGAAAGGGAAGTGTATTGCCTCAATGCCTATATTAAAGAAGAAGAAATTGCAAAAATCGAGCAAAAAAAATTCACCTGGAGGAACTAGAGAAAGAGAATAGCAGATTAACCCCAAAGCAAACAGAAGGAAAGAAATAACAAAGATTACAGCAGAAATAATTAAATTGAGAGCATGAAAACAATAGAGAGAATCAACAAAACCAGAAGTTGGTTCTTTGAGGAAGTCAGTAAAATAGACCCTTAGCTAGACTGACAAAGAAACAAAGACAGAGTATGCAAATAAAGTCAGAAATGAGAGGGGGATATAGCTACTGACTCTGCAGAAATAAAGGGAATAATGAGAAGGTACTATGAACAACTATATGCTAACAAACTAGACAATTTAGACAAAATCAATAATTTCCTAGAAAAGCAAGAACAACAAACATTGACTCAAGAAGGAATAGAAGATCTCAACAAAGTGATCACAAGTAAAGACAGTGAATCAGTCATCAAAAAACTCCCCAAAAGGACAAGGGCAAGATGGTGGCTTAGTGAGGTGTGGAATTTAGTTTGTCCTCCGGAACAGCTAGTAAATAGCCAGAAACAGTACAGAACAACTGCTGGGGCTACATCAGTGGCCAACCACATAGTGTATGCCAGTCTAAACAAGCTGGGCCAGCTGAGACTCCACACAGAACTGTAAGTCCCCCAAGCCATGAGGCCAGAGCCCCTCCCCCATGTGTGTGGCAGGCTGGTTCCCTGAGGGGAAATGAAGCAGACTTTACTAGCAGCAAGGGCTTAACTCAACCAAGCTCCACTTGTGGAATTAATTTAAAAATTCTGATTACTGAAAATAGACCCCCAGCACAGAGAAACCTAGAATAAGCAGTAAAGGTACTAGGACTTTTTGCCCCAGCAGAGATGGGGTGAGGCTGATGGAAAAAACAAACAAACAAAACAAAAATAACTGAGGCTTAAAAAAAAAAAAAAAAAATAACTGAGGCTTTTTGAGTCAGACAGCACAAAATACTGCAAAAGGGCTGGAAGATTGGTTCTGGGAAGATGGTGGAATAGGATAGGCTCAATTCACCCCTGTTCCAGGGAACAGCTGGAGAGGGGATGGGAGGCCATCTGAGGTGGTGATTTCAGGGTGTGAGTGACCCGGAAGGGTCTTCTGCACCACACAGGGAGGCCCTGGTTACAAAGGTTGAGGAATTGAGATACAGAGAACCAGGGACCATCTAGCTGATACAGACAACCTAGTGTGCCCCTTTCCAAACGGAAGTCTGGAGCCCTTAGGAGTGCACAGATGGTTCGCTGAGGGGAAATGAAATAGACTTTACTAGCAGCAAGGGCTTAACTCAAGCAAGCTCCACTTGTGAAATTAATTATCAAATTCTGATTACTGAAAATAGACCCTCAGCACAGAGAAACCTAGAATAAGCATTAAAGGTACTAGGACTTTTTACCCCTAGTCCTACAGGACTAGGAATGCTTTACCTCTATGTCTCCCATGCTGCCCCTTGTTCCTGTGCTCCAAGATCTGCCTGAGCTGCACCACAATACCCAAGGCCCCCACACTGCACCTCTACAACTCTGTGACATGCACCCTATGCTCAAAGGCATCAGTGTAGCATCCCCAACCTGTGCCTTTACCTACACTTCAATGCATCAGTGCACTGTTGTGCCCTGCCCCACACCCAGCGTCCTGCAAATAAAAAGTTTTAGACTACTGATGGAAATCAATATACAAAATAAAGCAATCAAAATATTACATGCCGCAAAGACAGCAGAAGATCACTTAGCATATCAAGATGCAGACAGATATAGACCAGCCTAATGACCAGTTTAAATCACCAGTAGAGACACAAACTTTGGAACAACTAATCAAAGATGTTCATATAACTCTACTAAATAAAATAAATGGGATGATTAATGACATAAAAGGGATCAAGACAGTAGAAGAGCATAAAGGGAAATTTGAAAGAATAAATAGAAAATAGCAGATATCTCAGAGATTAAAGATGCTGTAGACCAAATAAAAAATATACTCAAGACATACAACAGCAGATTTGAAGAGGTTTAAGACAGAATCAGCAAACTAGAGGACAAGACAACTGATTTCAAACCCTCAAAACAGCAAAATGGTGCAAAAGTTGGAAAAACTTGAATTGGATCTCAGAGAAATGATGGACAAAACAAAATGCACAAATACAAGAATCATTGGTGTCCCAGAAGGAGAAGAGAAGAATAAAGGACTAGGAAGATTGGTTTAGGATATAATGGGAGAGAACTTCCCTATCCTTATAAAGGACATGAATATGCAAATCAAAGAAGCCCAACGAACTCCAGCTAGAATAAATCCAAATAGGCCTTCCCCAAGGAAGACACATACTAATCAGTCTGTCAAATAATGAAGAGAAACAGAAAATCCTGAGAGTGGCAAGAGAAAAGCAATCTACTACACACAAAGGAAACCAAATAAGACTGAGCTCACACTACTCAACTGGCGCTATGGAGGTGAAAAGGCAGTGGCATAATATATTTAAGATCCTGAAAGAGAAAGAGTTCCAGCCAAGAATTCTGTACCTATCCAAATAGTCCTTCAAAACTGAGGGAGAGATTAAAATTTTCACAGACAAATCCTGAAAGAATTTGTCAACAAGATACCAATTCTATAAGAAATTCTAAAGGAGTTCTTCTGGCTGCAAAATAAAGACAAGAGAGGGAGGTCTGGAGGAGGGCACAATATTGAAGAGTTCCAGCAAGGGTAACTTAAAGAACAAAAGACATAGAGGGAAAAGAATATATAGATATGACAAACAAAATCCAAAGGGTAAGATAGTGGATTCAAGAAATGCCTTTTCAGTAATAGCTTTGAATGTTAATGCACTAAACTTACCAATTAAAAGATACAGATTGACAGAATGGGTTAGGAAACATAATCAAGCAAAAACTGCTTATAAGAGACTCATCTTAGACATAAGGACACAAACAAATGAAAGTGAAAGGATGGAAAAAGCTGTTCCACCCAAGTTGTATATATTAGTGTAGTAGCTTTACTAATATCAGACAAAATAGACTTTAAATGAGATAGCATAAGAGACCAAGAAGGACATTGTATTAATAAAAGGAACAATTCACCAAGAAGAAATAACAATCATAAATGTTTATGCTTCCAACCAAGGAGTTCCAAAGTACATGAGACAGACATTGGTAAAACTGAGGGAGTGATACATATTTCAACAATAATAGTAGGAGACTTCAATACACCACTCTCCTCTATAGATAGAACAACCAGAGAGGGTCGACAAGGAAATAGAGAAGTTAAACAACTTGAAAAATGAATTAAACCTAACAGACATATGTAGGTCATTACACCCCCAAAACACCAGGATATACATTCTTCTCTAGTGCTCATAGAACATTCTCCAGGATAGATCATATGCTAGGGGACAAAACAGGTCTTTATAAATTTTAAAACATCAAAATTATTCAAAGCACCTTCTCTGACCATAATGGAATGAAGCTGGATATCAATAACCAACAAAGAGCAAGAACTTTGATATATATATATGGAGATTAAATAACACACCCTAAACAACCAGTAGGTCAAAGAAGAAATTGTTAGAGAAATTAGTAGCTATCTGGAGACAAATGAAAACAAGAATATAATATATCAGAACTTATGGGATACAGCAAAGACTGTGCTGAGAGGGAAATTTATTGCTCTAAATGCCTGTATTCAAAAACAAGAAAGAGGGTACATGGGTGGCCAGTGGTAGAATGCTCACATTTCATGTGGGAGACGTGGGTTCAATTCCCAGACATGCATCCCCCCCACACAATAAAACCATAAAAGAGTAAAAATTGAGGTCTAACTACTCACCTAGAAGAATTTGAGATGAACAGCAAACTAACCCCAAAGCAAACAGAAGAGAAATAACAAAGGTAAAAGCAGAGTTAAATGAATTGGAGAACAAAAGAACAAGAGAGAGAGAATCAATAAAACTAAAAGTTGGTTCTTTGAAAAAAGTCAGTAAAATTGATGGGCCACTAGCAAGGGTGACAAAGAAGAAAAGAGAGAGGATGCAAATAAATAAAATCAGAAATGAGAGGGGGATCCTTATGACTGACCCTGAAGAAATGAAATAAATCATAAGACAACACCATGAACAACTATATGCCAACAAATTAGACAACATGGGTGAAATGAACAAATTCCTGGAAACACACAAACAAGCTGCACTGACTCAGGAAGAAATGGAAGATTTCTCGAGAAACCAATCACAAGTAAAAAGATTCAATCAGCCATCAAAAATTTTCCTACAAAGAAAAGCCCAGGGCCAGATGGCTTCACAGGGGAATTTTATCAAACATTCCAGAAAGAACTAACAACAATCCTGCTCAAGCTTTTCAAAAAACTTGAGGAAAAAGGAACACTACCTAGCTCATTTTATGATGGTAACATCACTTTAATACCAAAACTGGGTAAAGATGCTGTAAGGAAGGAAAACTACAGAACAATCTCCCTAATGATCATAGATGCAAAAATTGTCAACGAAATACTAGCGAATCGAATCCAATAGCGCATGAAAAAAATTATGCACCTTGACCAAGTGGGGTTTATACCAGGAATGCAAGGATGGTTCAATACAAGAAAATCAATTAATGTAATAAAGCACATTAACAAATCAAAAGGGAAAAATCACATGATCATCTTGATTGTTGAAAAAGCATTCAACAAAATTCAACATCCTTTTCTGATAAAAACACTCCAAAAGATAGGAATCAAAGGTAACTTCTGCAATATGACAAAGGACATAGATGAAAAACTAATAGCCAGCATCTCAATGGTGAGAAGCTGAAAGTTTTCACTGTAAGATCTGGAACAAGACAAGGATGACCTCTGTCACCACTATCAGTCAACATTGAACTAGAAGTTCTAGCTAGAGCAATCAGGCAGTGCAAAGAAATAAAAAGCACCCAAATTGGAAAGGAGAAATAAAACTTTCATTATTTACAAATGTCATGATACTATACTTGGAAGATCCTGAGAAATTTACAACAAATTTACTTGAGCTAATAAACAAATTCAGCAAGGTGGCAGGATATAAAATTAATGTGCAAAAATCAGTAACATTTCTATATACAAGCAATGACCTAACTGAGGAGTCAGTTAAGGAGAAAATTCCATTTCAAAATAGCAGCTAAAAGAATCATGTACCTAGGAATGAACTTAACTAGGGACACAAAGGACTTGTACAGAGAAAACTACATAACATTGCTAAAAGAAATCAAAGAACACCTACACGGGTGGAAAGACATTCCCTGCTCATGGATACGAAGGTTAAAAATAGTTGAGATGTCAGTTTTACTCAAATTGATCTACAGATTCAATGCAGTGCCAGTCAAAATTCCAACAACCCACTTTGAAAACTTGGAAAAGTCAGTTACTAAATTCATCTGGAAGGGAAAGATACCCTAATAGCTAAAAGCATCCTACAAAAGAAGAATAAACTGGGAGGATTAATACTTCCTGATTTTAAAACTTATTTAAAAAATTAAACTCATTATAAAGCCACAGTGATCATAACAGCATGGTACTTGCACAGATAGAAGTATTGACCAATGGAATCAAATTTAGAGTGCAGAAATAGACTACCAAATCTATGGTTAACTGATTTTTGACAAGGCTCCCAAATCCACTGAACTGGGACGAAATAGTCTTTTCAACTGGATATCAAAATAGTCAAAAGAGTGAAATAGGACCCTTACCTCACACCCTATACAAAAATTAACTCAAAGTGGATCAAACACCTAAGTATAAGAGTTAGCACCATAAAGCTTCTAGGGAAATAGCTTCAAGACCTAGTAATAGGAGGTAGCTTCTTAAACTTTACATGCAAAGCACAAGCAACGAAAGAAAAAATAGATAAATGGGAACTCCTCAAAATGAAATGCTTCTGCACCTCAAAAGACTTTGTCAAAAAAGTGAAGAGGTGGCCAACTCAATGGGAACAAATGTTTGGAAATCTCACATGGGGCAAAGTTTTCTTTATGTATATCCTATATACGTAAAGAAACCATACAATTTAACAACAAAGGAACAAACAACCCAATTATAAAATGGGCTGAAGATATGAATAGGCATTTTTCTAAAGAGCAAATATGCATGGCTCAGAAGCACATGAAGAGATGTTCATTTTTCATTAGCTATAAGGGAAATGCAGATCAAGACTACAATGAGATACCACCTCACACCTATAAGAATAGCTACTATTAAACAAACAGGAAACTACAAATGCTGGAGAGGATGTAGAGAAATTGGGACACCTGCACACTGCTGGTGGGAATGTATAATGGTACAGCCACCATGGAAGACTGTTTGGCAGTTCCTTAGGAAACTAATTATTGAGTTGCCCTATGACCCGGCAATACCACTACTTGGTATATGCCTAGAAGAACTGAAAGCAGTGACACAAACAGACGTCTGCACACTATGTTCATAGCAGCATTATTTACAATCGCCAAAAGCGGGACGCAGTCCAAATGCCCATCAACAGACGAGTGGAGTAACAAAATGTGATATATACTTACAATGGAATATTATGCAGCAGTAAGACAAAATGATGTCCTAAAGCACATGACAAGATGGATGAGCCTTGAGGACATAATGTTGAGTGAAATTAGCCAGACACAAAAGGATAGATACTGTATGACTCCACTTTTATGACCATGGTAAAGGTAAAATCAGAGGCTTATATACAAAATATAGGAGACTTAGAGATACATAGAAGCTAGGGATGGGTGAACGATTAGTTAATGGGGTTGAACTCAGAAGTAAGGGAATAAATAGAAGTGTAGGCAGTTCTCTAGTGGGTCTATATGTAATAGTACCACATTGAAGGTAAATGTGATTGAAAGGCATTGTGTAGACATATAGGTCCCACTGATTAACACTACAAATATAAGTTCTTACATGAACTACTTCGAAGGTATGATTCTTGTACAAACAGTGTTTAAGTTTAGGGTATGGGGAAGAATTTCTATTGCATGCTATGGGATATGTTTTGAAAACATCAGTGCCATAGCAACACCAGAGGTAAATAATGTGAGGAGGGACAAGATTTAAGGGGAGGTTTTGATTTTCTGTTTGCTGAGGGTGTGTTTATTGGTTATCTTTGTCTTTGGAACAATGAAATTATCCAAAATTGAGTATTGATGGACTGTGGACTTTGGGCATTGTACATGATGCCTAATGAATGCAGATGGCTGAAGGATGCACTGACTAAGAAGTAGATTGGTGAATGTTGGGGTATACATATGATCCAATATTGTGCTACTTCAAAAATGAACAAAGTTGTGAGCATGCAACATTGTGAATGAACCTGTGGGACATTTGGTGAGGCAAAATAAGCCAGAAACAAAAGAGCAATTACTGTGTGGTCTGATTTAGGCAATGTTTATATGAAAACAGGGTCCTAGATTGTAAGCTCTTGTAATAGTCACATTTTGTCTGGAGTGGTAACTATTATTTCTGGATTTTTAGAGGCTGTTTTATATATGTATAGCCTGGTATTCAGAGATAAGCACAAAGGTGATCAGGTCAGGATTAAGATAATTGAGAACACAGGGGTAAGGAAGACATTCTCCATATTTTAGAACTTCACCTACTCTTTCAGACCAAAGAAAGAAAGATTTATTTTCTCCAAAACCTAAATTTTTTGTAGCACATAATCAAACTCAACCTGTTTTGATAGCTCATTTAAACAATTGAAACATAGGGAACCCAGAATAAAAATGAGGACCTTTAATCCTGTATAGCTTAATGTAATGCCTGGATATATCCCAGAATATATTAAGCAGATAATCAAAAAGTATTGGCAAAGCCCCTTGAAGGATGGGAGAAAAAATATGAAACTATTAAACTTTACCACTGGGGAAATCCCTGATACTGTGCCAAGCAGGGACTCTCAGATCAATAGGCCAACCCCTTGATCTTGAGGCTTGCTCTTGTGAAGTTTGTGTGTATAGTAGGCGAGCCTATGGAGGACCTCTTTTGTTGCTTAGATGTGGCCTCACTTTCTCTAAGCCCAACTCTGCAAGTGAAATCATTGCCCTTCCTACTATGTGGGACATGGCATCCAGGGGTAAAAGTCTTCCTGGTGGTATGAGAGATGACTTCCAAGGATGAGTCTGGCTCTGGCACTGTGGTATCAACAATTCCATCCTGACCAAAGGGGAGAAAAGAAGTGTAACAAATAAGGTATCAGTGGCTGAGAGCATTCAAAGAGAATTGGGAGGCTACTCTGGAGGTTGCTTTTATGCAAACTTCAGTTAGATATTCCTACCTATCATAACTTGCCAAACCCCAACCAAAACCATTTCTACCAATCCTAAAGAACACCTAGGGCATTACATAAGATTCTACAGTTTTCATGCACTAGGGCAACTTTCCAGAAACCCACAACCTCCAGATGGGTCTCTGGACCAGATAAGTCCTAGAACCTAGAGGGGCCATCCTTTCCAGAATATCAGCTAGTTCCATCTCATGACCCTTTCCAACATGAAAAAGAAGAATGGGCATAACCCAAATACCCCTAAAAAGTGGGAGAAATATCAAAGTTGATGATGGAGTTATACAGAGAAGGTAGGCTTTTACAATTGAGTATGACTGCTGAATCATTTTGTTGATATTTCTTTTAGTCTCCAGTATCTTAGAGTAGCTAGATGTAAAAACCTAAAATTGTGCCATTGTAACCCATACCAAACTCTGAAATCTGTTTTACAACTAATTGTTGTGCTGTCTTTGAAATTTATTGCTTTTTGTATATATGTTATTTTTCACAAAAAAGAAAAAACGTGATGATAAAAACTATATATGTTCCTTCTAGAGTCCAATGTCTTGGAGCAGCTAGAAGGAAAAATCTGAGATGATGGTATGGTAGCCCATGACAAATTCTGGGATCTGTCCTGTAACTACTTGTTGAAGAGTGCTTTGAAAATTATTGCTTTTTTCTTTCTTTACTTTGTATATATATTATACAGTAAAAAAGTTAAAAAAAAGAAAAGTCCAGGACCAAATGGCTTCACATGTGAATTCTACCAAAAATTAAAAAAAGAATTACTACCAATCCTGCTCAAACTGTTCATGAAAATGGAAGGGGAAATGAGGCTTCTTGCTCATTCCAAGAAGCCGACATCACACACATACCAAAGCCAGATAAAGATTCCACAAGAAAAGAGAATTACAGACTAATCTCTCTACATGAATATAGATGCAAAAATTCTCAGCAAAATACTTGCAAATTGAATCCAGCAGTACATTAAAAGAATTATATATCATGATGAAATGGGTTTTATCCCAGATATGCAAGGGCAGTTCAACACAAGAGAATCAATTAATTTAATACACCACATCAATAAATTAAAGAGCAAAAATTATCACATGAGCATCTCAATTGATGCAGAAAATGCATGTGAGAAAACTCAGCATCCTTTCTGAATGAAAACACTGCAAAGTATAGAAATAAAAGGAAATTTCCTCAACATAATAAAAACATGAAAAATTCACAACTAACATTGTACTCAACTGTAAAAGTCTAAAACTTTTCCTCTAAGATCAGGAACAAGGCAAGGATACCCATTGCCAACAATTTTACCCAGTATTGTGCTGGAAGTTTTAGCAAGACCAGTTAGGCAAGGAAAAGAAATAAAAGGCACTCAAATTGGAAAGGAAGAAGTAAAGCTTTCATTGTTTACAGATGACATGATCTTGTATATAGAAAATCCTGAAAAACCTACAATAAAGCTACTAGAGCTAACAAAAAGTACAGCAAAGTAGCAAGATACAAGATTAACATGCAAAAGTCACTAATGTTTCTAGACACTAGCAATGAGCAATCTGAGGAGGAAATCAAGAAAATTTTACATTTACAATAGCAACAAAAGTATCAAATACCTAGGAATAAATTCAAACAAGCACATAAAAGACCTTGTGCTGGTTTGAAATGATATATGTATCCTAGAAAAGCCATGTTTAATCCTAATCGCATTTTGTAAAGGCAGCCATTTCTTCTAATCCCTATTCAGCATTGTATGTTTGAAACTGTAATTAGATCATCTCCCCGGAGATGTGATTTAATCAAGAATGATTGTTAAAATGGATTAGGTGGAGGCATGTCTCCACCCATTTGGGTGGGTCTTGATTAGTTTCTAGAGTCCTGTAAAAGAGGAAACATTTTGGAGAATGAGATTCAGAGAAAGCAGCCACAAGAAGCAGAGTCCACCAGCCGGTGACCGTTGGAGATGAAGAAGGAGAATTCCTCCTGGGGAACTTTATGAAACAGGAAGCCAGGAGAGGAAGCTAGCAGTTGATGCCGTGTTTGCCATGTGCCTTTCCAGATTAGAGAGAAACTCTTCATTGGCCTTCTTGAACCAAGGTATCTTTCCCTGGATGCCTTTAATTGGACATTTCTATAGACTTGCTTTAATTGGGACATTTTATCAACCTTAGAACTGTAAACTAGAACTTATTAAATTCTCCCTTTTAAAAGCCATTCCATTTCTGGTATATTGAATTCCAGTAGCTAGCAAGCTAGAACAGATTTTGGTACCAGAGGTGTGGGGTGCTGCTGTGGTTTGCAAATACGAAGCATGTTGGAACAACCTTTTAAATGGATAAGTGGAAGATTCTGGAAGAGTTGTGAGACTCTTGGTAGAAATGTGGACTCTAAAGACACCTCTGATAAAGCCTTAGACTGAAATGAGGCATGTGTTATTATAGACTGGAAGGAAAGTAAGCCTTGTTTTAAAATAGCAGATAATCTGGCAAAGTTGACTAGTGGCTTTGGCTGGAGGGCAAATTTTAAAAGCCATGAACTTGGAATATTTAGCAGAAGAAATCTTCAAATTAAATATGGAAAGAGCGGCCTGGTTTCTCCTCACACCTTATAGTGAAATCTGACAGGAAAAAGATAAGCTGAGAACTGAACTCTTGTGTACAAAGAAACCAGAAATTGATGTCCTGGAAAATTCTGGGCTTCCAGGAAGGGAGACCCCAGAGAATAATGCCACATGTGAAGATTTGGTCAAATGTGTAACCAGTCAGCCATTTCAGAGAAAGCCAGGACTGGACATGGAGTTATCCAGGAAGGATTTGTGGAAATTCCTTATATCTGATGGGCATGATCCAAGGCTACTGCAGACCTATACACAAACAACTATAAAACTTTGCTAAAATAAATCAAAGATGACCTAAATAAATGGAAGAACATACTGTGTTCTTGAACTGAAAGAATAAATAAGGTTAGGATGACAATTCTACCCAAATTGATTTATAGGTTCAATGCAATACCAATTAAAATTCCAACAACTTACTTTACAGAAATAGAAACACCAATAGTCAAATTTATTCCAAAGAGTAGGGTGCCCCAAATAGCTAAAAAAATATCTTGAGAAAGAAAAATGAAGTGGGAGGTCTCATACCACCTAATCTTAAAGCATACTACAAAGCTACAGCAATCAAAACAGCATGGCACTGGCATAAAAATAGGTTTACTGACCAGTAGAATTGAATTGAGTGTTCAGAGGTGGACCCTCACATCTGTGGCCAGTTGATCTTTGATAAGGCAATCAAGTCTGCTCAAGTGGGACAGAGCAGCCTCTTTAGCAATTGGTGCTTGGAGAACTGGATATCCTATTCCAAAAAAAATGACAAAGGACCCCTATGTGAAACCATATACAAAAATTAACTCAAAAGTGGATTAAAGACCTAAACATTAGAGATAAGGCCATAAAATATTTAGAAAAACATGTAAGGAAATATCTTGAGTATCTTGTCTTAGGTGGTGGTTTTCTAGACCATAAACTCAAAGCACAAGCAATGAAAGAAGTAGATAAATGGGATCTCCTCAAAGTTGAACACTTTTGTGCATCAGAGGAGTTTGTCAGTAAAGTGAAAAGGCAGCCTAAGTAATGGGAGACAATATTTGGAAACCGCATATGAGATAAGGGTTTAATATCCAGAATATATAAAGAAATCCTACAACTCAACAACAAAAAGACAAATAATCCAATTTAAAATGGACAAAAGACATGGAAAGACACTTTTCTAAAGAGTAAATACAGTAACTCAAAAATATGAAAGGATGCTCAACCTCCCTGGCTATTAGGGAAATGAAAATCAAAACCACAATGAGATATTATCTCACACATACTAGAATGGCTATTATCAAGTAAAATAGAAAATGACAAGTGCTGGCGAGGATGTGGAGAAAGAGGCACAGTAATTCACTGTTGATGGAAACGTAGAATGGTGCACCCACTCTGGAAGGCATTTTGGTGGTTCCTCCGAAAGGTAAGTAAAGAATTGCCATATGATCCAGCAGTTTCATTACTAGGTATATATTCAGAGGAACTGAAGACAAGGACACAACTGAGACTTGCACACTGATGTTTATGGTGGCATTGTTCATGATAACCAAAGGATGGAAACAGGGGTACAAGGGTAGTTCAGTGGTAGAATTCTCACCTGCCGTGAAGAAGACCCGGGTTTGATTCCTGTCCCTTGCACTCCTTCTACCCCCAATTTTTTTTTTCAACAAATGGTGCTGCAGTAACAGGATAGTCACATGGAAAAAAAATGAAATGTGACCCCCACTATACAGTATACTGAAAGAAAAAAAAGGACTGTGTTAGGCATGGGTGTTAAAGGATTCCACCTGAGACAGTGAATTAAAACTTAATAGTTTATTAAGTTAGAGAGAAAGAAACAGACAGAGTGAAAGCAAGGGGAGAGCAGGCAGGTGAAAGCCAGCAAAACCTGCTAGCAAAAGGGGAATGGCTCCAACTCTCTTTCTGACAGCTTGTGGTTTTAAAGGAAAAAACTGCCCCAAGGTGGGTGGAGGTGACATGTGGCTGCAGGCATTACCAGGAGATATCAGGCTGGTGCAGACCATGATGTCACACTCATGGTTATCTGGTCTGGCCTCTGGCGGATGGGGTGTCAGCACGTTTGTGCTCACTATCTTGCTGTCACATCAGGTCCTGTCAGAAGAGCTGCTGAGGAAGAGAAACTGAAGGGGCCCCCATGCCACAGAATCCATTTTGTATATTAAGTTTTATTTTCTGAGACCCGACAGATGGAAACAACTCAAATGTCCATCAATGGATGAATGGCTAAACAAACTGTGGTATATGGATAAGATTCACTAATATGAACTAACGTTAATGAGTGAACTTTGAGAGTTAAAAGTTGAGAACACAGGTTATCAGGAGATAGAGGGTAGAAATTGGGCATTTGATGCTGAAGGAGTATCAAATATTCAACAGAACTGATTGTAAAGATCTAGAAATGGATAGCACAATATCAGATGGTAGCACAATATTGTAAGCACAATGAATGAAGCTGAGTGTGAGTATGGCTGATGGAGTGGGACTGGGGGCATCTTGACACCAGAAAGAAAGATAAAAGGATAAAAATTGAGGTAGTATAACTTTGGAATGCCTAGAGTGAACAGTGATGGTGATTAAATGTACAAATATAAGAATATTTTTGCATGAGGCAGAACAAATGAACGTGAACATTGCAAGGTGTTAAAAATGGAATGCCATATGGGAAAAATACAGTCAATGCTTACTAGAGTCTACCAAGTAACAGTGACATTACAATATGCTTCCATTGAATGTAACAAAGGCAATAAGCCAAAATTAAATGTCAATAAGTGTGGAATATTGGGGATGAAAATGGGATTCTTTGGGGAAGAAATAGAAATATCCTCATGTAGATTGTGATGGTGAAGGCATGGCTATGTTATTATACCAGGAACCATTGATATTTTAATTAGGTTGGATTATATGATCTGTAAATAAACTGTTTAAAAATAGCAGAGATACAAGTGCTGGGGAAAATGTGGAGTGAGAGCTATACCTGTTCACAGTTGGTAGGGAAGTAGAGTGGTGCAGCCCTTCTGGAGGCAGTGTGGTGGCTCCACAGGAGGCTTTGCATGGGATTACCACATGATCCTGTCACCCTGTAGTTAGGTATATACTTGGAGGAAGTGAGAGCAGACATGAATGGACATTTGCACACTGGTGTTTATGGCTGCACTGTTCATGATTTGCGATGAATGGAGGTTATGTAAGGGTGTATCAACTGAAGACTGGAAAGGGGAACTGTGTTGTATACATACAGTGAACTACTGAGCAGCTGCAAGAAGGAATGAAGTCATGAGACATGCAACTATTTGAATCAGCTTTGAAGATAGTGAGTTGAGTGAAATAAACCAGAAATGAAAAGGCAAATATTATAATGCCTCAGTCACATAGACTGTGTATAATGTGAAAACTCTGATAACTGAACTCAAGAGCATAGACTATCAGAGGAAAACCTACTGTAAAGGTTTCTAGACTGTAAATTCTTACAGCAGTCACATCTATTCTGGAGTTGTAACTGTTATTTCTAAATTCTGAGATGCTGAGCTCTTTGTGTATAACCTGGTCATTCCATGGAACTTTGAGTATTTGTGTGCCTCCTGAGACACAGAGCTAGAGTTCTGTAGCTATGAAAGTCAGCATTACCCCATACAGCAACTATTAAAAACCTTGAACAGATTTGAATTAGAGATAGGAATGAAGCTGATCTGGGTAGGACTAAAGTAAATCAGACTAAAGAGTAAAGGATGATATTGACTATATTTTAAAACTTCTGTGTGACACCAAAGAAGAGTTGTTTATTTGGTACAAAATTTATATTTTCAGAAGCACAGTATCTAATTTAACTTCTATGGTCAGCTTATTTGAACACTATAATTGCATGGAACCATGATAGGGGTGAGATCTTATTGGGCTGTACAGGTTGGTGTGATGCCCCAATACATTCCAGAGTAAACTAGAAAGAAGATTAAAACGTATTTGCAAAGACCTCTCAAGGAACTGGGGAAAATGGTGGAAATATTAAACTTCCCCACCTAGGGAAGACCTGCTCTTCTTGCAAATATTGGGGATTGCCAATTTGATGGTACAGGTTCTTGATCTTGGCGATTGCCCTTAGGAAACTTTCTCCTGCAAAGGAGAAGCTAAACTTTACTTATGACTCTGCCTAAGAGTCACCCCTAGAGGGCCTCTTTTTTTTTTTAATTTCTTTATTAATTAAAAAATAAAGAAACAAAATAAAACATACATAATCAGTAATTCACAATATCATCACTTAGTTGCATATTCATCATTTCTTAGAATATTTGCATTAATTCAGAAAAAGAAATAAAATAAAATAGAAAAAGAAATAAAACGAACACAGGAAAGAAAAAAAAAAGATTATACCTACCATACCCCTTACCCCTTGCTTTCATTGATCACTAGTATTTCAAACTAAATTTATTTTAGTATTTGTTTCCCCTATTATTTATTTTTATTCCATATATTCTACTCCTTTGTTGGCAAGGTAGATAAAAGGAGCATCAGACACAAGGTTTTCACAATCACACAGTCACATTGTGACAGCTGTATCATTATTCAATCATCCTCAAGAAACATGGCTACTGGAACACAGCTCTACATTTTCAGGCAGTTCCCTCTAGCCTCTCCATTACATCTTGAATAACAAGATGGTATCTACTTGATGCATAAGAATAACCTCCAGGATGACCTCTCGACTCTGTTTGGAATCTCTCAGCCATTGACACTTTGTCTCATTTCCTTCTTCCCCCTTTTGGTCGAGAAGGTTTTCTCAATCCCTTGATGCTAAGTCTCAGCTCATTCTAGGGTTTTTCTCAATCCCTTGATGCTGAGTCTCCACTCATTCCAAGATCTCTGTCCCACATTGCCAGGAAGGTCCACACCCCTGGGAGTCATGTCCCATGTAGAGAGGGGTAGGGTGGTGAGACTGCTCGTTGTGTTGGCTGGAGAGAGAGGCCATATCTGAGCAACAAAAGAGGCTCTTTTGGGGGTGACCCTTAGGCCTAAATTTTAAGTAGACTTGACCTATCCTTTGTGGGGTTAAGTTTCATATGAACAAACCCCAAGGCTGGTGGCTCTGCCTATAGCTTTGGTTGTCCACACTGCTTGTGAGAATATCAAGAATTCAACTTGGGGAAGTTGAATTTCTCCCTGTTCTCACCACTCCCTGAAGGGGGCTTTGCAGATACTTTTCCACTCATTGATTGAATCACTCTGGGATTCATAGGGGCATCACTCTGGACAAACCAGCAAAATTTCATGTCCTACCTGAGATTCCAAGTACTTATGGCGTTCAATCAAACTATCTACATAAGTTATATTGGGAAATGCACTAGTCAAAATATAAATTTTGTAACAAACAGTTTTTGCTTTAGTCTCACACAGAAGGTGACATTTAAAAATATTAATTACCATCTATTTTCAGTACCCTGCAATAATGACATTCCTTTATTCTTCTAGAGGACCTCTTTTGAAGTTCAGATGTGGCCTCTCTCTCTAAGCCAATTCCACAGGTGAACTCAATGTCTTCTCCCTCGCCACATTGATCATGACTCCCCTGGCAACATGGGACATTACTCCCAGGGATGAGCTGGCCCTGGTATCATATGAATGAGAAATCCTTCTTGACCAAAAGGAGGAAGATAAATGAAACAAAATGAAGTTTTCATGGCTGAGAGATTTCAAATAGAGTTGAAAGGTCTTTCTGGAGGTTAGTCTTATGCAGTATAAAGTTATCCCTTTTCAGTTTTTGCAGTAGCTTGAGGGAAATACCTGAAACTGTGGAGCAGTAATCCAATAGCCTTGATTCTTGAAGATGATTGAGTAAGTGTAGAGCTTTTAAGGTGTGAATGTGTGAGTGCGAAAACTTTGTGACTGACACTCCCTTCATCCAGTGTATGGACAGATGAGTAAGAAAAAAAAAATAGACAGAAAAAAAATATTAGGGGGTATGGGAGTTATGGGATGTTCAGGGTGTTCTTTTTTACTTTTACTTTTATTCTTATTTTTATGGTTTTGGAGTAATGAAAGTGTCAAAAATTGATTATAATTATGAATATACAGCTTTATGATGATATTGTGAACCACTGATTGTACACTTTACATGATTATATCTCAATAAAAAAATCATTGAGGAAATACAAAGTGATGGAGCAATTAATAGAGAGAAACAAAAGCTGAGACTATTTTATTGCTGCTAGGCTTACCCTACAAGAAATGCTAAAGAAAGTTCTTCAGGCTCAAATGAAAGGACACTGGACATTCATTCAAATACGCATAAAGAAGTAAAAAGCACTGCTAAGATTACTACATAGGTAAATACACAAGACTGCATGGCTATATTTTAATTTATGACACTTTTTCCTCCTATCTGATTTAAATGATAACTTCATAAGGCAATAATTATAAATCTGCATTCATGGGCATATAACATATAAAGATGTAATTTATATGACAATCATAGCTCAAAGGAAGGAGGGAACTGAGCTATTTGGGAACAAATTTTTTATATTATTAAGATTATGATGGCATTAATTTGAACTTGATTGCTATAAATTAAGATGTTAATTGTAATCCCCAAGGACTCCACCAAGAAAATAACTAAGTAGTTCGATTCAATATTGTATGGAGGTTTAGACAAGTAATTAGGCCAGAAAAATAAATAAAAGGCATCCAGGTTGGAAAAGTACAAGTAAAACTATTTCTAATCACAAATGACTTCATCTTGTACATAGAAAATCCTAAGGGATCCATAAAAACTATTAGAGCTAAACAAGTTCAGTGTGGTTACAAAATACAAAGTCATAAAATATAGAAAAATCAACTATATTTCTATATAGTAGCAATGAACACTACAAAAATGAAATTAAGAAAATATTCCATTTACAAAAGCATAAAAAGGAATAAAATAAATTCTACAAAAAGTATAGGATTTATACAGTGAAAACTACAGGTCATCATTGGAAGAATTAAAGAAGACAAATAAATTGAAATACACCTCCTATTCAAGGATTGAAAGATTTAATATTGTTAAGATGGCAGTACTCCTCACAGTGATTTATAGATTCCACAAAATCCCTACAAATCCAAGTTGACATTTTTGTGGAAATTTACAAGCTGATCCTAAAAGTCATATGGAAATCCATGGGACTCAAACTAGCCAAGACAGTCCTGAAAAAAAAACCTAAGTTTTGAGAGTTGACAATTTCAAAACTTAACACAAAGCTACAGTAATCAAGACACTGTGATACCTGCATAAGGGTGATGAATAGATTAGTATCTATTCTATTAAAATAGAATAGACTCTATTCTATTCAAATAGAGTAGAATCAAATAGAGAGTTCATAAACTTTTATTTTTATGGTCAATTGATTTTTTGACAAGGGTTCCAAGACAACTGAATTGCGAAAAAAATAGTCTTTTCAAAAATGGTGCTGAGGCAACTGGATATCCACTTGCAAAAGAAGTTGGAAATTGGATCCCTACTTTCCATCATACACAAAAATTAACTCAAAAGAAATCATAGACTATATGTAAGAGCTAAAACTATAAAATCCTCAAAAGAAAACACAGTACTTTTTTTTTTTTTTTTTTTTTTTTTTTAACATGGGCAGGCACTGGGAATTGAACCCAGGTCCTCGGGCATGGCAGGCAAGCACTCTTACCTGCTGAGCCACTGTGGCCCACCCCACAGTACATTTTTATACCTTTGACTAGGCAGTGCTTTCTTACATGTAACATCAAAAGCATAAGGAAAGAAAGAAAAAAGTTGATAAATTGTACCTCATCAAAATTAAAGACTTTTATGCTTAAAAGAACACCAAGAAAATGAAAAGACAATCACAGAACAGGAGAAAATATTTGAAAATCATATATCTGAAAGAGACCTGTATTCAGAATATATAAAGAATTCCTACCCCTCAATAATGAAAGTCCAATATCCCAACTAAGAAATAGGCAATGAATCTGAATAGACATTTTCCCAAAGAATATATATAAATTGCCAATAAGCATGAAAAGATATTCAATATTTTTAATCATTAGGGAAAGCAAATTGAAATAACAGTGAGATGCCACTTCACAACCAACTAGGATGGCTAAAATAAAAATCATATAGCAAGTGCTGATGAGCATGTAGAGAAATTACAATCCTCATATTTGCTGGTGGGATTATAAAATGATGCAGCCATTTTGTTAAACAGTTAGACATTTCCTCAAAATATTAAATAAGGAAGTACCACATGTCCCTGCAATTGCATTCTTAGTTATATTTCCAAGACAATTGAGAACATATGTCCATAAATATGTTAATGGTTGCTAGTTTGGTTTATAGTATTAAGGAAAGTTAAAAAAAATGTTCTTTGAAAATACTGATGCAGAATTGGGGTCATTAAAAAGAGAATGCATATAATCTCTACTGCAATTATAACTACCCGCTTTCACCTTTCTCGCACAATCCCTGTTTGATTTCAGTCTGCTCTTTAAAATTAATTACAGAAGCTGTGAGATGAGGGAAAGAGTGGTCAGTCTACAATGATATCGTCCAAAACACACACACACAAAAACAAACAACAAATCCTCTGGATGTTGTTACTTTTCAACATGTTTAAAGTCAGTTAGACCCAATTTAAATTGGTTTGCTCATCTTAATAAGTGGGTGATTTTTCTCAAGTTTTTTTATTTTCTGAGTCTCAGTTTCTTTATCTGTAAAAATACTTCACTTGCAAGTCTGTCCAAAGCTTTAAAAATTATTAATAATCATGGAACATCAGAGTAGCAGCAATCATCATCATCAAGATTATTTTTACTAGACAAAGATGAATTAATAATTAAAGACAGTCTTTTTTACATGATTTTCATTCAAAATGTGCCTCTGGTTTTGAATGTAAAGACCAGCCAAATTATTTTACCTAGAATATAGAAGTAAGCATTTAAGAATAGACAAACTATGGGGGGAGTGGGGTAGGGAGATGAGAGGGGGTATTAGAAAGAGCACTGAATTGGAATTTGGAAGATCTGGTTCCATCTGTGACTCTGACCAATTAAATGTGTGATCTTGAATAAGTATTTTATATTTCTGAACATCAATTCTCTCATCTATATAGTGTAGGGGTTACCCTAGGTCAGCCGTTTCTAACAGGGTTCCTTGAGTAAATCAATTTGGAAAATTCTGATTGAACAAAATCAATCGTGTTTTTTAAACTGCAGGACTTCTCAGAACCTTTATTATGGTCATGTGTATTGTGCCTATCAAGTAGAGAATATAGTATGCAGTTTTTATATATTGAGTGCTGAACCAATTCTTAACAGAACATCTCACAAGACTAGTGTGGTATAGAACATACACTGAGAAATGCTGCCCAATATAATATATAAGGAAAGTCCTTCCAGCTCTCATTTTCAGAGGTGAGCTGCTGCTCACACTTAAGAATTTTCTAAACTCTAGAGAATCCCTTAACTTCTCGGAGCTTCTGTTTTATGTCTGTAAGTGGGGATAATAGCTACCCTGCTTACCTCAAAACCTTGGTAGGAGAATCAAATAAATAATGCATTTAAAAGTGCTTTATAAACTATAAAAATTAAACAAATTCAGGCTTATCTTATTCATAGCATTATAAGCTTTTTTAAATCATGAAGATAGTTTAAGGGTATTTTGAGAGAAAATAGGCAGCAGATTCGATGTACATGTTTATACAGATTTCAAGACAAGGGGAGTGTGCAGAATTTCTTTTCCCCACATCAAGGGAATTTCTTGACTATTCTTTGGACTTGAGTTTAATTAATATGTTACATTTTGTACATCTTTCTGACTTTTTAAACCCTCAAAATGCCTACTGATATAATTAACCAAGAAGTAATTAAACTTGGGCTCTCTAATTGCTGAGGGATAGAGAGCACTCAGAGAGATTGTGTTTCTCATGTTCTGTTCTCATTAGAATGGATTTAGTGTGTTTTTTATATGGGGTAGAGAATAGTTATGGGAGACTGAGGGTAAAGGCATGATAAAGGTGTGATTTGAAATCAGAAGATCTGAGTTTGGTTCTGATTATGCCATTCAGTGGCCGAGATATCCTAAACACATCAGAACCATCTGAATCAGAGTCCTTATCTTTTGATAAAACCTCATATGGCTATTATGAAAAAAATGAGAAAGTCCTTTGTAATTTTAATTTGTTATCTAAATATTAACCTTGTGGTTTTGATCAGGTATTTGAAGTATATGCTAAATTGAAGAACAAGAAACCACCAGAAAATTTTGGTCATATAGGTGTCTACCAGCTTCTTTGCTCAGTATTTAGCAATAAAAGCATTTGAAAATATAATATACCATAATGACATAAAATGTATAATACACAACATACAAAAGGATGACTGTTATGATGTAGAATTTAATATCACTTCATCTGTGGTGGAATTTATCCCAATTTTTGTTTTTATATTATAGATCTTATAGTGTGACTACACAGAGATCTTTTAAGAATGATTGCACTATAATAATAATATGAAAATGGACATTGAAAATCCTGATTGTCAGTGCACATTTCTCTTCTCTACTTTTAAGATTCTCTATATATCCATAGACTATACTTTTTGGTAAGGTATAAAGTACTCTCATTCACACTTAAAATATGATATATTTATGAAAAAGATATTCTCAGAAACAATATACTCTGATATTTGTGTCCATACAAATAAAATTGAACTCACATTATTTTTCTTAAGAGGAACCGGTTGCCCAGTTTTTTACAGAATGTACCACAAATTCCATTTTTACTTAAAAATAATATTCTTTTATGCTACATAATAACCAATGGATATTTGCTTTCAAAGCTTTATGAAGGAGGTATTTCAATATTCAATTATATAAAATTTACATTTAATGATTCAGCATCATAGTAAACTATGTAAGATTCCTGAATAACTTCTAGCAATTTTTTAGCACGACAGACATGAAGGTAAAGAACTTCTCTTAAAAGGTTGTAGAAGTGAATCCGGTATTGTATACTTTGCTCTTTTTCTTATAGTAAATTTCAAGTTCACTTGTTGGTCTTCTGTGTGGAAGGGTTGGGATCAATTTTTCTCTCTGATGGTGATAAATATAATACATATGGAGAAGCTATTGTGTTAGAGTTGAAGCTGGCATGTCAAATGGGTTTGGTTTGTTACAAATTAATATGAGTGGTTAATTGGATATAAACCTAGAAAAAAAACATAGATAGGATCCTCAAAAATTTGAAAGTCTCAATGGCAGAGAAAATAGATTTGACTCATTGTAATTTATCATTGTCTCTAACAGTGGCACCTATGCATCTGAATCCCTGGGTAGGGTTCCATGTCTGATTATAGCATCACTAAAGTTATATGGTCCACTGGGGAAAATCTAATGATATTGATAGCTTAGATGAGTATCTTTAAGGGTGATCTGGAATCCTTTCTTTAGTCTCAGGCCCTAAAGGTAGAGGTAGCACATGATCCTTAAACGTGAAACCAGCAAACCTTCCATATTTTCCTAGAGTGATTGCAGTGCCAATTCCTAAAGTTTATTAATGGGAGAGAGCTATTTTATAACCAGGACAGATCCTTTGGAAGATGGGTTTCTTGATGTTCAGGCCAAATTTATCCTTGTGATTTTATGATCATATTTCTATATGCTTTTTAATACTTGGTGGCACTATGAATAGAAACTCATAGCAATTCTTATTGTTTCTTATAAAAATGCTTATTTTTGCTCATCTAATCTTTTGAGAGCAGCTCCTATAATCCCTTAAATTTCTCTTTTTATGAATTCTTTCCAATTTATTCACATGTGCTTAGGAGTTTGTCTCTTTTCTTCCTTGGGAAATAGAAGGAAAAAAAGCAAACTCATTTATTATTGTTTATTTTTGTCAGGTTTTCAGAGTATGATATAAAAATGACCACAAGTTCTTCCCCTTTCTGAATCCATACCATTGTAATGCAACATCACAGATCCTCTTTCAAGATTGGTTGCCTATTTCCCCACCCTTTGACTATGAGTTTGCCATGTGATTTGCTTTGGCCAATGGAACTTCCGCAACCGTGTGGCAACCAGAAGATTAAAAAGAGCTTGATGTTCTGGCTCACTTCCTTGGTGGACTTGGAACCCTGAGGAAGATCACCAGGAGAATGACTCAAATTAATTTGCTAGATGAGAAGCCAGGTGTGAGAGAATTGGGGAATCTTGTTTGATATCCTCCATGCCATTAGACATGTGGGTGAGGCCTCTAAGATCATCCAGTCACCATCTAATCAATCCATCAACTATCACAGATACACCAGAAAGTCCAGAGAATATTATCTGAGCTTGCCCTGTCCGAAAGAACTAACCAGTTGGTGACAGAACCGTAAGCTAAACAGTAAGGATAAAAAAATGTTCCCACACAGTATTACTTCTGTATTGCAGTGTGATAAATCACCCCCAAATTTAGCAGCTTAAAATGACAAACATTTATTATCTTACAGTTTCTTGGGTCAGGAATCTGGGTGCAACTTGTCTGGGTACTTCTGGCTCAAGGTTTCTCAAAAGGTGGTAATCAAGTTGTCAGCTGAGGCTGCAGTAGCCTTAATAATAGGTAGCTATCATATCAATTAAAAACCCATTCAGTTCATCAACTTGCCTCAATGAACATGATTTTGCAATCCCAACCAACCAGTATTAACCCCTCATTTCTGTAAGTGAGCCAACCAGGAATGAATTCATTTGAATAAGCACACCTCTAAGTATGCCAGCCAATCAACAACAGTCTCACCCAAGGACCACAATTCAGCAGATGGTCTCAACTCATTGATGCCCCTAAAAATCTCAAATCCTTGAACTCCATGCCTCTTCAAAACCCTCTAGAAGATTGGCAGTCTGTACTGCTCGGAGACATGGTGCCTGATCAGCATAGCTCACCCCTACTATTTATAGTAAGCAATAAATTCAGGTTTGTACTGTTTGTTTTCCCACATATTGAGTGATGGCTGCTTATCCTCTGACAGTTCAATAGATATTATGTTTAAGGCACTAAGTTTGGGTAGTAGTTTATAAGGCACCAAAATAACCAATTAAAGATCCATCACAAGTCATTCTGTTTTTCACTCTCAAAATAGAGTAGAATTCTGACTGATTTGTCATGGAAGTTGGAAAGTGTAGATTGTCAGTCATTCATAGAAGGGATAGCTTGAAAGAGTGGTTAAGAGTCAAAATTACTGTTGTTTATTAATTCAGATAAATTTGTTATTCAACACATTTTATGCTTTCACCCCTAAGGAAGTCCAGAATTCCAGATTATTTGTGCTTCTGGAAGAGTCTTTTCTATTTGGTATGTAAATGCATCCAGGGGCTTGATCTTTTCTGTTAAAATATTAAAGATGCTTGTTTTGATCTTTTGAAGGCACATGCTCTTACGTAACTGCAGAATGTTTTCTGAGAAGCTGGTATCTGGAAGGCACATTTTAAAAGTTCTGAGTTATTTTTGTGGGGAAAGGAAGAAGAATTATTAAAGAAATCCTTGAAAATAGGTTATGACCTTTTTTTTTTTCCGGCATATTCATAAACTTTCATGTGAAGCTCACTTAGTGCAGCAGTGGGTTGAAACATATTCTATGGTGTCTTGTACTAATTTTCATTAAGGAACAACAACACGTTTGAAAAAATGCTGAAGTTTGTCATATGGTGGTCAACAACCAGATGATCTGCAAAACTAACAAAGGAAAAATGTGGCAAGAAATGATCTGAGAAATAATTGTTATTTCTGAAACCAACTATATTTGATGCACATTGAATTTAAGAACGGTTTAGTGTATACAAAGCATTGGCATTGAGGAGTTGTAATTGGAGATAGAACTGAGAAAGTTAAATCTTAGATGCTATAATAAGAATTCTAAGTATATATTTACAGGACACAGGGAGCTTTTGAAATTATTCAAATTCAGCCATTGGAGCTATGGTTTAGGAATTTCATTCTGGTACAGGTATAGGAAAAATAGTACAGGGGAGGGTCCAGAAGCCAGGCGACCAGTTAGGAAACCATCATATACTCCAGGTCATGGGTTCATGTGGCTATTCCACCTATTCCAGTGTTTACCAACTATGTAACCTTAATTGGACCACCTAGCCATTGTCGTCAGGCTCTTCATCTATAAAACAAGGCAAGGATGAGCCATATAATCCCTAAAGTCCTTTTAGAACCTAAATATTAAAAACAAAATCCTTCAACTCTCTGGTTATGGAAGCAAAAATTAAAGCAATGTAAGAGTTTGGGCCACTGACAGAGCAAAACCAGTCTTTATGAGTATCCATCATGTTTAATCTCCTTTGTTTACTTCAACCCTCCCCCAGTGCAAAAATCCCACCTACATAATAGTTGACAGCTGTCTACCCCATTCCCCACTTCCCCGCCCCCCCCAGTGTCTGCTCCAGTTCCTCCAATGACAGGGGACTCACTTTTCTGAAAGGTACCACTTCATCCATGGCTGGGCAGCTCCAATTGTGCTTTCATATGCTTTAATGTTGAGGTAAAATTTGCCCATTTTTATCAGAAAATCTGCTTTCTGGAAACACATAGAATAAGTTTGCTTTTTCTTCTGTGTAACAGACCATTAAATTGGCCCTGGTCTTCTCTAAGCTAAACATTCTAAACTATTTTTAACTATGTTCAGTGAATGCGAATTTTGGACCCTTCGCTCTCCTGAACATCCAGAAAGAATGAGATGCAGCTGATTTGCATGTCTGAATACTGCTGTGATAGCACCTGACGTGGAGTCTATCCTTCCCATTGCTGTCAGGGTGAGAGCGCGGCTCACCTCATCTCCCTGACCATGCTGTCAGGGTGAGAGCACGGCTCACCTCATCTCCCTGACCAGACCAAAATCTCTGGTTCTCCAGTGTGCAGGCTCCAAGAGTTAGGCTTGGAATGACCCCAATCTCTGTGGATTGTTAACAACAAAGTTGGCTGGGACTCTTCCCCCTTTCCCAACAGGAAGAGCTTCACCTGAACCCAGCTTGCAAAGGAAATGGCTTAAGTACTGACTGCTTAGTACCCAAGTCCAAAATGTTTGTTCCTCCTACTGAAAAGTTCACTTTCAGCCTTTTTAGCATGCTATAAAAAAGGTGGAGTAGCAGGAGTTTAGAGTCTCTTCACTGCAGCAGAAATTCACCACGTGTCCGGCAACTTTGTAAGCCTAGCACAGGTCTTTGAGGGGTTGTGAGAGGGCAGGTGTCTCCATACCTCCTCTTTGTGATCCTTGGACTGTACGTTTCCCCAGTAATGCTTTTTTCCTTATCCATATTCTGAATGAAATTCACTCTTATCCACCTACCACAGCTATTTTATACACATGCACCATGTCTCCCCACCCCACCCCATTTCTTCTCTTTGTCAATGGGTTAGGTCCTGGTTTTAGCATTGAATATATTTTCTCTTCTCCAAACCAGGTGATTGGAATTTTTCTCATAATGGGTTTTCAGAAAGTAAAACTATTAATTTCAACTACCTGTCTTTTACTCAAAAGGAGATAGAATGTCCTTGAACAAATGGACACAGTGTTACTCCACAAATATGCCTGTAAGGGGAAGATTAGTCTTGGGAAAGGAGTCTTAGGTACCTCCCGGGGCTTCCAAGAATTCCTTCCATCCAGCCTCTGCAGCACCACCAAATAGGGAGCTAGTGGATCTCTAATCTCTGGACCCAGGGGTTCTGGTAGTTTTTTAAGAAGTGAAATATTATTACTCAAACTTGAGTCTAGCCACCTTATCCAACTTTCAGTTCAGCATGATACCACTGCTCCTCCAGTTTCCAACAAGCAAAAAGGGGTGATGTCCACTCTTGGCAGAAAGTTACAGGGTGGCCTTGGCTGGCTTCTCCTTACTGGGGGCACTAGAGAACCTCAGGTGGTTGAAGGGGTCTACAAGTATCATCCAAAGACAAGGAGGTCTAAGGTAACAGTTCGTACTTGTTCTTTAACTTTTACTAAGAAATCTCCATATTATCTCATTCAGGTAAAGAGCCAGAACCTTTTCGGATCTCAAAGACCTATTTTTCTGAGTGATGACTGATCAGAGCAGAATGCTGACTATATTTCAAAGGGCCAGGATGGATTTCCTCTGAAAGTAAGTATTTGTAGCATGCATTACTTAAAAATGAATATTTCAGCCTACTAATAAGAGCTAGAATTTATTGAGTATTTAGTTTGTGTTAGATACAGTTCTAGCTGCTTTACAAATTTTAGTCCTTTTAATCCTCAGGACAGGAATACTGCAAAGGCACTTTTATTCCTCCCATTTCAAAGGTGAGGGAATGGAGGCAAAGAGCATCAACTAGCCTGCCCTGGGTTACAGGGTAAAAGTTATGGCTTTGCCAGAATTTGGAACCAAATAATCTGGCACCAAAGCCCAGGCTTAACCATTGCCCCATAGTGCCTCTCCAGATATTTCCACTGTTCCATATGGCCAGTTTACCTTTCCAAGCCCATCTCTTTATGTCCCTGTAGTAAAACTGGATTATTCATTCTTTCTGAATAAAATAAACCCATTTTCCCCACCTCTGTATCCTTTCATGATCTTTTCTCTGCCTAAAATTCCCAAATCCCTGGCCCATCTCTGCTTGTTAATATGTAGTTTGGAGAAGTCCATCTCAAAGACACTAACAAAGAAAAAGAAACTAACACTTTCCAAGTTCAAACTACCTTTTGGGTACTGTGCTAAGGACAATCACATAACATATTTTATTAGATCATTGATAGAACTCTATGACATAGGGTAGAAGATAGATTCCCCTACTTTCCAGAGAATAAAAGTCTCTGAGGTGAGTTCCTTGCTTAACTAGTAAAGGGCAGAGCTGTGCTGATTGCAACAGTTATGACCAAAGGTGCCTGGGATTCTAGGTGTGGTCTCTCTTTTCCTTGATCCTCCCACGTAGCACTTTTTACATCTCTCATGACACTTTACTGTACCTTATATTGTAGGTATTTGTGTGATATCCCTATAATAAGACTCCTGATAGCAGTAATTGTGTCATGCTCTTTTCCTCCTTGGAGTGCTCTGCCTAGTTAAGGAACATAAGTTACTTAATAAATATTTGTGCAATTGAATGAAAGTGAATAGAACATCAGGGAGATAGCCTTTGTGGAGAAGACAGGCTCACTTTTGCCAACTCCAGTACTTCTTCCAAGTTCTTGACTAATGAGCTGTCAGTTTCCTTGAATTGCTAAGCCTTTTGGGAAGGAAGAAGTGAATTGAAACAAGTAGATGCGTGCCTCAGTCTTCCAGAAGAGGAAGCTCCTGCATTTAGACATGACAGGTTCCAAAAATATGTGGTGTTAACTTCAGTAGCCTGCACCTAACACCACTTGTAACAGTATGGGCATGCATGAACCAGTTTGGGAACAAAGAGATATCCTAGTCCAAAGGTGCCAGAATACATTGAAACACTACAAAAGCAACTTAAATGGAATATTACATGCCTCCTGCTAAAGTAGAGAGTTGCTAACTTTCTTTTGTCATATGCCATATTTTTTCTTGAATGTATCTGTTAATTAGCCTGTGTTTGTTGTATGCTAGCTCTGTATGTAATTAGATAAAGAAACCAAGGCACCATGCCTATTCTACTATTGCTGGATCCTGAATTCCAAAGGATGAAATAAAAAATCTTTCTTCCTCAATTTTTGCTTCCTTTTCTCACTTATTTTTAGCCAGCAGCCCTGAGACAGATAGCTGAGAGCTTTGATTTAAAATGGCTGAAAAATAATTATGGCTTTAAAATACAGAACTTTATATTATCACCAGTAAATTACTAGATGAAGAAAAGGAGGTACTTAGCTTACATTTTATCACATACATAAGGATACATAGAAGTCAAGGCAGTATGATGTAATAGAAATTGAATTTGAAGTAGATTTAAAAAGCTGTATATATGAGTAATAAATGTGAAAAAAAAATAGATGAAAGGTGGCAATGGTTTTGTAAAAATGCTATCACCCTAAGTCAGTTTTAGAAGTAATAATGAGGCAGTAACAAATTTGAGAACTGTTTGGGAGGATCTTGGAAAGAGTTGGTAATTTATTGGATGAGGTTTGGTGAGACATTGAGGATTGTTCCCTTTCTGCAAACTTATATGACTGGGTGGGTGGTTTGACACCAACTGAAATATAGAATACAGGAGAAGCAGGAGGTTTGAGGGAGAAGATGATATAGAGTTGTAGGAATTTAATTAGGGCTTCTTGATCCAGCTTTCTAAAGTAGGAAGCAATGCTATCTGCTGATAATGAGCAGAATGGGAATGGATGAGGGACCTGAGGGTGATGAAAGTTTACAACAGTACCTGAGAATAGGGAAGATAATGACCAAAGGTAATAAGACAGTGAAGGAAAGAATCGAGGACTCAGCAGATCCTAGAGAACACGTTGGCTGAGTGGTATGATTTTCTGTAGCTGTGTTCGATTGCCTAGCTGTTGGAGGAGAGGGAGCAGAAGTACGCTTCAAAAGGAGATATTTCATCAGGCATGATGCTGACTTGGTCTAGTACTTATACTCTGATAGATTTTGACTGATATAGTTAGGTAATATGTATCCAGGCTAGATACTGACCCACACTATTTTGTTTTAAACTAGTCAACTAATACATTTAGAGTCTTCAGCATGTGAGAAAGATTTGAAGGAGCTAGGATTGGAGTCAGAGAGATCATCCAGGAGGGTGGTCCATGCAAAAGATAAGGTTCTGATCTAAGGCAATATTGGTTGGAATATAATTCAGGACCTTTAGTTTAAATATGTAACTGAATCCTTAAAAGAAAAAAAATGTAAGATGTCTAGTTTTTAAGAGGCACTATGACTTGGTGGGTAAAAACACAGGCTTTGGTAAATTAATTTCCTGGTTAAGATTAATTTCTTGGCTTCCCAACTCTGTCAAATAAGAGCTGTGTCAAATTATCTAACTTGATTGCATCTCAATAGCCTCATCTTTAAAATGGAAATAATGATTTTATTTAGATATAGGGTGTTGTAAGAGTTATTAATACTGGTAAAGGGCTTGGAAAATTTGCCTGGTACATATTAGGAACTCAATAAATATTGGTTATTATTCTGATATGAATTTAACCTAAATTGGCCTCACCTTAAAGAGCCATCTTGTTTTTTATGTTAAAATTAAAATGGTAAAGGTCCTAGCCATAGTGCCATCCCAAATTTTATGTAAGTTCCTATAGATTACCAACAACTCTTGCCCAGATTTCTCTGCTCACTAAGCTCCCACTTAATTCTCACCTTGTGTGGCTGTTCTTTATTCTACCTTGAATTGACTCAAATGCAGAACACTGGGTAGTCTCCTGTCCTAGATTTCCCCAAAATATCTCCATCATAAGGTGGTTAGAAGAATTTTATCTAAGGCTTAGAGGCAGCTTATACCACAGCACGGCAAGTTAACACTGAATATCAGACCCTTCTGTTTTTCAAAGTCCCTTGTACATTCCCGTTGCTGGGAATGTGTTGCTGGCCACTAGTTTGCCCCACATGACCCAGTTGCTGAACTTTTCCCTCTCCCTTTCAGCCTTAACATCACATTCTGTCTTCCTTTTAGCATAGTTTCCTCAAGTCTTCTTCTCTAGACTGCCAAAGAAATGCCATCTTTTTTTCTTCTTTATTATTCAGAGAAACTAGTTTTCTCTTTATTTTACATCACTACCTTCCATGGCCTATCAAAGTGTTTTGTGAAATAAGAAATTACATTCCCCCTAGGAAAATTCTGTTGACTTTTCAAATGTTTCCTTCATTAAATATATTTTTGTTAACAATTTATAAATGCTCCCTAATATTGTTCTTATATACAGTTCTGTTTATCTTAAGTAGGGATATTATTTTTTAATTCAATTTTATGATATTTTGTTTAGGACTCTTGCATTTTTATCTTGTGTGGTTTATGGGGAGGGGGTGGTTAATAGAACAATCCTCCACAGAAATGTGGGAAGCCCTGAGTGGAAGAGATGGTTTACCCTGTTTCCTCTCTACAACCCTGCGATATACTGTCTCTTGGCAGCAGTTTCCTGTGGCCCCAGACCATGTAGCAATAGAATAGAGATGGCTGCACTGGGAGCAGTGTCAGAGAGGCCCGAGACAGCTCAACAGGTTACCCACTTAGCAGGAGAAAGGGGTTGGAAGAGTATAATTTTTCCACTCTCTTAAGAAAGAGAACAAAGTCAGTCAGCAGAGCAAACTGGCAGACCTGAAGACCTGAGGCTGTTACACCAGCTGTGAGGGGATGTCACCAGAGGGCAAGGTACAAATAGGATGTCTAAAGAGCATTGAGAATGTGACTTCTTAGAAGATGCCTGCATGGAGGGGCAGGCCAGAAAAACAGGTGGATGTATGACCTCAGTAAAGGTAAACTCATATTCTTATAATGTAGATTATAGGGGACCTAGAGATACACAGAACCTAGAGATAGGTAAATGGTTCCCTAATGAGGATGAACTTAAATGTATGGAAATGGATAGAAGTGATGGTATTTCATTAGTGGGTTTTTAAGTAATATTGCCATATTGAAGGTGAATATGATTGAAAGAGGTTGTATAGAACCATGTATATCCTAAGTAACACTACAAATATAAATAAGTTCTTGCATGAACGACTTCAAAGGTGTGAATCTTGTACAAAGAGTCAATAATAGAGGGGTCTGGGGGAAAACTACTATTGCATGCTATGGTCTATAATTAACAGGAAGACATCAACAGTACCACAGCAATACCAGGGGTAAATAATTGGGGGGTGGGCCAAGAATTAGGGGGAGTTTTGGATTTTCTCTTTGGTGAAGATGGGTTTATCTGTTATTGTTCTCTTTGGAGCAATGAAAATTGTCTAAAATTGAGAGTGATGATGATTGTACAACTAAGTGAGGGTACTGTGAGACATAGATTGTTTATTTTGTACATTATCCATGATGCCCAATGGATGAAAGTGGCCGAAGGGTACAATGACTGAAAAGCAAAAAGGCGAACTGTGGTGTATGCATATGATGGAATATGGTGCAGCTATAGAAAGTAACAGAGTCGTGAGGCATGAAATGAGGAGACTGAACCTTGAGGACATTATGTTGTGCAAAATAACCAAAACAAAAGGACAGATATTGCATGGCCTCTTTTGGTAAACACTTATAAAAAATTGGGACCTAGATTGTAAGCTCTTATGGCAGTTTCATTTATTCCTGAGCTTTAAGTGTTATTTCTAGGTTTTGAAATGCTGTGATATATATATATAACCTGATGTTTTCTGGAACTTTGGTTACTGTGTGATACCTAAGACTCAGAGTTGGGGTTCTGCAGCTCTGCTGCATACAGCTACAGTTAAAAAAACTGAAAAAGAGATCATGTTTCGATTAGAAATAAGAACAAAGCTGATCCAGTTGGGGCTAAAGTAAATCAGAATGTAGGGTAAAGAAGAGGAGGTGGGGCAAAATGGCAGCATAGTGAGGTGTGGAATTTAGTTCATCCTCCAGAACAGGTAGTAAATAACCAGAAACTGTATGGAAAAACAGTTCAGAGAACTTAGTGACTAGACACACATTATACACCAATCTGGAATGGGTGGAACAGCATAGATCCCATGGAGAATTGTAAGCCTCCCAAGGCATGGAGGCTAGTGCCACCCCCCATGGGCATGGCAGGCTGGTTCCTCAGGGAAAAAGAAACAGACTGTGCTAGGCACAAGGAAGACAGCTCAGCCAAGCTCCAGTTGCAGAATTAACACAAATTTGAACTGCTGAAAACAGGCCCTGGACACAGATAAAACTGGAGTAAGCACTAAAGGAACAGGGAGTTTTCACCCAAGCAAAGATGGGGCAGGGCTGATGGGAAAACAACAAGAATAACAGAGGCTTTTGTTGGATGGCAAAAATACTGGAAAAGGTCTAGGACCCCCAAAAAGGGAGCATATAGAGTCCAGTGACACATAGAGCCATATACCAACACCAGCTCTTGATTGGCAAACCCAGGGAACTGGAGTCTGACTCCGAAAAGGCTTTTTTCCTTTTTTTTTTTTGACTTCTCAATAGCTCATTAGATTGAACCATAAGCACTCTCAGGCTTCAGCACTGCCCCAGGCAAGGGTGGAATTAAGACATACCTGAGAGACAAAGTAACTAGTCAGGTGAATGGTAAGGATAATTCCCTAAAGGGTGTATCTTCCCCATGAAAAGGAAGGTGGGGCCCAGTCAGGTTGCTGCCTTCCTTCAGGGAATTCAGGGGCTGGAAAACAGAAGCAACCTAAGTCCACCTCCTATTTCAGCTGCTGCCTCAACTATACCACTGGCACGGAGAGACTGCTGAGAATTAAAGATACCATATCACTTTACACTGCTGGGAAGCTGCAGGCTGAGAAGTGCCACAGGCTGGACAGGATAGGAAAAGCACTGAGTCTAGAGTCTTCATAGGAAAGTCTGACAACCTGCTGGCTCTTGCCCTTAAGGGAACTTGATACTGGTTACACTCTCCTCCTGAGATGTGGGCCTGTCTAGTTTGTGAAAATCTGGCTGGGGTCAATCATATCTGAGGAGATACTCCACAAAAAATGTTCCATATTGGCAGGACAAGAATCAGAAACCAAGACCTGAAAAATTCTGATCAGTTAAACAGAAGTTATGCTAGTGGTCTCATATAAGTTAAACTGAAAGCCAAAGAACAGATAGAAAACAAAGCCAACCAAAAAGAAAACCCTAGGTAAAAGAGTGAAAACAACCACCAGAATCAACTAATTATTGATGACATCAAATACCTAGATACCAGTAAAAAATAGTGAGTCATACTAGAAAAATTGAAGAATTGGCCCAGTCACAGGAACAAACATATTTCAAATGAATACAGGAGTTGAAACAACTAATTAAGGATGTTCAAACAGATGTGCAAAGTCACATCAAAAATCAAATCAATGATTTGAGGAAAGATACGGCAAAAGAGTTGAGAATATAAAGAAGACATTGGACTTCTGGGAAAATGGTGACTAGAGTAGCTTGAGATAAGCCCTGCCCCATGGAAAAGTTGGAGAAGGAAAAGGAGAGTGACTGAGGCAGCAATTCAGGAGTGGCTGACCTGGGAGAGCCTTATGCACCACATATGGCAGCCCTGGTGCAGAGGCTGAGGAACTGAGAAGCAGAAAGCTGGAGCCTGGCATGGAGGTATGGAGCCACAGAGCCCACAGGAGTATAAGGAGCACAGGACTAGGAAGCAAGCCAGGCCATGTTCCTTGGGCATGCTACCCTCACCAGTGCAGTCCCAGGGCCGGTGACTCACCCCACACCCCAGTACACCTGAACCCCATCACTCTCTCTCAATCCCCATGCTCTAGGCACCCCCACCCCACCAGCCCCCAGTGCACGTACCTGCCACACACCCCCACCCCAAGTGCAGTCCAACCTACTTCTCCTGCACCCCTCCTGAGCACTACCTGCCCCCTTCCTGTTCCCTGCAGGCTGTTGCCAGTGCATAAAGGTTGCAGGCACTAACCTCCATACCTAGGCTACCCCTGGTCCCCACCAATAGTGTCACACAGCCTCACCCTGCCCTCCTTGAGTTCAGGGCATCCCTTTAGGGCACTCCCCGGCCCACACATGCACATGGGCCCCCAATTACATCATTCATCTCTGGGAACCACACTTTACAACAGTCTTAGAACTGTGCATGTGCACAGCCCTCAGCCTCATGAAAGTTCCCAACTCTAAGAAAGTGCCGACCTGTGCAGCTGGGTCACATCTGCCCCCAATCTGTGAAGGCATAATGCCGACCTGCTGCTACAGCTCTACGCACGTGCACAAAGGATCCCATGCCTTAGACCAGTGCTCACCAGAGTTATACCCCCCAGACCCATGCAACCACACAGCTATATCCTCCCTGGCTGCTGGGTGCCCATATTCACAAGTATAACATCCCCAACCTGTGTCTGTACCTGCTCTAAAACAAATCACTGTACTGAGTGCTCCACCCTGTGCCCTGCTTCCTGCTGTACAACCATCCCACAAACACAAGGCCTTAGGCTACTGAAAGAAATCAATGCCCAAAGCAAATCAATCAAGATTTTACATGCTATGAAGACAGCAGCAGATCACTAAGCATATCGCACTACAGACAGATATATCCTTGCCTAATGACTAATTTAAAACACCAGAGGAGACACAGGTGTTGGAACAACTAATCAAAGATGCTTATACAACTCTACTTAATAAAATAAGTGTGACAGCAAATGACATAAAGGAGATCAAGAAGACAGTAGGAGAGCAAAAAAAGAATTTGAAAGAATAAATAGAAAAATAGTGGAAATCAAAAAGATGAAAGACTCTGTTGACCAAATAAAAAACATATTAGAGGCACATGAAACCAGAGTTGAAGAGACAGAAGAAAGAATAAATGATACAGAGGACAGGATAATTTACTTTGAAGACTCAAAACAGCAAATGGCAAAAAAAGATGGAGAAAACTGAATGGGAACTCAGGAAAATGATAGACAAAACAAAATGTGCAAATATAACAATCATTGGTGTCCCAGAAAAAGAAGAGAGGAGTAAAGGGCTAGAAAGAGTAGTTGAGGATATAATGGGGGGGAACTTTCCAACGCTCATAAAGGACATAAATATACAAATCAAAGAAGCCAACGAACTCCAAATAGGCATTCCCAAGGCACATATTAATCAGTCTGTCAAATGTTGAAAAGAAGCAGAAAATCCTGAAAGTGGCAAGAGAAAAACAATCTACTACATACAAGGGAAATCAAATAAGACTGAGTTCAGACTACTTAACTAGCACCCTGGAGGCAAGAAGGCAGTGGTATAATATACTAAAGATCCTGAAAGAGAAAGACTTCCAGCCAAGAATTCTGTACCTAGCCAAATTGTCCTTCAAAATTGAGGGAGAGATTAATGTTTTCACAGACAAAGAAGACCTGAAATAATTTGTCAAGAAGAGAGGGGCCCTACAAGAAATACTAAAAGGAGTTCTGCCAGCTGAAAAAAAAAAGACGGAGGTCTGGAGGAGGGCACAGAACTGAAGAGTACCACTAAGGAAAATATAAAGAATACAAGGAGAAAGAGGGAAAAGAATATATAGATCTGACAAATAAAATAGAAAAGATAAGATGGAGGAATCAAAACATCTTTTTAGTAATAACTTTGAATGTTAATGGACTAAATTTACCAATTAAAAGATACAGATTGGCAGAATAGATTAAGAAACAGAATCCAGCTATATGCTGCCCACAAGAGACTCATCTTAGACACAAGAATACAAATATATTGAAAGTGAAAGAATGGAAAAAGATTTTCCATGCAAGTGGTAACCAAAAGAAAGCAGGAGTAGCTATATAAATGTTGGAAAAATAGACTTTAAATGTAAAGATCTCATAAGAGACAAAGAAGGACACTGTATACTAATTAAAGGGTCAATTCACCAAGAAGATATAGCAATCATAAATGTTTATGCTCCCAATCAAGGAGCACCAAAGTACATGAGACAGACATTGGCAAAACTGAAGGGAGTGATAGATGGTACAACAATAATAGTAGGAGATTTCAATACACCACTCTCCTCTATAGATAGAACAAACAGACAGAAGATCAACAAGAAAATAGAGAAGTTAAATAAGTTGATAAATGAATTAGAACTAACAAACATATATAGGTCATTGCATCCCAAAGCACAAGTTTATACATTCTTCTCTAGTGCTCATGGAACATTCTCCAGGATAGGTCATAGGCTGGGGCACAAAACAGGTCTTTAAAAATTTAAGAAATATTGAAATTATTGAAAGCACGTTCTCTGATCACAATGGGATGAAGCTGGATCTCAATAACCACTAAGAATGAGAGCATTCATAAATGTATGGGAGATTAAATACACACTCTTAAACAACCAGTGGGTCAAAGAAGAAATTGCTAGAGAAATCATTTGCTATCTGGAGATGAATAAAAATGAGAATACAACTTATCAGAACTTATTGGATGCAGCGAAGGCTGTGCTGAGAGGGAAATATATATATATATTTTTACCTTAAATGCCTATGCTAAAAAACAAGAAAGAGCAAAAATCGAGGACTTAACAGCAAACCTGGAGGAACTTGTGAAAGAACAGCAAACTGTCCCCAAAGAAAACAGAAGAGAAATAACAAAGATTAAAGCAGAAATAAATGAATGGGAGAACAAAAGAACAACAGAAAGAACAACGAAACCAAAAGTTGGCTCTTTGAGAAAATCAATAAAATTGATGGGCCACAGCAAGACTGACAAAGGAGAAAGAGAGAGAGCATGCAAATAAACAAAATCAGAAATGAGAAGGTGTTACCACAGACCCTGAAGAAATAAAAGAATTCCTAAGAGGATACTATGAACAAGTGTATGCCAACAAACTAGACAACTTAGATGAAGTGGACAATTTCTTGGAGACATACAAATAAGCTGCAATGACTCAGGAAGAAATAGAAGACCTTAACAAACCAATCACAAGCAAAGAGATTCAATCAGTCATCAAAAATCTTCCTACAGTGCTTGCTTCAGCAGCACATATACTAAAATCGGAACGATACAGAGAAGATTAGCATGGGCCCTGTGCAAGGATGACATGCAAATTCGTGAAGTGTTCCATATTTTTTATTTCCGGTGCCTGCCCATGTTAAAAAAAAAAAAATTTTTCCTACAAAGAAAAGCCCAGGGCCAGTTGGCTTCACAGGGGGTACTTTATGAAACATTCCAGAAAGAACTAACACCAGTCCTGCTCAAACTTTTCTGAAATATTGAGGGAAAAGGCACTCTACCTAACTCATTTTATGAAGCTAATATCATTTTAATATGCAAACCGGGTAAAGATGCTATAAGAAAGCAAAACTACAGGCCAATCTCCCTAATGAATATGGATGCAAAAATTTTCAATAAAATATTAGCAAATCGAATCCAACAGCACATTAAAAGAATGATACACTATGACCAAGTGGAGTTTATACCAGAAATGCAAGGATGGTTCAACACAAGAAAATCAATTAATGTAATACAGCACATTAACAAATTACAAGGGAAAAATCACATCATCATCTCCATTGATGGTGAAAAAGCATTTGACAAGATTCAGCATCCTTTTCTGATGAAAACACTCCAGAAGATAGGAATCAAAGATGAGTACTCAATATGATAGAATCAAAGATGAGTACTCAATATGATAAAGGGAATATATGAAAAATCGATAGCCAGCATTGTACTCAATGGAGAGAGACTGAAAGCCTTCCCCCTAAGATTAGGTACAAGACAAGGATGCCCACTGTCATGACTCTTATTCAATACTGTGCTAGAAGTTCTAGCTAGAGCGATCAGGCAGGGCAAAGAAATATAAGGCATCCAAATTGGAAAGAAAGAAGTAAAACTCTCATTATTTGCAGATGCTATAATACTATACTTGGAAGATCCTGAGAAATCTACAGCAAAGTTACTTGAGCTAATAAACAAATTCAGCAAGGTGGCAGGATATAAAATTAATGTGCAAAAATCAGTAACATTTCTATACACAAGCAATGACCTAGCTGAGGAGCCAGTTAAGGAAAAAATTCCATTCAAAATAACAACTAAATGAATCAAATACTTAGGAATGAACTTAACTAGGGACGTAAAGGACTTGTACACAGAAAACTACATAACATTGCTAAAAGAAATCAAAGGAGATCTAAACAGGTGGAAAGACATTACCTGATCATGGATAGGAAGGCTAAATATAGTTAAGATGTCAATGCTCCCCAAATTGATCTACAGATTTAACACAGTACCAATCAAAATTCCAACAACCTACTTTGGAGATTTGAAAAAGCTAACTACCAAATTTATCTGGAAGAGAAAGAGTTAAAAGCATCCTAAAAAAGAATAATGAAGTGGGAGAATTAACACTCCCTGACTTTAAAACCTATTATAAAGCCACAGTAGTCAAAACAGCATGGTACTGGCACAAAGACAGAAGCATTGACCAATGGAATTGAATTGAGGGCAGAAAAAGAAATTGAAAAAGGAATCAAATCAAGAGTTCAGAAAAAGACCACCAAATCTATGGTCAACTGATTTTTGACAAAGCCTCTGTGGTAGTTAGGTTTAGGTGTCAACTTGGCCAGGTGAAGGTGCCTAGTTCAATAGCTGTGGACATAAGCCAATGGCATGTGAACCTCATCTGTTGCTGATTACATCTGTAGTTGGCTAGGAGGTATGCCTGCTGCAATGAATGATGTTTGATTTAATTGGCTGGAAGCTTAAATGAGAGAGCTCAATGTAGCACAGCCCAAGTAACTCAGCATACCTCATCTCAGCACTCGCAGCTCAGCCCAGGCTTTTGGACATGCAGAAAGGAATCACTCCAGGAAAAGTTGTTGAAACCCAGAGGCCTGGAGAAAAGGCCAGCAGAAATCATCCTGTGCCTTTTCAGGTAAGAAAGAACCTCAGTTGAAAGTTAGCTGCCTTTCCTCTGAAGAACTACATGTTTTTGATGAAATAAATCCCCTTTTATTAAAAGCCAGTCCATCTCTGGTGTGTTGCATTCTGGCAGCTAGCAAACTAGAACAGTCCCCAAATCCTCTGAACTGGCACAAAATAGTCTTTTCAACAATTGAGAATGGAAGAACTGGGTATCAATAGCCAAGAGAAAAAGGACCACTATCTTACACCCTACAAAAAAATAACACAAAGTGGATCAAACAACTAAACATAAAAGCTAGCACCATAAAGCATCTAGAAGAAAATATAGGGAAGCATCTTCAAGTCCTAGTAATAGGAGGTAGCTTCCTAAACTTTACACCCAAAGCACAAGCAACAAAAGAAAATATAGATAAATGGAAACTCCTTAAAATCAAATGCTTCTGTATCTTAAAAGACTTTGTAAAAAAGGTGAAGAGGCAGCCAACTCAATGGGAGAAAATATTTGGAAATCATATATCAGACAAAGGTTTGATTTACTGTATATACAATGAAGTCATACAACTTAATAGCAAAAGAACAAACAATCCAGTTATGAAATAGGCTAAAGATATTGTCATGGTCAGGTTCATGTGTCAGCTTGGCCAAGTGGTGGTAACTCTTTATCTGGTTGGGCAAGTTCTGGCCTGTCTTTTGCTATGAGGATATTTCATAGAATTAAGTCATGAGCACAGCAGCTACATCCATTGGTAATCAGCCAAGGGGAGTGTCTTTAATGAGTGATGCTTAATCTAATCACTGGACGCCTTTTAAGGAGAATTCAGAAGAGAAAGGTTCTCTTCCTGCTTTGACTGGTGAGCTGCTTCTGTGGAGTTCATCCAGACCCTACATCATAATCGAAGCCTGCCCTCAGATTTTGGACTGTTCCCACAATTATATGAGACACTTATATAAGTTTTATGTTTATGACTATTTCCTAGTCATAAACTAGTCATAAAATTTCCTGTTGATTCTGTTTCTCTAGAGAACCCTAACTAATACAACTTGGTACCAGGAGTGATTCTTAAGAAACAGAATCTTAAAAATGGATTTTTATGAATGTTTTTCTACCCTTACTAGACTCAAGGGCACTAAGGACTCTGATTCCCATAATCAGAATGACACTCCCAATCCATGGAACGAGTTGGCAAAAGAGATAGTCAAAATATCACCATTTGATTCTTCTAATGCATTGTTTGTATGAAGCCAGGCCCTTGGGGATAAAGTTTTTGACACCTTTATGGAGTTTGTGGAAATAGAAAGTATAGAGATGTTGACTTATTGTTGTTGGATACACTATATACATTAATAACTGAAAGGGATGAGCTTAAGGCTTCAAACGATAAGCTTAAGTGCCATCTGACAGATGTAGAAGTTTCTGTGAGGTCCTGAAGGAAAATCTTATTTCCTGTAGCCTTAGACTTGAGATCTCCAAAAATCAGACTCAGAATCTTATTTTTAGAGTAGGAACTTTACAATGTAAATTGAAATCTCAATCTTGGATGGTGTCTGCCATTAAAGTGAGGGCATTGATTGGAATTTCAGGAATGGGACCCTGAAAAATGGGGTGGTGACATATGGATAGATAATGATGTTGGTGGCGAGGTTGAAACCCTAGGTCATGCTGAGTCTTTTCTAGATAAACTATAATAGTGTGCCCTGAAGACATAGCTGCCCCACTTCCAGCCTGCCTTGAAGGGATGTCCCTAGAGTGATTAATCCTGTTTCACCAGATGAAACTGCAAATAAATGCCCTGAAGCAAATTGCTTGGAAGAGACTTTTAATTCTTTTCATGACCCACCCTCACCACCCCTCATTTCTTCCAGACCTATAACTAGACTGAAGTCCCAACAGGCCCCTAAAGGTGATGTACAAAGTATCACACATGATGAGGTACATTATACTCCAAAAGAACTGTGTGAATTTTCTAATTTATATAGACAGAAATCAGGGGAATATGTGTGGCAATGGATTTTAAGGGTGTGGGATATGGTGGGAGGAATATAAGGCTGGATCAGGCTGAATTTATTGATATGGGTCCACTAAGCAGAGATTCTGGATTCAATGTTACAGCTTGAGGGGTTAGAAAAGGAATAAACTGTTTGTTTGGATGGTTGGCTGAAACATGGATCAAAAGATGGCCAACATTACCTGAGGTTGAAATGCCAGACTGCCCTGGTATAAGGTAGATGAGGGGATCCAGAGGCTTAGAGAGATTGGAATGTTAGAGTGGATTTATCATGCAAAGCCTGCTCTTACACCCCAGGAATGTCCAGCAGATGCACTGTAGGAACTGCTGTCACTGAGCTGGAATCCTTAAACACAATGGGGATGATGGGATCCCGAGTTGGCAGGAGTCAGGTGGCAGTACTTAATTGCCGAAGACAGGGTGGACGTGGCTATTATAATAGACAGCAAACTCAAAGCAGGAGTCAAAATAATCTGACTCACAGAGATTTGTGGTATTGGCTAGTAAATCATGGGGTACATAGAAACAAAATAGATGGGCAGTCTACTAAATTCTTGTTTGAGCTGTATAAACAAAAAAGTTCTAGGTCAAGTGAACAGAAGTCTAACTTGAATTACAAAAAGACAGAGTCATGGCCCCTTAATCAATTTCCAGACTTGAGACAGTTTACAGACCCAGGGCCCCTAGAACGAAGGGGAGGCCAGGTCCTGTTGGGGAAGAACCCTGTTACACTGCCACAAATCTATACTGTTAATCTTCCTCCAAGCCTTCTCCAAGTAGACTGATGGCCTTTTGCCAGGGTAACTGTGCATTGGGGAAAAGGAAATGATCAGATATTTTGGGGATTATTAGACACTGGTTCATAAATGACATTAAATTCCAGGGGATGCAAAACATCACTCTGGTCCACCATTCAGAGTGGGGGCTAATGGATGTCAGGTGATCGATGGAGTTTTCCCTCAGGTTTGTCTCACAGTGGGTCCAGTGGGGCCCTTGACCCATTCTGTTGTTATTTCCCCACTTCCAGAATGCATAATTGGAATAGACATACTGAGCAACTAGCAAAATCCCCACATTGGTTCTCCAACTCGTGCAGTGAGGGCTATTATGGTGGTAAAGGCCAAGTGAAAGCCAGTAGAACTGCCTCTACCTAGGAAAATAGTAAAACAGAAGCAATACCAGATTCCTTGAGGGATTGCAGAGATTACTGCCACTCTTAAGGACTTGAAGGATGCAGGGGTGGTGATTCCCACCACATTCCCATTCAACTCTTCTATTTGGCCTGTGCAGAAAACAGATGAGTCTTGGAGGATGACAGTGGATTATCATAAGCTCAACCAGGTGGTAACTCCAATTGCAGCTGCTGTTCCAGATGTGGTATCATTGCTTGAGCAAATCAATATATCCCCTGGCATCTTCTATGCAGCTATTGATCTAGAAAATGTTTTTTTCTCAATAGCTGTTAGTAAGGACCACCAGAAACAGTTTTCTTTCAGCTGGCGAGGTCAGCAATATACTTTCACTGTCCTACCTCAGGGGTATATCAACTCTCCACCCCTATGTTATAATCTTGTCACAGGGAGCTTGATCATTTCTCCCTCCGACAAGACATCACACTTGTCAGAGGGATGTCTCATATGGTCCATTATATTGATGATATCATGTTGGTTGGACCTAATGGGCTAGAAGTAGCAACTACTCTAGACTTATTGGCAAGGCATTTGCATGTTGGAGGATGGAAGATCAATCCAACAAAAACACAGGGGCCTTCCACCTCAGTGAAATTTCTAGGTGTTCCATGGTATGGGGCATGTCAAGATACCTCTTCTAAGATGAAGGATAAGTTGCTGCATCTGGCCCCTCCTATGACCAAAAAAGAGGCACAATGCCTAATTGGTCTCTTTGGATTTTAGCGACAATATATTCCTCATTTGGGTGTGCCCTCCAGCCCATTTATTTAGTGACCAGAAAAGCTGCTAAGTTTGAGTGAAGACCTGAACAAGAGGAGGCTCTGCAACAAGTCTAGGCTGCTGTACAAGCTTCTCTGCCACTTGGGCCATATGAGCCAACAGATCCAATGGTGCTGGAAGTATAGGTGACAATTGCAGATGCTGTCTGGAGCCTTTGGCAGGATCCTATAGGAGAATCACAATGCAGACCCTTCAGATTTTGGAGCAAAGCCTTACCATCTGCTGCAGATAAATAATCTCCTTTTGAGAAACAGCTTTTGGCCTACTACTGGGCCTTAGTAGAAACCAAACATTTAACCATAGGCCACCAAGTTACCATGAGACCTGAGTTGCCTATCATGAGCTGGGTGTTGTGTGACCTACCAAGCCATAAAGTTGGGCATGTGCAGCAGCACTCCATCATTAAGTGGAAATGGTATATATGAGATATGGCCACAGCAGGTCCTGAAGGCACAAGTAAGTTACATGAGGAAGTGGCCCAAATACCCATGGTCTCCACTCCTGCCACATTACCTTCTCTTTTCCAGTCCAGAGCTATGGCCAATGGGGAGTTCCCTATAGTGAGTTGACTGTGGAAGAGAAAACTTGGGCCTGGTTTACAGATGGTTCAGCCAGCTATGCAGGTACCACCCAAAAGTGAACAGTTGCAGCACTGCAACCCCTTTCTGGGGGTGTCCTTAAAGGACAGTGGTGAAGGGAAATCCTCCCAGTGGGCAGGACTTCAAGCAGTGCACCTGACTGTTCATTTTGCTTGGAAGGAGAACTGGCCAGAGGTGCATTTGTAAACTGATTCATGGGCTGTTGCTAATGGTTTGGCTGTGAATGGTCAGGGACTTAAAAGAACATAATTGGAAAATTGGTGGCAATGAGGTCTAGAGAAGAGGTATGTGGATAGATCTTTCTGAGTGGGCTACAAACATGAAGATATTTGTGTCCCATGTGAATGTGCACCAGAGGGTAACTTCAGCAGAGGAAGGTTTTAATAATCAAGTGAATAAGATGACCCGTTCTGTGGATACCATCAGCCTCTTTCCCCAGCAGTTCCTGTCATTGCCCGATGGACTCATGAACAAAGTGCTCATGGTGGTAAGAATGGAGGTTATGCATGGCTCAGCAACATGGACTTCCACTCACCAAAGTTGACCTGGCCACAGCCACTGCTGAGTGCCCAGTCTGCCAGCAGCAAAGATCTACACTCAGCCCCTGATATGGCACCATTCCCCAAGATGACCAGCCAGCTACATGGTGACAGGTTGATTACATCCGACCACTCCCTTCATGGAAGGGGCAGCGATTTGTTCTAACTGGAATAGACACATACTCTGGATATGGATTTGTTTCCCCTGCACTCAATTCTTCTGCCAAACTACCATCCATGGGCTTACAGAATGCCTATCCATCATCATGGTGTTCCACACAGCATTGCTTCTGATCAGGGAACACACCTCACAGCAAATGAAGTGCGGGAATGGGCACATGCTCATGGAATTCTCTGGTCTTACTATGTCCCCCATCATCCGGAAGTAGCTGGATTAATAGAATGGTTTAATGGCCTTTTGAAAACTCAGTTATGGTGCTAACTAGGTGGCAATTCCTTGAAGGGCTGGGGTAATGTTCTCCAGGAAGCTGTGTGTGCTCTGAATCTGCATCTGCTGTGTGGTGCTTTTTCTCCCATAGCCAGGATCCATGGGTTTAAGAACCAAGGGGTAGAAATGGAAGTAGCACCACTCACTATTACCCCTAGTGATCCACTAGGAAAATTTTTGCTTCCTGCCCCTGTGACCCTGAGCTCTGCTGGTCTACAGGTTTTTGATGCAAAAGGAGGAGTGCTTCCACCAGGAGAAACAACAATGATTCCATTGAACTGGAATCTAAGACTGCCACCTGGTCACTTTGGGCTACTCATGCCCCTGAATCACAAGTCAATAAGGGGATTACATTATTGTCTGGGTGGTTGACCCTGACTATCAGGGGGAAATATAATTGCAACTACACAATGGAAGTAAAGAAGAGTTTTCCTGGAATATAGGGGATTCCCTAGGGCGTCTTTTAGTACTGCCAAGCCCTGTGATTAAAATCAATGGAAAACTGCAACAACCCAATCCAGGCAGGACTACCAATGGCTCTGAATCTTCAGGAATGAAAGTCTGGGTCACTCCACCAGGCAAAGAACCACAACCAGCTGAAGTGCTTGCTGAGGGTAAAGGGAACATGGAATGGATAGTGGAAGAAGGTAGTGATAAATATGAACTATGACCATGTGATCAGTTACAGAAAAGAACCGTAATGCTGTTTTGTTCATGTTATACTATTTAAGTTGTAAGATATCAAGTTTAAGAATGAATATTGCCCAAGGACTTGCACCCTATTTTGGAGAGATTTAATGTGTTTCCGGTTATATGCAGGACAGTTGAGTATTGTTAGGTGAGAAAAAAAATGTGTCATTGTTTTCTATTTAGAAATTAGGTATGGTTTAAGGTAATGAGTATAGGAGCCAAGTTGACAAGGGGTGGACTGTCATGGTCAGGTTCATGAATCAACTTGGCCAAGTGGTGGTACCTATTTGTCTGGTTGGGCAAGTGCTGACCTGTCTTTACTATGAGGCTATTTCATACAATTAAGTAATGGTCACGTTGGCTACATCCAAGCTGATTCCATTTGTAATCAGCCAAGGGGAGTATCTTCTTTAATGGGTGATGTTTAATCTAATCACTGGAAGCTTTTTAAGGAGGATTCAAAAGAGACAGGTTCTCTTCCTGCTTCGGCCAGCGAGCCAGACCCTACATTGGAATCATCAGCTTCATACTTTGGCCTATAGATTTTGGACTCTACATTCCCATGGTTATGTGAGACACTTTTATAAATTTTGTATTTACAACTATTTCCTGTTGATTCTGTTTCTGTAGAGAACCCTAACTAATACAGATGTGAATAGGCATTTTCTGAAGAGCAAATACAGATGGCTCGAAAGCACATGAAGAGATGCTCATTTTCACTGGCTATAGGGGAAATACAGATGAAGACTACAATGAGATACCACCTCACACCTATAAGGATGATTGCTAATTAACAAAAAGGAACCTATAAATGTTAGGGAGGATGTGGAGAAACTGGGATACTTATGCACTGCTGGTGGAAATGTATAATGGTGCAGCCACTGTAGAAGACTGTTTGGTGGTTCCTTAGGAAACTAAATATCATGTTGCCCTATGACCCAGCAATAGCACTACTTGGTGTATACCCAGAAGAGCTAAAAGCAGTGACACAAACAGACATTTGCACACAAGTGTTCATAGCATCATTACTCACAATTACTAAAAGATGAAAACAAACCAAATGCCCATCAACAGAAGAGTGGATCAACTACATGTGGTATATATATATATATATGATGGAATATTATGCAGCAGTAAGACAAAATGAATTCCTGAAGCACGTGACAAGATGGATGAGACTTGAGGACATAATGCTGAGTGAAAATTAGCCAGACACAAAAGGATAGATACTGTATAAGTCCATTTTTATGACCAGCATAAAGGAATAATTAGAGGTTTATAATACAGAACACAGGGGACTTAGAGAAACATAGAAGCTAGAGATGTGTGAACTGTTAGCTAATGAGGTTGAACTCCAATGTAAGGGAATAGATAGGAGTGGTGGTGATTCTCTAGTGCATCTAGAAGTAATATTACCATCTTGAAGATGAACAAGATTGAAAGGGGTTGTATAGACCTACGTGTCCCCCGACTCACACTAGAAATATGAATGGATTCTCATAAGAATTACTTCAAAGATATGATTCTTGTATAAAAAGTGTTTAAGTCCAGGGTACAGGGGGAAAACCGCTATTGCATGCTATGAGCTATGTTCAAAAGGAAACCATCAGCAGTCCCACAGAAACAGCAGAAGTAAATAATGGGGTGAGGGACAAGAGTAAGGAGGACAGTGTCTGTATTTTAGAATCATACATACTTTTAGAGACCAATGGAAGAAAGATTTATTTGATCTGGAACTGAAATTTTCTGTAGTGCATAATCTAATTCAACCTATTTATATAGTTTATTTGAACAATTGAAACACAGGAAGCGCAGAATAAGAAAGAGGTCCTTTAATCCTCTGTATAGATTATTGTAATGCTTGGAAGCACCCTTTAGTATATCAAGCAGATAATCAAAATATTAGCAAAGTCCCTGAGGGAGGGGAGGAAAAACATGGAACTATTAAACCTTACCATCAGGGAATTTCCTGATACTGTGTCAACTTTAGGGACACCAAAAAAACAATAGGCCATGCCCTCGATCATGAGGCTTATATATATAGCGGAGAAGCTTAGACTACCTATAGGTATGCCTAAGAGTTATTTCTGGAGGACCTCTGTTGTTGCTCAGATGTGGCCTCAGTCTCTCTAAGCCCAACTATGCAAGCGAAATCATTGCCCTCCCCCCTACATGGGAAATAGTTCCATCTCCCTACCCCATATTAGTGACAGACCCTTCCAATATCAAAAATTTAGAATTGCCATAGCCCAAACAACCCCAAAGAGAGGTTTGGAAAGATCAAAGATGATGGTGGAATTATACATAGAAGATAGGACTTAACAAATGAATATGAACGCTGAATCATTAAATTGATATCTCTTTTAGTCTCCAGTATTTAGAGCAGCTAGAAGTAAAAATCTAAAATTGTGAAATTGTAACCCATGTCAAAGTCTGAAATATGTTCTACAACTAATTGTGGTTCTGTGCTTTGAAATTTATAGCTTATATATATATATTATTGTTCATAAAAAAAGAAAAAACTTGACCGTGATGATATAAAGTATTTAAGTGTTCTAGCTTCCTATATCCTGGAAAAATATGAGATGATCATATGGTAGCCCATGACAAACTCTGTGATCTGTCCTGTAAACACTTGTTGAAGAGTGCTTTGAAAACTATTGCTTTTTTATTTCTTTGCTTTGTATATATGTTATACTATACAATATGAAAGTTTTAAAAAAGAAAGAAGACATTGGATAAACAAAAAAGAACTTGAAAGTTTTAAAAAAAATATCAGAGCTTATAGGAATGAAAGACACAATAGAAGAGATGAAAAAAATAATGAAGACCTACATACAAAAGCAGATTTGAAGAGGCAGAAGAAAGGATTAGTGAACAAGAGACAGGACATCTGAATTCCTACACTTAACGGAACAGACAGGGAAAAGTGGGGGAAAATATGATCAGGGTCCCAGGAATTGAATGACAACATGAAGCATATGAATATATATATATATGTTATGGGTTTCCCCAAAGGAGAAGAGAAGGGAAAGAGGGCAGAAAGACTAATGGAGCAAGTAATCACTGAAAAGTTCCCATCTCTTATGAAAAACAGAAAGTTACAGATCCAAGAAGCATAGCATACCCATAACAGAATAGATCCAAATATACCTACTCCAAGACATTTACTAATCAGATTGTCAAATGTCAAAGACATGGAGAATACTGAAAGCAGCAAGAGAAAAACAGTTTATCACACACAAGGGAAGTTTGATAAGATCATGTGCTGATTTCTCAGCAGAAACCCTGGAGGTGGGAAGGCAGTGGTATGATATATTTAAAATTCTGAAAAAGAAAAACTGTCAACCAAGAATTGTAAACCCAGTAAGACAGTCCTTCAGAAATGAGGGAGGGTGCATGGGTGGTTCAGTGGTAGAATGCTTGCCTATCTATGCGGGAGAACTGGATTCGATTCCCAGACTATGCACCACCACCCCCTACCAAAAAAAAAAAAAAAAGAATGAGGGAGAGCTTAAAATATTTTCAGATGAACACTCACTGGGAGAGTTTTTGGCTAAGACACAGGCTCTATAAGAAATACTAAAGGAAACACTACATGGAGATAGGAAAAGACAGGAGACAGGTCTGGAGTAGAAATGAGGAATATCACTAAAGGTAAAAAGAGAAAAAAAATAAGATATGACATATAAAATCCAAAAGACAAAATAGTAGAAGAAAGTACTGCCTTCATGTAATAGCATTAAATGTTAATGGATTAAACTCCCCATCAAGACATACACTGGCAGAATGGATTAAAAAACAGTACCCACATATATGTTGTCTACAAGAGATTCATTTTAGATCCAAGGACAAAAACAAATTGAAAGTGAAAGGTTGGAAAAAGATATTTCACACAAACAACAAACAGAAAAGATTGAGGGTAGCTATACTAGTATCAGACAAATTAGACTTCAAATGTAAAACAATTAAAAGATACAAAGAAGGATAGTATATATTAATAAAAAGGACAGTTCATCAAGAAGACATAACAATCATAAAGATAGACTCATCAAGCCAGAGGACCCCAAAATATGTGAGACAAACACTGACAACACTGAAGGTAGAAGTAGACACCACTACAATAATAGTTGGAGACTTCAGTTCACCACTTTCATCAATGAATAGAACTTCTAGACAGAGGATCAATAACAAAACAGATTTTGATTAGTATGATAAATGAACTAGAATTAGCAGACATTTATAGAATATTGACCACCCCCCCACAATACCAGGATACACATTTTTTTCAAGTGCTCATGGATCATTCTCAAGGATCGATCACATGATGGGGCACAAAGAAAGTCTCAATACATTTAAAAAGATTGAAATTATAAAAAGCACTTTCTCAGATCATAATCAATAATAGGCAGAGGGCCAGAAAACTCACAAATATGTGGAGGCTAAACAACGCACTTTTATTTTTATTTATTTTATTTTATTTTTTTGCATGGGCAGGCACCAGGAACTGAACCCAGGTCTCCAGCATGACAGGCAAGAACTCTGCCACTGAGCCACTGTGGCCCGCCCAACAACACGCTTTTAAACAATTAGTGAGTCAAGGAAGAAATTACAAGAGAAATCAGTAAATATCTCGAGGCAAACAAAAATGAAAACACAACATATCAAAACTTATGGGATGCAGCAAAGGCATTGCTGAGAGGGGAATTTGTTGCCCTAAATGCCTATATTAAAAAAACAAGAAAGAGCAAAAATTGAGGAATTAACTATTCACCTGGAGGAACTAGAAAAGGAAAAGCAAACCAATCCCAAAGCAAACAGATGGAAAGAAATAATAAAGATCTGAGCAGAAATAAATGAAATTGAGAATATAAAAATAATAAAGTCAACAAAACCAGAAGTTGGTTCTTTGAGAAAAATCAATACAATTGATGGACCTTAGCTAGTCTGACAGAAGAGAGACAGAGAGAGAGAGAATGCAAATAAATAAAATCAGAAATGAGGGAGGGGACATAGTCACATACCCCACAGAAATAAAGATGGTAATAAGAGGATACTATGAGCAACAATATGCTAAGAAACTAGACAATGTAGATGAAATGGATAACTTCCTAGAAAAGCATGAACAATGAAGATTGACTTGAGAAGAAATAGATGACCTCAACAAATGAATCACAAATAAAGAGGTTGAATTAGTCATCAAGAAGCCCCCCCCCCCCCCAAAAAAAAGTCTAGGACCAGATGGCTTCACATGTGAATTGTACCCAAGCATTCAAGAAAGAATTAGTACCAATTCTAATTGAAGGGGGTGGGTAAGCTACCTAATACATTCTATGAAGCCAACACACCTTAATACCAAAGCCAGGCAAAGATATTTCAAGAAAAGAAAATTTCAGACTAATCACTTTAGTGAATATAGACGTAAAAATTCTCAACAAAATACTACCAAATTAAATCCAGCAGCACATTAAAAGAATTATACACCGTGACCAAGTTAGAGTTATTCCAGGTATGCAAGGCTGGTTCAACATGAGAAATCAACTAATGTAATATACATATCATTAAATCCAATCAGAAAAATACACATAATAATCTTGATCGATGTAGAAAAAGCATTTGACAAAATTCAACATCGTTTCTTGATGAAAACATTTCAAAGGATCAGAATAAAAGGAAACTTCCTCAATATGATGAGGAGAATATATGAGAAACCACAGCTAACATCATACTCAGTGGGAAAAGATTGAAAACATTCCCTCTAAGATCAGGAACAAGACAAGGATGCCCTGTTATTCAACATTGTGCTGGAAGGTCTAGCCAGGTAGTTAGACAAGAAAAAGAAATAAAAGGCATCCAAATAGGAAAGGAAGAAGTAAAACTCTCACTGTTTGCAGATGGCAGGATACTATATCTAGAAAAAAAAAATCTACAGCAAAACTTCTAAAGCTAATAAATGAATACAGCAAAGTGGCAGGGTACAAGATCAACATGCAAAAGTCACTAGTGTTTCTATACACAAGTAATGAGCAATCTGAGGAGAAAATTTTTAAAAATTCCATTTATAATAGCAACCAAAAGAATCAAATATCTAGGAATAAATTTAACTAAGGACACAAAAGACCTGTACACAGAAAATTACAAGAAATTGCAAGAAGAAATCATGGAAGACCTAAATAAATGAACGGGCAAACTGTGTTCATAGATTGGAAAACTAGTCAAGATGTTAATTCTACCCAATTTGATTTATAGATTTAATGCAATACCAATTACAATCCCAGCAACTTATTTTTCAGAAATAGAAAAACCAGTAACAAATTTATTTGAAAGGGCAGGTAGCCCTGAATTGCTAAAAATATCTTGAGAAAGACAAAGTGGGAAGTCTCAAACTACCATACTTGAAAACATATTACCAAGCTACATTGTTCAAAACAGCATGTTGTTAGCAAAAAGATAGACACAGTGACCCATGGAATCGAATTAAGTGTTCAAAAATAGGCCCTCTCATCTATGGACAACTGATCTTTGATAAAGTAGTCAAGCCAACCCAGTTGCACAGAGCAGCCTCTTCAATAAATCATGTTTGGAGAACTGGATATCCATATGCCAAAGAATGAAAAAAGACCTATATCTCACACCCTGTAGAAAAATCAATGCAAAATGGATCAAAGACCTAAACACTAGAGCTAAGATCATAAAACTTTTAGAGGAAATGTGGGGAGATAGCTTATAAATCTTGCAATAGAAGATGGTTTCCTCGACTTTACACCCAAAGCATGAGCAATGAAAAAAGAAATAGATAAATGGGATTTCCAAAATTAAACACTTTTGTGCCTCAAAGAACTTTGTCAAGAAAGTAAAAAGGCAGGCCACACGATGGGAGACAATATTTGGAAACCATTTATCAGATAAGGGTTTAATATCCAAGATATATAAAGAGATTCTACAACTCAACATCAAAAAAGACGAACAACTCAATTTTAAAAATGGTCAAAAGATATGAACAGATATTTTTCAGAAGAGGAAATACAAATGGCTAAAAAGCACATGAAAAGATGCTCAACTTCACTGGCTATTAGGGAAATGCCCATCAAAACCATTGATATATTATTTCACACCCGCTAGAATGGCCATTATCAAAAAAAAAAATGGAAAAAGACAAGTGCTTAGAGAGGTTGTTGAAAAAGAGTCACACTGATTCACTGTTGGTAGGAATGTAGAATGGTGCAACCACCCTGGAAGGCAGTTTGGTGATTCCTCAGGAAGCTAAGGAATTGCCATATGATCCAGCAATCCCATTACTAGGTATATATCCAGAGGAACTAAAGGAAAAGACACAAACAGACATTTGCTGTGCTGGTTTGAAAGGATGTATGTCCCCTAGAAAAGCCATGTTTTAATCTAAATCCTGTTTCATAAAGGCAGAATAATCCCTATTCAATACTGTATGTTTCAAACTGTAATCAGGCCATCTCCATGGAGATGTTATTCAATCAAGAGTGGTTGTTAACCTGTATTAGGTGATGAGTTGTCTCCACCCATGTGGGTGGGTCTTGAGAAGTTTCTGGGGTCCTATAAAAGAGGAAACATTTTGGAGAATGAAAGAGATTCAGAGAGAGCAGAGAATGCTGTAGCACCATGAGGCAGAGTTCACCAGCCAGAGACCTTTGGAGATGAAGAAGGAAAACACCTCCTGGGGAGCTTCATGAAACAGGAAGCCAGGAGAGAAAGCTAGCAGATGACGCCGTGTTCGCCATGTGCCCTTCCAGCCAAGAGAGAGGCCCTGACTGTGTTCGCCGTGTGCCTTCTCACTTGAGAGAGAAACCCTTAACTTCATCAACCTTCTTGAATCAAGGTATCTTTCCATGGATGCCCTTGATTGGACATTTCTATAGACTTGCTTTAATTGAGACATTATCTTGGCCTTAGAACTGTAAACTAGCAACTTATTAAATTCCCCTTTTTAAAAGCCATTCCATTTCTGGTATATTGCATGCCGGTAGCTAGCAAATTAGAACATTTGCACACCAGTGCTTACAGCGGTATTATTCACTATTGCCAAGAGATAGAAACAGCCCAAATGTCCATCAATGGACAAGTGGCTAAACAAGCTGTGGTTATATACGTACACTGGAATATTACGCAGTTGTAAGACAAAATAAAGTCATGAAGCATGTAGTAATGTGAATGAACCTTGAGGACATTATGCTGAGTGAAATTAGTCAGAAACTAAAAGACAAATACTGTATGGTCTCGCTAATATGAACTGACATTAATGAGTGAATTTTGAGAGTTAACGTTAAGGATACAGGTTATCAGGACGTAGAAAGAGGGTAGTGATTGGGCATTTTATGCCGAAGGAGTACATAACGTACTACAGGACTGATTGTAAATGTCCAGAAATGGATAGCACAATACTTTCTGATGGTAGCACAATAATATAAGTACACTGAATGAGAGTATGTTTGGGGGAGAAGGCCTAGGGGCATGTGTGACACCAGAAGGAAAGATACAGGATAAAGACTGAGACAGTGTATTTTAGGAATGCCTAGAGTGGACAATGATGGTGATTAAATGTACAAATATAAGAATGTTTTTGCATGAGGGAGAACAAATGAGTGTCAACATTGTAAGGTGTTCAAAATGGAATGGTATACAGGAAAAAAAATAATCAATTCAAGCTAGGGTTTGTAGTTGACAGTAACACTGTAATACGCTTCTACTGAATGTAACAAAGGCAAAAAATATATAGCATGTACCATACCTAGTAAGAATTTTCAAATGGTAGAAGATATTTGCTATATATGTATCTAGAATATATATATCCAGAATATATACAGAGTTCCTGTGAAACTATAAGAAAAAAGCAGACAACCTGATTTTTTTAAATGGTAAAAAATTCAAGTGGGCCTTTCACCAAAGACAATATTTCGGTGGCCAAACATGACTCGATGCTTAAGCTCATTAGTCATCAAGGAAGTGCTAATTAAAACCACAAAATGTTTCCAGTGCATACCAACCAGAAAGAAGTGCAAAAAAAGGAGGAGAACGAAGAGGAGGAGGATAGTGAAGATGAGAAAGGGGAGGAGAAGGGAAGAGGAGGACAAATAGAAGAAGAGGAAGAGGTGAAGGAGGTGGTGGTGGAGGAGAAGTAGGACAAAGAAAGACAATAGCAAATGTTCTTGAAGATGAACTAGAACTGGTACTGATGAGGGGCATATAAATTGGTACTACCACCTGGTAAACTATTTGTATTATATTTGACATTTAATTGACATCTCATTGCTTATATTCTTCCACTTTACAAATGTACTACAATTTTTTAATCTGTAATAATATTTACCAGAAAATGATTTCCTGTTTAGTCATAATTTGCAAAATGCTTATCATGAAAGGATATTGACCATATGCTGTTTCTCCTTTATTCTGTTAATATAGTGAGACATATTGATTGCATTTTCTTTTTCTTTTCTTTGTTTTTTTTGCATGGGCAGGCACCAGGAATCGAACCCTGGCCTCTGGCATGGCAGGAGAGAACTCTGCCTGCTGCCACCATGGCCCACCCTGATTGCATTTTGAACATTAAACCAACTTCCTATTCTTAGGATAAACTCAACTGGATTATTATACATTTTCCTTTTCTATACAGTATAGAATTTCATTTCCTTTACAGTTTTGTTTCAGGTTTTTGCATCTATACTCTTGCAAACAATTTTCTTTTCTCTTTATGTCTGTTTCCAGGTTAATGTCCAGATTATGATAATCTCATGAAACAAACTGGTAAGCAATCTATCTTCTTCCATTCTCCAGAAAAATTTATTGAGAGATTGGTATTAATTGCTCTCTAAATGTTTGGGAGAATTCACAGATGAAGTCATCTGGCCTGGAATTTTCTTTGGGGAAAGTTTTTAAATGACAGATTCAGCTTCTAGAAAGATTAAGTTATTTTAATTTTCCAGGTCACTTTTGGTAAATTGTTGTTTTTAATCATCTAGATTTTTAACTATATTGCCATAAAATTGTACATGATAACTTCTCATATTTTTAATGTCAGCATCATCCATTGTAACTTATTTTGGATTAATAAAGTATTTTTTATGATTCCATTTCCCCTCTATTAGGTTGTTGCTTATGTACTCTTTTACTGTTCTTCTGCCAGTTTCCCTAGAGATTACAACATGCACCTTTGATTTATTACAGTCTCATATACATTGATACCTTTGCCATGCTCAGCATATTATAATTTTAATATATTCCAATTTTATTTACCAATCTCATCCTTTATGTTATTGCTGTCTTTTCATTCTACGCATATGCTAAGCCCCACAAGATGCTATAACTGTGTTGTAAAAATTCATTCAGATTTCCTGCTCCCAGTACTCTTCATTCTTTCCTTCATTTCCATGCTTCCATCTTGGTTTATTTTCCTTCTGCTTAAAAGTCTCAGGCCTTAATTGTAATGTAATGCTGAATGAAGCTGCATCTGAGCTATAGTTTTTTTTTTTTTTCTCTCTTATATATTTTTGTACTTTTTATTTTTATTTTTGTTTTCTCTCTGTGTTATCACTTTATTTCTTTTTCTGTTGTCTTGCTATTTCTTTCTCTAAATCGATGCATATGTACTGAGAAATGATGACCATACACCTATATGATGATATTAAGAATTACTGATTGCATATGTAGAATGGAATGATTTCTAAATGTTGTGTTAGTTAATTTTTTTTAATTAATAAAAAAATAAAATTAAAAAAAAAGTCTCAGACTTTCTTTTAGTAAAGAATGCGTGTTATCAGGTTTTTTTTTTTGTTTGTTTGTTTGTATGATGTATGGCGGGGTCACATTTCATTCTTTGTCATGTGATTATCCCGTTATTGCAGCACCAGTTATTGAATTTTTGTTTATTTCTTGTTTCTTTTGTTTGCCTGCTCACTTTTGGGAAGGGCATGGGCTGGGAATCGAACCTGGGTCTCCCACATGGCAGGCAAGAATTCTACCACTGAAGTACCCTCACACACTGTGTTCTCAGTTTTTGTATGAAAATATCTTTATTTCCTTTTCATTTAAAAAATGTTTTTTCTCCTGGTCTTTTAGTTTGCCAAACCTGCCAGAATGCAATACATAGAGGTGGACTGGTTTTTATAAGGGGGATTTATTTAGTTACAAATTTATAGTTCCTTGGAGGGAAGGCAGCTAGCTTTCATCTCAGTTTCTCCATCACATGGCAATGTCCATTGGCTCTCTCGGGTTTCTGGGTTCAAATGGCTTTCCCTGGGGCATTTCCTCTCTGCATTTCCAAATATTTGGGTTTATGGTGGCTCTGAGCACTGAGCTGAGGAGTGCTGAGCTGTGCTGAGCTACTTCTCTCTCTTCTGACTCATTTTGTTAGTCAGGGTTCTCTAGAGAAACAGAACCAAAGGAGAGATCTGTAAATGAGATTTATAAAGGTGTCTCATACAACTGTGGTGTGGAAGAGTCCGAAATCTATAGGACAGGCTGTGAAGATGTTGGCTCTGATGAAGGGTCTAGATGAACTCCAGAGGAGAGGCTCACTGGTGGAAGAAACAATGAAAGAGTCCCTCTTCCTTAAAAGCCTTCATCTGATTGGGTTATCTCATTGTGGGAGGCATGCCTTAGTTGACTGCAGATGTAGTCAGCCACAGTTACAGTCATTTGCCTGACAACTTAATATACCAGCCTTCCAATTTATCAACCAGCCATGAAAAATCCTTGCAGCAACAGTCAAGCAAGTTCTTGCCTGATCAGACAACTGGGCATAATCATTTGGCCAATTTGACACCAGAACCTAACCATCACACTCCTCCTTTTAAGCCTCCAGCTACTTAAATTAAATGTCACTGACTGCATAAGGCACTCCCCTTAGCCGACTGCAGGGATAATCAGCCAAGTCCACAGAGACAAACAACTGGGCATCCTGGCCTGGCAGTTGACATCTGAACCTAACTACTACACCTGGTATAGAACTCTTGTTTGGCAGTTTTTTTTTCAGTCAACACTCTGAAAATGTTATATCTTTGTTTTCTCAATTCCATAATTTTTCTTGAGAAGTCAGCTGTCAGTATTATTGTTTCTTTTAAGGTGTATTTTTTCTCCTTCTGCTTTAACATTTTTTGGTTTTCAGTAATTTGTATTTATTCTGGATTCATAACGTTTTAGAATATGTGGCTTGATATCTTTGTTCAGTTTTGGAAAATTCTGAAATATTTTTTCTGACCACTTCTTTTTTCCTGGTTCCAGTTATATGTATGTTACATTTTTTATCCTGCCTCCCTCTTTCCCTGCCACTCTCCCCCCTCTCCTATGTACTCTTTAAACCTTTTTAAACTTCTTGTATTGTGGATAATGTTATAGAACCCATATCCTACAATCAACACTGAGGAGCTTATTTTCCCAGCTGCTGGGAATGTTGAGGGTTGGCTTTTCTCAGGTATCAGTCTTTTCCAGGAATTTAATTTGCTGTAAAGAGACACCTCACCCAAGGTCGTGTCTTCTTCTTGGAAACAATTTGAATCAGATGACTGGTCAATGCAGAAATATAAAGGTGAGTTCTACTGCCTCTTTGATAACACTTTGAAAGGCCATTCCAACTTGAGAGTTTTCCATGGTATTGGTTGACTTCATCGAGGCTCCAAATTTTCCTCTGCTGAATTCTACTTCCTTTACTTTCCTCCAGGTGTTAATCCTAAGAGCCTTCCTCACAGTGCTTCATGAAAGCAAATGTCCATCTTCTAGGGAATTTGATCCACTAGGCTTTAGTTTACAGTTTTTCTACTACTCTACATGCAACTCACTAATCCTGTCTTCTACTGTGACTAATTGAAGTTAACTATTATTTGAGTTTTATGTTAGTTATTTATAGTTCTATAATTTCCTTTAAATTATTTTTTATGAATTCCAGTTATCAAAATTCTTCATTTTGCTTATGTCCAATCTAAAAAATCTGGTTCACCTGTGGGTCCGTTTCTCTTGTTTCTTTTTTTCTTGGTCCTTTCTTCTAAAATGTATGATCATTTAAAAAATTGAATAGTGGACATTGTGTATGAAAAATTATAGCGACTTGGGATAATGTCATCTTCCTCCCATGAGATTTTAATTTTCTTCTGGCAGATAGTTAGAGTAGGGTACATTACCTCAACAAAATCTGACACAGACCTGATTTGAAGATGTAGAATCTTGTTTATTTTTAGTTCATCCTTACTCCTAGATTTTCCAGGAACCTAACTGTGCCAGTTTGAATCTGTTGTTACCCCAGGAAAGCCAAGTTCTTTAATCCTCATTCAGTGTTGTCGGGTGTGAACTTTTTGATTATTTTCATGGAGATGTGACCCACCCTATTGTGGGTGGTAAGTTTTCATTAGATGGTTTCCATGAGCATGTGTCTCCCTCCACTCAAGGTGGGGTTGCTTATTGGAGGCCTTTAAGAGAGAACCATTTTGGAAAAAGCTATAGTGCCACCAGAATGGACAGAGCCAACAGAATGGACAGAGCCTCAGGGAAGCCATTGAAGATTCCTGGAGAGAAAGCTAGCAGACATTGCCATGTGTCTTTCCAGCTGAGAGAGAAACCCTGAACATCATCAGCCTTCTTGAACCAAGGTATCTTTCCCAGATGTCTTAATTTGGATATTTTCATAGCCTTGACTTAATTTGGACATTTTTACAGCCTTAGAACTATAAACTTGTAAGTTAATAAATTCCTCTTTTTAAAAAGCTATTTTGTTTTTGGTATATCGTGTTCCAGCAGCTTGCAAACTTGAACACCCCCTGAAAACACATTTATAGCAGGCTATTCCTCCTTTGTGGGTCCTGAACTCTATTTTTCAGGTCTCTTCAGCAGGTAAGGCTTCTGAAAGCTTTGTTTGGCTTCTTATACTGTTATCTGATTAACTTTACTTGGTTCATGCTGCTTATGCAAAACAAACACCTCAAAAGAAAAAGTGGTATAGGCTGTTGGCTTCACTTCAGTGAGGTTGCCTTCTCTTTGAGATCTTGATTCCCAAGCTTTGGCCTCCTAGATGGTTTTGCAGCGCTTTCAAAAGCGATTGGGCTTCACAAGCCTGCTTACATTATTTTTAATGTTGAATAATCGATATAAATAAGTTTCTTTTAAATTTTGTTTTGATATACAAAAGTTATTTTATGTTTAGAAATATTTTCTGAAGTCATTCTTATTTAAATAAGCCATTTTTTATAAAGATATATATATATATATAAAATTTTCATCATTTCCAGTGCCCCTTTCCTTCTCAAAACTGTCCTTGATTGGAAATACACTATCATATGACAGGAAGAACCCTAGATCTTGAAATTAAGGGCCTCATTTGAGTTTCTTCAATAGGGAGTCACAGTCTGACATGCAATTTCCAGACCTGAGTCAGTTTGCCGACCTATATTCCTTTGAGGAAGGTCCCTGCAGTATCATCACAAGTACATGCTATAGATATGCTTCTTAGCCACATGGTAGGAAAAACCAAGTGGAATTTTCTGGAGTTCCTCTATAACAAATGGTAAATATAAAGCAATACTGCATCCCACTTAATTCACCTATTTGAGTGTGGAGAAACAGAATTCGGAGAATGACAGTGGTGTATCAAAGCTTAAACAGATGAAAATCCAGTTCATTTCCCCTTAGCCTATGGAATCTTTCTTCTGTGTTATGCCAATTAATTTTGGCATCTGAATTAAAGTATAACCAGTAATTCAAATTTTACAACAACCAACCAAGCCAAAAATTAGGCTCGCTCCTAGCTGTACTAGCTAGCGAATATAACCCCAAATCTCTGTTTAGGGTACCCATATAATTAAATCTGCAGATATAAATTATATTCCTTTTTCATTGGTCTACTGTGGTGCCACCACAATCCATTTCCTCACATTTTTCCCAGTTTAGTTTATTTTTGTTGTTATTTTGCAATTTGCCATTGATGGTAGATTGAAAACAAATGGTTACAAATATTTTACATCATCTCCATCAGGAGGTGCAGTCTAGAATCCCACTTCTTAAAGATAAGCAGGATTCTGTTAGCTTTAGTCAAGAGAATATGGTGGAAGTGATGTTTTACAAGTTCAGAATCTAGGCTTCATGGGGTGTATCAGCTTCTGCTCTCATACTGGGAGCATTCCACTACTATATGAAAAAAAAAAACCCAAGCTAGCCAGTTGGAGAGCAAAAGGAAAGTGTCCCCTGTCTGCCCAGCCATCACATCCTAAGGTCTCAAACATTTGAGTGAATCCAGCTGTGAATAGCTGGGCCTGGACCAAACCAGAAGGACCACCCAGCTGATCTCAGCCCGAATTGCCAACCATAGACTCAGGACCTAGTCAAAAACTTTGTTGCTCTAAGTCACTGAATTTTGAGTTGGTCTGTTATGTAGCAATAGATAATTGATAAAATAAATTAGCAAAATTTGTGGGGGGTTTTTTTGCATGTAAGTCATTTCCCTCCTTGGTTTGACTTTCTAATTGGCCTCCTGGGGTCTGCTGTGATACTATGCTAATTAAAAGTCTCAATGCAATTAGAGGTGGTGTAGGAGGAAAAGGTGTCTTCATGTGAAGAAAGAACAATTTCAGATAGTAAATTAGAGGTTGATTCTGGATTAAAGGATGATCAATACAATTTGGATAATTCAAAACTATCTTAATTCTCCCAAACATCTGTTTTGGATGTTCCATGGAAGTTCTTCACATGATGAGGTGGGAACACAAATAGCCATCTAGCCAAGAATGCATGAGAGGACAGCTTTGTGGGACCAAAGAGCCTGCAGGAGAGGGAGAATGAGGGCAACAGAGGGGCTGGGGTTTACCTAATCTAGACTCCTATGAGACTCCATGGAAGATGTGGGAGGAAAGAGTACATGTGGGTTCTAGATTCTTGCCTTTATTATGAACCAGAGGGGAGAGGTAGGATTTTTTGTGTATACTGGGGATTGGCAGTTTTAAACTATAAAGTATGAAAAACTGAAGTGGCAAGGGCCATTTGGAAAAGGTTACGGCTGTTCTTATCCAAGTGTATGGAAGTGAATGCTTTGCTAGTTGTGGTTACACCCAGGGCAGGGCTAACCGGGGTGATCACTTAAAAGGGGAACTTATGGCTAAGCAATGCAAGATGATGAAGAACCAAATATAATTTATGTTATGCCATTACAATGTCATCATTCTAATTCTCCATAAATTCTCTGCTTTCACAAAAGAGACCTTGTGTAAGACTGAATTCATCAACTCACATAGCACCCTGCATTTGATTTTTAGCTACATCATTCTTTAGATAAGAGACTATTTGGGGGTAATCCGAGAAGCTCCCTGGTTCTGTGACCATGCTTTGATTTAAAATTTTACAGCATTAAGTCTATATCTTCTTTCTTTAAGCTTTGAAATGTGGTTGGAAGCATCCAAGCCTCAGTATAGGTCTTGAATTTCTTGTGTCTCTCACACTGTGCTAGGGAAGTAGCCTCCAATCTACCAAAATCATTCCTTCAACAGGTACTATCTCCATATGACTATAGTTGATAGTTTAAGTAGCTATTTTGCTGCTGCGTATTGTGAATTATAATTATCCCATTCCTTAATGGCAACTGGATCTTCACTGTTTCCCAACCCGACCAATTCAGAGAACCAGTTCCAGAGTCCCATCCTTGAGTCTTTGGCTATATTCAGCCAAGGTAACTGGTCAGAGTTTGGTAGCAGATAACAGAATCAACTCAAACTAGTTTTAAGCAGAAAGAGATTTAATATTTGGAATGAGATGCTCACAAAACTTTGATGGCTGAAGAATCAACTTTAGGCTGAGCTTCCAGGAATGAAAAGCTCATTCCTGGAATTGACCCATAAGTGAATTTGTGCCTATTTCATACCACAGAGCTGAAGAAACAGGAAGCTGCCACCACAACTGCTGATTCTTGAAGCCCCTCCTCACATCTCTGCCATAATGTGAGTGAGGAAAATGGATGCTTTGCTTCTTGCCTCTAAAAATCCATAAACCAAGGGATAGTCCTAAGGGACCAGCTTCTCCTATAGCTGACACAGAAATACTTCCATGACATGGTTTTATGGAAGATGTAATAAAAGCACAGCTTCCAACTTACTAAATACCTTTGACCCTTCTACATCTCATGCTTGGCCATGTTACATGTCTGTATGTTTACTTGATCAAATTACATGCTAGATGAACTATAAAGGAATCAGGGAATATAGGCTTTCATTGTTCATCCCTATTTCTTGGCTACATAGAGTTTGTCTGTGGCCCAAGGGCATCAGCATCATCTGTAAGGGAATAGAGATAGCGAGCCTATTTGTAGAACCTGAGACAAGGGTTAAAATGTATGCAGTGTACCAAATAAAATGCCAAAAAGATAGGTCATGCTCAATTCATATTAACTATTATCAGTTTTGTTGTTATTTGCCTGGCTTGCTCATCTGTGAGAAAATGCAGACTCCAAGGTAGGTGAAACCTGAAGATTCTTCAGAATGAAGTAGAAATATGCCTTTCCATTTTTTTTCCTCCCATTGTCATGCTCTTCAAAAAAGTCTTTCCCAGTGGGTCAAGGATAGCTGAATGGTAGAGTTCTCACCTGACATGCGGGAGACCCAGGTTCTATTCCCAGACCCTGCACTTGCCAAAACAAACAAGCAAAATGATACAATAAAAAAAAAAAATCAGCAATACCACAGCACAGCAGGGGTAAATAATGGGGAGGGGGGGAGAAGAGTTAAGGGAAGATTTAGATTTCCTATTTGGTGAGAGTATGTTTACTGGTTTTCTTTCTCTTGGGAACAATGACATTATCTAAAATTGAGAGTGTTGATAGACCGTGGATTTTGGCATTATGCATGATGCTTAATGAATCCAGGTGGCTGAAGGATCCATTGACTGAGAAGTAGATTGGCAAACGATGGTATATATATATGATTGAATATTGTGCTGCTACCAAAAGGAACAAAATCATGAGGCATGTAGCAATGTGAATGAACCTATGGGACATTTGGTGAAGCAAAATAAGTTAGAAATGAAAGAACAATTATTGTATTACAAAATGCTTATAAGAAAGTACGGGCCTAGATTGTAAGCTGTTATAGCAGACACGTTAGTCCAGAATGGTAATTGCTATGTCTGGATTTTGAGAGGCTGTTTATATATATATATATATATATATATATATATATATATATATATATATATAACCTGGTATTTAGAGATAGGAACGAAGCCGATTAGGATGGGATTAAAGTAAGTCAGAACACAGGTATCATGGTCAGATTCATGTGTCAACTTGGTCAAGTGGTGGTACCTGTTTGTCTGGTTGGGCAAGTACTGGCCTGTCTGTTGCATTGAGGGCATTTTATAGGATTAGATCATGATCACGTCAGCTGCATCCACAGTTGATGCCACTTGTAATCAGTCAAGGGGCGTGTCACCTGCAATAAGTGATGCTCAGTCTAATCACTGGAAGCCTTGTATGAAGGATTCAGAAGAGACAGACTCTCTTCCTGCTTCGGCTGGAGAACCTCTTTTGTGGAGTTTGTCCAGACCCTCCATCGGAATTGTCAGCTTCACAGCCTGCCCTGTTGATTTTGGACTCTGCGTTCCCACGGTCACATGAGACACTTTTATAAATTTTATATTTGCGAATGTTCCTGTTGATTCTGTTTCTCTAGAGAATCCTAACTAATACATCTTGGTAGCAGAAGTGGTTCTTAAGAAACAGTATCTTAAAAATGGGTTTTTATGAATGGTTTTCTATTCTGACTGGACTCAAAGGCACGAAGGACTCTAATTCCCATAATCAGAATGACACTCCCAATCCAGGAATGAGTTGGCAAAAGAGATAGTCAAAATATCACCATTCGATGCTCCTGATGCTTCACTTGTACGAAACCAGGCTCTGGGGGATAATGTTTTTGACACCTTTACAGAGTTTTGTGGAAATAAGAGGTATAGAGATGTTGGCTGGTTGTTGTGGATACACTGGCTGCATTAAGGAATGAAAGGGATGGGCTTAAGGCTTCAAACGAGAAGCTTAAGCACTGTCTGACAGATGTAGATGTTTCTATGAGTATCCTGAAGGAAAATTGTATTTCCTGTAGCTGTAGACTTGAGTTCTCTGAAAATCAGACTCAGAATCTTATTGTTAGAGTAACAACTTTACAACATAAACTGAAATCTCAATGGTGTCTGCCATTAAAGTAAGGGAATTGATTGGAAAGGAGTGGGACCCTGAAAAATGGGATGGTGACATATGGATTGATAGTGATGTCAGGGTTGAGGTTGAAACCCTAGGTCATGCTGAGTCTTCTCTAGATAACCCTTTAATAGTCTGCCCTGAGGACATAGCCACTCCACCTGCAGCCTGCCTTGAGAAGTTAGCCACCCAACCTCCTCCTGAAGGGATTAGCCCTAGAGTGATTAATCCCATCTCACCTGCAAATGAAGGTCTTGAAGCAAATGGCTTGGAAGACATTTCTAATTATTTTCATGATCTACCCTCACTACCCCTCATTTCTTCCAGACCTATAACTAGACTAAAGCCCCAACAGGCCCCTAAAGGTGATGTACAAAGTATCACACATGAGGAGGTATATTATACTCCAAAAGAACTGTGTGAGTTTTCCAATTTATATAGACAGAAATCAGGGGAATATATGTGGAAATGGATTTTAAGGGTGTGGGATAATGGTGGGAGGAATATAAGGCTGGATCAGGCTGAATTTATTGATATGGGTCCACTAAGCAGAGATTCTGGATTCAATGTTACAGCTTGAGGGGTTAGAAAAGGCATAAACTGTTTGTTTGGATGGTTGGGTGAAACATGGATCGAAAGGTGGCCGACATTACCTGAGGTTGAAATGCCAGAACTGCCCTGGTATAATGTAGATGAGGGGATCCAGAGACTTAGATTGGAATGTTAGAGTGGATTTATCATGCAAAGCCTGCTCTTACACCCCAGGAATGTCTGGAGGATGCACCTTTTACCAGAACAGTGAGAAATAAATTTGTGAGACTAGCACCATCATCCCTGAAGAATTCTGTAGTTGTACTTCTCGGTAGGTCAGATATTACTGTAGGAACTGCTGTCACTGAGCTGGAATCCTTAAACACAATGCGGATGATGGGATCCCAAGTTGGCAGAAGCCAGGTGGTAGCACTTAATCGCCAAAAACAGGGTAGATGTGGCTATTATAATAGACAACAAACTCAAAGCAGGAGTCAAAATAATCTGACTCACAGAGATTTGTGGTATTGGCTGGTAAATCATGGGGTACATAGGAACAAAATAGATGGGCAGTCTACTAAATTCTTGTTTGAGCTGTATAAACAAAAAAGTTCTAGGTCAAGTGAACAGAAGTCTAACTTGAATTACAAAAAGACAGAGTCACGCCCCCTTAATCAATTTCCAGACTTGAGACGGTTTACAGACCCAGGGCCCCTTGAATGAAGGGGAGGCCAGGTCCCTTTGGAGGAGAACCCTGTTACACTGCCACAAATCTATACTGTTAGTCTTCCTCCAAGCCTTCCCCAAGGAGACTGACAGCCTTTTACCAGGGTAACTGCATTGGGGAAAAGGAAATGATCAGATATATCAGGGATTATTAGACACTGATTCAGAAGTGACATTAATTTCAGGGGACCCAACACATCACTCTGGACCACCAGTCAGAGTGGGGGCTTATGGAGGTCAGGTGATCAATGGAGTTTTAGCTCAGGTCCATCTCACAGTGGGCTCCTGGACCTATTCTGTAGTTATTTCCCCCATTCCAGAATGCACAATTGGTATAGACATACTGAGCAACTGACAGAACCTCCGCATTGGCTCTCTAACTCATGTAGTGAGGGCTATTATAGGGGGAAAGGCTAAGTGGAAGCCACTAGAACTGCCTCTACCTAACAAAATAGTAAATCAGAAGCAATATGAGATTCCTGGAGGAATTGCAGAGATTACTGCCACTCTTAAGGACTTGAAGGATGCAGGGGTAGTGATTCCCACCACACCCCATTCAACTCTCCTATTTGGCCTGTGCAGAAAACAGATGGGTCTTGGAGGATGACAGTGGACTATCGTCAACTCAATCAGGTGGTAACTCCAATTGCAGCTGCTGTTCCAGATGTGGTATCATTGCTTGATCAAATCAATATATCCCCTGGTACCTGGTATGCAGCTATTGATCTGGCAAATGATTTTTTCTCAATAGGTATTAGTAAGGACCACCAGAAACAGTTTCCTTTCAGCTGGCAAGGTCAGCAACATACTTTCACTGTCCTGCCTCAGGGGTATATCAACTCTCCAATCCTATGTCATAATCTTGTCCACAGGGACCTTGATCATTTCTCCACAAGACATCACACTGGTCCATTATATTGATGATATCATGTTGATTGTACCTAGTGAACAAGAAATAGTACTACTCTAGGCTTACTGATAAGGCATTTGCATGTCAGAGGAAGGGAAATAAATTCCACCTCAGTGAAATTTCTAGGTGTCCAGGGGTGTGGGGCATGCTGAGATATCCCTTCTAAGGTGAAGGAAAAGTTGCTACATCTGGCCCCTCCTACCACCAAAAAAGAGGCACAATGCCTAGTTGGTCTCTTTGGATTTTGGTGACAATATATTTCTCATTTGAATGTGCTTACCAGCCCATTTATCGAGTGACCAGAAAAGCTGCTAATTTGAGTGGGGACCTGAACAAGAGGAAGCTTTGCAACAAGTCCAGGCTGCTGTACAAGCTGCTCTGCCACTTGGGCCATTGATCCAACAGATCCAATGGTGCTGGAAGTGTCAGTGGCAAATAGAGATGCTGGCTGGAGTCTTTGGCAGGCCCCTATAGAGAATCGCAATGCAGACCCTTAGGATTTTGGAGCATAGCCTTACAATCTGTTGTAGATAACTACTATTCTTTTGAGAAACTGCTTTTGGCCTGCTACTGGGCCTTAGTAGAGACTGAACGCTTAACCGTGGGCCACCAAGTTACCATGAAACCTGAGTTGCCTATCATGAGCTGGGTGTTGTCTGACCCACCAAGCCATAAAGTTGGGCACGCGCAGCAGCACTCTATTGTAAAATGGAAATGGTATATATGAGATAGGGCCAGAGCAGGTCCTGAAGGCACAAGTAAGTTACATGAAGAAGTGACCCCAATGCCCATGGTCTCCACTCCTGCCACATTAACTTCTCTTTCCCAGTCCAAAGCTATGGCCATTGGGGAGTTCCCTACAGTGAGTTGACTGAGGAAGAGTAAACTCAGGCCTGCTTTACAGATGGTTCAGCCAGCTATGCAGGTACCACCTGAAAGTGAACAGTTGCAGCACTACAACCCCTTTCTGGGGTGTCCTTGAAGGACAGTGGTGAAGGGAAATCCTCCCAGTGGACAGAACTTTGAGCAGTGCATCTGTTTGTTCATTTTGCTTGGAAGGAGAACTGGCCAGAGGTGCATTTGTATACTGACTCATGGGCTGTTGCTAATGGTTTGGCTGGATGGTCAGGGACTTGGAAAGACCATAACTGGAAAATTGGTGACAAAGAGGTCTGGGGAAGAAGTATGTGGATAGACCTTTCTGAGTGGGCTAAAAATATGAAGATATTTGTGTCCCATGTGAATACACACCAGAGAGTGACTTCAGCAGAGGAAGGTTTTAATAATCAAGTGAATAAGATGACCCATTCTGTGGATACCAGTCAGCCTCTTTCCCCAGCAACTCCTGTCATTGCCCGATGGCCTCATGAACAAAGTGGTCATGGTGGTAGGGATGGAGGTTATGTATGGGCTCAGCAATAAGGACTTTCACTCACCAAGGTTGACTTGGCTACAGCCACTGCTGAGTACCCAATCTGACAGCAGCAGAGACCTAAACTCAGCCCCCGATATGGCACCATTACTCGATGTGACCAGCCAGCTACATGGTGGCAGGTTGATTACATTGGACCACTCCATTCATGGAAGGGGCAGTGATTTGTTCTAACTGGAATAGACACATACTCTGGATATGGGTTTGCTTTCCCTGCATGCAATTCTTCTGCCTAAACTACCATCTCTGGGCTTACAGAATGCCTTATCCATCATCATGGTATTCCACATAGCATTGCCTCTGATCAAGGAACACACTTCACAGCAAATGAAGTGCGAGAATGGGCACAAGCTCATGGAATTCTCTGGTCTTACCATGTTCCCCATCATCCAGAAGTAGCTGGATTGATAAAATGGTGGAATGGCCTTTTGAAAACTCAATTATGGTGCCAACTAGGTGGCAATACCTTGAAAGGCTGGAGTAATGTTCTCCAGGAAGCTGTGTATGTTCTGAATCAGCATCCACTGTATGGTGCTGTTTCTCCCATAGCCAGGATCCATGGGTCCAGGAACAAAGGGGTGGAAATGGTAGTGGCACCCCTCACTTTACCCCTAGTGATCCACTAGAAAATTTTTACTTCATGTCCCTGTGACCCTGAGGTCTGCTGGTCTACAGGTTTTAATTCCAAAACGGGGAGTGTTTCCACCAGGAGAAACAACAATGAGTACATTGAACTGGAAGTTAAGACTGCCACCTGATCACTTTGGGCTACTCATGCCCCTGGGTCAACAAGCCAAGAGGGGGATTGCATTATTGTCTGGGGTGATTGACCCTGACTATCAGGGGGAAATAGGACTGCTGCTATGCAATGGAGGTAAAGAAGAGTTTTCTTGGAATATATGAGACCTCCTAGGGTGTCTTTTAGTACTACCATGCCCTGTGATTAAAATCAATGGAAAACTGCAACAACCCAATCCAGGCAGGACTACTAATGGGTCTGAAACTTCAGGAATGAAGGTTTGGGTCACCCCACCAGGCAAAGAACCATGGCCAGCTGAAGTGCCTGCTGAGGGTAAAGGGAACATGAAATGGGTGGTGGAAGAAGGTAGTGATAAATGTGAGCTACAACCACATGATCAGTTACAGAAACAAGGACTGTGATGCTATTTTGTTTCTGTTATACTATTTAAGTTGTAAGTTATCAAGTTTAAAAATGAATATTACCCAAGGATTTGTACCCTATTCTGAAGAGAGTTACTGCGTTTCCAGTTATATGCAGGACAGTTAAGTATTGTTAGGTGAAAGAAAAAATGTGTGTTTTAATATTTTTTATTTAGAAATTAGGTATGGTTTAAGGTGATATATATAGCTGCCAATTTGACAAGGGGTGGACTGTCATGGTCAGCTTCATGTGTCAACTTGGCCAAGTGGTGGTACCTGTTTGAGTGGACAAGTGCTGGCCTGTCTGCTGCAATGAAGACATTTCATAGAATTAGATCATAATCATGTCAGCTGCATCCACAATTGATGCCATTTGTAACCAGCCAAGGGAGTGTGTCTTCTGCAATGAGTGATGCTCAATCTAATCACTGGAAGCCTTTTAAGGAGGATTCAGAAGAGACAGACTCTCTTCCTACTTTGGCCAGCAAGCCTCTCCTGTGGAGTTCGTCCAGACCCTCCATTGGAATCGTCAGCTTCACAGCCTGCCCTGTGGATTTTGGACTCTGCGTTCCCGCAGTCACATGAGACACTTTTATAAATTTTATATTTGTGAGTATTCCCTGTTGATTCTGTTTCTCTAGAGAACCCTAACTAATACAACAGGGGTAAGGAAGACATTGTCTGTATTTTGGAACCACGCCTACTCTGAGACCAAAGGAAGAAAGGTTTATTTTGCTGGAACGTAAATTTTTTGTAGCACATAATCTAACTCAACCTGTCCAGACAGCTCATTTGAACAATTGAAACACAGGGGGCCCAGAATAAAAATTAGGGCCTTTAATCCTGTATAGCTTAATATAATGCCTGGATATATCCCTGAATATATTAAGCAGACAATAAAAAGTATTGGCAAAGTCCCTTGAGGGGTTGGAGAAAAAATATGAAACTATTAAACTTTACCATCAGGGAAACCCCTGATACTGTGTTAAACATTGGGGACACCCAAATCAATAGGCCAAGCTCTTGATCTTGAGGGTTATTCTTGTGAAGCTTATGTACATAGCAGAGAAACTTAGCCTACCTATAGGTATGCGTAAGAGTTACTTCTGGAGGACCTCTCTTGTTGCTCAGTTGTGGCCTCCCTCTCTCCAAGCCCAACACTGCAAGTGAAATCAGTGCTCTCCCCACTATGTAGAATATGGCATCCAGGGTGAAAGTCTCCTTGGAGGCTTGGGAGATGACTCCCAGGAATGAGTCTGGCCCTGGCACCATGGGATCAACAATTCCATACTGACCAAAAGGAGTTCTGTGCTTTGAAATTTATTGCTTTTTTGTATATATATGATTTTTCACTCACAAAAAGTAGATTTTGGTGAAAAAAATATGTATTCCTTCTAGCTTCCTATATTCTGGAGCTAGAAGGAAAAATCTGAAAGAATCCTATGGTAGCCCATGACAAACTCTGGGATCTGTCCTGTGACTACTTGTTGAAGAATGCTTTGAAAACTATTGCTTTTCCTTTCTGTGTTTGTACATATATTATACAATAAAAAGTTAAAAATAAAAGCTTTCCCAAAATACAAATGTTAGAATAGGTTTAGTTGTTGATGAGTGACTTTTCATGCTGTCTCCTCCTTATTAACTCTTATCAATTATCTCCCTGTATTAGTTTGCTAAATCTGCCAGAAAACAATATACCAGAAATGGAACAGCTTTTAAAAAGAGAATTTAATAAGTTGCAAGTTTACAGTTCTAGTGCCAAGAAAATGCCCAAACTAAGGCACCAACAGGAGGTTACCTTCATTCGAGGAAAGCTAATGCTGTCTAGAACACCTCCGTCATCTGGGAAGGCATGAGGCTGGCATCTGCTGGTCCCTTGCTCCTGGGCTCCATTGCTCAGCCTCTGTTTCTTGTGGAGGTTCCTCACTTGGAATCTGTGGACCTTCACTTAACTCCTCTGGGACACAACTCTGGGTTTTGGCTTGCTTAGTATCTCATGAGAAGGCACATGGTGACATGTGCTGGGCCCTGCATCTCCAAACGTCTGGGTCTCATGTTGACTGTCAACTCTGAAACAACTCTTCTCCAAGTGTCTTCATCCACTTTAAGCCTCTCCAGAGTGTTTCCTCTTTTAAAGTACTCTAGTAAACTAATCAGGACCCATCCTGAATAGGTGGAGTCGCATCTCCATCTAACCTAAAGGCCACACCTGCAGTGGCATTCCACATCTTCCTGGAGATCATCTCAGCAAAAGGCCACACCCACGACTGGATGCACTGAATCTCTGTGGAGATAATCTAATCAAAAGTTTACACCCTACTGTATTGAATCAGGACTAAAAGAAATGGCTGCCCCCACAAGATTGAATCAGGACTACAATATGGTTTTTCTGAGGTATGTAATAGTTCAAACAGGCACACACCCCCTTGGAAAAAATTTTTCTTTTTTTCTCTCCTCTTTCCTCATCTTTCTGCTTTTCTGTCTGTTACTTCCCTGGTCTCCCTCCCTTCCTTCTTCCCTTCCACACTTTGTCTTTCTTTCCTGCCTTAAGAATGGGATTTTACATTATAAGATACATTTCATAATAATCTTCTTCGAGAGTAAAGCCCTTTTGATTTCACTGTAATGAGTTCATATTTTTAAGGCACTTAACACGATTTCAGGCACAAAGTAATAACACTTTGAATATTTACTCTTATTTATTTACTAACTTCTAAAAATTGGACCTACTTTAGGCACACCTTAGCGTCCATCCTGCCCTACAGTGATTTACTTTTAGAATTTCAGAAATTTAAATGCTTTGGAAGTAATACAAGATAGACCCATTTTATACTAAATCTTGCTCTTGAGTGAAACATGAGAGGATGATTTCATTGTTATTAAGATAAAGATGCTAAATCTCATTAATGACAAAGCTCATATATTGTGGGCAATAAATTTATGCTGAATATTAGGTCTAGTTTCATGTGATTGAACTTAGACATGGTAAATAAAAATAAAACAGTTGTTTTAGAGGCTCAATTTTGTGTTTCTTTTAAGACATGGTTTTGCACTTAGCTGTTTTGCTCAACAAAATTGGATACTGGTTTCCCAGAACAATCCTGGAATAATTGCAAGGAAACTACACATCTGTTCATCACATGAATGTTTTGTATTTGGGTCAATTTTAGTCAATCTAAATGCAGGTTTTTAAAAAGAACTGTAAAAGCAGCAAGAGAGTAGAGGCATATCATGCAGAGTATAAACACATTCTTTCAGTCTGAGAGGAGCAGGCACTGCATTCAGGGCCCACATCCTGGGGTCCATGTCCTGGGAACCCTTATCTGTAAAGATGTAATCTAATACTTGCAGTATGTGGTGTGACAGGGACTGTGGATGGGAAATGCTGAGTCTGGTTCACCTGTGGCCCTCACAGCTATTAAATGCTTTGTTTTTCTGCACTTCAAGCGCAGTTGAATTTAATAAGTCTGCTTTATGGCCTTCTTGTCTACATGTGTTTTCATATATTTTTCTCAGCTCTGAGTAGCCTTATGGATGCTGTGTGCAGAGCTTGCAGGCTTTGAGATAAAAGTTTTCTCTCTTATATCTCTTCAAAGGGGAGTTTTATAACCTCTACCACTCAGGTTTTGAATGTGAAGCAATGATCTTTTTATACAAAGGTTGCAAAAGACCTCAAATTTGGCACCTTTTTTTTTTGTTGTTAGATTTAACCACTTCAGGACTAAGCAGGATGGCAGAATGAGTGGCTCACCTCAGTGAGAATGACCATTTAGCCTACTTTGATTCAAGAATGAATATAGATTCTGAGGCTTGCAATCCATCCTTTCTAGGAACATGCTTATAGTGTAACTTAAGTTCTTCAGGTGTGGTGATGAAAAACCAATGCTGTTGTGGCAGAGCAAGGATTCAGCTGTTTCCTCAAACCAGTCAGGGCACTACCCAGTGTGATTGGTGTGGCTACTGAATGAGTTCCGTATAAATAGGATGACACATTTCCTCATTTTCCCTAGTTTATGCGTATTGTCTATGCCTGTATCCTATCCAGTGAACAGCCCTATTCATGCTCAAATGTGACCAGGTTTGGACAATAAATTATATGGCCAACATTATTATCAACAAATGAGTCCAGAAAAAGTCACATCAGGATATACAGCATCTGCTCTTACCCTTTAGGAGTCCTATAATTCTCATACAGTGTTGTAATTTCTGCTTGTTGAATTGGGAACTTCAGTGACAATCATGGGGTGGAGACAGTCACTTTCCATTAACCTGTAGTTATCCTGAGCACAATTCTACCCACTCTCCAGTCTCCCCCATACAAGGCGAGACCATTGGCATCATATTATCTAGCTATGCTATTACTATCTTATATACTCAGAAGAACTGGAAGCAGGGATATGAATAGACATTTGCACACCAATGTATATGGTGGTATTATTCATGATTGTCAATGGATGGAAGTGGCCCAAGTGTCCAGCAACTGATGAGTGGAATGGTGATCTGTGGTGTATATATATGAGGGAATATTGAGTATCTGCAGAAAGATGAAGTTGTGAGGCATGCAACGATGTGAATGAACCATGAGGACATTGCATTGAATGAAATAAGCCAGAAATGAAAGGGTAAATAGTGTATGGTCTCATTAATATGAACTCACTATAATGAGCAAACTCTGAGAGTTAAAGTCAAAAGCATAGGTTTAAGCAAATTGGGCAACCTTTGCTTAAAGAGTACAGAATGTTCAGTAAGGTTGATTGTAAAGATTCAGAAATGGATAGCGCAATAGTGATGCTAGCACAATATTGTAAGTGTAATGAACAAAGCTGAGTGTGAGTATGAATAAAAGAGGAAAGTTAGAGTTGTGTATGTTACCAGATGGAAAGCTAGAGGATAAAAACTGGGAGTGTATAACTTAGTGAAATCTAAGTTATGATGGTGCTTAATTGTATAAATATAAGAAAATTCTTATATGAACTAGAACAAATGTATGTCATTGTTACGTTGTGTTAATAATAGGGTGGCAAATAGGAAAAAATAGAATTAATGTAAATTAAAGTCTATACTAAACAGTAACATTGTGATATTCTTGGACTTATTGTAACAAAGGCATTATACTAAAGCTAAATTTCAATAATAGGGGAACATAAGGGATATGGAAATTTTTTCTTCAAAAACGATGAGAATGTTCTCATATTCACTGTAGTGGTGAATATGTCTAACTATAAGATTATACTAGAGCCATGAATTATACACTTGGGATTGATTGCATGGTATGTGAATTAAACTGTTAAAATTAGTGGAAAGGGATGAGGGGTATGGGATATTTGGGGATTTCTTTTTTATGTTAGTTTCTTATTTTATAGTAATGAAAAGGTTCTAAAATTGATTGTGGTGGTGAGTGCACAGCAATGTGATGATACTGTGAGACACACTGATTGTATACTTTGGATGTGTTATGTGGTATGTGTATATATCTCAATAAAATAGCACTTTAAAAAAAGACCCTCCTCCCTGTATGGAACATAACCCCCAGGGCTGTAAATCTCCCTAGAAATATGGGACATGACTCCTGGGGATAAGCCTGGCCCTGGCATCATGGAAGAGAAAGACTTCTTGACCAAAAGTGGGAAGATAAATGAAACAAAATTAAGTTTCAGTGGCTGAGAGACTTCAAATAGAATTGAGGGGTCTTTCTGGAGGTTATTCTTATGCAGTATATACATATCATTTTTCAGTTTTTGGTGTATTGGAGTAGCTACAGGGAAATACTCAAGGTTAATCTGTAATCTAATAGCCTTAATTCTTGAAGATGATTGAATAACTATACAGCTTTTAAGGTGTGAACATGTTAGTGTGAAAATCTTGTAACTGACACTCCCTTTATCCAGTGTATCTAGAAAGATGAGCAAGGAAAAACACACACAAAACATTAGGGGGTATGGGGAGTACAGAATGTTTGGGTGTTCTTTTTATTTTCATTTTTTATTGTTTTTGGAGTAATGAAAATGTTTAGAAATCTATCGTAATGATGAATGCACAGCTTTATGATGATATTGTGAACCATTGATTATATACTTTGGATGATTATATCTCAATTAAAAAATTACTGAAGAAAGAAAAAAAAAAGACCACTGGCATCATTTTGCTTCCTTCCCACCTCTCCACTCCCTATGTTTCACCTCTTGACTTTTTTTTGTTGTACAGTATAATACATATACAAAGCGAAGAAATAAAATGCAATAGTTTTCAAATCACTCCTCAACAAGTGGTTGCAGGACAGATTCCTGAGTTTGTCATGGGCTACCATATGATCCTCTCATATTTTTCCTTCTAGCTACTCCAGAATATAGGAATCTAGAAGGCTTAAATACTTTTTTATCATCAAAATGGACTTTTTTTCTTCTTTTTTTGTGAAAAAATAATATACATGCAAAAAAGCTGTAAATTTCAAAGCACAGCACCACAATTAGTTGTAGAACATATTTCAAACTTTGACATGGGTTGCAATTTCCAGATTTTAGGTTTTTACTTCTAGCTGCTCTAAAATACTGGAGACTAAAAGAGATATCAATTTAATGACTCAGCATTCATATTCATTTGCTAAGTCCTAAATTCTATGTATAATTCCACCATCACCTTTGATCTTCCCATACGTTTCGTTAGGTGTGTTTGGGCTATGGCAATTCTAAATTTTTGATATTGAAAGGGGCTATCACTAATATGGGGTAGGGAGATGGAACTATCTGATGTTCTGAAGAGGCTGGGCTAGGTTTCAGGACTTATCTGGACCAGGGATCCATCTGGAGGTTGTAGGTTTCTGGAAAATTACTCTAGTACCTGGAACCCTTGTGGAATCTTATATATTGCCCTAGGTGTTTCTTAAGATTGGCTGGAATGGTCCTGGTTGGGGGTTGGCAGGTTATGAGAGGTAGGAAGGTCTACCTGAAGCTTGCGTAAAAGCAACCACCAGATTAGCCTCTCGACTCTATTTGAATACTCTCTGCCACTGATACTTTATTAATTATAGTTCTTTTCCCCTGTTTTGGTCAGGATGTAATTGTTGATCACACAGTGCCAGATCTGGATTCATCTCTGAGATCTCCTGACTTTTTAATTTGTTTTAAGAAACCATTGTTCCAGATTGTTTTTAAATTATGTTTTTCTATTCTAAAATAAAAGATTCTTAATAATAGAATAAATTAGAAATAAGAATCTTTGATCAACAGTTGGAATATAAGTTACAGTTCTACTATAAGAAGTTATTTATCTTAATTATATACTTACTGGAGGCTTCTTTCTTTCTTGTATTCCATGATCTGACTTTTCTTTGATTACATTTTTATTTTGAGTAATATTTTCATAAGAGGTTGTGGATGATAAAATTTCAGAATTGCCTGTCTTCTTTTTGTCTTTTTTTTTGTCGATTATGAATGATATTTGGCTGAAATTTCCAAATCCTTTTTCCTCAGAATATTTTGGCTCTTTCTCCATGGTTTTCTAGCTTTTCTTCTTGCAGAAGTCTGATACTTGACTCATTCTATTCCTTTTTTATTTTTATTTTTCCCTTCCACACTTCCTCCCTCTCTTTGAAATCTTATAGTATTTTCTCTATATTCTTGAAATTCATAAAATCACCAAGGTGCTGTTCCTTAATATTTGTGTAAATCACATGATAGGCCCCTTTTCCCTGCACTTGCAAGTCTTTCTTTAGCTCATGAAAATATCTCCCATTATTTCTTTGATTTTATTTTTCTCCCCACACCCTCAGTTCTCTCATGTTGTTAGGTCAATGTTAGATTTTCTGAATAACTTCATGTTTATTAACTTTCCTCTCAGAGTTTTCATCTTTCTTTTTTGGACTGTGTTCTTGGAAAAGTCTGTAGCATAAGCTTCAGGTTGCTGAGCATGTGTTTAGACGTGTCTATACTGCTTTTAGTCATTTTACTGAGTTCCTTATTTCAGCAACCAGATTTTTAACTTCCAAGAATTATTTATTGTTCTCATGCTTAAATTTCATAGCTGCTTTTTTATCATTTAACAGCTAAGATTTTCTTGAATTCTTAGAAAACATTACTATAATTGATTTTTTAAAATTTGGAAAAAATGATAAATGTTCCATCCATTTTGAAACCTGAGGTATACCAATTCACCATCTATTCTAACCCCAAAAGGATGTGTTTTAGTCAAGGTTCTCCAGAGAAACAAAAGTGACAGGAGAGGTATGTATGTATGTAAGTATGGATAGTAAAAGACTTATTATAGTACTGGTTCACAAGATTGTGGGGATTGACAAGTCTGAATTCTTTAGGGCATAATTCCAGTTGGGAAACCTGATGAAGATTTTGGTGAATTCCCCAGGAGAAGCTTGCTGGCTGAAGTAGAGATAGAAATTCTTCTTTTTAACTGCTGATAAAGTCAATTCTCCCTTTAAGGCTTTCAACTGATTGTATGAGACTTTTTTCATTGCTGAAGGCAATCTCCTTTGTTGATTGTAGACATAATCAGCCATAAATTCAATCAACTGACTAATGATTTAAATTCATGAAATACCTTCATAGTAACAATCAGGTCAGTCTTGAGCTTGAACAAACAACTGGACACCATTACCTAGCCAGGTTGATACATGAACTTAACTATCATAGGATGTTTGCCTAATTAGAACCCCTGCAGCTTTTATAGTAGCTGTCATACCTTCTGACTCTTGGTTATGTGCTTCCATTTATCACTTTCTAATTTCATTTGTGTTAGAACCTGTAGTTTCTCCCTTTACCTTGCACTTCCCCTCCCTGCCTACTTCCTACCAAACTAGACTCAGTCTAGTTTGACTTTATACAACTAAGGACAAAGGCTACATCTTTGAAGCTTAGTTTTCTTTTAGATAAAATGAATGTAAAAAAGTTACTACCTTTCAGGTAACAATTATTACCTTTCATATAAGTAATGTATGGAAGTGAAATTTCATGGCACGTAGGAGGTGCTCATAAGCTGTTTCTTTTCCCCTTATGCGGACAGGCTCTGGATCTTCTGCTTCCCTTCTGGTGCCCAAATACCCAGCATGGTTCTGATATGACTTGATTACTTACAAAGTACTTCCAGTGGCTTATATCTAGCTTGACAGTTTACATTTAGGTGTAAATGATCAAGAAAAACATTTTTTGATTCTGGTTACTATGTGCGAAGTACGATACTGAGTACTTTACATACACTGACTCTATGATCCTCACAAAATATTAATACCTACAATTTACAGATAAATAAGTTGAGAGATAACTGAAGAAACTTTTCCAAGGTCATAAAGATAGTAAGAGACAGAGACAGAATTTGAACTCAGCCTGCCTGTATCTGTAGTCCTCGTGCTTAAGCACTGCACTGCCTGTCTTACTTTCAGTTGAACCAATCTATTTTTGGCACTTTTTTATTGTTTATCACTTCTATGTGGATATATGTGCAAATTCTCTCTACTAGAGTCTTTCCTTACCCACCTCATAGACTCATATGCTTCCTGACCAAGCTGTATCCTACTTCACACTCAAGATTCACTTCCCTAGGAAGCCCCTTCTGGTTCATAGTAGATCCCACAACACTTCTATGCTCTTATATACCTCGTATTGTTGCCCTTGGTGTTCTTTATTACTGTTAAGTAATTATCTGAGTTTGTTTTGGTCTCTCCAAGTAGATGGCAGTCTCTTCAAAGTAAGGCTTCTGTGTTCTCCTTTTGTTTCACAATACCTTTTCTAATGAATTAAGACTGTGCTTGACTTTGCCCAAGGTAAACATTCAATTATATGCTTGCTGAAATATTGGAAGGAAAAAAAAACCTTGTAGTTATTTCTACTTAGATTCCGGAGACAGAAGCCAAAGGAATGTACTGGAAGGACTGTATGTACTATATAGGAATTTAAGAGAATTGGGATTATCAATTCAGAGAAAGGACAATGCATTACTGAGAAGGAAAAAAAAAATGTTCTCTCTTGACACCATAGATACAATTAATGCAGAGGTAGAGTCAAGACTTAAAATTTAAAATGTTTAAAACATGGAATATTTTTATGTCCTTGGAGTTACAGAAGAAAAATTCAAATAAAAAAGTGATAAGTTAGACTACATAGAAATAAAAAGCTACTGTGTGAAAACAACACTAGAAAGAAGGCTAAAAGACTGGGACAGACTAGAAGAAAATAAATATAATTAGATAGCAGACAAGCAATCACCATCTAGGATATATAAAAATATGAATAGAAAAGAAATAAAATAATAGAAAAAATAAGCAAAGAATATAAACAAGCAACTTTTCAATGATGATACAATGGTCATATGCATATTGCTGAATATGTAATCAGGGTTTCTCCAATAAAAACTCTATAGTGCTATTTTTTTATCCATCATATTGGCAGATACTTAAGAATTTGATAGGGACCAAGAAGTTACCAAATTGTGGGAAAATGAGTACTATCATATAATACTAGTGAGAGAGTAAATTGATGTCGTTATTTGAAGAATAATTTGGCAGTTTTTAATAAATTAAAGGTATACATGCTATATGACCCAGGTAGAGAAACACTTGCACATAATTATAGGGAGATGTAAATTATGATCTATGCATCTCTACAGATTTTTTTTCAGTAATGAAAAAATTAGGAATAATTGAGTGACCATTACTTGAGGAATAATTAAGTAAAATATGTTATATCCTTACAGTGGAATACTATATGTAACTAAAACAACAAATCCATATGAATCAACAATAATAGATTTCAAATAATTGTTTTAGAGCAAGAAAAAGGAAGTTATAAAATACAGTATAAAATTTAAATTTTAAAATGAAACAAAACCATTGTATTTTTATCTGTTGATATAACTTGGAACAGTACACTGCAGACTCTTGGTATTGACTTCTTCAGAGAGTGTAACTTGAAGTCTCTGGGCCTCTTATAAGGTCCAAACTGGAATAGGGTCATTTCCACTAAATTCTATTGGTCAAAGGAAGTCTCAAGTCCATCTCAGCTTTATGGGAAGGGGAAATGATGGGAGAAGTGGCATATACATGGGCAAGTGTGGGTGTGGGTGAGAATTGATGGCAACCATCTTTGGAGACCATCTACATTTTCCTTCTCGTATTTTAGACAACTAGCATTCTCTCGCTCTAGAATCCTTTGCTCCCCCCTATGTTTTCCATCATGGCTTGCTTTAAAGAACAGATTTTGTAGGAGTCTTTTACTTAAATTGTGAATTTAAACAAGATGTACCACTCCTAGAAGGATATTTTATATCTTCTCTACTGATCATAGAAATAAATCATTTTTCTCTTCTTAAGGCAAGTTCAGGCATCAGCAAGTGGGGGAAGTGCTTCTCACAGCTTTCTTTTGAATCACACTTAATGGTTTTCTAAATGTTTCTCCCTCTCCATCTTCTTAAAAGCTGACTGGGGATAAAGAGTAATGCTACCCTGGAGGTACTAAGTTTTTCATTCCCAGATGCTGCTCTGGAGCTTGGCTCTGGGCTGCTGATGAGATACTCACTGTTACCTGGCACGGAGGTGTCCTGCAACTTCATATCCATGGATTTCTGGGCCACAGTTAGGTGGTTGGGCTGTGTTGGATTTCAAATGGGAAGAGAAGGACATCAAGGAGTCATCTAGTCAGCCATTCAAAAATATTTCTTGAGGCCAATGTAGCTGGGCACTGTAAAAATATTGGTGTACCAGTAGTGAACAAGACAGGCAGAGGCTACCATCATAGAGCTTGTAGTCTGGTGGGATATATAGACAAGGAAGTGGCAAGTGTAATTAAAAAAAATTACAAGGTGCTGTTGGAAGAATGCAGAAGAATTTAAATAGTTGGTCCATGGTGTGCTGGAGTTTAATAACTGTCTCTTCTGGTAGGGGAGAAAGCCCTAATTTGTAGGGTTTGCCAGTTTCCATGATGTCAATACTCCCATCAGCTTCAAATGTGATTATCACTAAATACAAAGTTCAGAAAGAGAAGTGCAGCTCTCAAGACCAACTGCAAGACAACTGGCATACTCCATTGGCTCTAAACCAGTTTTGAGAGAAGGATGGGGATATCAGGAAGGCTTTCTGGAGGAAGAGCCATCTAAGGTGAGAACTGAAAGATAAGGAAGAAACAGCCAGATGAAGAGAACTACAGGTAAAAAATGCTCCATGTTTCAAGGCCATGAGAGAAGGCATGTCACCTCTGAAGAATTAGATCTGTGTGGATCAAGGGCATGGTGTAGAGTGGGGTGTGTGTGTGTGTGTGTGTGTGTGTGCATGTAGGGGCATGCACACATATGCTTTGTGTATAGTGTGTATATATAGGCTTTATATGGTGTACATGTGTGGCATGGGGATGGTATAGTATAATGTGTGTGTATGTGCTTTTATTATATGCATGCATGTGTATGCATGCACACTTGTGTGTGTGATGTGGCATGTATTTGCAGTGAGGGGTATGTGAGAGTGTGTGTATGGCTGATAAGAGGAACAAAGGACTAGGGTGTGAAGGGTTGTGTAAAACAGTAAGCCATGTCCTCACCCTCTGTTTTAACACAAGATTTTTCTCAAACTGTGAGGCAATCTGTCTTTCAGGGAGACTTTTAAAATATAATAGGAGTGGCTCGGAGAAAGATGATGGCTTAGTGAAATATGGAATTTAGTTTGTTCTCCAGAGCAGCTAGTAAATAGCCAGGAACAGTACAGAACAACTGCTGGGGCCACATCAGTGACTGGACACACAGCGTACACCGGTCTGGATAAGCTGGACTAGCTGAGACCCCGCACAGAACTGTAAATTCCCTAAGCCAGCGCCCCTCCCCCATGGGCATGACAAGCTGGTTTCCTGAAGAGAAAGGAAACAGAATTTACTAGCAGCAAGAGCTTAGCCTAGCCACGCTCCAATTGCAGAATGAATTAACAAATTCTGACTACT